>NC_139993.1:38852370-39550455 GCF_964263955.1 Coregonus lavaretus | reverse complement strand
TACCAGCTGAGCTACAGAGTATCTGTGACCAACAGATGCATATTTGTATTCCCAGTCATGTCAAATCCATAGATTAGGGCCTAATGAATTTATTTCAATTGACTTGATTTCCTTATATGAACTGTAACTCACTAAAATCTTTGAAATTGTTGCATGTTGCATTTATATTTTTGTTCAGTGTAGATTCATTGGATCTCTGTGAGTAGACTTCTCTAATGTGCGACTATTTCTTTGTGACAATGGTCTTGAGGAAGAATTTAAAATGATTAGTTTTGGCGGCACATGGAACATGCGATGAACCGCCATTACCATTGCTTTCAATTACAGATAGGGTCAATAGGATTCAGTCCACAGCAAATAAGGGGGATGCAGTCCTATCCAGACATGTAATGGAGAGCAATTTACACGTAAACAGTTGCCAAGGTAATTATGCACGACCCTAAACTGCCCTCGTGTTAAGCCAACGGAGTATTATGCCCGTTCCAATTGATTTAAGACCTAAATCAAGCAGTGTAAAACAGCAGTTGGTGAATGCAAAGAAGGCGAAGTCAAACAAGGTGGAGCCCCCAAAAAGCCCGCCAATATACGCTCAAGTAATACACGATCAAGTGGAGGTTCGGGAAAACTGGACAATCGGAGACACACCGGTCCAGGTGGCCAGTAATCCATGCACTGACAGCAAGCTAACTGTAATCACACCAAATGACAAATAAATAATTGACACACCAGTCAAACGAGACAAGAGAGTTAGTCCACGACCTCAGCAAGGCCCCAGAACAACGTGAAACAACAGTGACCGCAGGGCTTCCCCCTCCAAGAGGAAAAGCTTCCACAATTCCACATTCACGGTCTCAGGTAGGACAGAGAGCTGCGGCAACAACGACCGGACCTAAGCGGGAAAGCCATGGTATCAAAACACATTACATACCGACCACTAAACCAAGAAGAGTTCCGATCGATGCATGGGCAATCCTCCACCAGGAGCGCAGGCGCGAGACCTTCATGGCGCAAAGATGAGAGAAGCTCACTCAACGCTGCAGCACCTGCGCATTCTGATCAAGATATTTGGAGAGAGCAACTTACTTGTCTTACTTATTGCCATGAAAGATTAATTAAACATGTCGTTAATAAGAAATACAGAAATCAGAACGGCAGTATAAAAAGAGGACATAATAAAATGGGTTAATGATTTTACATCTTTATTTTAGTCTGTAAACTATCAAGATACTCAGCGCCAAATAGATTATGAAGTGTCAACAGAAACAAACCACGACTACAGCCACGAAGAAGAAGCATGGCGCGGTCAACGTATCAGCAATGGCGGGAATCATGAAAAAGTATTCAATATCATGCGCCATGCTGTTGCACTCAGTGAAGCGATCATCAAGAGTGCATCTGCCACTATCCTATGTCAAGACTACGGTTACCACCATCGATTACCGACACACCACCCAAGTCTACCGCACCACCAGTGCCTGTTTGTCAACCTCAAAAACTGGTCGTTTGAAGCAGCAGACACACAACAAATCCTGTGGGACTTCGACAGCAACCAACTGCTGGAATGAAAGCCCTGTGGTAACCAGGCGACGGTGTGTTCCGCAACCCTCATGTCAAGCAACAACTATCCACCGGACAGGGATTCCTATGGTCTGGCTTTGCAGCCAAGGTCAGCGATGAGATACGTACCTGTCTATGTACCAATGGATGAAGCCATGAGACCTGTCCACTCGGCCGCCTACGTGCCATTCAGCTACATGGAAAATGAGGAAGGAAGGAGGGCGCATAGGCGTCATTGCAGTGCACCCCTCAAAAGGGTCGCTTTACGTAAACCTTGTGGTGGCTCGCAACAACGTGGATTTTTATCATCAATTTAAAACGTTAACAAAACAATCCTCTCAATTTGCTCTATGGAACATAGATTGACTTCAAGAACCACCAGAGCCATGCAAGAAGTAAGCATTTCCTAGACAAAATGAACAAACATTTTCATTTAGAAGTTACATAGTTATTTTATTATACTCATTATTTACAAAGTTAAAGGGTCAGGTTAATAATTGGATTGTACTACCTCTCCATACATTTTCTCAGAACCTCAAAGTACCAGATACCTTGTTAAAGTTTTTTTTATCCTATAACCATGATACAAGATCTCATAACCATACACTAGCCCTATTGTTAAACGACATATCAACAGTCCAGAACTTAGATTATTCTCTTATGACCCATGTCCTATAGGATCTCTTCACAGTTGAAAAGAAGAATGTAAAAAGGACAGCTGTTAGAGCATAGACAGGGATAAACCTCTTAATATTTTCCATACAGCATCCCTTCAGATAGTTGCATAGCCGAGTGCGTAGCTTACTGCTCTGAAAAATTGTATGGAAGGGATTTGTGCATAAAACATGTAACTACCATAACCTGTAGAGAAGTGTGCCCTTGAGTTAATTTTCTCCCGCAATGATTGTCATGAGCAGACTTTGAAGTAGTGTTGATCATAATTATCTAAGCGGCGTTGTAACATTCAATAGTAAGCATAGTACCAGTATTCCCCCCTCCCCCTACAATCAATGGAGCAATAGACCATGATGTTCATATCAAAGTCTTAACAACCCACGGTGTTATGCATCAGTCAGTCAATCAGTGACATCACAAATTAATGTGAGCATTGATGGACTAAAAAAGGTAATCGGAATGAGGATCAGTAACAGTTGAGCTGGGGGATAATACTAAAATATCAGTAACGCAAGTGTTATAAACTAAAAAATCCCAACCACTGAGAATATGTACATATGTGTGAGTGCAGTTATTTTTTGTAACAAACATTTAATGAAGTTGTTAACACAAAACAGCTGTACATTACATTAAGAGCAACATAATGTGTGGACACTGTATGTTCCTAAAGTGCCAAGGTTGTAGGATTGTGCAAATAGAATACTGTATGATAGATCAAAGCATATACAATCAAAACACTGCATCATGAAGAGTTAAAACAAAACAGCGATTTAAATCATGAACCCCTGTCAACCAAGCTACAATGGAGTGAATACACAGGTCCATTTATGCTAAAAAGTAATAGTTCTCTAAAATGATGGCTGCATGAAAAATGTGACCGAATGCTAAATTTTTAAGCATGTTTAACAGCTGAACATTTTGTATTACAAATACATCAATTATTGCTATTTTCATATACAGTATATTAATTGTAATAAATTAAGGCTTTATTGTATTAATCTCCTATTTGCATATTGGCTGTAATTAACTGGTCTAAAAAATGAATTAGTGGAATGGAATCACATAATAGATAAGGAAGTTGACGTGGATAAGAATCAATCTCACTATTCAAGGAATGTCCATTAATAAATATCAGGTAATAGGGAATAGTTGCGGTCCCAGTATCCAGTGGAGAACAACCAGTCCTCAGAGCCGTTGTGGGGATTCTGACCCTGGTGAAACCACCTGGTGATGCAGAAGCGATACAGTGAGCATAATGTAATTTAATGAATGAGAGTTAGTATCTACATAACATTTAGCAATGCATAAGTGAAAAAACAGTATGTCTAAAAAGATAATCATGCATTGGTTGTGTAATAAATGGCCAGTATGCAATTATTTTCATTTGGGCCACTAACTGAATTTCAGAGATCAGAACTAATGCATGCACAGTATATATTAGCACCAGTAGATGGCGCTACCACACAACAGTTTGACAGTGGAGCGCATACGTAAGGCACACCATAGAAGAGCAAGCAACTCAAACCTGGGGCCAAGGGCAGGGTTTCTTCAAGTCAAAGCAAAGGTGCAATACAGAGAACAAGACAATGGAAGAGAAAAGTAGGACTTTGCATTAGTATAAAGCAGTAAACAAGATACCAAAAGAGAAATGTATTAAACAAAGGGAAACCCTATAAAAAGTTAAAATACAGTTGATTTTATATACAAATATTGGTGTATTGGTATACAATACATCGAGAATATAACAAATTCAATTGTCAAAACATAAGTATTTCTCTCATAGTCTTACTTTGTTTTCCACTCGTCATCAGATTTGGAACGGGTTTTGCGTGCAGCTCTCTGTTTCTCTTCTAGCCTCTTCTTCTCCTCACTTGCAAGATCTACATGGAGAAAACGTAAGGGGTTTTCACTGGTCTACCTTTTGATCAACTGTGCACCCAGTGCAAAATCTACAGCACCAGGTCTCACAGGAAGGCCAAGAAGATCATCAACGACCTCAGCCACTCGAGCCACGGCCTGTTCACCCCGCTACCATCTAGTAGGCGGAGACAGTACAGGTGCATCAGAGCTGGGACCGAGAAACCGTTAAACAGCTTCGATCTCCAGGCCATCAGACTGTTAAACAGTCATCACTAGCTGGCCTCTGCCCGGTATCCTGCCCTGAACCTTAGACACCGTCACTAGCCGGCTACCACCTGGTACTCTACCCTGCACCTTAGAGACTGCTGCCCTATGTACATAGTCATTGAACACTGGTCACTTTAATAATGTTTACATACTGTTTTACCCACTTTATATGTATATACTGTATTCTAGTCATGGCTCATCTTATTTAACTACTGCTGTACACACCTTTTCTTTTCACATGGTCTATACACAGTATATGCATTGTTGTCTCTACTTTTTTGCGTTTTGTACTGTTGTCTGTGCCGAACAAGGTTTGTACCATGTCTGTGCTGCTACCATGTTGTGCTGGTGCCATGATGTGTTGCTACCGTGTTGTTGTCATGTTGTGTTGCTGTCATGTTGTGTTGCTACCATGCTGTGTTCTCTTAAGTCTCTCTTTATGGAGTGTCGTGGTGTTTCTTGTCATGATGTTTGTTTTGTCCTACATTTAAAAAATGTATTCCAGCCCCTGTCCCAGCTGTAGGCCTTTTGCCTCTTGGTAGGCTGTCATTGTAAATAAAAATGTGTTCTTAATTGACTTGCCTAGTTAAATAAAGGTTAAATAAAATAATAATAAAAAACATACCATTTATATACATACAGTTGAATTCAGAAGTTCACATACACTTAGGTTTGAGTCATTAAAACTTGTTTTTCAACCACTCCACAATTTTCTTGTTAACAAACTATAGTTTTGACAAGTCGGTTAAGACATTTACTTTGTGCATGACACAAATAATTTTTCCAACAATTGTTTACAAACAGATTATTTCACTTATAATTCACTGTATCACAATTCCAGTGGATCAGAAGTTTACATGCACTAAGTTGACTGTGCCTTTAAACAGCTTGGAAAATTCCAGAAAATGAGGTCATGGCTTTAGAAGCTTCTGATAGGCTAATTGACATCATTTGAGTCAATTGGAGGTGTACCTATGGATGTATTTCAAGGCCTACCTTCAAACTCAGTGCCTCTTTGCTTGACATCATGGGAAAATCAAAAGAAATCATCCAAGACATCAGAAAAAATAGACCTCCACAAGTCAGGTTCATAATTGGGAGCAATTTCCAAACGCCTGAAGGTACCACGTTCATTTGTACAAACAATAGTACGCAAGTATAAACACCATGGGACCACGCAGCCGTCATATCGCTCAGGAAGGAGACGCGTTCTGTCTCCTAGAGATGAACGTACTTTGGTGCGAAAAGTGCAAATCAATCCCAGAACAACAGCAAAGGACCTTGTGAAGATGCTGGAGGAAACAGGTACAAAAGTATCTATATCCACAGTAAAATGAGTCCTATATCGACATAACCTGAAAGGCCGCTCAGCAAGGAAGAAGCCACTGCTCCAAAACCGCCATAAAAAAAGCCAGACTACGGTTTGCAACTGCACATGGGGACAAAGATCGTACTCTTTGGAGAAATGTCCTCTGGTCTGATGTAACAAAAATAGAACTGTTTGGCCATAATGACCATTTTTAAGTTCAGAGGAAAACGGGGGTGCTTGCAAGCCGAAGAACACCATCCCAACCGTGAAGCACAGGGGTGGCAGCATCATGCTGTGGGGGTGCTTTCCTGCAGGAGGGAATGGTGCACTTCACAAAATAGCTGGCATCATGAGGAAGGAAAACTATGTGGATATATTGAAGCAACATCTCAAGACATCAGTCAGGAAGTTAAAGCTTGGTCACAAATGGGTCTTCCAAATGGTCAATGACCCCAAGCATGCTTCCAAAGTTGTGGCAAAATGGCTTAAGGACAACAAAGTCAAGGTATTGGAGTGGCCATCACAAAGCCCTGACCTCAATCCTATAGAAAATGTGTGGGCAGAACTGAAAAAGCGTGTGCGAGCAAGGAGGCCTACAAACCTGACTCAGTTACACCAGCTCTGTCAGGAGGAATGGGCCAAAATTCACCCAACTTATTGTGGGAAGCTTGTGGAAGGCGACCCGAAACTTTTGACCCAAGTTAAACAATTTAAAGGCAATACTAAAAAAATACTAATTGACCCACAGGGAATGTGATGAAAGAAATAAAAGCTGAAATAAATAATTCTCTCTACTATTATTCTAACATTTCACATTCTTAAAATAAAGTTGTGATCCTAACTGACCTAAGACAGGGAATTTTTACTAGGATTAAATGTCAGGAATTGTGAAAAACTGAGTTTAAATGTCTTTGGCTAAGGTGTATGTAAACTTCCGACTTCAACTGTATATATTCTGGACTCTGATATTGCTCGTTCTGATATGTCCCTTTTTTTACTTTTGTATTGTGTGTGTATTGTTATTGTATTCCTAGATATAGCTGCACTGTTGGAGCTAGAGACATAAGCATTTCACTGCGCCTGCGATAACATCTGCAAATCTGTGTACGCGACCAATAAACTTTGATTTGATTTCTGCGTTCAAGGATACTAAGTGTTTGCAGATGAGACACAAGCATGTATCATGATTCTTACCAATATCTCCATTCTCCATGGCTCGTATGTCTGGCCTCAGCCTGCAGTCTGTCTTTGGGATGAGCCCCTCCATATCCTTATCCAGCTCATTCAGTTGCATGGCAAACGACGTGAAGCTATACATCTACAAATACACACAAAAAAACTGTTTCCAGGACTGAATATTTAAATACAAAGCCATGAAGACTGTAAAATGATGCTTTATGATCTTGAGGTTTCTAAGCATCTGCATCTTTATGTGCTTGAATACACCATCCATCTAAACAGGAGTGTTTTCCTATGTGTCTAACCTCTGTTGAGTTTTCTGGTCTTGGGGCTATCCTCCACAGGAGCTGGCTGCCTGGGATCACCTCTACGGTGTCAGCCTCTGGTAAGGGGATCTCCTCCGCCTCCTCACCAGACCCCTGGACAACATCACAAATGTATTTATCTTTATTTAATCAGGGAGACACCATTGAGACCAGGGTCTCTTTTACGAGGGAGCCCTGCATATACAATTTCATAAAGTACATCAAAAAATCTAATACAATACAGGAACACGAGAGGAGCACTCCACTGAAGCTCTTCTACCTACAACTGTAAGAGGTGTCACATAGCACAGTATATATTTTTTTACATTTTACACTTTCAACATGTTTAACTTGACACCCCAGCACATTAAATTCTTGGCAGTAACAAAAACCCTCAGGAATGGAGAACTCAAAGCATGTGTTTGCCATGTAATGGATTACATGAGTTTATGGGGTATACACACCTGTTTGCTGCTTTTCTTTTCCTCTGTCCCCTTCCCACTTCTCTTATGTGCCTCCAATGCAGCAGAATCCACTATGTACATACACTCTGTCCACTTGCCATAGAGAGAACAGACCTTCTTTTTGCTGTGCAAAAACACAAATACTGTCGGTTCAAACACTGACTTCCGTCAATATGGCAACATGCTGGAGAAATATATGAAAAACGTGAGGTACTTTAATAGGCTGGCGAAATCAAAGCCGCTACAACATTAAAATCATACCTTTTGTCCAGAATGTAGCCTTCAACTTTGTGCAATTCCTTGCCAAAAAGGCCACAGGGTTTGAAATTCAGACAGCATCTTTCTCCAGTTCTGTGAAAAAAAAGCAGAAATACCATCAAATAATTTTCTTTTTCATTGTCATACTTCCTCATTCACACATTGCACTTCCTATCTTAGTCTAAACATGTGAGAGTGTTTCCCTTACTTGTGGTTAAGCACCTCCAAGTTGCCATACTGCTCAATCCACAGCTGCCCCACAATGATATTGTGGACGCAACATGTAGGGTTTGTCCATGTGTAGGCCTCATTATACCTGGAAGTACAAATAATAACTTTAAAACAACATATCTTTGAACAATACATTTTGGTTTCACACAGACAACATAAGAAAACAACACACATTAACTGTTGTGTTGTTTGAATGTTGTGTGAATGTTACAGTGCATGAATGAGCAGGCTTACTTGGGCAGCTCCAGTGTGATGATGCCTTTGGGTTCAGCCTCCACGCTCTTGCCCCAGAACTTGAGTTTGGGGTAGATGGAGCCGTGGAACACAAAATCTTTCTTCAGGCCTTCAGCGTGGAACGCACTGACTGGTGGGTGGTGGCTCACCTGCTCTGAGATCAACCTGAACCCCAGGTCTTCTCTGCCAGAGAAAAGGGTGGGGATTGTGAGGGTAAGAGTAGTAACCCATGCTGTAAAATGGCTGGCTCAACACTTCTCATCATCCAAATAAATCACCAGTGCTAGAGATGTACTCCTCCCTCCATCTTCCTCACTCTTACCTGACCAGTTCGTAGGTCTCTCCCAGTAGCGGGTTGAAGGGTTTTCCAGTTCTCTCCCACTGAGAAGCCACAGCAGACACAGCAAACGCTGCCACACACTGCCAATGCAAAACAGATGACTTGATGTAGAGATGTATGGACCTTTCTGGACACATGGACTTTTCTTTACCATTTTCTTTCTACATGCAGTATGTGTGTTATACAATATGTTTCTAATCTTGTCGCTCTCAATTCAAGTGGACAAAAAAAGTTGACCAAAAATAAATCAATAATCAAACCCATGTTCCAGATCATTTCTCGTGTGTACCTTCATCCTCTCTATGGAGTCAGAGGAGGCATTGGCCTGGTGGATGAGATACGTGTGCTCCATGTACTCTGTCAGACGCTGCAGGAAGCTCAGGGGCTCATTAAAAATCACTGGCATGGTAATCTTAGACAGCTCCTAAAAGAGAGAGAACAAGAGAAAGAAAGAAAACGAGAGAGCACAAGTCAGCTCACAAGTAGTTGTACTATGTGATTCCTATCTTTCAACCATTAAATAATAAAAAGTATATTGGAATGAGGAATGAGTAGTTATGCAATTCACCATGGAAATGTGGCATAACTCAAACATCCCATAGGCTCATCATAGCATGACAAGCTATAGCGAAATAATGAAATGTAAAATTCACACACAAATCCTACTCAGAGCATCAATTAGTCCACACAGAACCAAGAAAAGCTGAAGCACTGACATTTAATCACTTACAGTTCTGGGCCATGGCCAAACATTGACCAGGATTAGTTTTCATACTAGGGTTCTGCCTTCGGAAAGTATTCTGACCCCTTGACTTTTTCCACATTTTGTTACGTTACAGCCTTATTAAATAAAGAAAATTCCTCAGCAATCTTCACACAATACCCCATAATGACAAAGTGAAAACAGGTTTAGAAATTTTTGCAAATGTATTACAAATAAAAAACAGAAATACCTTATTTACATAAGTATTCAGACCCTTTGCTATGAGACTCGAAATTGAGCTCAGGTGCATCCTATTTCCATTGATCATCCTTGAGATGTTTCTACAACTTGATTGGAGTCCACCTGTCTATATAAGGTTCCACAGTTGAAGGCACACACCTGTCTATATAAGGTCCCACAGTTGACAGTGCATGTCAGAGCAAAAAACAAGCCATGAGGTCGAAGGAATGGTCCGTAGAGCTCCGAGACAAGATTGTGTCGAGGCACAGATCTGGGGAAGGGTACCAAAAAATTTCTGCAGCATTGAAGGTCCCCAAGAACACAGTGACCTCCATCATTCTTAAATAGAAGAAGTTTGGAACCACCAAGACACCAAACTGAGCAATCGGGGGAGAAGGGCCTTGGTCAGGGAGATGACCAAGAACCCAATGGTCACTCTGTGGAGATGGGAGAACCTTCCAGAAGGACAACCGTCTCTGCAGCACTCAACCAATCAGGCCTTTATGGTAGAGTGGCCAGACGGAAGCCACTCCTCAGTAAAAGGCACATGACAGCCGGCTTGGAGTTTGCCAAAAGGCACCTAAAGACTCTTAGACCATGTGAAACAAGATTCTCTGGTCTGCTGAAACCAAGATTGAACTCTTTGGCCTGAATGCCAAGCGTCATGCCTGGAAGAAACCTGACACCATCCCTACGGTGAAGCATGGTGGTGGAAGCATCATGCTATGGGGATGTTTTTCAGTGGTAGGGACTGTGAGACTAGTCTGGATCGAGGCAAAGATGAACGGAGCAAAGTACAGAGAGAGATCCTTGATGAAAGACTATCCCCATCCAACCTGACAGAGCTTGAGAGGATCTGCAGAGAAGAATGGGAGAAACTCCCAAAATAAGGGTGTGCCAAGCTGGTAACGTCATACCCAAGAAGATTTGAGGCTGTAATCGCTGCCAAAGGTGCTACAACAAAGTACTAAGTAAAGGGTCTGAATACTTATGTACATTTAATATTTCAGTTGTTTTATAGATTTGCAAACATTTGTAAAAACCTGTTTTTGCTTTGTCATTATGGGGTATTGTGTGTAGATTGATGAGGGGGGGGGGGGGACAATTTAAATCCATTATAGAATAAGGTTGTAAAGTAACAAAATGTGGAAAAAGTCAAGGGGTCTGAAAACATTCTGAAGGCACTATATATTACCTTCCCCGGCTACTGAACCACATTCCACATCAGGATTACGACATGTTAGAGCCTGTACATGCTCTAAGCCGTAGCTAAAGAAAAGCCACACAGAGTTGTATAGATGTACGTTACATACTGCACAAAACATCAGTATAGGAGTGACTGAGCTACATTACAGGGACTATTATGGCCATGCTTTAAGAGGAAGGTTCCTATTATTCATCATGTTACAGGGGTTTGGAGAGGAACAATAAAGCAGAGTGCTGGTTGGTAGCTCACCATGCCAATGCATTTCCTCAGGATACTCCAGATGCTAAAGTCATTTCTGGAGAACATGGGTGCTGGTAAACTTGTTCTGGAGTGAGGGACATCCATACACAGACACACACATAAAATAAGGTAAATGTACAAATGACACAAGTATCACTATGTGCTCTGTTGACTTTGACTCTACCCTTATCGTGCAGTGATCTGCATTTCATTCGATTAGACGTGCCAGACATGTAACAGATGCTATATATCTAATGCAGGAGTCATATCTTATTCAGGCGAATATAGTCTGATGAGTGCAACAAAAGCCTTCAGTTAAGTTTCAAGCACGTGTAGAGCGGACATATTGGACCAAGGCCCAGGTATATAAAAGGTGTCCAGTAGCCAGCCGTGGAAATATCTGCTCCTTGAGGCCTTCACTGCTACTCTATTTAAGGTTAGAGTAATTTGACCAACACATGTACATGTAGGCGCCTGCATTCACATGAACACCTACATTCAACATAAACTCTTGCTCACACAAAGACAGGTAAAGAAGATAAAAACCTGTGGATACGCTAGTTCACACATCCCATTTAGTGAATATGCTATTTGATTCACTTCCTAACTGCCAGTCTGGTTGGGTTTGGCTAATTCAACCACCACAGGTTGTTTTTTCATGTTTATTTTCTTTGAGACAATGAATGAGACTGAGTGGAAAAAGCAATACAATTAATGGCCATCCCAAAAACCTGGCCTCCACTCCTACACCCTGATCAGCCTCCAGACTGAAGGGATCAGTGTACATAGGATCCTGCCGAGTTCCGATTATTGCATTACATTGTGACCTCAATGTTTAACTGGTCCTACACAGTGCTCGGCCTTCTCAATGAGAGCCTTTCTCCTGCCTGGCTCGCTAAATTATTCACACTGACTCTGACTTGGCAGGAACAGGGAAAACCCTAAAAATACCCTATAGGTATGAGCCTGGCAGTCTAGGAACACAACAAGTAAACAAGCAGTAAGGTAAATACAAGACTAAAGAACAAGACTTAGTTTTAGGAGCTGGAAGAAACTCCACCTCTGTATTGAGTTAGTCCTAAGAACCACTCATTTTCAACACTGGTCTAAAGTAAGAGAGTGCATTAACCACAGAATGTTTCTTTGCCTTTGCCACTGTTCAAGGCCTTTTTAGAACAGCAAGGGTTTCTCTCAAACAGAAAGGGAGGGACAAAAGTTGAATTAACAAACAAGAAAAATATGACTATATGGTAAGGTATTGTGCAAAGAGGCAAAGTGACTTTTCTTTCCAGGTTTAATCCAAATCGGAAGCTTCTACCTTCTAGCTAAAACAGCTGTGTAATGTAAACAGGACCCTTGTCTATGTGTGCTTGGATGTAGGGTGGATGGGATAGAAGCTGGGTGGGTAGGAGGGGTGTGTCGGAGGGGGCACCTGGCTCAGCTCACCTGTGCCTCACGATCCCATTGGGTTGGGACTCATCCTCATTCCTATGGTGATCCTCTCGAGACATGTTGGTGAGGCTGCTACGCTCGCTGCTGAACAGGACAGATCCTTCCTCGTCCTCGTCGAACGAATGGCTGGCCACCGTCTCAAAGCCGCTCAGAGAGTGCTCCGATTCCGAGTCTGAGAGGGAAAGGTGTAAGCAGGCATGTTGTAAAGGCAGGGACTGGAAATATGAGGTTACAGTGCTATGAATGACTGTGTGTCGCTATTGGCAACTGACACTTTTCCCTGAGCCTCACTAAAGCCCTGAGGGAAGACACCTGATCTGTGGATAGAGTTGCATTTAAAGAGCCCTGAACCAACAGATGAAAGCTGAAGGCATCACTCAATCGATCATTACAAAAATCATCCTAACTATTATCACAGGCCATCTTGTAAAGGACTGTTATAAGCATTTTCAAAGTTGAATAGTACTTTGTAGGAATTTAGGCATTGCTCAATTGCAACTAAATTGCTGCACACATTACATTCAAACAAACAAGTCATCTTAGCACAACATGTAAACACATAGACCGTAAAATACATGAACAGCTAAAGGTATCAAGAAAATAATCATAGTGTCAAACAGGTGAGACAAGCTCTCCCACTTCAATTCCAATCCGATCGTAAAATAAAAACAAGCCATACTCACCAGACACAGCGTCGTGGAAGTCATCCTCACTGAGTGCGCCCTGCGGAGAGGAGCCCTTGACAACGGACTGCTCTAGTTCATGGTGCTCTGTAGCCAGAGTCTGTAACGCTTCAGACAGAATCTTATTCTTCTCCACCTCCTGCTCCAATTTCAGACTGCGCACCTGAGCCCCAAACACACACACACACACACCACAAAACAAGCACGCACGCACACAGTATAATTCATAAATCATACAGTATATGTTTGATGGCACTTTATGGCCTACAAATATCAACACTGAAAAGCAAGTTACAGTATACAGTGAATAGAGTATAGATATCAGCAGAGCTCTCTGTACAGCTGTGAGGACCTATGTTGTGTAGGTCGGTAGACTACAGGATTAGCATACTGACTGACCACTCTCTTTACTGTGCTCAGATCAGCAGACAGACATCACAGGGCCAGAGTGAAGCAGTGCTGAGAGGAACAAGACATGTTTGGCTGTGGTGCCTTAAACCTGACATCTCAAATGACCATCCAGAGAACATGATCCTCATGGAACAAAGGAGATCAGATGACCACAATAGGCAAGGAAATGGCCAATTAGACATACTAGCTACTATCTTCTGTGGAAATACAGTATATAAAAATAGATTTTTTTGTAAAAAAATATATAGAACTGTGGATTGTTGAATCTTGGCCCCTGACCACTTCCTGTTGCGTGGCATACGTTTTTTAAAATTATTATTGTAGTGAGAGCCGTCAACATGTTGCAGCTAGCTCCCCTTCCTCTCTCCCCTTTTCTGTGTCCCAAATGTGTAATTCGCACTCCGACCTGTGTACAGTTTTAGTTAGCTAGCTTGCTTTCGCTATAAGAGGTAGCGAACGCTGAGGTATAAGGGTCGAGTGCGGTGTTTCTGGGGTTAGTTGAAACAGGATAATGTGCGTGGATCACTGCTATGAAGGTCTGGCTACATTTCACTGTTATTTGATTAGTTAATCTGCTAGCCAGCTAGCTATCTAGCTATCTGTTTTCAAATAAGTGTCTGAAGGCCTAGCAAAAGCTGTCTATTCTGTTAAAAGCTGTCTATGCCACCCAAAAATTACTTTGTGCAACAGGAAAATAAATGTGATTGTGGGTTGCTGTAACATCTCTAGCTAGTTCTAGCTCTTGACTAGCTAACATTTGAATAGCTAACGCTGTGAGACACAATAATAGCTACATCCATGTATTGTTGCTAAGCTACCATAGCTGCGCTCTGTGCAAACAACCGTGATATAGCTATAGCCTTTCACCCTCAAAGCTTGTCAAGTTAACCCTGCAATGGACCTTGTGCTAGCTAACTAACTAACTAACTAAACGTAGAGGACTTGGCTACATTATTTTATATTATTAGGCTTAACGTTAGGCACGGTAGCTAGCTAGCTAGATATATCGAAATGCCAGCCCACAATCATAAGCCTAATGTGTCTACTACTACAGTTCAGTTCCATTCCCATGTTTGTGTTGCCCGGCCCGGTGCTTAAACCAGCAACCTTCCAGCTGCTGGTCTGCCTCTCCAACCTCTGTTTCTCAATCCTGGTCCTGGGGACCCAAAGGTGTGCACATTCTTAGTTTTGGCTTAACACTACACAGCCGATTCAAATGATCAACATATCTAGCATTGATTATTTTAAACAGATGTGTAGTGCTAAGGCAAAAACAAAAATGTGCACCCCTTTGGGTCCCCAGGACCAGGATCAGGAAACACTGCTCTAGGGCTAGGCTACTACAGGAGCAATGATTAAGTGTGGTGCCATGACTACAATGGAGCAAGCCCAAGATGACAAAAAAATGGGTATGGAATTGAACTGGCAGCTGGAAGGCTCCCATGTACCATCTCCTGCCATTGTGCCCTTGAGCAAGGCACTTAACCCCCCCACAATTGCTCACCACCTAGGGGTGCTGCACTGCAAGGTGTTGGGAAAAGCAGAAGACACATTTCAGTTCTAACCAATGGACAATAAAGTATATATTCTGTTCTTGTCACAAGATGACTCAAGATCTCTACACCCACACTGATGTTGCCTCTATTGCAGCACTGTACAAGTATTCCTTGTATTGTACTACACTGCCATTACTGTATGTATGTAAACTATTCTGTATCTTCAGAACAAATAAACTGTTTATTACTATGCCTACTTCAACATTTGATACTGTGAAAGACTGTCTCTATTACTATGACTGAGTATTATTGTGAATTACTTGTTTGCGAAATATTGTGATATTGTGAGACTAATATAATTCGCATTATAACGTTTACTTTGTTACTTTGTTGAGAGCGCCGAAATGAGAGCTAAAATTATACCTTTGAACTTAAGATGGGTTAAATGGAATACTAAACGCAATCTGGACACTGACAGGGCTATAACATCTCGCCACTATCCAGGCCTAGTACCCCACGTCCTCTGAAGTGTCTGTCTGGCTAGCTCCGCCTCCGACTTCTCCATACACTGACTAGGCTACATGTAATGCCACTTTTCCGTCTTTATAAGTAGACTTTGTTTACTTTTCTGCTTGTAACATGCATTTGACATGTTGCGTTCTCTAGGGGAGCTAGCTAGCCGGATGTAGGGTGGGGACGCGCGTTTTAAATGACTTTGTTATTATTTACGTTCCAAAAAAGGTTTATACCTAAAATATATCTCATGACCACACACCTTCTCCTTTCAAAAACTGTATTCCTTGGATCCATTGAAACATTGTGGCTTAGCTGGTACTTCTCTGCATAAAGCCAGACAGATGAGCCCAAAAAGTGCATTAACTTTCAAGAGACAGCAAGGAGAGTGTTTCTGGTGAGGGCAACTCAAAGTCGTGAAGGTATATACACCACAATGAACTACAGTACAGCTCAACTGTAACCAAGGCTGGGAATTGATGGGAGTGGAAGCAGACTTGCATTGTAATTGGACCGCCCTACTTACAGATGACATAAGGTAGCATATAAACAAACAGCAAGATGTCTCTGAGGACTTGGTAGAAGTCTGTCTAGGCCTCCACTAAGATCCACTGAAACATCTCATTCAAAGTCAATAACTGACAGCCTGAATGTAATGGATTAATTAACAGTAACAACACAGGCAGTAACTACTTTAGGACCAATCTGCTCAACAGTTTTATAACGAGAGATTATGCAATAATCAGAGTCCCATCCTGTGCAACTTCAGTATAATTATAAATAGCATATTCAACATCATATGATAACCAGGGAGCTGATGTTATTATTATCCCTCACGTTGATGAGGATTCACCAATAAATGGAGAGAAAATCCAAGCTGAAGTAATAAAACTACAGATTCATCAACAATGTAAAATGTCTGTCCAACAGCTATTGTCATCGTTAGTCTCTGTAACACTGTAATAACATCACTGATTCCCAATCACATGTAAAGAGATATATATATATATATATATATATATATATATATATATATATGGCAGTATCATCATTGTTATCATACTTAAACAACATCTACAACCACAAGATGCAGTAGCAGTGAGACAGTCACACTTCAAACCAGGAACCAACTACAATAACACACTTACACAATCACAGCAAAGCTCACTGAACCCAAGTCGCAAATAAACTCACAATAAATGTAGCCTCCTCCATTTGCTTTGCTGGTAAATACTTTCTCCCATAGGATAGGCCTTCAGTGGGATTACTGGCATTCGTCTGTGTGCTCACAGAACAGTGCACTGTTGAGGAGCCAGCAGCAACGACAGCAGTAACAGAATCACCCATCAGGAGATGCTGTGTTATAAATCAGCAGATGATGGTACTGTAGTAGCACCTAGCAGCAGTAGGAACAGTTGCCGTCCCAGTAGTTTGAGCTGGAGAGTGACTCTGAGCAATGGCGGATGTAGTTCTGTAGAGAATCACTATCAGACAGTCACTATCCACCAGAGTGAGTTCAATCCTCCACAAAGCACTCAATTAGATTGACATTTTAGTCCTTTAGCAGACGCTCTTATCCTCTATGAAGTAGTTCTAGTCACAGACATGCTCCGTCTCCACTCAAATTATTAGTGATCTCTGTGCTGCATCTCTTTCCGTCACTATCTGGCAGTGATGAAAATGTATGCACTCACTAACTAAGTCGCTCTGGATAAGAGCGTCTACTAAATGACTAAAAGGTAAAATGTAAAAAATGATGACACATGACCACATGTAGAAATGAGTGACACTCCTCTTCACTCTACCACATCATTAGACTCAAGTTCTCTCCCCCTCTCTGTAATCTCGACATATCTGGACTATTGAGCAAACATAAACACTACACTTACATCTAGGCATTTCCACCTCATACAAACAGATATAATGTACAGAATGATGTAAATGCATGTGGACACATTAGTATATAAAATTGTGCCTCATTAATAGTTCACCCTCAGGTCCATGTACACCATTGTATGGGAGAGCAACACCTACCAAGGTCATGACAGCTGGTCAGTTTTATACTGTACAGTGGCTCCACAGCCTCCTCCACTCAAGGGCCAGCTAGCTAGCACTGCTAGGCTGTAGAGCCAATCTCAAGGGGAAGCTAGCTAACACTGTTAGGCTGTAGAGCCCATCTCAAGGGGAAGCTAGCTAGCACTGCTAGGCTGTAGAGCCCATCTCAAGGGGAAGCTAGCTAGCACTGCTAGGCTGTAGTGCCCATCTCAAGGGGAAGCTAGCTAGCACTGCTAGGCTGTAGAGCCCATCTCGAAGCCACTGTTATGGAATGAGGCTGGAGCAATGACTTCTTCTGCCTCACTGCTCATCATTGCTGTTTGAACACATTCACCACATGACCCTGTGATAGAAGCCGGAGAGACTGCTCTCTTTGACAGCTCAAATATTACAAGTTCAACTCAAATGTAGGAGCCAAAAGTCAAAATAATGATTATAGTTCCAATGCATTGCTCAGTCACTTATACTTATGTGATTGTTGAGACCTATAATACAACACATCCTGAGCTGAAATAGACATTAGCACCACAGTAATATAATCTGGGAAGCCATGGGACACTCTGTAAAGTGGTAACAGTGGTTGGCCCCTGACAGCTGTGACATCCTGCACTGTATGGTTGATAATCTAGATGAATACTTCATTTAATCTGTCATAGCCGTAGCAATCCATCTGCCAGATCAAACATTAATTAGGCCTACACCCGGATGCTCATTTCTCCTTTGCCACACAATCTTAGGTTAGGATGAGAATAGTAAAATAATGCAAATAAGCTCTTACTAAAAAGCCAATTCAATTGCACATAAACAATTACTGTACATAACCAGCCAAGACTTAGACGTAATGCAGAAAAAATAACATCTTTATCTATTCTCTACGTTATCTCTCCTGGATGTTTAGCTAGTGTAATGTTGTCCATCCCTATTCTGGAGCTCAGCTCAGTTATGTACTGGAACTCAGCTTGATTCTCTCTGTGCAACTCAAATGTGTGTATACCAAAGATTCTACTCTCAGAGCACTGGGAATTGGGACACTGCGTTTTTGTGAGGCTGCGTGTATGTGGAATACTGCTGAATCTTTCTCCTCACAGTGTACCCTCTGTAATCAAGTGACTTTGTGAGCGCTTATCGGTAGTAAAAACTAAGTCTATTGGCAGAGCAATGAAGTTAGTTGACACAGAAGTGAAGTGACGTACCCCATCCTGTCTGGAGAAGAGGCTGAGGCAGTGGTTGAGATTAGAGTAGGTCTCACTGGACAGCTCACACACCTCCCTCATCTTCTGCAGCATCGCGGGTGGCAGCTCTGAGGGGACAAACAAGACCACAGGACATTGTAGTGGTGTTCTGAGAGAACAGTCAAATAGAGTTTGTAACGGTAACATCAAATTTACCACTAAAGCCTGGTCGGCTGAATTCAGAATACATTTAAAGGGCTATCGCTGCATCCTAGTCTTACCCTGAAGATGGGTCAATTGGTTTAGGCACAAGCTTCTATTGTAAGTGAAATACACTAAAAAGTGCAATTACATTTGACATTTATGCTATGAATGAGGGTATTGTACTACATGTCTGTGGAAATGGAGTTCCTATGAAAGAAAATGCTTTACGCTCTGCAAGTCCGTATTCCTTCACCAAGGAGAGGAATGCTCCAACCTCCTTCTCCAGCTTCAGGTGACAAGCTTCAGCTGACTGCCAGGGAGGAGGCGAAAGAAGAAAGAGGGGAAACACATGACCACCATACTTAAAGACATACTGCAACATTTGTATGTCTCTGCATGCAGTATGAAGGAAGTTAGAGGTAGTTTCACGAGCCAGTGCTAACTAGCGCTAGCGCAATAACTGGAAGTCTACAGGTACGTTAGGGTTTACTGTGAATTTTAAGGATCTTTAGCTTCCTCATTACATGTAAAAAAAAATATTTGAGAGAATAATACACAAATCTATTGCAGAAGGAGAATTTACATTTTCACCATGAGAGAGGTGAGGAGAGACCTCAAGAGAGAAATAGCAACAGTCAGATAAACAGGTTGTAGACTGGCATGTCACCTGTAGTGATTCCGCCAGCTCTCCCACACTCAACACTTCTTCCTCGTCCTCCTCGCTGCCCTGATCCTGAGAGCAGTAGTGTGTGCTGTAGGCAGAGTGTTCCTCCATAGCATCCATCCACCTCTGTAGGACAGAACAAACATGCACTCATCTGAGCTGCACGATGGATTTAAGTGTACTGTGCTGCTTCATATTCTGCTCTTAGGCTAATAAATTGGGCTCTCACATGACAGGAGGAAAAATAGGTTATGAGAATAGTGTCATTTGTTGTCTGCGAGTGTGTCAGAGTGTTTGTAGGTTTGTTCAAATGTAGGCTGTTTTTTTCTAACAGAAAAAATACATGCTTTTGTTCAAACAAAAAAAAGATGTTCCTTAGCTTACGAAAGCTATAGAACAAAAACAGAAGCAATGAAAAGCAGTATGGATAATATACAGTGCATTCGGAAAGTATTCAGACCCCTTCCCTTTTTCCAAATGTTGTTACGTTACAGCCTTATTCTAAAATGGATTAAATTAAAATGTTTTCCTCTTCAATCTACACACAATACCCCATCATGACAAAGTGAAAACAGTTTTTTTTTTTTGCACATTTATAAAAATACCTTATTTACATAAGTATTCAGACCCTTTGCTATGAGACTCGAAATTGAGCTCAGGTGCATCCTGTTTCCATTGATTATCCTTGAGCTGTTTATACAACTTGATTAGAGTCCACCTGTGGTAAACTCAATTGATTGGACATGATTTGAAAAGGCACACATCTGTCTATGTAAGGTCTCGCAGTTGACAGTGCATGTCAGAGCAAAAACCAAGCCTTGAGGTCGAAGGAATTGTCCTTAGAGCTCAGAGACAGGATTGTGTCGAGGCACAGATCTGGGGAAGGGTACCAAAATAATTCTGCAGCATTGAAGGTCCCCAAGAACACAGTCGCCTCAATCATTCTTAAATGGAAGAAGTTTGGAACCACCAAGATTCTTCCTAGAGCTGGCCGCCCGGCCAAACTGAGCAATCGGGGGAGAAGGGCCTTGGTCAGGGAGGTGACCAAGAACCCAATCTTCCAGAAGGACAACCATCTCTGCAGCACTCCACCAATTAGGCCTTTAGGGTAGAGTGGCCAGACGGAAGCCACTCCTCAGTAAAAGGCACATGACAGCACGCTTGGAGTTTTCCAAAAGGCACCTAAAGGACTCAGACCACGAGAAACAAGATTCTCTGGTCTGATGAAACCAAGATTGAACTCTTTGGCCAAGCATCACGTCTGGAGGAAACCTGCCACCATCCCTACGATGAAGCATGGTGGTGGCAGCATCATGCTGTGGGGATGTTTTTCAGCGGCAGGGACTGGGAGACTAGTCTGGATCGAGGGAAAGATGAACAGAGCAAAGTGTAGAGAGATCCTTGATGAAAACCTGCTCCAGAGCTCTCAGGACCTCAGACTGGGGCGAAGGTTCACCTTCCAACAGGACAACAACCCTAAGCACACAGCCAAGACAACACAGGAGTGGATTCGGGACAAGTCTCTGAATGTCCTTGAGTGGCCCAGCTAGAGCCCGGACTTGAAAATAGCTGTGCAGTGACGCTCCCCATCCAACCTGACAGAGCTTGAGAGGATCTCCAGAGAAGAATGGGAGAAACTCCCCAAATACAGGTGTACGAAGCTTGTAGCGTAATAAAGGCTGTAATCCATTTTAGAATAAGGCTGTAATGTAACAAAATGTGGAAAAAGTAAAGGGGTCTGAATACTTTCCGATTGCACTGTACAGTAATATTTCTGTAAAACAAACCAAATCTCACTTTTCTTGTTGCCTCAGGGTCATTCTTGGGGGACACTTTGAAATGATGCACACTGTCATCGAAGCACTTGAGGGTGAAAAAGCAGTGGTCTCTGGCTTTGATCTGAAAAAGAAAATAGTAAAACACAATGTCATATTCTACCCTAATATTCCAGTAAATACTGTCACCATGTTAAATCTGATGAGAGAACAAACAATCATGGCCTACCAAACAGTGGGCTTGGGTCAGGGGCTTACAGCCTTGTCTTCGGACATTGGCAGCTGCATCCAACCTTAGCAGGCAGAGAGAGAGACAATAGGTGTAAGAATCTAGTATGGGTCAAGGGTGTCCTTTAGCAGTTGAATCTAACTTAAGATTCACATCTGCTGTTGAAACTATTGTACCAATCATAGAACTTCAGGAAGAGGTTAAAATGACCAAGCTTGTGTCTAAAGAAGAAGAGAGAGCACCTACTGTTTAGAGTACCAGGACAGAACCCCATCTTGGAGGACCACCCAGTAGGAACGCCAGCCTAAAAACCGGGAACTCTGACAGAAGGTTCAGGACAGGAAGAGTTTGTGTTTATACGTCATCAGTCACATACATTAAAATGTTAGCAAGTGATAATAAGCTTTTCACTGTTGACAACATGACAGTGGAAATAGTGGAATCATCTGTAAACATCTGTACCTTCCAAAGGGCTCCTTCAAACATCTGGACATGGTGAGTCATACCCTTTGAGACACAGTTTAGAGACAGCAACCATTACAAATGTTTTCTCCAACAACATCATGTGCGGTCAAGTAAGACTTCAATAATTTTTGTACATAACAAATCACTTTAGCACTCACTTTATGAACATTGCCTTCCAGGATCTGCTTTATCTCTGTGTTGTTGGCGAGGTCAAACACAGTCTGATCTGTGCACAAGTCAGAGAAAAGGAATCATTATACAGAAAACTATAGCAGAAAACTGGCACTGATGTTAAAACAAACTTGAAACTTCTAAGCAACCCATCTCATATGCACCCTTTCATTCACTGACTGAGCCCATCTTTACCCTTCTTGTTCTTGATGTTGGGGCTAGCACCCTTCTTTAGCAGTTTCAGGGCACATAGCTTCTGACCACGGTAGGCAGCGCAGTGCAGTGGGGTGTTACCCAAGAGATCACAGCAGTTCATGTCTGGAGGCTTTTTCCTGTTAAGCTAAAACAAGAGTGACAAAAAGAGCCTGTTGGGTAAAAAGACAAAACCCTGAAGGATATGTTTCTTATCATACACTGAGAGAAAAGTTATTATTTTGAAATGGGTAAAGTAACAGATATTGTGTGAACCCAAACTTTGTATTGAACCTGAGTCAAGCGCTCACCAGCTGTGACAGGGTAGAAAGGTCTCCCTCTCTCGCTGCCTCCAAAAGCTCTTCTTCTAGTTTCCTCTCCTCTGTCCTCTCTGCCGCTGAATGGATTGAGAAATAATTCATGCCATTATCGACTCAAAGATTTGTAACAAACATTTTTACAAACACTGATTCAGGTGCTTCTTTTTGGCCAACATAAAATAAGTTGTTAAACTATTCTGAATATGTTGTGGACATATTACACAGTTATTAATGTGTTAAGGACATTCACTTACCTTCCAGCATACTTTTGATCTCCCCATTCTGAGTGACATCTTTAGGAATCTGTGCTGTTCCATTGATGACAGTGGCACATGCATCATAGCGTAACAGCAACATGACAACCTCCTGAACAATGCATGATTTAGTGAATGGTTGATTGAATGAGTGAATGAATAAATGCATGCATGCAGGAACACTCAACAATCAATATCAACAAGTCAAACATGCATATAAAATTAAGAATAAACTCAAATAAAGACAGACGTAATTTGTATTTTTTTTACAGTTTGGTACCTTTCTTCCGGTGAAGGCAGCTTTGTGCAGTGGTGTGTCTCCCACATTATTGGGCAAATTAACATCCGCTCCGGCCTGCAGGGAATATTCAACACACACGCATTAATTCTGCAAAAAAAATTGTTTAAACAATCATCCATCTCCTTATTAAAAATAAAGATGCTTCTTACAGTACCTTGAGTAATTCCTCCACCACAGCTCTGTGTCCAAAGTAACAGGCCAGGTGAAGAGGCGTCCATCCCAGGTTAGACTTACTCTTACCTGAGGACAGATTAGACACACTCACATTTCTGCAAAGCATTCCTATGTGTAGATAGAGAACAGTAACTGCAACCATCCTGCAGGATTATGCCCCTGGGCTTAAAGTTAGCTAAACAATTTTTCTAGACCAACAATCGAAATAGATTAGACACACTCAAATTCCTCAATACTGTAGTATACTAATGAAGAGCTTTGCTCATTCAAATAACTGACCAGCAGCAAGCAACTACTTCCAGTTGAAGTCGGAAGTTTACATACACCTTAGCCAAATACATTTAAACTCAGTTTTTCACAATTCCTGACATTTAATCCTAGTAAAAATTCCCTCTTAGGTCAGTTAGGATCACCACTTTATTTTAAGAATGTGAAATGTCAGAATAATAGTAGAGACAATTATTTATTTCAGCTTTTATTTCTTTCATCACATTCCCAGTGGGTCAGAAGTTTACATACACTCAATTAGTATTTGGTAGCATTGCCTTTAAATTGTTTAACTTGGGTCAAACGCTTCAGGTAGCCTTCCACAAGCTTCCCACAATAAGTTGGGTGAATTTTGGCCCATTCCTCCTGACAGAGCTGGTGTAACTGAGTCAGGTTTGTAGGCCTGTGTGTGTGTTTGTACAGATGAACGTGGTACCTTCAGGCGTTTGGAAATTGCTCCCAAGGATGAACCAGACTTGTGGAGGTCTACAATTTTTTTTCTGAGGTCTTGGCTGATTTCTTTTGATTTTCCCATGATGTCAAGCAAAGAGGCACTGAGTTTGAATGTAGGCCTTGAAATACATCCAAAGGTATGTCAATTAGCCTATCAGAAGCTTCTAAAGCCATGACATCATTTTCTGGAATTGTCCAAGCTGTTTAAAGGCATAGTCAACTTAGTGTATGTAAACTTCTGACCCACTGGAATTGTGATACAGTAAATTATAAGTGAAATCATCTGTCTGTAAACAATTGTTGGAAAAATTACTTGTGTCATGCACAAAGTAGATGTCCTAACCGACTTGCCAAAACTATGGTTTGTTAACAAGAAATTTGTGGAGTGGTTGAAAAACAAGTTTTAAATGACTCCAACCTAAGTGTATGTAAACTTCCGACTTCAACTGTACCTTTGCAGTTGATGTTGATGTTGGCTTCTTCTTTAATCTTGGACATGAGAAGCTTCTGGATGCCTGGAAGATCCCCATTCCTGGCATGACGCAGAAACTGGTCCTCTGGATCCAGATCCTCCATAGATAACTGAACAAGAAGAACAGATAGATAACTGAACAAGAAGTACAGAAAGAAGATCACAGTACTGAAAGACTGTCAGATTTAGGCTACTACTCCTAATACTGATATAAATTGCACATTCAACCAAACTGAAAATCAGATCTACTCTAGGACTAATTGAGTTCATACAGTAAATGAAAAATTGAAGGTGGTCAGTTTCACTTCTGTCAAATGTAGCATCTCTACAACAGTGCTTGAGGAAAATTCTTTATCTAGGCTTTTCCAGCAAGCAGAGAGCAGCACCATACACATTGTTACTCTCAAGACGCAAATAACTTTTGCTTTAAATCGTGGACTAAAATTAGCCTAGTTCGTCACTTGGATTGCAGTTGTAAAGCAAGATTAAAGTTGCCACATTTGGAAACATGTAGGCTACCTAATGCAATGTAAGGCCTATTTGGTCTAAAGGTAAGGAACATTTCTAAATGAAAAATGTCAGTGGAAATCACCTAAGAGGACAAGGAAACAACACAAATAGAAAAGGTTTCCGTCACCACACCAGCCCTGCAAGAAAAAACTTCAGCAGTTTCCTTATCGTACACCACAATTAACAATTATTAAGTAGCTCTGGATAAGAGCGTCTGCTAAATGACATAAATGTAAATGTAATGTCTGAGATTCCAAAAAATTAGCAGAAATGACTGTACAAAATAAATAATTCAAATACTAAGCTATATTGTATGCTCAAAAAATTTGGGAAATTATATTATTTTAAAAAGTACTATGTTTTTTTCTCAAAGGTAGGAGTCAAAATTGTTGACAGCCCTGTTTTCAATACCACAACTTGAAAGGATAACGGCACTGAACCTTTTTCTAAAATGTTTTATGAGTTGGAGAACACATTGGGAGGGATCTTATACAATTTCGCCATACAGATTCTTTCCAGATCCTTGATATCCTTTGTCTGCACTTATGGACTGCCCTCTTCAATTCAAACCACAGGTTTTCAATGGGGTTCAAGTCTGGAATATGAGATGGCTATTAACCATTTCTTTGTGCATTTTGATGAGTGCTTGGGGTTATTGTCTTGCTGGAAGATCCACTTGTGGCCAAGTTTCAGCCTCCCGGCAGAGGCAACCAGGTTTTTGGATAAAATGTCCTGGTACTGGGTAAAGTTCCTGATGCCATTGACCTTAACAAGGGCCCCAGGACCAGTGGAAGCAAAATAGCCCCATAACATCAAAGATCCACCACCACATTTTACAGTAGGTAGGCTTATAGGGTTGTTTTCTGCTCATGCATTCTCATTTCGACGCCAAATCCACCACTGGTGTGCGTGACCAAAGATCTCTATTTTCATGTCATCCAACAAATGTAAATGCCTGGAGTTTGCTAAATGGCATTGGCACTTGGATTGGAACTGGTGCTTTGGTCAGATTACATTAAAATAGAGCTCTTTGGCCACCCACACCAGTTGAGCGTTTGGCGTCAAAATGAGAATGCATAAGCAGAAAATAACCCCATAAGCCTACCTACTATTAAAATATGGTGGTGGATCTTTGATGTTATGGTGCCATTTTTAAATGGTTAATTGGCCACAAAAATCAACATTTTGCAATGGCCATCTCAGTCTCCGGACTTGAAACACATTGAAAAACTGGGGTTTGAATTGAACACGGTCTAAGATCCCTCCCAATGTGTTCTCCAACTCATAAAACATTTTAGAAAAAGGCTCAGTGCCGTTATCCTCGCAAGGTGAGGTATTGAAAACAGTGGAATAGTTTTGACCCTTACCTTTTAGAGATTTTTTTTTTTTTTACTTGTTAAACAAAATCTCTGTCTCTGAGCAAGTGTATTAATTAGTATAAAATAATATAATTTCCCTTTTTGCATACAATTTACCCATATTCTATAATCATTTTCACTCATCTTTATCAAGGGTGTCAATAATTTCAGAACCCACTACAGTATACAGGAATTCAGCAATCATGCTGCAGGTTAGGCCTCTAGGCTTACAGTTACGATTGAAGGTTCAACTAGTTTTCTAGACCAACAATGGAAAAAGAGAACTGTGTTATTTATTATTTATGTTATCCCCTGGTTTTGAGCAATCTCACCACCGGTAAATGTAACATTCTTGCAATTTAAAAAAAACATTGGCCTATCTTGTGACTTCCTTGATTGAACTGCAAGATTATGAGAAGCCATTACTCAGCAAAACTAAGTATGAAACTAAATAGCTGCTTCCAAATTCCCTGAAATTATCACAGGTGTTTGATAGACAAAACGCATAGAGGGGACAATTTGATTGGTGTAGCCAATGGGATGTATTTGGAATGTTTTTGACATTTACATCATTTAGCAGACGCTCATATCCAGTTATCTGAAATGTTTAGGCTACATCATCATGATGTTTGCAACAGGACACAAGACAGCCTGAAAAGACAAAATAGATATATTTGTGAACAACCATTCCTGCTGCTGAGAAAGATGAATTTCGTAATTGACAGAAATCGTGAATGCGCTTGAAAGGTCAAGGGATCGTGTTCAGTAGGGAGACAACGTTCTGGAATGAAGTGACACGTTGCGCCTACTAAACATCAAGACATGTAATGAAAGCTAAACAATTCAAAGAAAATCTAAATATGGACTAACCGTAAAAATCGTTCTGGGGGTGTCCTTCAGCCGGGGGATTGTTGTCGCATAGTCTTTGCTGCTGAATTTCTTCAGGAGTAGGCTAGGTTGCCATTGGCATGTGATTTTCTAATCCCTCGGTTGACACTCTTCCTGTTTTTGTGCGCTCGCGGGTGAAAGTGTTTTGCAATACGCCTAAACTAACTACATCACAAGTCAGATCAGCAGGCCACATAGTTGGGAAATGTATCAAGCATCATGCATTTCAGCCTTTCCTAACAACAACAGTTGATAAACGCCCATTGCGAGCGTGTGACCGACCTATGTTTACAGTGATCAGCTGATCAAAGGTATTCACGATGTGCACGCGCACTTGTCCCGGGTAAGTGTTGGATTATAAAAAAGGCTCCTCTGACTACATTCATTTCATATTATAACTACTGTACCCTACGTAAATCATAGACCTATAGCTACTCAAATTGTATTGCCTAGTACAACGCATGTGTTATTCTTCTGAGGTAGACTTACCATACGCTTCAATATTTTCCAATACAAGCTATTTATTAATTATCGACGTGAGTGATTATGGCATTTTACTTGAATAATTTGAATCCTTCCATTCCAAATGGTAAAATAAACTGTGCCCCGGAAGTGCAAGGTTGTAGTGTTTCTCGGTCACGCGCAGAGACTGTGTGCAAAGATGATCTATTATATTGACAAGATAGTCGAGTGACCGCTCTAACCACATATAGAACAAAGAGACACATATTTCACCGGATGTATAAATGTGAAGCGTTCCCTTGGCGTTTCCACTCACTATCAAATATGGTAGTGAGAGGAAGCCCAGTGGCCGGCAGTGGGAGAAGATTGAACGAGATGGATTTTGGCCTACATTCTGCAACTTTTCTTATCGATGACACATTTGATCTCAATACAGTTTTCTGTTGCTAAAACTAGAATATGTTATGAACAGACTGGACTGAGGTTTGTAGACTTTACCCTTTGCCAAAGTTTTTTTTTTTTTTTAATCGCGTTGTTTAGGAGTGCAAAGGCGAATTGAGCTATTGCACACCCTAACAGAAATATGCAAACGTTTGCTAGAACGCGCCAATAGGATCTCGCTAACTTGTGCTTGGCTCTGCCCACCTCCTTGCTTGTTCTGCCCACTATGACTCATTTGTTCTCAATGAAAACGACAGGCTTATCTTGGGTTAGTTATACAAATCTTTGCTCTAACAATGGAAACGCATGTCCTCAAATATGGACATCAGTGCACTTCCTATGCCTGTGATATGTGGTTGTCCCACAAAGCTATCTTAAGATGAATGCACTAACTGTAAGTCGCTCTGGGTAAGAGTTTCTGCTAAATGACAAAAAAATTAAAAAAATCAGGTCTGACTATTCTAGCCAATGAGAGGGCAGATACGCGTGTGAACAACAGGCACAACTCTAATATAAAGTCGTTTCCCCCCCCCCCCCCCAAAGTTGCCAAAATACCACGTGCGTCCGTCCACTCAGTGTATTCATAATGTGGGGATCTATTTTCTTACAACTAGATGTGATGCCTAGCTTAGAAAGAATACATTAATGATTAAACATAATAGGTTTGTGCTGTACTGATATAGATTGTTTAACATAACAAGCTGTGATTAATGTGAGGAACCGTTAGGGGGTAGGCTGAGACAGACTTGTGATTCACACAGACACACACACTGCCTCTTTGTTAAACCGCTCAAGGACAAAGTACTGCAACATGAAGAAGAAAACTATGTCTGAGGTTGCTGACTCGAGACAAGTTGTAAAGATAACAACTAATGCCCGGCAACAGTGAAGCGCCAAGGGGCTGGGACCAGCCTGTGCGCCATCGATAGGTTGGGTAAGTTTAAACCACACCCAGCCTCTACTCTGACAGGCCCAGCAGGGAGCGGGAACTATCTCTGTCAGAGTATTTAAAGAAGAACTTATAACAAAAGCTCAGTTCTCTGACTGCCCTGCGTGGTTTTTCAGTGGGCCCGTATATACGAACATCATATTTACCATTCAAGTGTTTGCATTAATTAAAATACTAGTCTATTTTAGAAGACGTGTATTGACCTCTTTTTGTTCCTATACCAGATTTGAATTGACGCAACTTAACAATTGGTGACCTCCGACGTGATCTGGTAGAGGGACTTCGCTGGATATCGTCCGGCCCATTGGACATCTCTGTCATTGGACGGTGTGTTTCACAAAGAGTCCGGACTACTAAAAACAGGTAAGCAGACACCTATTGTTATATGACTGAAGTTCTGCACATTGGCTTTATCCAAATTAATTTTGTGAAACACCTGTTTGATGTAAGTGACCCAAATTGTAACTGAATACCTGAATCATTATCAATTACATAAAACACTATGGTGTGACATGCAAACTTATGGTAAATGTGAGTGTTAAACCATGGTATTATAGAGTATTGTTCCACTGACACGTACCAGAGGGCTAGGTACGGCTAGGATCGGGGAAAATACTGAAGTCCCCAGGCTAGGACCACCAGGGGTGAGAACTGGGGGTATAGGGAATTATTGGCTTAAAAGTGTTGCACTACTGACACGTACCAGAGGGCTAGGTACGGCTAGGATCAGAGTGACACTTACAATTTTAGATAGTGTTGCACTACTGACACGTACCAGAGGGCTAGGTACGGCTAGGATCAGAGGGACACTTTAAAGTATAGGGTGTTGTATGAATGAGAGTGCGAATGATCCCAGTGTAATAAAAGAGTGTTTGCAGACGAAATACAAGAGTGAATGCGGGTTACTCAAATTAATAAACCTGTATACCGTGATAGAAAACTAATTAGGAGTTAAAGAAGTCTGTGGTTGTTTAAACTGTACAATTTGTGAATAACTATTGGGCCTGTGGTTGCTTAAACCGTATAATTTGTGAATGATAATTGAGAATAAATATACTAAGGTAGAGAAATTAAAATTAAACATATTAAAAGTGAGACATAAAATATTAAACCAAACATTTTAAATTGTTTAGATTAGAGATAAAAAGAAGGAAGTGTCGTGTACATTAACATGGCAGTGTCACACCCTGGTTCTGGGACTCAGTATGTTGAGCCAGGGTGTGTTCATTCATTGGGTGTATTTCTATGTTGGTATTTCTGTTGTGTTCATTTCTAGGTGTGACTGAGTGACTCCCAATCAGAGGCAACGAGTGTCAGCTGTTTGCTGGTTGTCTCTGATTGGGAGCCATATTTAAACTGTATGTTTTCCCTTGGGTGTTGTGGGTTTTTGTTCCGTGTCGGTATTGTTAACCGTGGACTTCACGAGTCGTGTTTTGTTTTGATAACTTTAATTAAATAAAGTCATGTTTGTTTCACACGCTGCGCCTTGGTCTACTCACTACGACGACGATCGTGACAGAAAAACCCACCATACAAAGACCAAGCAGCGTGTCCAGGAACACACGCAGGAGGTGACGCTGGTGGATGTCCTCCTCGGTTGGGGGCAGATTACCGAGGAGGAGGCCGTCCGGTACCGGAAGGCGATGAAGGGGGAGACCCAGGCAGGAGTGGAGAAGCGGCGTCAACCGGGCCGTGGTCGGAAAGGAGAGAGGCACCCCCAATAATTTTTTAGGGGGGGGCACACGGCATGGGCGACTGGGCAGCAGGAGGCTGCCACAGGGCGAATCGGGAGATTAAGAGAGGAGGCCACCGGCTTTTGGGGGCCAGAAGGCAGGTTGGCGGAGCCTGGATGGAGAGCAGAGCCAACTCCCCGTACTCAGGCATGGCAGCATGAGACTGGGCAGGTTCCGCGGTATGCGGAGATGCGCACTGTGCCGCGAGTGGTCCGGCATAGTCCGGTACGTCCTGTGCGAGCACCCCGCACGTGTTGTGCGAAGGTGGGCATGCAGCCAGGACGGAGTGTGCCGGCTCAGCGCTCGCGGCCTCCAGTGCCTCTCCTCGGTCCCGGATATCCTGCGCCAGTGTCACGTGCTGTTATGCCAGTACGGGTACACAGCCCTGTACGTCCTGTGCTGATGCCTCACACAGAGTGTGTGAAGGTAGGCATTCAGCCAGGACGGGTTGTGGCAGCTCTTCACTCCAGGTCTCCTATCCGTCTCCATAGCCCAGTCCGGCCTGTTCCTGCTCCACGCACCAAGCCTACGGGGTGCGTCGTCAGCCCAGCCCGGCCTGTCCCTGCTCCACGCACCAAACCTACGGTGTGCGTCGCCAGCCCTGCCCGGCCTGTTCCTGCTCCACGCACCAAACCTACGGTGTGCGTCGCCAGCCCAGCCCGGCCTGTTCCTGCTCCACGCACCCAACCTACGGTGTGCGTCGCCAGCCCTGCCCGGCCTGTTCCTGCTCCACGCACCAAACCTACGGTGTGCGTCGCCAGCCCGGCCTGTTCCTGCTCCACGCACCCAACCTACGGTGTGCGTCGCCAGCCCTGCCCGGCCTGTTCCTGCTCCACGCACCAAACCTACGGTGTGCGTCGCCAGCCCAGCCCGGCCTGTCCCTGCTCCACGCACCAAACCTACGGTGTGCGTCGCCAGCCCAGCCCGGCCTGTCCCTGCTCCACGCACCAAGCCTACGGGGTGCGTCGCCAGCCCAGCCCGGCCTGTCCCTGCTCCACGCACCAAGCCTACGGGGTGCGTCGCCAGCCCTGTCCGGCCTGTCCCTGCTCCACGCACCAAGCCTACGGTGTGCGTCGTCAGCCTGGTCCAGCCCGTTCCTGCCACTCGCACCAAGCCAGGGGTGCGAGTCGTCAGCCTGGTTCAGCCCGTTCCTGCCACTCGCACCAAGCCAGGGGTGCGAGTCGTCAGCCTGGGTCAGCCCGTTCCTGCTACTCGCACCAAGCCCGGGGTGCGAGTCGTCAGCCTGGTAAGACCGGTCAGCTGCTCCACAACGGAGCGTAAGCAATCCGCTCCGTCAATGTCCAGTCCAGATCCAGCCAGCGGGGTCAGACCGGACCAGGGGCGCTACGGGGGAATTATGGAAGGGTGGTGGTCAAGGCCGGAGCCAGAACCGCCGCCGAGGAGGTATGCCCGCCCAGCCCTCCCCTGTTTTGTTTAGTTGAGGCGCGGTCGCAGTCCGCGCCTTTAGGGGGGGGTACTGTCACACCCTGGTTCTGGGACTCAGTATGTTGAGCCAGGGTGTGTTCATTCATTGGGTGTATTTCTATGTTGGTATTTCTGTTGTGTTCATTTCTAGGTGTGACTGAGTGACTCCCAATCAGAGGCAACGAGTGTCAGCTGTTTGCTGGTTGTCTCTGATTGGGAGCCATATTTAAACTGTATGTTTTCCCTTGGGTGTTGTGGGTTTTTGTTCCGTGTCGGTATTGTTAACCGTGGACTTCACGAGTCGTGTTTTGTTTTGATAACTTTAATTAAATAAAGTCATGTTTGTTTCACACGCTGCGCCTTGGTCTACTCACTACGACGACGATCGTGACAGGCAGGACACACAGAGGCGGAGAGGGTGCTGAAAGTACTGAAATCCACCCTTGAAACAAACAGAGGAAAAGATGGAAAGGAGTGGAAACGAAGAGGAGAAAAATTATACAAAGAGTGGATAGAAGACGGTTGTATAATTGCAACGGACAGGATCCCAGGAGGTGGAGAACCTGGCAGAATATTAGAAACACTGAAAAGAAGAACTCAGAAAGCGGAAGGTGAATGGAAGAATGAAGGGGAGCCCCGCAAAGGCAAGAATAAAGATGCAATGGAGAAGGCGAGACTAAGGGAGCGGATCGGTCTGGCCATGCTTGAAAAATTGAAGAAAATGTGGGAGGAGAAAACAGGACAGAAGGAACGGACCCGTTTATACCCACCCCTACCAACAGCGCCACCACCATATGACGACCACCCAAAAACAATGGCTCCGGTTCTGGACATAGCGGGAAAAGTCCACTATCAACAAAGGACAGATGAGGAGGAAGAAGGAATGTGGGTCAGAAAGAGCGATATGACTGACAGAAGGGGAGACGTGGACATACTTCTAAAAGCTGCACAAGCACTAGAAAAAGGAGTGTCTGAACTGAGTAGAATCGAGGGAGAGACGGGGTTGAGAACATGTCCAGGTTACAGGAAGAAGAAAGTCGTATGAGCCTGACGGGTGATGGCGACAGGGGAGGCCTGGTGCTTGGTGGGGGGTGGACCCAGTCGGAGCAGAAGAACAGAGAAAGGGAGGACAGGGAGAGAGAAGAAAGGAAAAGGAAAGTGAAAATATTGGAAGAGGAAGTGAGAAGAGTTTTTCCAAGATGGCGTAGCAGTGCGGTCACTTTTATTTTTCGTCCTGTGTAAATATCCCGTTTCTTGTTTTTTTGTCTATATTTCTCAATTTTTTTACTTTCATTCTTTAACTAAATATACTTTCCTGCAACCCGCCTCACCCAACGTGGAAAGGATTCTATTATTTCTTTATAACTTTCATCAAGAACCGTAAGCTGAAAATAGTGGCTACCTGTTATTAGTCACCGTTAGCGTCTTCACCATTGTCCGTGGCCTACACTATCCACCAGCCAGCTCTAGCTAGCCTGGACAATTCGTCGGCCAGTCTGCACAGCGTGCTATCGACCCAGCGTGCTATCGACCCAGAGCTTATTGGACTTTCTGCCGGAATCACTGGACCCTAGCGCCGGATCATCACAACCAGCTAGCTAGCTGCAACCTGTTGTTGGCTGATTACCATTACCATTGCCCTATAGCAAGCACCAGTTAGCCTTGAGCTAGCCTCAGGCCCATCTCCCGGCTATCTACCTCTCTGTCAACCGGACGGGACCTCCTAGTGTTGACACTGAGCCCCGCCGATCCAACACGACTGGTTTGCCGACGAAATAGTCTGATGTGGTTTCAACAGGCTTCCCGTTGCGACGACCACGAAGATCCATCTGCCAGCCCCGGCCCGCTAGCACACGCAAACCACAACTGTGCTCCCTGCTAGCTGTGCTGAAGCACCAATTTGAACTGCTCTCGGACTCACATATTGCTGTTCACTGGACCTTATGATCACTCAGCTGCACAGCTGATGCCTGCTGGACTGTTCCTTTACACGGTACTCTGTCCTGTTTATTCTGTTTAGTCTTAGCCCAAACGTTATCGCTATTTCCAGTTGTGTCTTAGCTCTCTCTAATAACACATGTGACTGCTTTATGCCTCTCTCCCATGTCAATTATGCCTTGCCTATTGCTGTTTGGGTTAGTTCTTATTATACAATTTCAATGTAGAACCCCTAGTCCCTCTCAAACTGCCTCATATAGTTCCTTTGTTCCTCCCCCCATACACGCCGAGACCGGCTCAATCGATGCCTCCAATGACGCTATCTCTTTCATTGTTACCCAACGCTTAGGGTTACCTGAACTGTACTCATATCCTTCCATATCCTTTTCTGTACATAATGCCCTGAATCTTTTCTACAACGCCCGGAGAACTACCCGCTTTATTCTATGTACCCAACGCACTAGAAGACCAGTTCTTAAAGCCTTTAGTCGTATCCTTATTCTAGTCCTCCTCTGTTCCTCTGGTGATGTAGAGGCTAACCCAGGCCCTGCAGCCCCCAGTATCACTCCTACTCCCCAGGAGCTATCATTTGTTGACTTCTGTAACCGTAAAAGTATTGGTTTTCTGCACATAAATATCAGAAGCCTCCTTCCTAAGTTTGAGTTATTCACTGCGTTAGCACACTCCGCCAACCCTGATGTTCTAGCAGTGTCTGAATCCTGGCTTAGGAAGGCCACCAAAAATTCTGAAATTTCCATCCCCAACTATAACATTTTCCGTCTAGATAGAACTGCCAAAGGGGGTGGAGTTGCAATCTACTGTAGAGATAGCCTGCAGAGCTCCATCATACTATCCAGGTCTGTGCCCAAACAGTTTGAGCTTCTACTTCTAAAAATCCACCTTTCCAGAAATAAATCTCTCACTGTTGCCGCTTGCTACAGACCCCCCTCAGCCCCCAGCTGTGCCCTGGACACCATATGTGAATTGATTGCCCCCCATCTATCCTCAGAGTTCGTACTGCTTGGTGACCTAAATTGGGATATGCTTAACACCCCGGCCATCCTACAATCTAAACTAGATGCCCTCAATCTCACACAAATTATCAACGAACCTACCAGGTACAACCCTAAATCCGTAAACATGGGTACCCTCATAGATATCATCCTGACTAACTTACCCTCTAAATACACCTCCGCTGTCTTCAACCAGGATCTCAGCGATCACTGCCTTATTGCCTGCGTCCGTAACGGGTCCGCGGTCAAACGACCACCCCTCATCACTGTCAAACGCTCCCAAAAACACTTCAGCGAGCAGGCCTTCCTAATTGACCTGGCCCAGGTATCCTGGATGGATATAGATCTCATTCCGTCAGTAGAGGATGCCTGGTTGTTCTTTAAAAGTAATTTCCTCTCAATCTTAAATAGACATGCCCCATTCAAAAAATACAGAACTAAGAACAGATATAGCCCCTGGTTCTCCTCAGACTTGACTGCCCTTGACCAGCACAAAAACATCCTGTGGCGTACTGCATTAGCATCAAATAGCCCCCGTGATATGCAACTTTTCAGGGAAGTTAGGAACCAATATACACAAGCAGTTAGGAAAGCAAAGGCTAACTTTTTCAAACAGAAATTTGCATCCTGTAGCACTAACTCCAAAAAGTTTTGGGACACTGTAAAGTCCATGGAAAATAAGAGCACTTCCTCCCAGCTGCCCACTGCACTGAGGCTAGGAAACACTATCACCACCGATAAATCTACAATAATCGAGAATTTCAACAAGCATTTTGCTACGGCTGGCCATGCTTTCCACCTGGCTACCACTACCCCGGCCACCAGCTCTGCACCCTCCGCTGCAACTTGCCCATGCCCCCCCCCGCTTCTCCTTCACACAAATCCAGACAGCTGATGTTCTAAAAGAGCTGCAAAATCTGGACCCCTACAAATCATCTGGGCTAGACAATCTGGACCCTTTCTTTCTAAAACTAGCCGCCGAAATTGTCGCAACCCCTATTACTAGCCTGTTCAACCTCTCTTTCGTAACGTCTGAGATCCCCAGAGATTGGAAAGCTGCCGCGGTCATCCCCCTCTTCAAAGGGGGTGACACTCTAGATCCAAACTGTTACAGACCCATTTGCTACAGCCTGTCAACTATGCCTCTGCCTATCCCTGTTCTCTCCTCTCTGCACAGGCTACACAAACGCACCACACCGCGTGGCTGCTGCCTCTCTAACCTGGTGGTCCCTGCACGCACCACCCACGTGGAGTTCCAGGTCGCAGGCAGCCTCTGGAACTGCCGTTCTGCTGCCAACAAAGCTGACTTCATCCCAGCCTATGCCAACCTCCAGTCCCTCGACTTCCTGGCGCTGACGGAAACATGGATCACCACTGAAAACACTGCTACTCCTACTGCTCTCTCCTCGTCTGACCATGTGTTCTCGCATACCCCGAGAGCATCTGGTCAGAGGGGTGGTGGTACAGGAATCCTCATCTCTCCCAAGTGGACATTCTCAATTTTTCCCCTAACCCATCTGTCTATCTCCTCATTTGAATTCCATGCTGTCACAGTCACTAGCCCATTTAAGCTTAATATCCTTGTCATCTATCGCCCTCCAGGTTCCCTTGGAGAGTTCATCAATGAGCTTGACGCCTTGATAAGTTCCTTCCCTGAGGATGGCTCACCCCTCACAGTTTTGGGGGATTTCAACCTCCCTATGTCCACATTTGACTCATTTCTCTCTGCCTCCTTCTTTCCACTCCTCTCCTCTTTTGACCTCACCCTCTCACCGTCCCCCCCTACTCACAAGGCAGGCAATACGCTTGACCTCATCTTCACTAGATGCTGCTCCTCTACTAATCTCACTGCAACTCCCCTCCATGTCTCCGACCACTACTTTGTTTCCTTTTCTCTCTCACTCTCCTCCCACACTACTCACTCTGCCCCTACACAGATGGTAATGCGCCGCCGCAACCTTCGCTCTCTCTCTCCCACTACTCTCTCCTCTTCCATCCTATCATCTCTTCCCTCTGCTCAATCCTTCTCCCTCCAATCTCCTGATTCTGCCTCCTCAACCCTCCTCTCCTCCCTTTCTTTATCCTTTGACTCTCTGTGTCCCCTATCCTCCCGGCCGGCTCGGTCCTCCCCTCCAGCTCCGTGGCTTGATGACTCATTGCGAGCTCACAGAACAGAGCTCCGGGCAGCGGAGCGGAAATGGAAGAAAACTAAACTCCCTGCCGACCTGGCATCTTTTCACTCCCTCCTCTCTACATTTTCTTCATCTGTTTCTGCTGCTAAGGCCACCTTCTACCACTCTAAATTCCAAGCATCTGCCTCTAACCCTAGGAAGCTCTTTGCCACATTTTCCTCCCTCCTGAATCCTCCCCCCCCCCCCCCCCCCCCTCCTCTCTCTCTGTGGATGACTTCGTCAACCACTTTGAAAAGAAGGTTGACGACATCCGATCCTCGTTTGTTAAGTCTAATGACACTGCTGGTCCTGCTCACACTGCCCTACCCTATGCTTTGACTTCTTTCTCCCCTCTCTCTCCAGATAAAATCCTGCGACTTGTGACTGCAGGCCGCCCAACAACCTGCCCGCTTGACCCCATCCCCTCCTCCCTTCTCCAGACCATCTCCGGTGACCTTCTCCCCTACCTCACCTCGCTGATCAACTCATCCTTGACCGCTGGCCATGTCCCTTCCGTCTTCAAGAGAGCGAGAGTTGCTCCCCTTCTCAAAAAACCAACACTCGACCCCACTGATGTCAACAACTACAGACCAGTATCCCTTCTTTCTTTTCTTTCCAAAACTATTGAGCGTGCCGTCTTTAGCCAACTCTCTTGCTATCTCTCTCAGAATGACCTTCTTGATCCAAACCAATCAGGTTTCAGGACTGGTCATTCAACTGAGACTGCTCTTCTCTGTGTCACGGAGACTCTCCGCACTGCTAAAGCTAACTCTCTCTCCTCTGCTCTTGTCCTTCTAGACCTGTCTGCTGCCTTTCATACTGTGAACCATCAGATCCTCCTCTCCACCCTCTCCGAGCTGGGCATCTCCGGCGCGGCTCACTCCTGGATTGCGTCCTACCTGACCGGTCGCTCCTACCAAGTGGCGTGGCGGGAAGCTGTCTCCGCACCACGTGCTCTCACCACTGGTGTCCCCCAGGGCTCGGTTCTAGGCCCTCTCCTTTTCTCCCTATACACCAAGTCACTTGGCTCTGTCATATCCTCACATGGCCTTTCCTATCATTGCTACGCTGACGATACACAACTAATCTTCTCCTTTCCCCCTTCTGATAACCAGGTGGCGAATCGCATCTCTGCATGTCTGGCAGACATATCAGTATGGATGACGGATCACCACCTCAAGCTGAACCCTGGCAAGACGGAGCTGCTCTTCCTCCCGGGGAAGGACTGCCCGTTCCATGATCTCGCCATCACGGTTGACAACTCCGCTGTGTCCTCCTCCCAGAGTGCGAAGAGCCTAGGCGTGACCCTGGACAACACCCTGTCGTTCTCCGCCAACATCAAGGCGGTGACCCGCTCCTGCAGGTTCATGCTCTACAACATTCGGAGAGTGCGACCCTGCCTTACACAGGAAGCGGCGCAGGTCCTGGTCCAGGCACTTGTCATCTCCCGTCTGGACTACTGCAACTCGCTGTTGGCTGGCCTCCCTGCCTGTGCCATTAAACCCCTACAACTCATCCAGAATGCCGCAGCCCGTCTGGTGTTCAACCTTCCCAAGTTCTCTCACGTCACCCCCCTCCTCCGCACACTCCACTGGCTTCCAGTTGAAGCTCGCATCCGCTACAAGACCATGGTGCTTGCCTATGGAGCAGTGAGGGGAACGGCACCTCTGTACCTTCAGGCTCTGATCAGTCCCTACACCCAAACGAGGGCATTGCGTTCATCCACCTCTGGCCTGCTGGCTCCCCTTCCTCTGCGGAAGCATAGCTCCCGCTCAGCCCAGTCAAAACTGTTCGCTGCTCTGGCACCCCAATGGTGGAACAAGCTCCCTCACGACGCCAGGACAGCGGAGTCACTCACCACCTTCCGGAGACATTTGAAACCCCACCTCTTTAAGGAATACCTGGGATAGGATAAAGTATTCCTTCTAACCCCCCCCCCCAAATTGTAAAGTGGTTATCCCACTGGCTATAGGGTGAACGCACCAATTTGTGAGTCGCTCTGGCTAAGAGCGTCTGCTAAATGACGTTAATGTGCCCTTGAGCAAGGCACTTAACCCTAATTGCTCCTGTAAGTCGCTCTGGATAAGAGCGTCTGCTAAATGACTAAAATGTAAATGTAAATGTAAATATCCATCCTGCCCTGCCTTTCAAAAGTTTTTGAAAGCCAAGTCAACAAACAGATCACCGACCATTTCGAATGCCACCGTACCTTCTCCGCTATGCAATCCGGTTTCCGAGCTGGTCATGGGTGCACTTCAGCCACGCTCAAGGTCCTAAATGATATTATAACCGCGATCGATAATAGACAGTACTGTGCAGCCGTTTTCATTGACCTGGCCAAGGCTTTCGACTCTGTCAACCACCGCATTCTTATTGGCAGACTAAATAGCCTTGGTTTCTCAAATGACTGCCTCGCCTGGTTCACCAACTACTTCTCAGATAGAGTTCAATGTGTCAAATCGGAGGGCCTGTTGTCTGGACCTATGGCAGTCTCTATGGGGGTGCCACAGGGTTCAATTCTTGGGCCAACTCTTTTCTCTGTGTATATCAATGACGTCGCTCTTGCTGCTGGTGACTCTCAGATCCACCTCTACGCAGACGACACCATTTTGTATACATCTGGCCCTTCATTGGACACTGTGTTAACAAACCTCCAAACGAGCTTCAATTCCATACAACACTCCTTCAGTAGCCTCCAACTGCTCTTAAACACTAGTAAAACTAAATGCATGCTCTTCAACCGAACGCTGCTTGCACCCGCCCACCCGACTAGAATCACTACTCTAGACGGGTCTGACCTAGAGTATGTGGACAACTACAAATATCTAGGTGTCTGGTTAGACTGTAAACTCTCCTTCCAGACTCACATTAAGAATCTCCAATCCAAAGTTAAATCTAGAATCGGTTTCCTATTTAGCAACAAAGCCTCCTTCACTCATGCTGCCAAACATGCCCTCGTAAAACTGACTATCCTACCGATCCTTGACTTCGGCGATGTCATTTACAAAATAGCCTCCAACACTCTACTCAGCAAATTGGATGTTGTCTATCACAGTGCCATCCGTTTTGTCTCCAAAGCCCCATATAATACCCACCACTGTGACCTGTACGCTCTTGTTGGCTGGTCCTCACTACATATTCGTCGCCAAACCCACTGGCTCCAGGCCATCTATAAATCACTGCTAGGCAAATCCCCGCCTTATCTTAGCTCATTGGTCACCATAGCAACACCCACCCGTAGTCTGCGCTCCAGCGGGTATATCTCACTGGTCATCCCCAAAGCCAACACCTCCTTTGGCCGCAATTCCTTCCAGTTCTCTGCTGCCAATGACTGGAACAAATTGCAAAAATCTCTGAAGCTGGAGACACTTATCTCCCTCACTAACTTTAAGCATCAGTTGTCAGAGCACCTTACCGATCACTGCACCTGTACACAGCCCATCTGAAATTAGCCCGCCCAACTACCTCATCCCTATATTGTTATTTATTTTGCTCATTTGTACCCCAGTATCTCTATTTGCACATCATCTCTTGCACATCATTCCAGTGTTAATACTAAATTGTAAATATTTTGCACTATAGCCTATTTTATTGCCTTACCTCCATAACTTGCTAAATTTGCACACTGTATATTAATTGTATTTCTGTTGTATTTTTGACTTTGTTTTGTTTTACCCCATATGTAACTCTGTGTTGTTGTTTTTATCGCACTGCTTTGCTTTATCTTGGCCAGGTCGCAGTTGTAAATGAGAACTTGTTCTCAACTGGTTTACCTGGTTAAATAAAGGTGAAATAAAAAATAAAAATAAAAAGAGGCGCAAAGCAGCTGAAAGAAATGGAGAAAAGCATGCGAGATCTGAGTGAGGAAAGGAAACAAGGAAGTAGAGCAGCCTCTCCTCCCAGAGGACATTTCATAGATATGGGAGAAGAGCATGAAGAAGCAGTGAGAGAGAGAGAGAGAGAGAGAGAGAGAGAAAGAGTAGGAGGTGGCCAGTACCCACTGATACCCTTACCTAATCTATTGGCGGGGAATGAAAGAGGCCCCAGCAACCTTAGATGTATAACGTATGAACTTGCTCACCCGAACGTAGACGTACATCATGGGTGAGAAAGTAGAGAAAATGAGTTTAAGGTTGTGCCGTTGTTTGATTATGTGATAAGGTTTAATGGGTAATCGGACCATAACTAATGAGGTTATAGAAGTAATGTATAATATAGGTGAGAGATAGTTCAAATGATAGGAATATCATTAAATGTATGCTTATCAACGATAGCAAGTATTTGTTTTATTAATTAGGGCCTAATCAGAGAGAACAGTTAAAGAAATTGAATAGCGAACTGAAATGGCGATAGAGCTGTGAAAATTGAGTTGAGGACAAAGGAGAAAAATGTATGGCTCTGGTTAGCGGAAAAATAAATAAATAGAGACAGTCCAGCGAGTTAGATTGAGCTGTAAGATTTCAAGTAGAGGTCTAAATACTTGACTGGAAGGCAGTGCTTTGATAAATTCTAATTGTTATTACTTTATTCGATAGGTTGCTTAACACCAGTGGTGTATGCAAATAGTTGGTGAATTCTAGAATGATAATTTATTTTCATTACGGGGACCAGGGGATGCAAGTAGCTTTAGCTATTATGCTGAGGGAATAGCACCAACCTATAGTGGGTTCTAGATTTGTTAAATAAACAAACGTATTATTTAAACTAAAGTAATGCAATAGGCTACAATTATAACATTATCAGAAAAAGGCACAATTTAATGTGAAATAGTTATTACAATTATTATTAATAGTTATTACAGTTATTATCATTGATCCAGTAATGATAGAAGGATAGTAGAGGAAAGGCAAGGGATTAAATCTCATTTAGGGAAAGAAGGAGTATGAAGATATATTAGGGAGAAAATACCATTAACTGAGGGATATAAAACGTTTAGCTGAAAAAGACAACAGGAATAATTTACCTTACACCCTAATATAGACATCAGACCACACCAGAAGTAGAGATGGCAGGATCACCAGTAGCAATCATGAAGAGAAGGTTCCCAGAAAATAGTGAAGATATTGGTAATATCTCTAACAAATGAGAAAAAGGACCAGAAAGATAGTAACTAAATGGCCAAAGGAGGGAACATTTGATGTAACCGTGATTGTATTGGCTAAAACATGAAATATGACATTTACAGGGGGGACAGGAACAATAGAAGGGGAGACAGATTTTCCTAGGGGGTTGATCAAATAATTGATAATGGATCATTTGAGATGAGATCACATGTAGCAGATTTAGGGTAATCAATTAAATAATCATTGTATACTCAAGGAATTTTGAGTGGTTTTATGGATTAGTTATGAGGAATTAGATTGATACAAACAATTATTGATGGGTTAGGACTGGGGATATCTGTATCATGTTTTGTGTGTACTACCATCTTTAGATTACTGATGGTAATTGAAGGTTAACAAAATGTATAACCAGGAGAAAGAGATTATCTTATCTCATTGGAATGTTGCCCAGGGCTAGGGGGAGCAGTAGTGAAGTTAGGCAGTATTTAAAAATAAGGGATGGCAATTGGATGATCAATTACCAATATTACCTACAGTAAGTGATTGTTTAGGTAGGTGGTAATATTGACACATGGGCAAAACATGTGTCAAAAGGGGGATGGTAGGATTAAATAATAAATATATACGAAGGAGGGGACAAAATACTTTTTAAAAAAAAGTCAGAAATAGAAATTGAGAGCTGAACACGTGTGAAGATAGTTTATTAACCACACCCGTATGTCAGAGGTTTTGTGCCCCACAGGTGAACTAAAGGAGAAGGTGACCCACTCTATCTAACCAGGTGACTGGTGAGCATCCAGTCCCTAAAGAAGAAAAACTGGAAGCAGGCCTGTTGGGAAGGGCCCTATCAGGTTATATTGGTCACTGCCTTTGCTATTAGAATAGCAGAAAGAGCAACCTGGGTCTACGTTACCCACTGCAAAAAGGTAAGAACACATGCAAGCACCACTGAACACATGCAGAGTTAGAGAGAAGAACTGGACCAATAGGGTCTGGGGATCACCTCTGTTAACGAAGATCTCCTACCCCGACCTATCATCACTGTAGTGTTTTTCTCAGGGTGTGAGTATGGGGTAGTACCAAGCAGAAAGACTGAGGACAGGAGAGGGTTGGCGGTTTTTGGGAATATGGATAACTTGAGTTGCATCAGTCTTGGTAATGGTCTTGATATGTCAAGATCCACCACCAATTGTGCTATGCCCTTACCATTGTTAAGAAGTAAAAGAGAAGAGAAGCGACCCGACATACTGACCGTCAAGGACGAGTGGCCTACAAAATGGGAGTCAGAGAAGGGCAGACTGTCAGAATAAAAATAAGGGTTAGGAACGTAGCCAACGGGTGGGGTACATGTCAATAAGCAAATTGGGATTATAAAATCCTATTATATTAGTGTTCGGCCCCCACGGCGGATTGTTCCTAGACTCAAGTGTTTAAATACACTTGGGGATGGGGAAATGAGACCGAGGGGGACTGAACATCCAGATGGGGGGTAAAGAGAAACAAAGACATCACAAATTATCAATTGGAGATAGTAGTAATGTGACGGACTTAAGTTCGGAAGCACAGGAGAGAATTTTGAACCTTACAGCCCCTGTAACCGATGTGTGGTGGGCGTGTGCCAGTAAAGGAAGTGTAAGGCAGAGAATTCCAAAAGGGTGGCTAGATACATGCACCCTGGTTCTACTGGTTCAGCTAGTTAGAATTAGTCACCAGGAACCAAGGATTAAACAGATGTAGGAGGAGTTTTAACAAGAAGGAGAATAGCCCTATTTAGATGGATGCGATTGGGATACCAAGGGGGGTATCGGATGGATACCGAGCTATGAAACAATTAGGGGAAGGGTTTACTACCACGTTCTTTTGGTGGGTGACAATAAACAAAATTGTGAATTGGATTAATTATATCTATTACGACCAACAACGATTTATTGGCTGGACTAGGGATGCAACAGAAGGGATCTTTGAACAATTATCCGCCATCTCACTCTTATGACTTAGTAAAAAGAGGTTGGCTCTAGATCAGGCAGAAAGGGGTGGTGTCTATAGAATGGTAAGCCATTGTTGTACGTTTATCCCTAACAATACTAGCCCTGACGGGAGCATCACTAAAGCCCTTTTTGGCCTGGATAAGTTATCTGCAGAGATGAAGAGCATGGCTGGAGTGGAGGGTGGTGGGCTGTTCTCCTGGTTGAACGACTGGTTTGGTAAGTACTCAACTATGGTGGTTACTGGATTTCTGACCCTAATCGTTGTGTTCTTGCTTCTGATGTGTTGTGCCGCTTTTATCATCCCTTGCCTCAGAAAGTCAGTCACAGATGTCGTGCATGCTGCTGGTATGATGCCTTTGCTGAAGGCTCAAGAAGGAGATGCAGATACTGAGTCTGGCTTTCGGAGGAAACTGGGGTTGACAGAAGATGACCCTTGGTTTGCTATTGGTGAGGTGGTAGAGTGACACCCTAGTGGGTGTCTAAAGGTGGAATCAAAATTCCCTGTTTGTGTTTTTATGTTTTATAAATAAATTTTAACTATTGTGAATGTTTGTCTTTCCTTATGTGAAGGTTTGAAGTTCCTGGGTGGCTGGTAGCCAACCTAGTACAAGTTAGGTGTAGATGGAAGGACTGAAGGCCTTTTTATTATCATTATTGCCTATTAATAAAAGTGTGATTCTTTTTGTTTGTATTGTATTTTAATGAGTGACACCCTAGTGGGTGTCAAAAGGGGGAATCCTAAATTTCCCTGCGGGTGTGAAAAGGGGGATTGTGGGGGTCTATTTTCTTACAACTAGATGTGATGCCTAGCTTAGAAAGAATACATTAATGATTAAACATAATAGGTTTGTGCTGTACTGATATAGATTGTTTAACATAACAAGCTGTGATTAATGTGAGGAACCGTTAGGGGGTAGGCTGAGACAGACTTGTGATTCACACAGACACACACACTGCCTCTTTGTTAAACCGCTCAAGGACAAAGTACTGCAACATGAAGAAGAAAACTATGTCTGAGGTTGCTGACTCGAGACAAGTTGTAAAGATAACAACTAAAGCCCGGCAACAGTGAAGCGCCAAGGGACTGGGACCAGCCTGTGCGCCATCGATAGGTTGGGTAAGTTTAAACCACACCTAGCCTCTACTCTGACAGGCCCAGCAGGGAGCGGGAACTCTCTCTGTCAGAGTATTTAAAGAAGAACTTATAACAAAAGCTCAGTTCTCTGACTGCCCTGCGTGGTTTTTCAGTGGGCCCGAATATACGAACATCATATTTACCATTCAAGTGTTTGCATTAATTAAAATACAAGTCTATTTTAGAAGACGTGTATTGACCTCTTTTTGTTCCTATACCAGATTTGAATTGACGCAACTTAACAGTAATAACCTAACCATTACGAAACTTCTATTCGATCAAATAAGCCTCACGTAGCAAATTAGCAATTAAATTTTTTGTTGACCAAATTCGTGGACAGATTTTGGGCAGAGTAAACCCTCGCTTCGCCTCTTCTTCTCTGCTGTGTGCCTGTGGAACTTTATTGCCCATGTGGGAAATATGAAGTGCTGCTTGTAGCGAACTGTTACAGAAAATTCAGTGAAGTGAGTATGATTTACAGTAATTGTCAGTCTATAAATGAGCTGTTTCGGTGAAGTATTTTACTAAGCGAGATTCCATTGGATATGGTATGATATTTATTAGCACATTTAGCTAGCTAGCCATGTTATCAAACATCTTCACTAGCTAGCTTGCTGATTTTGTAACGGTAAAGCTAGTTAGGCTGCTAGCCTGAAACGCATAGTTGATGTGAACCAGCAATACAGCTGGCTAGTTTTATTTACATTTACGTCATTTAGCAGATGCTCTTATCCAGAGCGACTTACAAACCAGGTGGCGAATCGCATCTCTGCATGTCTGGCAGACATATCAGTATGGATGACGGATCACCACCTCAAGCTGAACCTTGGCAAGACGGAGCTGCTCTTCCTCCCGGGGAAGGACTGCCCGTTCCATGATCTCGCCATCACGGTTGTGTCCTCCTCCCAGAGTGTGAAGAGCCTTGGCGTGACCCTGGACAACACCCTGTCGTTCTCCGCTAACATCAAGGCGGTGACCCGATCCTGCAGGTTCATGCTCTACAACATTCGGAGAGTACGACCCTGCCTTACACAGGAAGCGGCACAGGTCCTAATCCAGGCACTTGTCATCTCCCGTCTGGATTACTGCAACTCGCTGTTGGCTGGGCTCCCTGCCTGTGCCATTAAACCCCTACAACTCATCCAGAATGCCGCTGCCCGTCTGGTGTTCAACCTTCCCAAGTTCTCTCACGTCACCCCGCTCCTCCGCACACTCCACTGGCTTCCAGTTGAAGCTCGCATCTGTTACAAGACCATGGTGCTTGCCTATGGAGCTGTGAGGGGAACGGCACCTCCGTACCTTCAGGCTCTGATCAGTCCCTACACCCAAACGAGGGCATTGCGTTCATCCACCTCTGGCCTGCTGGCTCCCCTTCCTCTGCGGAAGCATAGTTCCCGCTCAGCCCAGTCAAAACTGTTCGCTGCTCTGGCACCCCAATGGTGGAACAAGCTCCCTCACGACGCCAGGACAGCGGAGTCACTCACCACCTTCCGGAGACATTTGAAACCCCACCTCTTTAAGGAATACCTGGGATAGGATAAAGTAATCCTTCTACCCCCCCCCCCCCACAAAAAAAAACAAAATAATTTAAAAAAAAACAATTATTAGTAAAAATTATTACAAAAAAAAAACACAAAAAATAAATGGAGGGTGGTTATCCAACTGGCAATAGGGTGAATGCACCAATTTGTAAGTCGCTCTGGATAAGAGCGTCTGCTAAATGACGTAAATGTAAATGTGAAAATTGTTTGTTGATTGGATTCAGTGTTTTTTTTTGTTTTTTTTACTAGATATGTGCAATAGCTAACTACATACTCTGTTAATTCACTTAACATCCTCACCTTTTCTGATATTCTCCCCCTTTTCAGATACAGTAACTACATCCATTATTCTCAGAATGGCAAGTGAGCAGGAGGTGGCAGCAGTGGGCAAGATTCTGGTCAACCCAAAGCAGGACCTGACAAAATGATTCAGAGCACTCTTCACCCTGCGTAACCTGGGTGGACCATAGGCCATCGAATGGATCAGTCAGACTTTTGTGGTAGACTCTGCTCTGTTGGAACATGTGCTGGCATATTGCCTGGGCCAAATGCAGGATGAGAGAGCCATCCCCACGCTAGATACTGTTCTAAAAGACACAGCACAGGAGCCTATGGTCAGGCATGAAGCAGGTCAGTATGCAGGCTCATGAGTCCACTCTCATTCATATACATACTGTATTGATAAACATATTCACAGATAATTAATGTAATAGTGCTTATCTAAACGGTTAACTGTTTTAATGTTTTATTTATTTAGGGGAAGCATTAGGAGCTATTGGGAACCTCAAGGTCCTTGACTTACTGAAAGAGTACTCGGAGGACCCAGTCATCGAGGTAAAACGAGGCATATTGGATAGAAATATAAGTAGCAAAGAGATTATGTGAAAATCAAACATCACACAGCACTTTCATTTACATATAGTCATATTCCAACCCGAGTTAAGCGTGCGTAAGTGGAACATAATGCTCTTTTTATGCACTTTTCTCTCTGCATATTCTGACCTTGAACTTAAACCTGAGAATATTATGCTATTCACCAGCTATTCGTTTGGGGTGGTGATTGAGTAAATGAAGGTGTGGCGGAGGTGTCTACAGATATGCCGTATTCTGACCTTGACTTAATTACACCACCTTGCCCAAGGAAACCATGAATAAGGTCTAGTGACCTACTGGTTCTAAGTGGAACACCATTCTCCATGCACTGTAATTTACAACTTGATTATAGCAAGGTAAATGAGTAATCCGTTTGGATAAGGCAATTGTAAATATAAATGACACTTGTTTTACAGTGCATTCGGAAAGTATTCAGACCCCTTGACTTTTTACACATTTTATGTTATAGCCTTATTCTAAAATGGATTAAATAAAAATCTTCATACTACACACAATACCCCATAATGACAAAGCAAAAACAGGTTTTTAGAAATGTGTAGCTCAGTTGGTAGAGCATGGCGTTTGCAACGCCAGGGTTGTGGGTTCGATTCCCACGGGGGGCCAATATGAAAAAAATAAAAGTATGTACTCACTAACTGTAAGTCGCTCTGGATAAGAGCGTCTGCTAAATGACTAAAATGTAATTTTTAAAATAAAAAATAAAAAACATAAATACGTTATTTACATAAGTATTCAGACCCTTTGCTATAAGACTCAATATTGAGCTCCGGTGCATCCTGTTTCCATTAATCATCCTTGAGATGTTTCTAGAACTTGATTGGAGTCCACCTGTGGTAAATTCAATTGATTGGACATGATTTCGAAAGGCACACACCTGTCTATATAAGGTCCCACAGTTGACAGTGCATGTCAATGCAAAAACAAAGCCATGAGGTCGAAGGAATTGTCCGTAGAGCTCAGAGACAGGATTGTGTCGAGGCACAGATCTGGGGAAGGCTACCAAAATGTTCTGCAGCATTGAAGGTCCCCAATAACACAGTGGCCTCCATCATTCTTAAATGGAAGAAGTTTGGAACCACCAATACTCTTCCTAGAGCTGGCCGCCCGGCCAAACTGAGCAATCGGGGGAGAAGGGCCTTGGTCAGGGAGGAGACTAAGAACCTGATGGTCACTCTGACAGAGCTCCAGAGTTCCTCTGTGGAGATGGGAGGGCCTTCCAGAAGGACAACCATCTCTGCAGCACTCCACCAATTAGGCCTTTATGGTAGAGTGGCCAGACGGAAGCCACTCAGTAAAAGGCACATGACAGCCCGCTTGGAGTTTGCCAAAAGGCACCTAAAGGACTCTCAGACCACGAGAAACAAGATTCTCTGCTCTGATGAAACCAAGATTGAACTCTTTGGCCAAGCATCACGTCTGGAGGAAACCTGCCACCATCCCTACGGTGAAGCATGGTGGTGGCAGCATCATGCTGTGAGGATGTTTTTCAGCGGCAGGGACTGGGAGACTAGTCAGGATCGAGGGAAAGATGAACGGAGCAAAGTGCAGAGAGATCCTTGATGAAAACCTGCTCCAGAGCTCTCAGGACATCAGACTGGGGCGAAGGTTCACTTTCCAACAGGACAACGACCCTAAGCACACAGCCAAGACGACACAGGAGTGGATTCGGGACAAGTCTCTGAATGTCCTTGAGTGGCCCAGCCAGAGCCCGGACTTGAAAATAGCTGTGCAGTGACGCTCCCCATCCAACCTGACAGAGCTTGAGAGGATCTGCAGAGAAGAATGGGAGAAACTCCCCAAATACAGGTGTGCGAAGCTTGTAGCGTAATAACCAGAAGACTCGAGGCTGTAATCCATTTTAGAATAAGGCTGTAACGTAACAAAATGTGGAAAAAGTCAAGGGGTCTGAATACTTTCCGATTGCACTGTACAGTAATATTTCTGTAAAACAAACCAAATCTCACTTTTCTTGTTACCTCAGGGTCATTCTTGGGGGACACTTTGAAATGATGCACACTGTCATCGAAGCACTTGAGGGTGAAAAAGCAGTGGTCTCTGGCTTTGATCTGAAAAAGAAAATAGTAAAACACAATGTCATATTCTACCCTAATATTCCAGTAAATGCTGTCACCATGTTAAATCTGATGAGAGAACAAACAATCATGGCCTACCAAACAGTGGGCTTGGGTCAGGGGCTTCAAATCAAATCAAATCAAATTTTATTGGTCACATGCGCCGAATACAACAGGTGCAGACATTACAGTGAAATGCTTACTTACAGCCCTTAACCAACAGTGCATTTATTTTAAACAAAAAAGTAAGAATAAAACAACAACAAAAAAGTGTTGAGAAAAAAAGAGCAGAAGTAAAATAAAGTGACAGTAGGGAGGCTATATATACAATAAAATAAAGTGACAGTAGGGAGGCTATATATACAGGGGGGTACCGTTGCATAGTCAATGTGCGGGGGCACCGGCTAGTTGAGGTAGTTGAGGTAATATGTACATGTGGGTAGAGTTAAAGTGACTATGCATAAATACTTAACAGAGTAGCAGCAGCGTAAAAAGGATGGGGTGGGGGGGCAGTGCAAATAGTCCGGGTAGCCATGATTAGCTGTTCAGCCTTGTCTTCGGACATTGGCAGCTGCATCCAACCTTAGGAGGCAGAGAGAGAGACAATAGGTGTAAGAATCTAGAATGGGCAAGGGTGTCCTTTAGCAGTTGAATCTAACTTAAGATTCACATCATAGAACTTCAGGAAGAGGTTAAAATGACCAAGCTTGTGTCTAAAGAAGAAGAGAGAGCACCTACTGTTTAGAGTACCAGGACAGAACCCCATCTTGGAGGACCACCCAGTAGGAACGCCAGCCTAAAAACCGGGAACTCTGACAGAAGGTTCAGGACAGGAAGAGTTTGTGTTTATACGTCATCAGTCACATACATGAAAATGTTATTAAGTGATAATAAGCTTTTCACTGTTGACAACAAGAGTGGAAATAGTGGAATCATCTGCAAACGACTGTACCATCCAAAGGGCTCCTTCAAACATCTGAACATGGTGAGTCATACCCTTTGAGACACAGTTTAGAGACAGCAACCATTACAAATGTTTTCTCCAACAATATAATGTGCGGTCAAGTAAGACTTATAATTTTCTTACATAACAAATCACTTTAGCACTCACTTTATGAACATTGCCTTCCAGGATCTGCTTTATCTCTGTTGTTGGCGAGGTCAAACACAGTCTGACTGAGCCCATCTTTACCCTTCTTTAGCAGTTTCAGGGCACATAGCTTCTGACCACGGTAGGCAGCACAGTGCAGTGGGGTGTTACCCAAGAGATCACAGCAGTTCATGTCTGGAGGCTTTTTGTAACAAACATTTTTACAAACACCGATTCAGGTGCTTCTTTTTGGCCAACATAAAATAAGTTAAACTATTCTGAATATGTTGTGGACATTACACATTTTATTAATATGTTATGGACATTCACTGACCTTCCAGCATGCTTTTGATCTCCCCATTCTGAGTGACATCTTTAGGAATCTGTGCTGTTCCATTGATGACAGTGGCACATGCATCATAGCTTAGCAGCAACATGACAACCTCCTGAACAATGCATGATTTAGTGAATTAATAAATGCATGCAGGAACACTCAAAAATCAATATCAAAGTCAAACATGCATATAAAATTAAGAATAAACTCAAATAAAACAGATGTATTTTTTAAAATATTTTTTTTACAGTTTGGTACCTTTCTTCCAGTGAAGGCAGCTTTGTGCAGTGGTGTGTCTCCCACATTATTGGGCAAATTAACATCCGCTCCGGCCTGCAGGGAATATTCAACAGACACGCATTAATTCTGCAAAAAAAATTGTTTAAACAATCATCCATCTCCTTATTAAAAATAAAGATGCTTCTTACAGTACCTTGAGTAATTCCTCCACCACAGCTCTGTGTCCAAAGTAACAGGCCAGGTGAAGAGGCGTCCATCCCAGGTTAGACTTACTCTTACCTGAGGACAGATTAGACACACTCACATTTCTGCCAAGCATTCCTATGTGTAGATAGAGAACAGTAACTGCAACCATCCTGCAGGATTATGCCCCTGGGCTTAAAGTTAGCTAAACAATTTTTCTAGACCAACAATCAAAATAGATTAGACACACTCAAATTCCTCAATACTGTAGTATACTAATGAAGAGCTTTGCTCATTCAAATAACTGACCAGCAGCAAGCAACTACTTACCTTTGCTTTTGATGTTGGCTTCTTCTTTAATCTTGGACATGAGAAGCTTCTGGATGCCTGGAAGATCCCCATTCCTGGCATGACGCAGAAACTGGGCCTCTGGATCCAGATCCTCCATAGATAACTGAACAGATAGATAACTGAACAAGAAGTACAGAAAGAAGATCACAGCACTGAAAGACTGTCAGATTTAGGCTACTACTCCTAATACTGATATAAATTGCACATTCAACAAAACTGAAAATCAGATCTAGGTGGTCAAATGTAGAGATGATACAACAGTGCTCGAGGAAAATTCATTGTCTAGGCTGTTCCAGCAACCAGAGAGCAGCACCATACATACAGTATTCACATTGTGACTCTCAAGAAGCAAATAAACTTTGCTTTAAATCGTGGACTAAAATTAGCCTAGTTCGTCACTTGGATTGCAGTAGTAAAGCAAGATTAAAGGGTCTGAATACTTTCCGAATGCACTGTATATGCATATTCGTTTGTTTCAACACCAATTGGTAGATTCAAAAATATTCTGATCTTGTAGATAATTTAGGGTTAATACAGTATTTATTAAATCATAAAAAATGAAAATAAAGGTTTGGAGACCCTGTACGCACAAAATATATTGATGATAAAAAAATACAATCGTTTGATTCATCCAGAAAGTTGCCATATTCAGTTCTTGAACCCATGGTAATGTTGGAAGATTAGTGTACATAGAATTATAATATGGAGAATAGTGTACAATAGTAGGCTATACCCTCGTCTATTGCCTGAATTAACAGTTTGGTTAAAACTGTTACGGCTTGGTTTGCGCTCCATAACAATTTAGTCAGCCTACTGTTAATAATGATCCTCAACTACATGGCCGTGACAGTGTTTACAGAGGCTCAAATTAAGTTAAATTAAACAATGTAATTAAATGGAATGATAATGTAGGCTGTACCAACTGAAGGGAACTAACAGTAAACTGACGGTCGATACTGATAGTGGCTAATATTTAATATGATAGAAATAGGAAACAGAGAATGTTGGAGTAGCCTATAATTAAGACATTCGAGAGTGCCCATCCTTTACTGTGGGAAACGTGAGATGTTGATATGCTTCAGTTTGCTGCCATATGACTGGTTTCATTTTTGTCTCCAGCTATTATGAAGGTAAAATAGATATATAGTGCATTCGGAAAGTATTCAGACCCCTTGACTTTTTCCACATTGTTACGTTACAGCCTTATTCTAAAATGGATGAAATAGCCCCCCCCCCCCCCCCCCCCCCCCATCAATCTACACACAATACCCCATAATGACAAAGCAAAAAACTGGCTTTAGAAATTTTGTAATACATTAGCAAAAATGTATAACCTGTTTTTGCTTTGTCATTATAGGGTATTGTGTGTAGATTGATGAGGGGAAAACATAATTTAATCAATTTTAGAATAAGGCTGTACATAACAAAGTGGAAAAAGGGAAGGGGTCTGAATACTTTCTGAATGCACTGTATTTACACTGAACAAAAATATAAACGCAACATGCAACAATTTCAAAGATTTTACTGAGTTACAGTTCATATAAGGAAATCAGTCAACTTAAATAAGTTAATTAGGCCCTAATCTATGGATTTCACACGACTGGGAATACAGATATGCATTCGTTGGTCACAGATTTGTGTGGATCAGAAAACCAGTCAGTATCTGGTGTGACCACCATTTGCATCATGCAGCGCGACACATCTCCTTCGCATAGAGTTGATCAGGCTGTTGATTGTGGCCTGTGGAATGTTGTCCCACTCCTCTTCAATGGCTGTGCTAAGTTGCTGGATATTGGCGGGAACTGGAACACGCTGTCGTACACGTCGATCCAGAGCATCCCAAACATGCTCAATGGGTGACATGTCTGGTGAGTATGCAGGCCATGGAAGAACTGGGACATTTTCAGCTTCCAGGAATTGTGTACATATCCTTGCAACATGGGGCCGTCCATTATCATGAAACATGAGGTGATGGCGGCAGATTAATGGCATGACAATGGGCCTCAGGATCTCGTCACGGTATCTCTATACATTCAAATTGCCATCGATAAAATGCAATTGTGTTCGTTGTCCGTAGTTTATGCCTGCCCATACCATAACCCCACCGCACTCTGTTCACAACTTTGACATCAGCAAACTGCTCGCCCACACGACGCCATGCACGCTGTCTGCCATCACCCCGGTACAGTTGAAACCGAGATTCATCTGTGAAGAGCACACTTCTCCAGCGTGCCAGTGGCCATCGACGGTGAGCAGGGCCTAAAATTCACTTTTTGGTCCACCAGCCACTGTGGCAGATACAGTAGATGAAAACATCTACCAGCCAAAATATGTTTTTGCCATAATGACATAAAAAAATGAATGATTACCATGCTTTGTAATGTTTCTAAAACAAGAAATGTATTAGTAAGAAGTAAAGTGGTATATTGCTCAATTTCAGCTAGCCCTTTAAGGGGGGGAGGTTACCGTGGTAACGGGGCCACTCGAGTCCTGTCGTGTGAGAGAGAGATTTGGGATCTGACTAGGGCATCTCTTCGCTATTAGTAGAAGCAGCAGACTCAAACGAATGTTGAAAAACAATCAAGCTTGTGAACAATACCATGTAAATGGCCAAGAAACACGAGGTCTAACTTTGTAGAATTTCAAGTGAATTAGACTTACTTTTATGCCAAAAATGAATCTATCAGCACTTCACTCAGTGAGCTCAGCTCCCCTGCCAGGCAGTGTTGCTGCGCAAGGTGAGATATAGGATTAGTATTTATTTGTGCAATTAGCAGCTATGAAACAAAACAGCAGGAATACTTTAAAAACAGCTACTGCAGCATTTTTCTAACTAACTCGTACGTGTGCTTATACTTGACTTTTTGCTATTTTTATTCACAAATGTAATGCTCCCACTGTAGAGTATTGCAAATTGACTACCCGCCAATGTGGCTGGTGAAATAGACATTCTTACCCGCCAATACCTACATTTACCTGCATTTACCTGGTGGCAGGTGTTAATTTTATGCCCTGAAGGTGAGCATTTGCCCACTGAAGTCGGTTAAGACGCCAAACTGCATTCAGGTCAAGACCCTGGTGAGGACGACGAGCATGCAGATGAGCTTCCCTGAGACGATTTCTGACAGTTTGTGCAGAAATTCATCAGTTGTGCAAACCCACAGTTTAATCAGCTGTCTGGGTGGCTGGTCTCAGAAGATCCCGCAGGTGAAGAAGCCTCATGTGGAGGTCCTGGGCTGGCATGGTTACACATGGTCTGCGGTTGTGAGGCCGGTTGCACGTACTGCCAAATGTGCTTATTTTAGAGAAATGAACATTCAGTTCTCTGGCAACAGCTCTGGTGGACAATTCCTGCAGTCAGCATGCCAATTGCATGCTCCCTCAACTTGACCTCTGTGGCATTGTGTTGTGTGACAAAACTGCACATTTTAGTGGCCTTTTATTGTCCCCAGCACAAGATGCACATGTGTAATGATCATTCTGTTAAATCAGCTTCTTGATATGCCACACCTGTCAGGTGAATGGGTTATTTTAGCAAAGGATAAATGATCACTAACAGGGACATAAACAAATTTGTGCGCAAAATGAGAGATACGCCTTTTGTACATATGGAACATTTCTGGGATCTTTTATTTCAGCTCATGGGTCCAACACTTTACATGTTGCGTTTTATATTTGATACCTAATATTCTGAACCTGTTCTCAATATATTCTACAAAATTCTAACTAAAAGGAATGGCTTAAGATGAATGTACTGAAAACCCTATTGAATGAACTCCAAGATTAAATCTGTTGTCCAGCAAGTGGGAGGGTTTTCAGCAGTTGAATTACATTTATTCAGAGCGCGCAAGGTAGCCACACCTGCAGAGAGCGTTACGCGACTGAATAAGGTAAGTCTGAATACCAAATACTGAAGTGTGTAGGAAAGGCATGATTAGGAAAAGTGTTACATTTCCTAAGTCTGAATCGGCCCCTTGGACGAGTACAGTGCCTGTATGATGGTCATGACAGTACTCTCGTTCTCCTCTAGGTGGCAGAGACGTGCCAGTTGGCTGTCAGGCGGCTGGAGTGACTGATTTCTGGTGGGGACCAGAAAGGAGAGGAGGGCACCGATGGAACCTCTACTGTTCTGTGGACCCTGCTCCCCCAGCCCAGAGGAAGACTGTACCTGAGCTGAGGACACAGCTCCTGGATGAGCGCCTGCAGCTGTTTGAGCGCTACAGGGCCATGTTTGCCCTACGCAACCTGGGCAACAAGGAGGCTGTCCTGGCTCTAGGAGATGGTGAGAGAGACTGGCAGTCATTCTTAAACTATGCTGTCTATGGCAAATGTCAATAAAGGAGTGAATTAGTAGCATTCAGAAGGGCTTATTTTGGGCAAAATGTGCAGCCACATAATTCGTATTCACATAAGCTAATTTTCTTGTCCTGAATTATTACATAACCCTCCACTATCAGCGTCTCTGAAAACACCCACTCACTCAACCCTTTGTAATCCTTCACAGGTCTTCAGTGTAGCAGTGCCTTGTTCCGCCATGAGATCGGGTACGTCCTGGGTCAGATCCAGCACCCAGCCATCATCCCCCAGCTGCAGGCAGCTCTGGAGCTGGAAGGGGAGAACGCCATGGTGAGGCACGAGTGTGCCGAGGCCATGGGCGCCATAGGCAAGGAGGAGTGTATGAAGATCCTGGAGCGTTACAGGAAAGACGCAGAGCGCGTGGTAAAGGAGAGCTGTGAAGTAGCCCTGGACATGCTGGAGGATGAGAACGGCACACGGTTCCAGTACGCTGACGGACGACCACGACTGCAGGGGGAGCAGTGAGGGCCAAACAGCAAGCATGGACATTGGACGCTATAGGAGAACTGCTATACAGCGCTATAAGAGCTTTTCACAGATGTCATAACTCATGATGACTTATACACATTTTCACTAATTGAAACTATCTTGACTCTTGCCTGTGATTATTGGCCTCTGAGACAAGGCAGTGTAATAATTATATTACAGTACATTTTGAGCCATGTTTTGGTTTGTTTATTCATTGTTTTCATGGAAGCTACATGAATAATATTGTCAAGATAATTGAATACCTTTCCCCCAAAACTCAGTGAACCGTTCACATTTATCTTTAATTCAGAATGATCTGATAAGCATCTGAAATCAGATTGTTAATCCACTTTTCTGCTCTGTCATATCATTGATTTTTATCTCGAATTAAAATAAAGGTAATAACATTGTTGTATTGTCTCAATGGTGTCGCTTAACACGATCATGACAATAGCGTGCCTGTGTTCTATCCCAATCAGAGGTTTTGCATCATGATGGCTAATCCACACAGTCACTCAGACACATTGCTATCCTCTGGGCTTTGACAAAGATTACAAATGGGATGAAAACATAGCATTTAAACTCAACAGTACAAACACCCTGATCAGGGGGAAAGCGTTTGTAAGTGTGATGTACAGTATGTGTGCATCTTGAGTTGTGACCTCTGCAGAGAGTGGGGAAAGAAAGGCAGCTGTCAGTTCTGTGGAGGGATAGAGAATAACCAGCATTCTGAGAGGGAGGGCAACAGCTATAGTAAAACAGGGATAAATGACACACTCCTGTTCACTAAACCTAGCTAAACAGTGCCCAGCCTTCCCTCAACCTACCAACACCTCAGTCACCTTGATGCACCCCATCATGATCGGCATCGTTGTTGTCATCACCGTCATCTACTGGATCTTCATCCTCACAGAGGCCTTCCATAGGAAGATAGAGGAAGAGACCCTGCTTAAATTACTGACCTTACAGAGTTGTCCTGCTCAGAGAAGATAGATTTGAGTGTTTCCTGTTTTGTCTGGGGGAAATGCTCAGTCCTCCACACCTTCAGCACAGTGCTCCTGCCATTGGAGCACAGTTTTACACATAGGTAATGCATTTCTTTGAAACTGATCAAATACATTTCTGGATATAATTAGCTGTATTTCTAACATCAGATATTATGAGGGGTTTTCTGACTCACATTCATACAGGAAAGGCTGTGACCTTGTCTTGCCTCTTGTGGCATTTTGATTGTTACGTTCGTTCATAGACGGGACAGACCAAGGCGCAGCGTGATATGCGTACATGTTTCTTTTAACTTAATAAACAACACGACAAAACAACAAACTAAACGAAACGTGAAGTCCAAGGTAGAACACAAAACATACCTTACACGGAACAAGATCCCACAACTACACAGTGCCAATAGGTTTGCCTAAGTATGGTTCCCAATCAGAGACAACGAGCGACAGCTGCCTCTGATTGGGAACCACACCGGCCAACATAGAAATACACATACTAGATTAACACCCATAGAAAATACAACATAGAAAATCACACCCTGACTCAACAAATAAGAGTCCCCAGAGTCAGGGCGTGACAGTACCCGGAGCTGGACTTGACCCCGGTAGAGTGGACTGCTCTGGCTCCGGAGTGGAGCAGCTGACCGGAGCTGGATCAGGCACCGGTGGAGCGGACTGCTCTGGCTCCGGACTGGAGCAGCTGACCGGATCTGGATCAGGCACCGGCGGAGCGGACTGCTCTGGCTCCGGAGTGGAACAGCTGACCGGAACTGGATCAGGCACCGGTGGAACGGACTGCTCTGGCTCCGGAGTGGACCACTGGTCTGGTGCGAGGAGCAGGCACGGGCCGGACCGGACTGGCGACACGCACCACTGGGTTGGTGCGAGGAGCAGGAACAGGCCGGGCCGGGCTGGGACGCCCACCACTGGCTTGGTGCGAGGAGCAGGAACGGGCCGGGCCGGGCTGGCGACGTGCACCACTGACTTGGTGCGAGGAGCAGGAACAGGCCGGGCCGGGCTGGCGACGCGCACCACTGGCTTGGTGCGAGGAGCAGGAACAGGCCGGGCCGGGCTGGCGACGCGCACCACTAGCTTGGTGCGAGGAGCAGGAACGGGCCGGGCCGGGCTGGCGACGCGCACCACTGGCTTGGTGCGAGGAGCAGGAACGGGTCGGCCATACTGGGAACACACACTACTGGCTTAGTGCGGGGAGCAGGAACGGGCCGAACCGGACTGGCGACGCGCACCACTGGCTTGGTGCGAGGAGCAGGAACGGGTCGGGCCGTACTGGGAACACGCATCACTGGCTTAGTGCGGGGAGCAGGAACGGGCCGGACCGGACTGGCGACACGCACCACTTGCTTGGTGCGAGGAGTGGGACTGGGTTCCTCTATTAACCCCCACTCCTTCTGTTGCCTAACCAGCTCCTCTCGCCGTGCCTCTACACTTTCCTTCTCCCTTTTAGCTTCCTGCAGCGCCTCTCTCTGACCGAATAACTCCTGCTCCCTCTGAGCCAACAGCCCCCGTAACATGGTGGCCTCCTCTCCTAACCTGCAGATCCGCCCTGTCGCGGCCTCCTGCTGCCTCGTCGTCCACACCGTGTGCCCCCCAAAAAAATGTTCGGCACTCCTCTTCCCGTGAGGACTCCTCCGGGAGCCCCCACGAGTTAGGGAACAGAAACTCGTCGTCGTCATCCTTCCGACTCCTCAGTATAATACTGTTCCCACTCCTCTTCCCATGGTCGTGGGGACCCAATCTGGAAACCAACCGGGTGCAGTGGTCGGGGCTCTTCTCTCTTGCTCCCCGACCACCCCTTTAGCCCCCCAAATTGTTTTTCTTGGGACTGCTTCTCGGGCTTCCTCCTCGGCCGGCTTCCGTGTTGCCGTTGCTCCTCTCCTGCCTGGGCGTCCTTCTTCGCCCAGGGTCCTTTTCCCGAAAATATCTCCTCCCATGACCACCAATTGCCCACCTGTGACATGGCTACTCTCTCCGCCTGGGCACGCTGCTTGGTCCTCGTTTGGTGGGATCTTCTGTCACGTTCGTTCATAGACGGGACGGACCAAGGCGCAGCGTGATATGCGTACATGTTTATTTTAACTTAATAAACAACACGACAAAACAACAAACTAAACGAAACGTGAAGTCCAAGGTAGAACACAAAACATACCTTACACGGAACAAGATCCCACAACTACACAGTGCCAATAGGTTTGCCTAAGTATGGTCCCCAATCAGAGACAACGAGCGACAGCTGCCTCTGATTGGGAACCACACCGGCCAACATAGAAATACACATACTAGATTAACACCCATAGAAAATACAACATAGACAATCACACCCTGACTCAACAAATAAGAGTCCCCAGAGTCAGGGGCGTGACATTGATGTTGAAGCTTATCTCCGGATTGGGTAGAGATTTAATCATACACACAATGCAGAGTGAAAAAAGCAGGAATCTCTTTTTTTTTCTCGCTTGGTGTGTCATCGTATGGATACCAGATGATTACTTACTACTGCTCACATAAGGAGAGGAAAATTCACCAAATACAGCCTTAGATCAGGGAAACGATAGAGGGAAATGTATGGACTGAAGGGAAACAGCCAAAGGAATCTTTGTCTGCAGCTCAACCCAGCAAGGTATTGAACTATCTCTTTTCCTCATTCTAGTGTCAACATTTGTAATTTGTTTACTAGTGCTACGTTTGATCACTCAACATAGCCTGTTGATTATATGTATGATGCAGAATCATGTGGAAAGTACCTTTGTGCTCATTACACATCATCCAATATGTTTTCAATTATTTCCAATTGTATCCTTATACTTTGCCAATTATATGATCTGATAATCAGTAATTGGCCTATATATGGAGAATGTCCTACTAAATTGATACCTATTTATTTTGACACATCTAAAATAGTTTCCATCTCAAACATGATTTGGCGGAAACCAGGTTTAAATTATCTCAGAGAGAAAGGATGTCATTGACTACTCATGGCCATACTCATTCACTCATACTGTCACGCGTCATTCACAGCCATCATCCTAGTCTGACAGGGAACACTGTTGAGGATGAATTAGGTCTGGGTGTCGAAGGTTATGAGGGACACAGAGACTTATGTAGCGTTAGACACATACAGTGAGGGAAAAAAGTATTTGATTCCCTGCTGATTTTGTACGTTTTCCCACTGACAAAGGCACGATCAGTCTATAATTTTAATGGTAGGTTTATTTGAACAGTGAGAGACAGAATAACAACAAAAAAATCCAGAAAAACGCATGTCAAAAATGTTATAAATTGATCTGCAATTTAATGAGGGAAATAAGTATTTGACCCCTCTGCAAAACATGACTTAGTACTTGGTGGCAAAACCCTTGTTGGCAATCAGAGGTCAGATGTTTCTTGTAGTTGGCCACCAGGTTTGCACACATCTCAGGAGGGATTTTGTTCCCCCCTCTTTGTAGATCTTCTCCAAGTCATTAAGGTTTCGAGGCTGACATTTGGCAACTCGAACCTTCAGCTCCCTCCACAGATTTTCTATGGGATTAAGGTCTGGAGACTGGCTAGGCCACTCCAGGACCTTAATGTGCTTCTACTTGAGCCACTCCTTTGTTGCCTTGGCCGTGTGTTTTGGGTCATTGTCATGCTGGAATACCCATCCACGACCCATTTTCAATGCCCTGGCTGAAGGAAGGAGGTTCTCACCCAAGATTTGACGGTACATGGTCCCATCCATCGTCCCTTTGATGCGGTGAAGTTGTCCTGTTCCCTTAGCAGAAAAACACCCCTAAAGCATAATGTTTCCACCTCCATGTTTGACGGTGGGGATGGTGTTCTTGGGGTCATAGGCAGCATTCCTCCTCCTCCAAACACGGTGAGTTGAGTTGATGCCAAAGAGCTCGATTTTGGTCTCATCTGACCACAACACTTTCACCCAGTTCTCCTCTGAATCATTCAGATGTTCATTGGCAAACTTCAGACGGCCCTGTATATGTGCTTTCTTGATCAGGGGGACCTTGCGGGCACTGCAGGATTTCAGTCCTTCACGGCGTAGTGTGTTACCAATTGTTTTCTTGGTGACTATGGTCCCAGCTGCCTTGAGATCATTGACAAGATCCTCCCGTGTAGTTCTGGGCTAATTCCTCACCTCATGATCATTGCAACTCCACGAGGTGAGATCTTGCATGGAGCCCCAGGCCGAGGGAGATTGACAGTTATTTTGTGTTTCTTCCATTTGCGAATAATCGCACCAACTGTTGTCACCTTCTCACCAAGCTGCTTGGCGATTGACTTGTAGCCCATTCCAGCCTTGTGTAGGTCTACAATCTTGTCCCTGACATCCTTGGAGAGCTCTTTGGTCTTGGCCATAGTGGAGAGTTTGGAATCTGATTGATTGATTGCTTCTGTGGACAGGTGTCTTTTATACAGGTAACAAACTGAGATTAGGAGCACTCCCTTTAAGTGTTTGCTCCTAATCTCAGCTCGTTACCTGTATAAAAGACACCTGGGAGCCAGAAATCTTTCTGATTGAGCGGGGGTCAAATACTTATTTCCCTCATTAAAATGCAAATCAATTTATAACATTTTTTACATGCGTTTTTCTGGATTATTTTGTTGTTATTCTGTCTCTCACTGTTCAAATAAACCTACCATTAAAATTATAGACTGATCATGTCTTTGTCAGTGGGCAAACATACAAAATCAGCAGGGGATCAAATACTTTTTTCCCTCACTGTAGGAGTGACTCTTGACCCTTCAGTCCAGTTTCACTCAAAGCTCAGGTGGAGTAGGGCTACTGACCCTGTTGCTGACAAGAGGGACCCCAGTCCTCCCTGCCAGGCCAGCCTCACACAGCAGACAGCATGGAACTTCCTGTTGTCTCAAGTTTTCTGCAAGAAGATCAAGGATGCACCCAACCCTGAGGAGGTCGTCCCAGTCTGAGTGAGCAATGCCTTTACTGACTATCAATCAATCAATCAAATGTTATTTATAAAGCCCTTTTTACATCAGCAGATGTCACAAAGTGCTATACAGAAACCCAGCCTAAAACCCCAAACAGCAAGCAATGCAGATGTAGAAGCACGGTGGCTAGGAATAACTCCCTAGAAAGGCAGAAACCTAGAGAGGAACCAGGCTCTGAGGGGTGGCCAGTCCCCTTCTGGCTGTGCCGGGTGGAGATTATAACAGTACATGGCCATTAAGGCCAGATTTTCTCTAAGATGTTCAAACGTTCATAGATGACCAGCAGGGTCAAATAATAATCACAGTGGTTGTAGAGGTTTAGTACAGTATATCAGGAGTAAATGTCACTTGGCTTTTCATAGCCGGGCATTTAGAGGTTGAAATAGCAGGTGCGGTAGAGAGAGATAGTTGAAAACAGAAGGTCTGGGACAGGGTAGCACGTCCGGTGAACAGGTCAGGGTTCCATAGCCGCAGGCAGAAGAGTGGAAACTGGAGTAGCAGCACGACCAGGTGGACTGGGGACAGCAAGGAGTCATCAGGCCAGGTAGTCCTGAGGCATGGTCCTAGGGCTCAGGTCCTCCGGGATGGGAGGGAGATAGAGAGATAATTAGAGGGAGCATACTTAAATTCATACAGGGCACTGGATAAGACAGGAGAATAACACCAGATATAACAGACTGACCCTAGCCCCCCGGCACATAGACTATTGCAGCATAGATACTGGAGGCTGAGACAGGGGGGGTCGGGAGACACTGTGGCCCCGTCCGACCATACCCCCAGACAGGGCCAACCAGGCAGGATATAACCCCACCCACTTTGCCAAAGCACAGCCCCCACACCACCAGAGGGATATCAACAGACCACCAACCTACTACCCTGAGACAAGGCTGAGTATAGCCCATGAAGATCTCCTCCACTGCACAAGCCCGAGGGAGCGACAAACCGGACAGGAAGATCACATCAGTGACTCAACCCACTCAAGTGATGCACCCCTCCTAGGGACGGCATGGAAAGCACCAGTAAGCCTGAGACTCAGCCCCCGTAATAGGGTCAGAGGCAGAGAATCCCAATGGAGAGACAGGAACCGGCCAGGCAGAGACAGCAAGGGCGATTTGTCGCTCCAGTGCCTTTCCGTTCAACTTCGCACTCCTGGGCCAGACTACACTCAATCATAGGACCTACTGAAGAGATGAGTCTTCAGTAAAGATTTAAAGGTCGAGACCAAGTCTGCGTCTCTCACATGGATAGGCAGACCATTCCATATACATTGATCTCTATAGGAGAAAGCCCTGCCTCCAGCTGTTTGCTTAGAAATTCTAGGGACAATAAGAAGGCCTGCATCATGTGACTGTAGCGTACGTGTAGGTATGTACGGCAGGACCAAATCGGAGAGATAGGTAGGAGCAAGCCCATGTAATGCTTTGTAGGTTAACAGTAAAACCTTGAAATCAGCCCTAGCCTTAACAGGAAGCCAGGCTAGCACTGGAGTAATATGATCACATTTTTGGGTTCTAGTCAAGATTCTAGCAGCCGTGTTTAGCACTAACTGAAGTTTATTTAGTGCTTTATCCGAGAGATAAGGCTTTAGGATAATTTCTAGGTTTTGCTGGTGCTTTTGCTATCTGTACTCTGCTTTTGATGAGGGAGAGTGGCTCATGTAGTACTTATGTAGTGTTCTAGTCAGTGATGATACAGCTAATGCTAAACCAGCCTGAACTGTTGTGAATCAGCTGCTCTGTCTCATAGACAGCATGGGAACACTCATTTTGTGGCTGTGGCTGTTTGTAATGTATGATGGGAACCTCGACAGCCTCAGCTCTGTTGAGAGGCACTATTCAGTCTCGACCGCCTCAGCTCTGTTGGGAGGCAGTATTCAGTCTCGACCGCCTCAGCTCTGTTGGGAGGCAGTATTCAGTCTCGACAGCCTCAGCTCTATTGGGAGGCAGTATTCAGTCTCGACAGCCTCAGCTCTGTTGGGAGGCAGTATTCAGTCTCGACCGCCTCAGCTCTGTTGGGAGGCAGTATTCAGTCTCGACCGCCTCAGCTCTGTTGGGAGGCAGTTTTCAGTCTTTTACGTGACATCAGTCTCCTCAGTCTGAGAGAACTCTTTCTGCACTTTGGTTGCATGAGCAAGCTTCAACTATGTTTTGACATGTACTCTCAGGGCTTTAGACACCTCCTCCACATTTCATCTTACAGTAACTCTCTCATTCCTGTGTCTGTTTCTTCATTCCTTCATTCCATCACAAATAGCAACATATTCTCTGAAAATCAGACGTCATTGTCAGTTGACTTCAGGGAAGTTCATTATGGGAATAAAGATATCCTTCTTCACAACAGATGTACTGTATGTTCCCCTTATTTGATCTTTCATTTTGGGAGTTTCTGCCCTAAAAGAAATACTGCTAACTCCCTTGTTCTATCTTGCCTTACCAGCCATAAGGCTCAATATGAAGAATATACTGGACATGAGCCGCACAGACGAAGTCTCCATTTAGTTCACTGTTCTTTTCTTTGTAAAATAATCTTTCCTCCAGATATCATTCCATGATGGTGTTTTTCACCAACATGGTCAATTAATTCTCATATACCCCTAATCAACGTCCCCTTTCAACTAATTCAATTTGTGGATGGATTCCTCACAGACCAGAACACTTTGGCTGTACCATGTAGTGTCCTGGGGGAGAGGTGTGGACTGGGTCCTAGGCCCCGACCCCGATGAAGAGGAAGGTGCGTGTGACCCTAAAGGAGGGGAGAAGGAGGAGAGGTGGAAGAGGTGGATGACCATCAGAACAGTAGACGAGGGGAAGGGGATCCTAATATTGGTCAGATCTCCCAGCATATAAAAGCAAATACTCAACCTTCTTTTGCAGAAAACAGACCCACAACCTTTTCAGTCAGTTGGGGTCTGAAGAACATTTTGCCTAAGGTCCCCTGATAATAATTCCCTGTCCACTCTATTCTGCTCTCTCCTCTGTCCTCAGTTCCTCCCAGGTTGGCTCCCAAACAGCCAAATCCCATCTCTGTTACTTCTAATCTAATCCTGTTTTTATACAAATAAAATGAAACTGCAACCCAATCCCTTTTTTAACAATGTAATTTAAGCATCAGATGTATAGTTGCATAGTGTAAACTAAGATACTGTATGTACCAACAATGTTACTGTATTATAATGTCTGTACTGTATAGAATAACAAATGTAGACAGTTTGAACAATCCAACGGTGCAGAAATATTCATTTGTGCCAGTGGCTCCGAGATTTTCCATTTCCTTTTGACCCCAGTAGAAAAAACAGTTGAATCTTTACTATAAGAAGTCATCTCACATAACACCATGGGATTGAGCAGCACCTGGACAAACACACTCAACACTCATCGCTTTTGCGAGTGTTGAGCTATATGTGCTGCTGTAACGCTGTAGATGTAAATACATCTGTTTGCTTGTGACTAAGGTGGCCAAAGAGGATGACCCTCGTTCCAATAAAGGAAGGACTAAGCCTGTTTGTCTGTCTGTCTGTTTGTCTGTCTGTCTGTCTGAACGTGTATATCTGCTTTATCCCCTTATCCCGATCCTCCATTATCATGTGGCGCTAAGCTAAGCCAGTCTGACTCAGAGACAGGGCAGGGGGGAATAAGGCCTCAGCCGTGGCAGCTCAGGGATTTAGCAATGACACACAAGGTCACACAAGACGTGCTGTTATCGCCTACCATTCTGGTCTAGGACCACTACAATACACAGTGGTGAGCTCTGCAAGAGTAGTCTGTTAGGTCACTATATGCATTGGATATCAATATATGGTTTGGCATTAGAAGAGTTTAGTTGATTGGAATTCTTCCATTGCCCAATAAAGGCCAGGATTATTACAGCTCTCAGATTAAATGATGGGTTGACAGAGGGGTCTTGGTAAAAATATTATTGTCAGACATGCTTAACAGTAATACTTACTTACAAAACATACAAAAATGGCACCAATAAAGGAACCATATCCCCTATCTCGCATTTTGGAACTATGGATAGAAGCCCTCTCCAGCGACACTACCACCTGTCTCTCTTTTGGAGATGTGGGTGGAACCTTCGGCCTAATTTACACTTTTTGTTTTCCAATCCTAAATCCAGGCTCAGAGAACTGACCTTGACCTGGCCCTTACAGTACGTACTAAGTACATTAGCTTGCGTGGGTCTCTTTGCAGTCAATGCAATCTGGGACTAGAGCACTCCTGCAGCCATGGCAACCTCATGCTGAGTGGTACCCAGCACAAGGGCTGCAGTGGGATGACATGTAATACATCTAAAATAACAGCTTCTCAGTTGGAGAGAAGTTTGATGAGCAAGATCGATTGATGCGTGGTTGTTTTCGAAGATCGGAGATTACTGTTGGAAATTAATACAGCCTGTCAAATTAGGAAGCGGTGAAAGAAAACATTGATACTGGTAGGTACACAAGTTGTTCTTATTTGCAGAAATCTTTGATACACATGACCTATAAAGAAATGTAATCTATACATTGTACTGAATTGACTGCTAATATACTCAGCATGCTACTTTAAGCACGTCTTTGTGTATGGACAGGTAGACCAGATGGCAACATCAATGAGGCTGCCACACTCCCCTTGAAGAAGAGTGGAGGTAGACTAGAGTGAGGGGACAATGGACCATAACCTGGACTATGGGGAACCACAAGAGGAGGAGGTGTTCTTTGAGTCCTACAAGCCTCCCTCTCGGGACGCTATCACCCTGCCCAACTATGTTATCTATCTGTTCCTAGCATCGGTGGTGGCTCTGATCGCCCTGTACGCCATCATCAGGCACCTCATCAAAGAGCTGATTCATGACCTAGCAGGTACAGCTACCACTACACTCCCACACCACACTGAAGCCAACTGGCCGCACTGTTTGTCTTGTGTCAGTCAGCAATGAAATGACGAGAATATTATCAAAATATCACAATCTAATTATTAGAAATTATCATTCTGTAGCTGACTACAAACATGCTGATATAGTCTGGAATTAATTGAATTGAATATCTCCGTTTAAAAAGTTTTGCCATATTGTGTTCTCCCCCCCCCCCCCTCCCTGTATAGACTACCTGTTTGGGGTGCAGCCTGACGAGGAGGTGGTTAACCCCTGGGAGTGTAGGGACAAGTTCCAGGTGGACTGGTGTCCAGAGACCAACGCTGAGCTGGAAGCTATGGTCAAGGCGGAGGAGATCCACTGCCTGATGGAGGGCAACAAGAACATGCCTGCCATCTGGGTCATCTCAGATGGACGTGAGCCACGGCCCCCACGCACGGGCCCCAGGGTCGCCTTCGGCAGGATGAGCTAGCTACAAAGGGGCAGACACACAGACTCATACTGCTAGGGACAAGGCAGGGTACAGCAACGTGGCAGATGCACTGTAAACTGTAAGCCAAATGAGATATACTGTGTTGTAATCATGTACTCATTACTGCATTACACAATAATCTCCACATGCTGGCAGCATGCCAAGAGCTTCATAAGTGAACAGTCATTGTTATTTTATTAGTGTTTAGACTAGGCCTTTTGACCTGCTTTTGACCATATGAAGAGGAAATGCTTTCAGGACTTTCAACTGTGAGCAATGTTGTTGAACACGTTTACATCAAAATAATTCCATATGGTTTCTGATTTTAAACCATTTCTCTCACAAATACTCTTGTTTTCTATTTATTACACATTTATTTTACACAATATTACACATTTGCATACTATCCAGTAAACGCGTAGCATGATCGTTACTGAAAGCTGGTTTCATAAACAAATGAAAAGCCATGAGTTTGGAGTGGACACACCTTTCATTCCATACAATCTGCTGGCATCATTGGCAACATAGTGCAATCTGGTTGCTCTCTGTGCTGTATATTGCACTTTGACCTCACAGGACGTTACCAGTCCAGAAGGAGTATTGTAACAGTGAACAGGTTCTACACTACACCAACCTCAGAGGTCTCCTGGGACAAACAAGGATTCATAATGTCTCTCCACAAAACTCTCCTGGTCTGCTTATTACTGGCTGTTTGTGTTAACCAGGCCCAGAGCGGTAAGCCAAACGGTAAGTCATCGTCGATGATCAATCATACTAGCTAGATATTGATGCAAAGCACTGTGTTTAACAACAATTGTGTAATAATAACCTCACCTTGCACCTTCCGACTGAGGTTGGCATTATGTTATCGCTGTGAACACTGTTAGTCAGTACTAGTCAGCGATGTTTAACTCTTTATTCAAATATCTTACATCATCATGATAATATAGAGTCCACATACTACAACACTATCAATGGTGTGGTATCAATGATCAAATCAGAGTTTTCTGGTCAATACATAACTCTTTGTTCCCTATATAGGAGGCTTACGGATCACTACATCGAAGGGTGGGACCCTGCAGCCTTGGCTTGTCGGTCTGGCTGCTGTAGTGGGATTCCTCTTCATCGTCTTCGTCGCCCTCATTGTACAAAGGCTTTTCTTCAAGAAGGAAAAGTTAGTACTCCAGAGGTGGTAACCTAAATGCACTGCACCTGCATATATTCTGTGTACTTACTGTAAAGTGGGACGACAAGGGTAAATATCTAAGCAAAAGGAATCTCCTTAAATTAATATTCTAATTCCTAATTCTATGTATCTTTCAATACATAAACCACTAGATGGCCTAACCATGGGTAATTATTTAGCTTATTGCTGATCTGCCTCCTACATTTTATGGTTGTTAAGATATACTATTGTCTTATCAGTGCAGGCTACTAGCCATCTGCCAAGGTAATATTCAGTCAGTGATTAAAATGACAAGTCCACAGAGATGACCAGAGGTGCCTTGTGTAACAGGCACCAGCAACCTGACTCCAGTGGTGTAAAGTACTTAAGTAAAAATACTTTAAAGTACTACTTAAGTAGTTTTTCGGGGTATCAGTACTTTACTTTACTATTTATATTTTTGTCAACTTTTACTTTTACTTCACTACATTCCTAAAGAAAATAATGTACTTTTTAGTCCATACATTTTCCCTAACACCCAAAAGTACTCGTTACATTTTGAATGCTTAGCAGGACAGGAAAATTGTCAAATTCACGCACGTATCAAGAGAACAGCCCTGGTCATCCTTACTGCCTCTGATCTGGCGGACTCACTAAACATAAATGCTTCGTTTGTAATATGTCTGAGTGTTGGAGCGTGCCCCTGGCTCTCCGTAAATAAAAAAAACAAGAAAATGGTGCCGTCTGGTTTGCTTAATATAAGCAATTTGAAATGATTTATACTTTTACTTTTGATACTTAAGTACATTTGAACAAAAATACCTGTATTTGAAAAGGGTATTTTGTCTTTAAATTATATTGTAAATTGGAATGGTAGAGTTATCAGAATTGTATGGGAAGGTCTGCTCAATCCAAGATTACAACCAATTGATTACAGCATTACCCCAAAAATGGAGGAGGCAGGTGCCATACAGATTGCAAAATAGTTGGGAAGAGATTTTTGATATACCGATTCTATCGTACAGGGTGTATGAGTTGATATATAAAACGCTGCAAGATTCAAGACTTTGTGCTTTTCAGCTAAAATTATTATACAGAATTCTTGCCACCAACAAAATGTGGAATATTTGGGGCATACAACCATCGCAGCTCTGCAGATTTTGTTGTGAGGATACAGAATCAATAGACCATTTGTTTTGGTATTGCCCTCAAGTAGTCTGTTTCTGGTCTCAGGATCAGGAATGGCTGAAAATGCATAACATTGATTTAAAATTGACCCTAGAAATAGTACTGTTGGGAGATCTGGAAAGACCGGGTCAGTCAATTACTAATATACTAATACTGTTAATAAAAGTATTTATCTTCAACTCGCAATCTGTGGATTCTATTCGATTAGATAGACTGAAATTGTATGTTAAACATCACAGCATAGTTGAAAGATATATGCTGCGTAGAAATCCGAAGAGGGTTGCCAGCAGAGATAGGTGGGATGGGCTGAGGGGGGGGGGGGGTCGGGTGCAGCTCTTGGGGAACTGTAGATGGGATCTTGGAGGGCTGGTGGCCTGGCGGTTGGGAGCTTGGGCCGGTGGCTGATGGATCGCTGGTTCGTGTCCCCGTTTTTTTGACCTTGTGGGAGATCTGTCGACGTGCCCTTGAGCAGGGCGTTGACCCTGGTTGCTTCTGTGTGTCGCTCTGGATGGGAGTCTTAGATGACTAATGTGATGTAGTTGTTGAGCGTCTTCACTGCAAGTATATTGTATGTTTTAGATATTCAACAATAAAAAATAATATTATAATAATAATAATTTGAGCAATTACATTTACTTTTGATACTTAAGTATATTTAAAACCAAATACTTTTAGACTTTTACTCAAGTAGGATTTTACTGGGTGACTTTCACTTTTACTTGAGTCATTTTCTTTTATTCAAGTATGACAATTGGGTACATTTTCCATCACTGCCTGACTCTTCACTGACATAATCTGTTCATACTTTTAATATTGTGAGTTCCTGTTGTCCTCAACTAACTTACCAGGATCTCACCAACAACTGTATTTTCTTATGAAATGTTCAACTGCTGCACTCCTAGTCCTAGACAGTAGGTTATCAAACTACACACGCTCATTGTAAAGCCCATGTTCTTGTCTTGCAGAGAGGAAGATGGTGGTTGGTATGAGAACATAGCTGTAAAATTGGAAGATGGAAAGGCCAGTGAGGTTATACAAACCAACCTATAGAGAGACCACCAAACAAACCATCCAGGGAGGGGACACACTCAGACATCAGTTTCCACGCATTGGGTTTCTTACCTCTCCTGCACATGTATTTCTTTCAACTCTATGATTGTCATATCCTATGTTTGTGCAATTAAACAAATGATATAGATAATCCCTCAATTTTGCCTGTATACTGTGCATATCAAGATAATTCTGAACAGGATCTGTTTTATTGTTGGCAGGATTGTTTGTTGTGCAGTCACAGTGTTGGATTTATTGTACTGTAATGAATGACATGTTGATGGTTACAATAGTGATTCAGTAGTCTCATTTAGATACAATAGTCTCATTTAGTAATTGATGCTTTTACAGTGTTACTGTAACAGAAATTAGTGATATTATTTATACTACCACTAGATGAAACTGGATTCTGTTTTTCCATTTAGAACTCACTAGACCTACAGTACTACACAGATTGTGTAGGGGAGAGTGGGGTAAATTGAGCCATAGGGGTAAGTTGAGCCGCCCTTGTTTCTAGGAAAACATACACAAAATTAAAACTTGACCAAATATTTAGGAAGAGGTCATAATTTCATATTTTCAGGGTTACACAATATCCTGAAATATATGTAGATATATTTGTTAGAAATAATACTATATTTCCTTTGACAGAGTGATGCTGAATGTAAAAAATGGCTAAACTTACCCCACTCTCCCCTAGTCAGTTTCAAATTGAGAATACAGAAAGTGTAAATTGTGAAGCTACAGCTGAATTGTATCTAAATAAATGTATTACAATTAATGTTATAAATAATAATAAATAATATGCCATTTAGCAGACGCTTTTATCCAAAGCGACTTACAGTCATGCGTGCATACATTTTTTTTTTTTTGTGTATGGTTATGTTATTGATTGGTCATTTGCAAGTATACTTTCGCTGTCAGTTATTGCAATTACATCCCAAAATACCATAGAGAATAGGTACTGTACATTCAACTGGCAGATTATCTCTAACCCTAAACCTAACCCTAACCCTAGATTGGTAATACAATGCATTTACAGTAGAAATGCTTGCCATAACCCTAACCCTAATCTTGGCATAACCCTAACGCTAATTTGGCATAACCCTAATATTAATATTTGCATAACCCTGACCTCAATGAGGGAAATACCCATCTTTCCCTCATTGCTTAGGCAGTACCACAATATGGGATGGCAATATTGACGTCCATGAATGCAAATCACTGGAGGAATTGAAATGAGGTCAATTTAGCCATCCCTTCAAATTGCTGAAGAGAGGATATAAAGGGTAGCTTGCCTTGTAGCTTAAAGTGGAACTGACAGCGTTTTAGCAACATGAAATCATATTAATATCTGTTCATATACACCCCCAGGAAGATTATGACACCTTTTAAAAATATTTTAGTGAGCACTTAGATATGGTCATTTTCACATTTTTATAAATTCATAGAATGCTTGGGAATGACATAAGTAAGTATTTTGTGAGTGGGAAAGTGGCCTAGCGTTTGGACAATTAATAGACACTGCAGTAAATAAAACCTAATGAAAACTAGAGTCTACGCGCCATAGCCAATCAGAGCTACAGTAGGCATATATATGCAAATAAGCCATTTGCCACACAGGCCTGCCATCCACTTTGAACTGGACTGTGTGTTTACAGGCAGTAGCAACAGCGTGACTTTAGATCATTAGAACGCATTCGCCAAAAGCCACCTGAATGGATTTCTGCAAATATGTAAATACCATTGGGGTCCTCTTACATTTGGGAACTTCACAGTCCTATTGATCAAACAACCATGAAAAGGTAGGCTATCTCTCCCTCAGTTGCCTATGCACATTAACAACAACAAGATCAACAACTAATGCTAGCTAGAGCTCATCCTTCTGCAGCTTGCCTGCCAATGCACGCCTGTCCCAACCCACGTTTTGACAAATGAATGGGAACTTGCCTGCCTGCCTGCCCATTTGATCGATGACAAATACATTTGATTGACAACTAAGAGATATGCTATCTGTGGATAACAGTTGTTTAAGTTCAGCATTGCTAGCTAGCTACCAAAGCGATTCACATTTCTTGCTAGCTAACCAAATGACACCTGCATCTCTCGCTGTAGCCACCGAAAAACGATATGAGGGGGAAATGTTGGTCACTCACCCACTCCTCCAATGACATGACATCCTCCCAGCAGCTAGCTAGCTACATAAATAGATACGCTAGCCCAGGGGTGTCAAACTCAATCAGAGAATGGGCCATGTAAAAAAAAAAAAAGAGCACGGGCCAGATGAAGCCCATTTGTTTTTAGAAAAAAGTGCAACTGTGACCCAAACTGGCCATTGTTTTATTTGAAAAAAGATGGCCCTTTATAATTTTCACTTATGTCCATGGGATTCTGTATATAGAATTTTTACACATTAAAACAAAATAATATTTGTCCAGCCTTTGCTGCTATGCTTGCAGATGTGCAAAATATGCTGAGACCCTAATCAAAAAGTATTTAATAAATCCAAATAACAAAAACGTAGCTATAGGTTGTTGTAACATTTAAACATGTTTTTTTTTTTTCACTGCATCGATCACCGGTGCAGTTGAATGCAACATTGCTGTATGGTGCACTCAAAATGTATTGTAGTTGAGTAGCCAGCCTAGGCTACTGCTCAAATGTTGCTGTAATAGGCATACATGTTTGTCCTTCGCATGGTGTTTTGTTGCAGGTTTTGTTTTTTGGTTATTCATTGTCAAGCTTTAAAAACCGAAGCCAGACTACATAATTTAGTAGCCTAGCTTGGACTGTGGCATGTGTCTGTACACTTTCCCTCCACTGTGTGCTGTAAACGGGACACACGAAAGCAGCGCAATTGAAGTTGAATTCACCGATGCAAGTGCATCAGGCTGTAATTTCATAAAGTAGATGACTCAACTGCTGTGTAATTTATACTTGCTTGTGTGTCCTATTCGGCCTGCGGTCCTTGCGTTTGACACGTGCGCTAGCCTATTAGCCAAGTAATGACCGACTTCTGATCATTGCCCTTGCTAGTTTGATTGTATTGACATTCCCAGCCCAGCTACAGTCATCCGTTTGTGTTGAAAATATTGAGTCATTGAAACTGAAACAGTGCATCCCAAATGGGTGGAGGCAGCAAACAATTTTCCAGGTAGCTGCGATTTACAACCTGATAGCAATATTCTTTGCACTACCAAGACATTTATTGGTGAATTATGTTAATCATACATTGAACTGCATCCATCTATTCTGCCAACAATGTACGTCATGGAATTTTTGTCAAATAGAACCTATTTTTAAAACCTATTATAAAGTTGGTTTTGAAGCATAAACCGGGAATTTGATATTTTTGCTGATATTATGATTGTCTGTTTGTTTCATATCTACAAAGTAGTTAAAAACCCTGTCAGTTCCACTTTAAAGAGTATTTAGCATATTCAGGCTTTCTGTTCCGGAGTTCAGGCTCTCCCTTTTTGTCCAAAGGGCCGCCACAGTGCAGAGGGTATGTATATTGGGTCACTGGCACTCTTCTCCCTGGATCCTGTGTATTGTAGGAAATGGCTTGTTTAAATTAGTTGGTACATTGGGTGGGCGTGTGTCCATGTGTGAATCATCAAGAAACCGAGTGCCAGAATTGAATGATTAACTGGGCTTTGCATTATATTACAACTCTGAAATCTACAAGTTTATGTATAAATGCAGTGCCCTACAGTATGAGGTCGATTACTCATTTTGAATGGCAGCCCTGACAGCTTAAATAGTTCCAGCACAGTGATGTAATACGTTATTTTTGATTGATATTTCTCATTTTATTCATCAGGTTTCCAACAATCCAAATACCAGAGAATGCTCAGATCTTTGGCACAATAAAACTTTCACTTGATATCAACATAAATCTGTGACTCAGTTGTAAGATAAAAAAGTCATTTGAAAGTAGGTGTTTGTGCTGGAGACCAATCCATTGTCTATTTCTCTATTTAAATTGAGCCTGCTGACTTTTAGAGAGGCACATAATCAATGCCCACTCTCTGATTACTCGTCCATGGGGTTAAATGCATGTGGTGTGAGTACAGTTTTATTATGTTTTCCCCTTTAAAATATAAGCAACTTTAGGCAACAAATTCGTTTTATAATTGCAGGATAATCATCATAACAAGACCATCTGCACTCTACAGTGAACCACCTGACCAAAAGTTACTTTAAAACTTGATTGCATGTTGAGATTACAATGTTACAGTCGTTACAATTTCTCACCATTAGGTGTGAATCAATCCCACTGCTCCAAATGTGTAATGGCAACAGTCTGTAAAGATACAGTTAAAAGCTAGACAACGATAGATCGACAATGAGACTTTATTCATAAGGCAACTAGATACAAAGGCTATAAGTAAAGAATTAGCAAAATGGCTCAGAACACAATTTTTGGAGAAAAGCATGGAAAAACCTTGAATTTATTATTGCTGGTTGACTTCAGTATTACATTGATCCCTCTGTGACAGAAATCCTGAATTTGCCTCCTTCTCCAGACAGCTTGCAGCACTCCAGTGGCCAGAGAGAAGACAGGAGACAGCCTGAAATAGAAGTGCTCACAAATAGACCCATTTAGAGCCACATATGAGCCAGGAGTCTGTGTCAAACTTTAATACGTGTTGGGCTGGCCCTCAACCACAGAGCATGAGGATACAGCAGGGGAAAGCCGTGCAATCCAGAATTTGTGGCAATCCAGAACTTGTCAGCGAAGCAGAGGGGTTACACGTCTGCTCTTATTTAGACCACTACTTCCAACGGACAGAAACAGGGCCCAAACCAAACGATTTGAAAAAATGGTCCAAGACGATCCACTTTTAGCTGAACATTTCTTCTGCCTTAGACTTTAGTGCTGCTTTTTTATGGCTCAAGCAAGGCTAACAGGATCTTTGCTAAATGTTCTCCAGCCTTGACTGGTTTGAGTTCTGAATGTTGGCTAGGCCTCCTCGGGACATTAAACAGAGTGGCAGCATGACAGGTTTCTGCGGTTGGAGGTTTTCAAAGTTAGTTGAATTTTCAATGTGTTATCACTATGCATTCAACCATCTAAAAGCACAACAATGGAAAAACCATGTCTGATTTTTGGTTTAGTTGTCACCCAAATGTCTATCACTGCGCTTCAACCATTTAAAAGCACAGCAAAGTTCAAATGGGAATACAATGTCAGATATGTTGTTTATTTATACAGATTAATGTGTGGTCCTCTGTAGCTCAATTGGTAGAGCATGGCGCTTGTAACGCCAGGGTAGTGGGTTCGATGCCCGGGACCACCCATACATAAAAATTTATGCACACATGACTGTAAGTCGCTTTGGATAAAAGTGTCTGCTAAATGGCATATTATTATTATCACTGTGCTTTATCTAATAGCAGAACCAAATTACCTGGATTGCAGTTGAGATTACATTAAAAGTACATGGTGCAAGCGATTAATGCCGTTTGAGATTCTGCGCAGCAGATTATTACATAAATTGTGAAGATCTCCACAGACCTGCGATTACCTATGCATGCTATCTTGAACATGCATGCTTTATATGATTACATAAGAATATATTTATAGTTACAGTAACCTCAAAATGTGGCCATGGGATGTGTTCCTCATTTTAAGGTTGAATGTTACATTAGTTTGTAAGATAAACACAACTTATTTAGTGCTATTTAGTGTATTACAAAAGTAACATTGAATTGTGTTTGCTTGACAAACAACCAAATATCAACATTTAAAGGAGATGTATCTACTGCTTTGATAGTTCCATCTGAGCCACTGGCTTACTCCCATTCTTTAACTTTTATTTTTGGTTGAGTTGGAGACGTGAATCCAACATATCATTTGCGATAGGCAAATAGGCTAGTTATTGTATTTCAGAAGTGATACTGAATTGTGTTTGGTTGTCAACGCAACCAGATATCAACATTTGAAGGAGATTTAGCCAGATGGAGATGTGAATCCAACATATCAATTATTAATTTGTAAACAAACTGGAATTAAAGCCAGACTAAGTCAGTGGCACAGATGGAACTATCCAAGCAGAAGATACATCTCCTTCAAATGTTAATATTGAATTGTGTTTGCTTGTCAACCCAACCAAATATCACTAAATAACATGACATTTGAAATCTACAAGAGCTTTTTTTTTTGTTGTAATATTTTATTAGAGAAAAATATAAACATCATAATTTGCAGATAACATAAATGTTTTGCTTTTCACCCCTAGTCCTTCAGAACATTCCCTATTGATCCCCCACCCCTCCCGCTGTCTCCCACCCCACCCTTCCCAATGCCTCCCACTCCCCCACCCCTAAAATCACAGAGTAACAAATAATAAAAATAGCAAAAATAGATAAACATAGTAATAAAATAATAATAAAATATGCCAAAATTGTCCATGAGAGTTTTAGAAACACCTTATATACAGTGGGGAAAAAAGTATTTAGTCAGCCACCAATTGTGCAAGTTCTCCCACTTAAAAAGATGAGAGAGGCCTGTAATTTTCATCATAGGTACACGTCAACTATGACAGACAAAATGAGAGAAAAAAATCCAGAAAATCACATTGTAGGATTTTTAATGAATTTATTTGCAAATTATGGTGGAAAATAAGTATTTGGTCAATAACAAAAGTTTCTCAATACTTTGTTGTATACCCTTTGTTGGCAATGACACAGGTCAAACGTTTTCTGTAAGTCTTCACAAGGTTTTCACACACTGTTGCTGGTATTTTGGCCCATTCCTCCATGCAGATCTCCTCTAGAGCAGTGATTTTTTGGGGCTGTCGCTGGGCAACACAGACTTTCAACTCCCTCCAAAGATTTTCTATGGGGTTGAGATCTGGAGACTGGCTAGGCCACTCCAGGACCTTGAAATGCTTCTTACGAAGCCACTCCTTCGTTGCCCGGGCGGTGTGTTTGGGATCATTGTCATGCTGAAAGACCCAGCCACGTTTCATCTTCAATGCCCTTGCTGATGGAAGGAGGTTTTCACTCAAAATCTCACGATACATGGCCCATTCATTCTTTCCTTTACACGGATCAGTCGTCCTGGTCCCTTTGCAGAAAAACAGCCCCAAAGCATGATGTTTCCACCCCCATGCTTCACAGTATGTATGGTGTTCTTTGGATGCAACTCAGCATTCTTTGTCCTCCAAACACGACGAGTTGAGTTTTTACCAAAAAAGTTCTATTTTGGTTTAATCTGACCATATGACATTCTCCCAATCCTCTTCTGGATCATCCAAATGCACTCTAGCAAACTTCAGACGGGCCTGGACATGTACTGGCTTAAGCAGGGGGACACGTCTGGCACTGCAGGATTTGAGTCCCTGGCGGCGTAGTGTGTTACTGATGGTAGGCTTTGTTACTTTGGTCCCAGCTCTCTGCAGGTCATTCACTAGGTCCCCCCGTGTGGTTCTGGGATTTTTGCTCACCGTTCTTGTGATCATTTTGACCCCACGGGGAGAGATCTTGCGTGGAGCCCCAGATCGAGGGAGATTATCAGTGGTCTTGTATGTCTTCCATTTCCTAATAATTGCTCCCACAGTTGATTTCTTCAAACCAAACTGCTTACCTATTGCAGATTCAGTCTTCCCAGTCTGGTGCAGGTCTACAATTTTGTTTCTGGTGTCCTTTGACAGCTCTTTGGTCTTGGCCATAGTGGAGTTTGGAGTGTGACTGTTAGAGGTTGTGGACAGGTGTCTTTTATACTGATAACAAGTTCAAACAGGTGCCATTAATACAGGTAACGAGTGGAGGACAGAGGAGCCTCTTAAAGAAGAAGTTACAGGTCTGTGAGAGCCAGAAATCTTGCTTGTTTGTATGTGACCAAATACTTATTTTCCACCATAATTTGCAAATAAATTCATTAAAAATCCTACAATGTGATTTTCTGGATTTTTTTTCCTCATTTTGTCTGTCATAGTTGACGTGTACCTATGATGAAAATTACAGGCCTCTCTCATCTTTTTAAGTGGGAGAACTTGCACAATTGGTGGCTGACTAAATAATTTTTCCCCCCACTGTATATATAAAAAAAGGATGCCATGATAGATAGAGGAAGGAGAACAGAGGTTCAATGACAAATGACTGCCCTACTATGATTGAGCAGTGAGAGTCAATCAGGGGGAAGAGCGTGCAGCCTATCAAAATAAGAAAGAAATGGTTGCTAATGTGTATCACATTTCTCTACAGACCCCCTAATAGTACATTTAAAAAATGCAAAGTTTAGAAAGAGCTTAACATCCCGTATCCAAGATGTGGCTGATGGGGGTGATTAGGCTTTCCAAAGCAGAAGTAATCAACCAGAGCTTGAAACCCTATGCCTATGTATTGTCCATTTTTTGTTGAATCCTGGGTTGAATTAAAACAATAGCTGTTGATGACTTGATATGAGTGAAAATGTACGGTCACATTTCATTTGCTCTTTTAAACCAACGCTTTGGAATGAAGTCGATAGCAACAGTGAATCTATTTAGTTTTTAAGAGGAGATCTCTCAACAATCATTCTCACGATAGCACATTGGTAATAGTCAGTGACAAATATCATAGCTAAACTGGGCTAGGTTAAAACCCTGGATGGGAGACCAAAGGGTAGCTTCACATAGATACATTCTCCAGTAGGAGGTACTGTCTGGCCTGTAAAAAAAAATTCTGATGGTGAAAATAGTGTTGAAGATCTGACATTGTTTTAAAGGAAAAAATTCTACATATTTTATACAATGTTTGTCTATGTTGACATTTGGTTACTATGATGACATAATTCTGTGATTGAAATTTCACCCTCAAAACAGTTGATGACTTTTTTCAAATCCATTTTTTTTTCACGTAGATTCCACTTCACAATACGTTGACAAATTACGTTGAAGCAATGTTGATTCAACCAGTTTGTACCCAGTGGGAATCTACAGTTGATGTCAGAAGTTTACATACACCTAAGCCAAATACATTTAAACTCAGTTTTTCACAATTCCTGACATTTAATCCTAGTAATAATTCCCTGTATTAGGTCAGTTAGGATAACCACTTTATTTTAAGAATATGAAATGTCAGAATAATAGTAGAGGGAATGATTTATTTCAGCTTTTATTTCTTTCATCACATTCACAATGGGTCAGAAGTTTACATACACTCAATTAGTATTTGGTACCATTGCCTTTAAATTGTTTAACTTGGGTCAAACGTTTCGGGTAGCCTTCCACAAGCTTCCCACAATAAGTTGGGTGAATTATGGCCCATTCCTCCTGACAGACCTGCTGTAACTGAGTCAGGTTTCTAGGCCTCCTTGCTCGCACACACTGTTTTCAACAATTATCTGTAAATAATTGTTGGAAAAAAATTACTTGTGTCATGCACAAAGTAGATGTCCTAACCGACTTGCCAAAACGATAGTTTGTTAACAAGAAATTTGTGGAGTGGTTGAAAAACGAGTTTTAATGACTCCAACCTAAGTGTATGTAAACTTCTGACTTCAACTGTACGTATGGGTGAATTTCAACATACTTAACACTCTGCTTTGACCTCTGAAGCAATGAAATAATGACTATCATGATGAATTTTACAGTCCTGAAAAGCTCAATCTAGTGCTATACACTGAACTAGCAGATATGTATACACTGACATGCAACTACATGCATGCTATCAACCTTCTAATAATCTCTGGTACTTTTATAGCTCTCATAACAATGCTGTCAGAGTCATGGGCATCACAAAGGACTGGGACAAGGGGACAAACTTCAAAGGAGTCCTCACAACCCTTTTGCACGCTCTGCCAGAGTCTTGTTAACAAGCAAGGGTCACTTTTTAATGCATGCTATTCCTCCAGCAGCCTCCATATAATTTAGTGACCTAATTGCTATCATATTGCAGAGAGGAGAGTCTCAGGGGAATACTGGCATTTGTTTGGACATCTGGAAGCAGTTGGCGCAGTGTTTTTACAAGGCGTTCACATCACATACTGTAAATTGACTTATTAAATTCGTAAGCATAGACAAGCAGATTAGAGAAAGGGGGAAGAAAATGACCTTTGACATTATAGTTGACAGTCACACAAAACACAAACCACCGTAATTAAAAGAGCCACTGAATAACCTGGACCAGCTCCAAGTATGGACCTTCTTGAATGGGGTTTTCTAATAATAATAATAATATGCCATTTAGCAGACGCTTTTATCCAAAGAGACTTACTGTACAATATAGTATATCTTCTGTACATTATGTACATTGGAAGTAGGAAGTTTCCACCCCCTTTGCACAATCACATTTTGTTGCCTGTTTTTCAAGCAGATTTAGTGTAAGTCAGAACTGTGACTAGGCCACTCAATACCCTCCTCCAGTTACTCCAACCAGTGACTATCAAGACGGGACTTATGTTTGCTTGATTTGGCTGTTGCTCCTACACATTTTCCTTTTGCAGTGCATAAAATACCCCTTTTTAAAATTTGACGTGAAATTTGACATTTTTACAATGTGTGGAAATTTCACGTTTTATGCTGCATCGCTCAACTGCGGCATCAACTTCATATTTCCTGGCAGTAGTTGGTGCTTTTGTGGGCTTTGTTTCATCTGGAGCCAGAAGAGCAACACACTCCTCATCCCCTCATATTCAGAATCTGAGGAGCAGTTTTGCCATCCAATCCTGAGAAAGAGACACATAATCTTATAGTCTCTTTTTGTATAAAAGGGACTCATACTGTACATGGCCTCACTTGCTGCAGCAAGCATTCACTTGACAAAAGAAAAAACGTAGAATGGAATAATCTCTCCCTATATTCCAATCCAAATATAAACCTCTGTAGTTTTCATTTTGGACCCTTCCTGAAGCACTGACCCCATGTCTGCCCCAAGCAAAGTCAGCAAATTCCCCCATCACATTGACACAATGAAATGCTTTTTCACTCTAACAAGAAAAATTATTTGTATCATTACTAGGATCAACAACAAAGAAGCAGTGAGTTCACCCAGGGATTTCTCTGTCAAATCTACAGTATATTGATAATTGAAGTCATAGCAGTTAAGAGGCCAAGAACAATTGCAGGAGAGAAGCACCAGGCTGCTGTGTAAATCCTTGGTGAACAGGCCGGGGTAACGTTTTAGTAGCAAAACCAAAAGACTGTCTTAGTAGCAGGCCCTACGCAGCAGTGTGTAATTAAAATGTTACTTTAGAAGTTTATATAGTTTTTATGAATCAGTCTTCAATTTCCTCTCTCATCTATATGCAGCGGGGCCTTGCAAAAACAACTGACTTGGTCTCTGAGGTATTTGTTTTTTTTGGATCTGTGGACGGTGTCATTTCAGTATGAAACAGCTACAGCTCATGGCTCTGTCCGTATGGGAGTCGCCCCATTAGTCATTCATTCAATGGCTTTGTTTCATAACCCTGCTCACACTTGGCGCCACTTCTGTTCTGTGAGCTGTTCTCCTCCAGTTCTCTTTCATTTTATTGTCTCCCGCATTGATATCTGGAGCAGAGGGAAGGATTGCTCGAGCCATTACTATGTTTCCATAAGGACATTGTACTTATATTTCTTAAAGCCCCTGTCCTAAATTGCACTCTACATTCTTAAGTATCTTTCAAGTAATCGGACTCAGGGTAAGTTAAAATGAGTTAGTGGGGTACAAACATCCCCCTGGGCACACATTGGTTGAATCAACGTTGTTTCCATGTAATTTCAATGAAATGACATTGAACCAACGTGCAACAGACGTTGAATTGACATCTTGCCCAGTGGGATCCCCTTATGTTTATTTCATTTTGGTGTTCCCATGGTGTGTATGCAACGTATGTGATACCCCTTCAACTAAAGTATTTCTGCACTCACTCACCCTTTCACAAATGTGTTGCTGGTATTTTTTATTGTGAATCATTAAAATCTAATAAAACTTGACTTCCTTTCCAAAACTGAAATTGTATTTTTCCAAGCTTGGTTCCAACAAACTTATATTGAGAGTAATGGCTTGAGGAATGATTAGAGTCAGGTGCGTCAAATCCTGCAGCCAAGTCTAACTGAAAACATACCCTAAACCGCAAGTGTTCAGCTTTCCTTTTTATTCTTCTAGAATTAGAGTTCAATGTCTACACTGCTGGCCTCCTGAGAAGATGCCAGTGATTTACATGCTATTGTTAGTATATTTTTCCAAGGACAGGGATGATGGCATGGACAGAGATGGGGCAATGGTTTGTACTCTTTAGTTTATGTAGGTAAAACACAACACAAAGAGATGGAGCACTGCTAACCTGTCTATTATACAGAAATGGTGTGGGGTTTCACTTACAGTGGCTTGCGAAAGTATTCACCCCCCCTTAGCATTTTTCCTATTTTGTTGCTTTACAACCTGGAATTAAAATGGATTTTTTGGGGGTTTGTATCTTTTGATTTACACAACATGCCTACCACTTTGAAGATACAAAATATTTTTTCTTGTGAAACAAACAAGAAATAAGACTAAAAAACAGAAAACTATTCACCCCCCCCAAAGTCAATACTTTGTAGAGCCACCTTTTGCAGCAATTACAGCTGCGAGTCTCTTGGGGTATGTCTCTATAAGCTTGGCACATCTAGCCACTGGGATTTTTGCCCATTCTTCAAGGCAAAACTGCTCCAGCTCCTTCAAGTTGGATGGGTTCCGCTGGTGTACAGCAATCTTTAAGTCATACCACAGATTCTCAATTGGATTAAGGTCTGGGCTTTGACTAGGCCATTCCAAGACATTTAAATGTTTCCCCTTAAACCACTTGAGTGTTGCTTTAGCAGTATGCTTAGGGTCATTGTCCTGCTGGAAGGTGAACCTCCGTCCCAGTCTCAAATCTCTGGAAGACTGAAACAGGTTTCCCTCAAGAATTTCCCTGTATTTGCGCCATCCATCATTCCTTCAATTCTGACCAGTTTCCCAGTCCCTGCCGATGAAAAACATCCCCACAGCATGATGCTGCCACCACCATGCTTCACTGTGGGGATGGTGTTCTCGGGGTGACGAGAGGTGTTGGGTTTGCGCCAGACATAGTGTTTTCCTTGATGGCCAAAAAGCTCAAGTTTAGTCTCATCTGACCAGAGTACCTTCTTCCATATGTTTGGGGAGTCTCCCACATACCTTTTGGTGAAATCCAAACGCGTTTGCTTATTTTTTTCTTTAAGCAATGGCTTTTTTCTGGCCACTCTTCCATAAAGCCCAGCTCTGTGGAGTGTACGGCTTAAAGTGGTCATATGGATAGATACTACATTCTGCTAAATGATGTAAATGTAATACTCCAATCTCCGCTGTAGAGCTTTACGGCTTCCCTCCTTGCCTGGTCCGTGAGTTTTGGTGGGCGGCCCTCTCTTGGAAGGTTTGTTGTGGTGCCATATTCTTTCCATTTTTTTATAACTGCTCCACAACTTTGTCCCTGACCTGTTTGGAGAGCTCCTTGGTCTTCATGGTGCCACTTGCTTGGTGGTGCCCCTTGCTTTGTGGTGTTGCAGACTCTGGGGCCTTTCAGAACAGGTGTATATATACTGTTGACACTTAGATTGCACACAGGTGGACTTTATTTAACTAATTATGTGACTTCTGAAGGTAATTGGTTGCACCAGATCTTATTTAAGGGCTTCATAGCAAAGGGGGTGAATACATATGCACGCACCACTTTTCCGTTATTTATTTTTTAGAATTTTTTTAAACAAGTTATTTTTTTCATTTCACTTCACCAATTTGGACTATTTTGTGTATGTCCATGACATGACATCCAAATAAAAATCCATTTAAAATTACAGGTTGTAATGCAACAAAATAGGAAAAACGCCAAGGGGGATGAATACTTCTGCAAGGCACTGTAGCCCCAATCACCAAACTAACCATGACTAAACTGTATGCCTGCTAACATCTTTACACAGAACCATTTCAGCCAGTGTACAATTACGGCCAAGGTAAAACCATCAAACTGCCAAAACTTTGACATTCATAAAAAGTCTAGTAGCTGTGATAAGTGACCGTACCGATGTAGGATCTTAATTTGAGCCAGTTTGCTACAGCAGGAAAATAATCCTGCAGTATCAGGAAATGTGAATTATTTTGTGGATTATAATTAATGAATTTTTTTGGGGGGGTTGATCAATTTTTAATTTTAAAGTGAAAATTTAAAACTTTAGAAGCCTTTTCAAATCTTGGATACACTACAGATTTGCATTTCCTGCTGTGCAGGAAGATTCTCAGCAACAAAATAGTTAGATTGAATTAAGATCCTACATCTATACATTACACAAAATTGCATACTTTAAAATGTACTATGACATCAATTTCTTATGCAATTGGTCATAATTACCAGGGGAAATTGCAAGGCAAATAAAGGTAACTAACTAATAAGTAATTGATTATAAGTAGAAATCAGATTTAAACTATTTCGGATAAATTAACAGAGGGTCTGTTGATGACTGAGAAAAACACTGAAAGGTCAGCTAATAAACTTTTCACTCAAATGCAAAAGTAAAATGTTCCCCTGGTTTTGCCTACAGACTGTGTATGCTTATGCATACAGTATGTGCATTTGGCAGTTACCATTTAATGCATCATTACGTTTCCAAATTAGACATTTACCGTCCAAGAAATGACAGTATTTTCTCTCTGTGTCCCATGTTAAGACGTTCCAGGAGGCGTGGGTGAGGCAGACCGAGGGGTGTGGGGGTTATGAGAGGCCAGGGCCAGAGGTGCTATAATTAGCCCATCTTTAGGTCTGGGTTGCGCCTGCTCTGTCAGCCAACCGGCCCTGGCCTCATCTGGGCTTCCCAACCTCAAGGCCAGAGATCACAGACACATCACTGACTCCCTGGAGTTCACTGGCTTCTATTAGAACTCTGTTCACAGTATCTTCAGTTCCACACAGCCAGACACCCCCACAGGCCCTCTTCCACTCCCAACCTCCAGCCCGGGAAAGGCTTCCAAAGTGCATTCCTTCCAAGGCAAATGCTTTTGTTGGTTCGAGGACAAGTACAGCAGAGAATAGATATTGAGGAAGAGCAGACAATTTCAATTGAGGAATCTGAATGAATGAGATTTCACATTCAACAGACATCCATGAGTTGAGGAAATCTGCTGCTTCAAATTAGTCACTTAGTCATTCCTCATTGTCAAAATGAATAACATTGCAATTACCCTCAATGATGATATATTGTCAAGATAACTAGAATGAAATGAACAGATATCAGATCAGAAATTTCAAAGAAAAACAGAATTACAAGGCAGACAGTACTGTACATGTAATTGATATCGAATGAATAATGAAAATATAAAGATGACAAGGACACATCACTGAGTTGTAGCATAGCTTGTTTATTATTTTTTATACTTTTTTTGCATAGGGAAACATACTCACTTCCAGTAATGTATTTGCTAACAGCGATGGCTGAATACAATGTTATAATGAAATATTGTCAAAGCTGTACATTTCTCCCACACCAGTTCAAAAACACATGGCAAATTTAGTTTTCCTGTATAAGAGTCATTTCAAATAATTAGCAGAAAAGTTTTATTACCGACTTTTGCTGATACTTTCATACTAAAAGTTTCAAAAAGGAAAATAAAATCACAAGCAGTTCAAAGTGATCCGTGTGCGCTATGAAGCTGTTTCCTGTTCTATTCTACCGGATGTGTCAGAACTAAATGTCCACATGCTCTTTCCTGGTGTGAAGTGTGTATGTCTGTGCAGCAAGCAAGCGATTAATGAATAACTACTATGGTAATATTTGTAAAAAATTATGAGGAAAAACAAAAATCCTTAAAATTGAACACTGCATTAGAATGCTCTCTGAGAAACATCTAGATCTCTTCCCTCCTCCATCCAACCAACTTCATCACACCGAGAAAACAGCATGCTTAAAGATTGAATCAACATACATGTCCAGAACAAGATGAAAGTAATAGAATTGCCAAGAAAGGTTTGGGGCGCCAAGTGGACGTAAGCAGTTGAAGATCATGTGAGGAATTTGATTTGTGTAAAAAGAGCCCTCATTTAAATGTCGCCTTGTTCTTTCCTCTATTGTGAGTGGGGCTGCCTGCTCTTGACACGTCAGTGAATCTGTGATATGGATTATCAATAATATTAACAGATCTTCATAACTGCACTTGTTTTGTATGGCTTTTTCACCTCCATAGCCAAAGGCCATTGGCTAGTGGGTGGCCTTCACCTTGTAGTACTGTAGGACCTCATTGTGACAGTTTGTGTGGAAAGCTATGAGCAGAGGCCAATGTGAGAGTGGGGCTCAGGCACCAAACACAGTCCCACACAAAGTCAGAATGACCCCCAGCAGTTTAGTGTACAAACACTATGTACATCAGAGCTTGACAAGGGCAATGGCCACAAATAAATGAAATAAAATTAGCAGTAAAATGACAGGCACTGCTTGTTGAAATCATTTTTGGTATTCAGTATTCACATATATGTAAGTTTAGCTTTTTTACCTGCTGGTTTGTTGAAAGTAAAAAATAGAGACCAAACTTAAAAACAGTTACCTTTATCCACTGTGTGAACAGAAACACATTTCACCACAAAAACTATGTTGTGACATCTCTGAGAGGTGTGGCCTCCATTATTCTGTGCTCGATGTCACTTCATACAGTAACAAGAGGATGATGGAGATGTTTACTGCTCGCCTCCTCATTTGAGATTTTTGAGTTTGTATAAAAAAACTCCACTAACTGATCATTAAGGGGAATAGGACAAACTAAATACAATAAAAGTAAAATCACTGCATTGATCTAACTGAACTGGGCTCGGCTCACCATCTACTGATCTCCCAAAACTCTCACAAACATACAAGTCTGGTCATTCTACACTTTTGACTAGTGTACTGCTAGGTATTTCGGCTCTCTGAAGAAATAATCTTGAAACTTGAACGGGAATTGTGACCATTTTAATCCAGTGCCGATTCTAATTTTAGGTAAATAAATAGCTCCATGAGTCTGGACAGTGACTGTTGCTAAGAGTTACTACTAACTTATGAATATCAATAGGTATCAGATTCCCAGGTCTTTACCCTGTCAGGGTACACCAGCCCTTAATTGCATAGGGAGAATTCAGAGTTCCTGCCTGGAATAATTGCACAGACTATAAACGACATATTTCTAATCTATATATTGTACCAATTGCATAAAGATAAATTAGATCTGTTGAAAAACCGTGAAGGAAAATCATGGTCCAATATAGTATATCAACTTTTTTCATATTCTAATCTTCAACGTTGTGGTGTCACCATGTGTAAAGACTTCTCTTTTCATGAACTTATTCTCGATCAATACCCGTTGCAGTGCAGCTGCAGTATGAGCCTCCACACACACCTTCCTCACCCTCACATCATATCAGTAGCAAGTCCCTGGGTGGAGCAGAGCAGTGCATCCTTGAGTAAAACTAGAGTAACATTCACAACAACGCAGCGCTGCTGAAGAAAGGCACTCGGAGCAGTGTGGGGCCTCACACCTGCACTACCAGAGGACTGTGCTTCATCTGCACACATGCCTTTCCTGACCAAACCCTCAGACAAAAACACACGCAAACACATTGTGACCACACCTTATATGGACTACGGCAAAACTATTACGACTGTCAGTCCTGCCGTTGATTGTCTAGGACTGATCCAATATCTTTACAAGCCTGAATCCCACAAACCAATTCAATATCTCCAATGGATGTCTAAAAATGTACCACCCGGGTGGACGTTCAAGTGATGTACTCAGTGAGTTCTCTAACTATAAACAATAAAAGGGGCAAAATATGGTGAATAATATTCTTAGCTTGTTACAAGTAGCTGTTTTCTCAATTTATCTTGCTCTGTCTCTCACACACACACTCAGCATTCCTACATCTCAAAGGTTGAGCTTGAGAAATATTTCCAGAGAAGCACATCTTTAGAAGTTTCCTTAAACAAAATATCAATACCAGGTTATTTAGTGCAATCTTCCAAATAGAAGGAAGGTGTTTGAGATCTTGAAGCTTGCACAACAACAGTTAAAATAAAAAGAAGTGCAGAACTGTTAGATGACTTTGCATATCCCCTTTGAGGCTTACTGAAGCTTTAGGCTCTGTTTAAAATGACAACAAGTGATGCTGAAATTACTGGAATCCAAGTTTCAGGGTTAATAAAACCAAATACAGGTACCTTGTTTAAAAAGGCATGCAGCATTGGTGGTGAGCTCACACCAACCATAGCAGATCCCTAAGAAGGAATTCTTATATTTTGTGGCTTGGCCACAAGCTTATGACAACTAAATCTAAACACACAAACATAAACATGTACTTTCTTATACAAAACAGGAAAACAAATTGTATGTACATTTAGCCTATTTCATTCTCATTGATATACTGTAAGCATTTATACACAGGATAATGTGTCCAAAATGTAACAATCCTACAATAATCACAATGATACTAATAATCACTACAAAAATATTAGTAAGGGTTTTGAAATATAATAAGATAATGTTTTACATGCATCAGTATCGAATGCATATTAATGTCTTTCAGAGTAAGTTCAACCATCACCTGTGGCCACTTTAAAATGTGTTGGGGGGGTAACACCCTGCTCTAAAAACAAAAGTCTATGTCGGTGTCATAATAATACAATGTATAGCTGAGTTTAGCTACAAAAAGCAAATGAAAAAAGAAGACGGTGTGCTGAAGGACCACTGTGCTGGCTAGACTACAGTGGCGTCAGACACCTGTCCCTATGTGCCCCTGTCAAACCCAGGCTGGAGGGTCAACTGAACTGGAGAGGTGAGTGTGGAGCAGTGCAAATCTTCACAGAACATGTCATGAGACTCCAGCGTCTGCTGCTAATGTACAGTTAGAACCAGAGGGGAACTTTACAGGGGATTCTTTCTCTACTTCCACTAATTGTGTTTAAAACGTCCAAATGTAGTTTTTGGAAAGGCCTAATAAGTCGACATACAGTAAACTTGAGCATTCTCCAGTGCTACCAAACATGAGCACTTTGGAGCCCTCAGTACTACAGCAGGAATTGGACTCCATGCTGAAATCTAGGAGGCGAATGTGATGACTTGATTATGAGCCTTGTGCTCCAACTAGCCCACTGACTGTACGGTGTGTATGGTTAACACGGCAGTTGGCCTTGTCCTCCTTCGATGCATGACAGACCCCAGGAACATAACCCACACCGTGGGCGTTCTTTGATCAGGAGCAGACGCTTGCCTCACCACATGTCCTGTTTAACAAATATAAAATTGCTTGCTGAATGATGGCAGCATTTCGTTTAGCTTGAGGATCGTATGGATTTGATGGAATGCCTTTGCTACAGCACGCCACTTCAACCTGGGACTTTTAACTGGGACACATAAACGTCATTGCCAAGATCTTAAGAAAGGCATGTAAACCAGTGTTTCCCAACTCCAGTCCTCGAGTATTCCCAACAGTACACATTTTGTTGTAGCCCCTGACAAACTCACCTGATTCAACTCATTGAGGGCTTGATGATTAGTTGACAAGTTGAATCAGGGGTGCTTGTCCGGGGATGAAACAAAAATGTGTAGTGTTTGGGGTACTGGAGGACTGGAATTGGGAAACACTGATGTAAACAATACTTCTTGTTCTGCCATTTTACTTGAATTCTTAATAGCTACCAGCATTGCAATATCCATTGCAGAAACAATACTGTACACTGCATAACAAACGTTCACATGGCCTTTTCTGACCCTGCTGAAAAAATACACAATATCCTCTCTTATTCAATATACTCCCATTACACTACGCAGTAAGAAATGATCAATTATAACCTACTCTCTAATAAAAAAACGAATGTCTTGGCATCTTTCAGTAATTTGAACAGCTATGAACAGATTTTCTGTTGTTTTCATTCTCTATACCATGATTCTGACTAGTTCAGTCTATACTTCTGAAGGGCTAATATTTAAAACAACATAAGGTGGATTTGTAGATTCCACACAATGGACCTAAATTTGGAGAAGCTAAAGTTTTTATTACACACTTAACATGAAAATAATAATCTACACATGGTACATAAAGCTTAACATTCTATTGTAGCCAGTGTTATGAAACCTTAATTTGTTATTTATTTATTTTTTTTACAGATTTTTGCTCATTTCATTTCAATAACTTCCAGGTATTGTGCATATTCCCAGTGAAATAATTTGACCCCTTAACCCGATGGAAAATGCAGTGCGATGCAAAAATGTAACTCTAAATCACGTTATAAAATTGAGGAGGGGAATTTATCATGTCATTATTGCATCTCACAGCACTTGTTTATCATGTCACACATTTCTAGTAGTTATACCCCATCCTTTTTCCTCACTATCTTTCATTTTCAGTCTTCTCAAGTTAGCGTTTTTTAACACACCTAACACACTCTCGCTCTTTGCTATCGGCCGATTTATGTATGTACAATCTGAGAACCAGCAAAGTACTGTGGTAGGTGAGGCTATCTAGCCACACACTCACACGATCTCAATCTCTCCCTTTCTCTCTCGATCATACACCCATGAAACACAAACAAAAACAGAGATGTGAAGCACTGTGCCCTGCTCATCACTGACACATGACATAATAAGACAGTTACCATTCCATGTAAAGAATTTGTCGTCTCAGAAGCTTCAGCTTTATCCTTAAACAATTCCAAATGAGTAATTTTGCTTGTCTTAACATATGGATAAAGAGTCATTATTTTGTAGATGTTCCCGTTTGAAAAGCTATTAAAGTGCTTGGATTTGCCTATCTGCGTATAGGAGGCTCGCAGGTTGTAATGTAACAAAATAGGGGGACAAAATGTACCCCATATTCAGCTTTGGTCATTTGGTGCCAGGAATTTTGTCTGCAGGGGCAGAAGTTGCCATGGTGCTGGGGGAAATGTGAGCCCAGCTCAGTGCTTTACAGCTCTGTTCCATGCTAGGAGCCTGATCACCTACAACACATCCCTCACAGCTCTCTACCCTGACCTCCAGCCGCAGAGACAATCAACAAAATCAAATAGGTAAAAATCCACATCTTGAATTGGAGTACTTGGACATTTTCTCTAATTCTTGCAGCACATTCTTTATCATTGAAGAAGAGCTTTAAAAAGGGGGAAAAATACAACTTAAGCAAACGCTGAGCAGAGGAGACGAGAATTGCATATTTCACATATTACACCAAGCTGGAAGACATAATGAAAGGGAAAGCAACAAGAGTCAATAAAAACGAAGAAATTAACAAGATTCAATTGCAGCAAGGGTTCCATGTGATGGAACGACAAATACTACTGTATAATACCCACAAAAAGGGAAAACGGTGAAAAGACCCCATCTCGATAATCGCAATCTGTCACTACTTTCATCTACTACTGTATTCATCGAAACTGGATAATGAATCAAACATGCAGCAACGTTTTTTTGTCATTTTTGCAGCGTTACCAGTTATACCAAAAAGAGAAATGAATTTACATAATTTGTATCATGTATTATTGTTCTTAACTAAAGGCAAGGCACATAATGTGTTATATAAAATATCGTGCAAAATAGAAGTTAACAACAGGGAATAAAAATCCAAACGAATAGGTAAAAAGGTAAGAACCCATCAGTATTATTTGCTCTCTGTTCCATAGATTAGAGGGAAGAGGGGCTATGGGGGACAGGGGGGACAGCTTCAGAAGGGTAGTAAGAGTTTCTGCCATGCACCCATGTCAGCATTATGATGGTCAATAGAGCTAGTATCTCATGATTTTCTTTTGAAATCACCATGCATGAATATATATGAGTATCATTTCATATCAGCACCTTTAAAATAAGTCATTGTAGGTATTCTGTTTTTAAATAAGAGATGTGAATTGGAACAATCAGCGCAAATTTTAAGTTTTCCATTGCAAAGCCGTATTTAAAGGTTAGCTTTTTGTAACCAGCGCGTGCGTCTCTCTCTCTCTCTCTCTCTCTCTCTCTCTCTCTCATATATAAATGCAAAGATTTTACTGAGTTACAGTTCATATGAGGAAATCATTCAATTGAAATCAATTCATTAGGCCCTAATCTATGGATTTCACATGACTGGGAATACAGATATGCATCTGTTGGTCACAGATACCTTAAAATAAATGGGCCACAGAAACTTGTCACGGTATTTCTGTGCATTCAAATTGCCATCGATAAAATAAAATTGTTTTTGTTGTCCGTAGCTTATGCCTGCCCATACCATAACCCCATGGGGCACTCCGTTCACAAAGTTGACATCAGCAAACCACTCGCCCACATGACGCCATACATGTGGTCTGCGGTTGTGAGGCCGGTTGGACGTACTGCCAAATTCTCTAAAATGATGATGGAGGCAGCTTATGGTAGAGAAATGAACATTCAATTCTCTGGCAAGAGCTTTGGTGGACATTCCTGCAGTCAGCATGCCAATTGCACGCTCCCTCAAAACTTGAGACATCTGTGGCATTGTGTTGTGTGATAAAACTGCACATTTTAGAATGGCCTTTTATTGTCCCCAGCACAAGGTGCACCTGTGTAAAGATCATGCTGTTTAATCAGCTTCTTGATATGCCACACCTGTCAGGTGGATGGATTATCTTGGCAAAGGAGAAATGCTCACTAATTTATGCACAACATTTGAGAGAATACGCTTTTTGTGCGTATGGATTTTTTTGGGGGGATCTTTTATTTCAGCTCATAAACATGGGACCAACACTTTACATGTTGCGTTTATATTTATGTTCAGTGTGTGTGTATATATATATATAGCTTTGATATGTTGGTTTAATTATGTCATTGCTGATAGCAGGGTTTTATGTTTGTGTCTTTTCTTAGCTTGTCCCCAGCAGACAACCAATGAGAAGCCTGTGCTCAGAAAAACACATGGAAGGTGCATTTGGCTGGAGACAGGTTGGGGCTGTGAGCTCTCCACAACTTCTCCCCCTCTGTGCATCACACCTCTCTCTCCCACCACTTCTGTTGCCTGCCTAGAGCTCATTGAGGTTTGCAGTACTTCAAACAAATAAAAACAAAAATACAAAGAAATGTAGAAAGAACTCTTGCTATGTCTTAGGCACTTTTCATGGCTGTGTATATATGGTTTGGGCTTGGTTGAGGAGTCTTAAGCCCTGATGTTGTTTTCAATTTATAAATATGAATCTGCATTCATCCCAACACATGCTGCAACAAAGACTGTTGTCACAAACATTGCATTGCATCAGCAAATGAGACAGGGACAAAACCTGTAAAGAAAGTTCTGACCAAATAGACTGGTGATGGACACTGCTGGTCAGTCAGTTGCCCGTGTCATCAATGTGCCAGAATCATGCCATGTGCACACATGGAAACATGCAGTGCTGTTGGCCTAGCAACCATTAGGTCTGGGGTCAGTGGTGTTACTATTAATGGTTACCTTTACAGCCACGCTTCTAATGATCAAATCATTCACATTCTCCTCCACTCATCCAAAGTATGTGATCTGCTTTAAAAAAAGATTCATAAATTGCTTTTGTTTTCAATTATATAAAGACAGCATGAGTAAAATAATAAAGGTGTGACTTCAATACACATAGAAAGAGATCCAAAACGGTGTAATTACCTAAACCTGTCAGGATTCCCTGTACCTCAACGTACACAAGAAAACGTCCTCTAGATGAGCATAGATTATCTGAAACACAATAGGGTTGGTTTGTTCTTATCCTAATTGATAGCTCAAGAAAGCCAACACTCATAAACTCATGTACCCTGCTACCAAAACAACACAACATAGTAGTTTCTACAACATAATCCTAAAACCTATCTCTGACTTGCAACATTTCATATGATTAGGCCAAGGGATAGCTGTTAAAAATGAAAAAGTAATGTTATAGTAGTGCAATGCCTGTAATGTCCAATGCAATTTAAACTAAATACACAAAAAAAGAAAAGAAAACTCTCCCCTCTACACCCAATACTGTCTCAATAGTGACAGAACTATTTTTGTACTCCCTTTGTCACTATGCAGAATAAACCCGTTATCTACATTAATACAAACTTTATGCAATATTAACTCAAGAGTGGGGCAAGGATAGGGAGAGGAGGTTTCATTATGTTTGAATCATATGCACACACAAACAAATGTCTAAAAAAACACACAACAGTTAACAGGCACAAAAGGTCATCTCAGTTATTGTGAAGACTAACACACACCTGTTACAGTATCTGTCTTTTTACGATGCTCTAAAGCCTGAGCCTTTTGATTGTGTGTGCATATCGCTGTGCCTCATAGAAGACACTTTTATCAGTGTTTTAAAAAATGACAAATGGGCTGTGTTAAATGAAATCTTAAAAATACCCCACTCTTTAAACAAAGTAACTGACACAGATACAGGATTGTCAATCAAATGAGATGAAAAGTAGACTTTTCCATTTCGTGGGTAAAGGGAGGTTATTGACCATGCGTGACCAACCTCCCCTAACTACTTTCAAATAGTTGTTTTTTACCGTCTCTGAAGAAGTGTGGAAAAGTATAATCACTGGAATCGGATTTTTCTCTTCCTTGTTGATTAAGAAAATAAAGGATACTTATTTTGCATATATGAGGAAGCAGCACCTGTAGCAAAGGGGGGTGTTGAAGAGGAGGGGCACTATCCTGGAGACGGGGGGGGGGGGGGGGGGGGGATGGTGGATGGGGTTCATGGGGTCATGTCTCTGCCCCGCCGTACATTTTGGCTGCACAAACATTCTCTTCTCTTTCTCTTCTCTTTCTTTCCTTGGCGTTGCTCACTCTGCCTCGGTCTTTCATTCCAAAAAGGTGTGTTGAAGCATCTTTTATGTTGATATACATAAATATATATGCACACATATATTTATACACATATATTTATACACATATATATATATTATATATATATATATTATATATATATATATATATATATATATATATATATATATATATATATATATATATATACACACATTTCCCTCTTGCATCTCATTCGCAATTTTCTTAATTCCACAAAAAGTGTTGAATCTCAAATCCATGTGTCCATGCCCCTTTCGCTTATCCTTGTGTTGTTTAGTTCCCCAGGTACCAGGACTGAAAAATTAAAAATGTAAAAAAGAATGTCAGTTTACACATGAATGGCAGAAATGGTTATTTGATATTCAAAAAAAATAATAATCATATCTGACTACATTTTCATATCTGACTACAATGCTGATTACCACAGTCGATGTATATGTTGTATGATAAACAGTTGCATTTTTATGTCTACATCAAGTGCACATGCACCACACCCACCCACCACTTCTGCTGCCATACTGTTTACTCATATTTTTAATAATCTATCCTCCTACCAGTCACTTTCTCCTAATCCCTGCCTACATGTACATATCTATGTCAAATACTCCAGTATCAAATCACATTTCAAATCAAATGTTATTTGTCACATGCGCCGAATACAACAGGTGTAGACCTTACCGTGAAATGCTTACTTACAAGCCCTTAACCAACAATGCAGTTCAAGAAATAGAGTTATGAAAATATTTACTAAATAAACTAAAGTAAAAAATGTAATAAAAAGTAACAATAAAATTACATAACAATAACGAGGCTATATACAGGGGGTACTGGTACCGAGTCTATGTGCGGGGTTACAGGATAGTCGAGGTAATTTGTACATGTAGGTAGGGGTAAAGTATCCCTGCACATTCTACATTTAGTACTGGCACTGACCCTATATATAGCTCTTTTATTTCTTATTTCTCGTGTTAAAGAATATATATATACACACAATATCAGTGAGGTTTGGAGACACCTACTCATTCAAGGGTTTTTCTTTATTTTTACTATTTTCTACATTGTAGAATAATAGTGAAGACATCAAAACTATGAAATAACACATATGGAACCATGTAAACAAAAAAGTGTTAAACAAATCAAAATATATTTTATATTTGAGATTCCTCAAAGTAGCCACCCTTTGCCTTGATGACAGCTTTGCACACTCTTGGCAAAGAGCTTCAACCAGCTTCACCTGGAATGCTTTTCTAACAGGCTTGAAGGAGTTCCCACATATGCTGAGCACTTGTTGGCTGCTTTTCCTTCACTCTGCGGTCCGACTCATCCCAAAACATCTCAATTGGGTGGAGGTTGGGGGATTGTGGAGGCCAGGTCATCTGATGCAGCACTCCATCACTCTCCTTCTTGGTAAAATAGCCCTTACACAGCCTGGAGGTGTGTTGGGTCATTGTCCTGTTGAAAAACAAATGATAGTCCCACTAAGCCAAAACAAGATGGGATGGCCTATCACTGCAGAATGCTGTGGTAGCCATGCTGGTTAAGTGTGCCTTGAAATCTAAATAAATCACAGACAGTGTCACCAGCAAAGCACCCCCACACCATAACACCTCCTCCTCCATGCTTTACGGAGGGAAATACACATGCAGAGATAATCCGTTCACCCACACTGCGTCTCACAAAGACACAGCGGTTGGAACCAAAAATCTCAAATTTGGACTCCAGACCAAAGGACACATTTCCACCGGTCTAATGTCCATTGCTCGTGTTTCTTGGCCCAAGCAAGTCTCTTCTTCTTATTGGTGTCCTTTAGTAGTGGTTTCTTTGCAGCAATTCGACCATGAAGGCCTGATTCACTGAGTCCTCTGAACAGTTGATGTTGAGATGTGTCTGTTACTTGAACTCTGTGAAGCATTTATTTGGTCTGCAATTTCTGAGGCTGGTAACTCTAATGAACTTATCCTCTGCAGCAGAGGTAACTCTGGGTCTTCCATTCCTGTGGCGGTCCTCATGAGAGCCAGTTTCATCATAGCGCATGATGGTTTTTGCGACTGCACTTGAAGAAACTTTCAAAGTTCTTGAAATGTTCCGTATTCACTGACCTTCATGTCTTAAAGTAATAATGGACTGTTCTTTCCCTTTGCTTATTTGAGCTGTTCTTGCCATAATATGGACTTGGGTCTTTTACCAAATAGGGCTATCTTCTGTATACCCCCCCTACTTTGTCACAACACAACTGATTGGCTCAAATGCATTAAGGAAAGAAATTCCACAAATTAACTTTTAAGAAGGCACACCTATTAATTGAAATGCATTCCAGGTGACTATCTCATGAAGCTGGTTGAGAGAATGCCAAGAGTGTGCAACGCTGTCATCAAGGCAAAGGGTGGCTATTTGATGAATCTCAAATATAAAATATATTTTGATTTGTTTAACACTTTTTTGGTTACTACATGATTCCATATGTGTTATTTCATAGTTTTGATGTCTTCACTATTATTCTACAATGTAGACAATAGTAAAAATGAAGAAAAACCCTTGAATGAGTAGGTGTGTCCAAACATTTCACTGGTCCTGTATATTCTTTTTTTATTAGTTATAGTATTTCGATATTGAATACTGCACTGTTGGGTAGGGCTTGCAAGTTAAGTATTTCACTGTACTTGTGTATGCGACAAATAAAACTTGAAGTGCATAAATACAATAAAACAATGTTTTGCTTTAACAATTGCCAATTAAGAGGGTTAGTAGTACATGTATAATTGCAAACCCTATGTGTGAAACTAAGTGGGCGAACGCATGTCGGTGTTGTTTTGGGCATACGGTACAATGTGAGATGCCATGCGAATAGTAGTGATTGTGAATAATGCATGACATGGGGTAGTTTTGTGGCCAACTCCAGACACGGCGCTTTACTTTCACAGTGTTCTCCAAATCAGTGTCTTCTCAACTAATGGGACCCAAACACTTAACTCCAGTCAGGACGACCAACCAAATAGAGCAATTAAAAATAATATGGAGTAAAAGAGCTGCTACAGCGAAAGATCGCAGCAGGATTCCGACCAAACCTTTTAAAAAACATAATAAGACTTTGGCTTTCTCCTGCAGACCACTGAAGTCTTTTAAAAACTTGACAGGGCTGAATAAAGAAATCACATACAGACCTTAGCCCCCACCTCAACATTTTCCACCAAGGTTTATGTCATTTTAACAGCCCTCAAACAGACGTCTTTAACTACACCCAATTGTATTGATTTAATAAAGTTAAAAAAGGAAACATCTTGCCTATTCCTTGTTACTGCTTAGAGTAAAATACCATGTGGTCCATGGCTCCAGCCTCTAACTCCTGCCTGCCCGCTGTTCACCAGGTACACACACACACACACACACACACACACACACACACAGTGAGCCTGCTAGTATGCTTATACCATCAATGTGGTGGCGCTTCATCATTCACAGATGCACAAATTTGTACTTACTTAGCACTGTATTCTGGGGGAATGGGGAGTGAGCTATGGACAGACTCTTGGAAAAACGTTGAAATGGGGTTTGGAAACAAACTGCTGAGCAGGGTCGGGAGAAACCAAGCCAAAGCCACATTAAAGAGGCAGTATTGTAATTCAGAGGGGTTGCCTGGCTCATTGGAAAGACCACAATGGAGGTTGCCAGTCAAAGCAGGGGGCGATGAGGGTCTGTGCCAGGGGAATGAACTCTGGAGGGCCCCTTGCTTGTTGAGTCTATGTGGATAGATCCTACTGTAATGACTGGGGCTGCTGTCTTCACTGTGTGCAAAGGGTAAATGCACATACTGTAGGCTACAGGCGCCATACCTTAGCCATTGACAGAAAACTTACTGCAGCCCCTCGTCAAATTCAGAACATTCAACACAGTCCCATGAGCCTTCTAATACTGGCATAATTGAATCAACAAATACATGTGTTTCTTGAGTTCTGGATCTCATCTATGCAACAGATTAAAATGACCGCATGCCATTCCAGTATTTTGGAAATGCTTTTCTTTGTTGGGATAAATATACAATCTACACCCACTCATAATTCAATACATTTCGAGTTTATGTTATAGAAACACAATACTTGCCTCAGTGGAGGCTCACAATTTACATTCTGAGTTTCCCCCTCTCATTTGGGCATTTCTGTGGCAACCTCCTGGGTCTCTCTCTTTACAAATGAGTATAAGCTTTACCAGACCTCTTTCCATTGGACTCCGACTCCTTCCTTAAAACAGAACATGTCTCTCTCTTTACATGTTGAGCAATATAATGTAACTGATGAATGTGCTTTATAAAGGCCCAGCTTTAGGTGAAACCTTCATGTGAGTCGGTCAATAGCAGCAGCCCTAGCCTGGAGCCACAGAGAGTCATGTGGTTGTGCTGACGTTACCGTCAGTGGAGCTGGAGAAAACAACCAGCTGTGTCCAAATCCTCTGCACACTTGGAAGGAAAGACACATCTGCAATGGGAGCGATGTGGCCTTGGAGCAGTGAGAATGGAGACTGTTTCAACATGCAGCAGTACTTGACCTAAAGTCCAACTAAGTAACAAACAGGCCAAACCAGAACTCAACATAACACACTCAGGGCTAAATTAAAGTGTGAGGCTACAGTACATAAACAAAGTAAATCCCTCAATTATTCAAGGACTACCGTTGTAACAATTAATGTGATGATCATGAATGAACTTTGGACAATAATGAAGGGAGGGGATACTGAGCCATCAGTGAAGCAGTAGTTCACTCTATGTCCTCTTGGGGAAAGCCTCCCTCCCTCACTACTCCTTTCTTCACAACCGATTCAACTGGAAATTACATTCATCCATATGAATGATGAATCTCAACAGTGTAACATGGCAATGAGTATGCCTACTATTATAAAAATAAATTAATACAAAAAGTTGATCAACGTAAAGTTAAGTCCATTAAGTCCCTCAAAATGTTATGATTCGATGGTGAATTACGCGGAAATAGGAATTACGTTTAGAGAACTCTTGTTGCATGCGAACTTATTTAATGGACTTCATTATTTGAATATTATACACGCTTCCCAAGAAACCAAAAGCACATTTTAGTGATGGTAAAGACAACCAATCGCAGCCAATCAAGGTTAACTGTGTAACGTGTACGCTGGGAGTCGGGAAGCAAGTACAGGGAGTGAATTTAATAATACATGGAACAAGGAACAAAACAAGAAAACACGAGTAGCGTACAGACATGAAACAACGGAACAGAATCAATAACGCCTAGGGAAGGAACCAAAGGGAGTGACATACACTACCGTTCAAAAGTTTGGGGTCACTTAGAAATGTCCTTGTTTTCGAAAGAAAAGCATTTTTTTGCCCATTAAAATAACATCAAATTGATCAGAAATACAGTGTAGACATCGTTAATGTTGTAAATGGCTATTGTAGCTGGAAACGGCTGATTTTTAATGGAATATCTACATAGGCGTACAGAGGCCCATTATCAGCAACCATCAGTCCTGTGTTCCAATGGCACGTTGTGTTTGCTAATCCAAGTTTATCATTTTAAAAGGCTAATTGATCATTAGAAAACCCTTTTGCAATTATGTTAGCACAGCTGAAAACTGTTGTGCTGATTAAAGAAGCAATAAAACTGGCCTTCTTGAGACTAGTTGAGTATCTGGAGCATCAGCAATTGTGGGTTCGATTACTGGCTGTTCTGTGAAGGGAGTAGTACACAGCGTTGTATGAGTTCTTCAGTTTCTTGGCAATTTCTCGCATGGAATAGCCTTCATTTCTCAGAACAAGAATAGACTGACAAGTTTCAGAAGAAAGTTATTTGTTTCTGGCCATTTTCAGCCAGTAATCGAACCCACAATTGCTGATGCTCCAGATACTCAACTAGTCTCAAGAAGGCCAGTTTTATTGCTTCTTTAATCAGCACAACAGTTTTCAGCTGTGCTAACATAATTGCAAAAGGGTTTTCTAATGATCAATTAGCCTTTTAAAATGATAAACTTGGATTAGCAAACAAAACGTGTCATTGGAACACAGGACTGATGGTTGCTGATAATGGGCCTCTGTACGCCTATGTAGATATTCCATAAAAAAAAAAGCTGTTTCCAGCTACAATAGCCATTTACAACATTAACAATGTCTACAGCAGGGGTGTCAAACGTCCGGGCCGCGGGCCGGATCAGGCCCGCAAACGGGTTTAATCCGGCCCGCGAGATGATTTTTTTTAAAAAGTAAAAAAACAAAAAAAAGTATATATATTTGTATATATATATATTTTTTGTAAAGTATAAAAATGCGCTGCAATTTTTCAATAAAATAAACTGCTGTTCCAATTGCGTCCACTGGACGGCGCAATAGCAATTGTGTTAAGCAAGCAAACTGTTTATACCGGGGCAGAGCAAGTAGGTCAAGCATGTGCAGCCAATGAGCTACTTTGTTTTGCCCGCGATATTTATTACGGCTTCTACTTTTAACATTATGTGCTTTGGCACCCTCATTGCCCCAATATGTCTCTGTCAAAAAAGAGAAAAGTGGACGCAGAGTGCAGAGTGTTCCAAGAAAAATGGTCATCCTATTTATTCACGGAATTGAATGGGAAAGCTGTATGTTTGGTGTGTTCAGAGCATGTTGCAGTGCTGAAAGAATATAACCTTCGTCGCCACTATGTGAGTCTTCATGCCGACAAATATGACAACTTTCAAGGACAGCGGAGATGAGAGAAGGTGAATGAACTGTTGGCGGGTCTGAAGAAACAGCAGTCTGTGTTTACTCACAGCCGAGACATCAGTGACGCTGCAGTGAAAGCTAGCTACCTCATTGCTAATGAAATCGCAGTGGCTTCAAAACCATTTAGTGAGGGTGAATTTGTAAAAACATGCATGATGAAGGCAGCGGAGATTGTGTGCCCTGAAAAGCGGCAGGCTTTTGCAAATATCAGCCTGACAAGAAACACAGTTGCAGACAGGATTTCCGATCTTTCAGTGGATTTGGACAGCCAGTTGAAGCAAAAAGTAAAGTCATTTATTGCGTTTTCGGTTGCAATTGATGAAAGCACGGACATTACAGATGTTGCACAACTGGTCATTTTCATCCGCGGAGTTGATGACACATTGACCATCACCGAGGAGTTCGTGGAGTTGGTGCCGATGACAGATACAACGACAGCAGCTGATATTTTTACCGCACTCGTCGGCGCGCTGGACAGGGTCGGAGTGGACTGGTCCCGCGCTGTCAGCCTGGCTACAGATGGTGCGCCCTCAATGATCGGGAAAAAAGCAGGCGTTGTGACAAAGTTCAGAGAGAAAGTGCAATCTGCAAATGGAGGATGTGATTTTTTGACTTTTCACTGTATTTTGCACCAGGAGGCTTTGTGTTGCAAGTCATTAAAGATGGATAACGTCATGAAGGTGGTCATCCAAACTGTTAATTTCATCCGATCCAGAAGCCTGAATCACCGTCAGTTTGACAGCCTTCTCAGAGAGAAAGACCACATCTATGGCCTGCCATACCACACTGAGGTAAGATGGTTAAGCCGAGGTGCTGTGCTGAGGCGTTTCTTTGATTTACGAGAAGAAATTGAACAGTTCATGGAAGAAAAGGGCAAACCAGTGTTAGAATTTCATTCCGCAGAATGGATGCAGGACCTTGCATTTATGGTGGATGTTACAGAGCACCTGAATAACTTGAACAAACAGCTGCAAGGGCGCAACAAAGTTGTCACGCAGTATTATGACAGCATACGTTCTTTCAAGTTGAAGCTGTCATTGTGGGAGACGCAACTTGCCGGTGGTGATGCAGCTCACTTCCCCTGTCTGAAAAATGTGTGCGCGACCCAACATGTGGCAGACATGAAGCGGTTCAAAGATAAAATAACGGGACTGTTACGGGAGTTTGAGCAACGCTTTCAGATTTATGTTTATATGTTTTTATGTTGATGTGCTATTGTTTTTAATTGATTTTATTTTATTTGTATATTTAACCTATTCTTGACTCTGTGGTTCTTGCACTTGTTTGGGGAACAGGATTTCATTATTTTTATCTACATTTCTGCCTGAGAAATGACACCCTGATATAGTTCTGTGATCTGTGATATACTTATGTGAATCACTGAGGCATTGTGTGTTTGTGTGTTCTTTGTCCTCAGAACTTTCAAATAACTTGAGGTGTTTTATGATTAATAGTGATGTTGTGCTTTTGGACACTGTCCTCAGGCTCCAGCTTTATGTTTATATGTTTTTATGTTGATGTGCTATTGTTTTTAATTGATTTTATTTTATTTGTATATTTAACCTATTCTTGACTCTGTGGTTCTTGCACTTGTTTGGGGAACAGGATTTCATTATTTTTATCTACATTTCTGCCTGAGAAATGACACCCTGATATAGTTCTGTGATCTGTGATATACTTCTGTGAATCACTGAGGCATTGTGTGTTTGTGTGTTCTTTGTCCTCAGAACTTTCAAATAACTTGAGGTGTTTTATGATTAATAGTGATGTTGTGCTTTTGGATGGACACTGTCCTCAGGCTCCAGCTTTATGTTTATATTTTTTTATTTTGATGTGCTATTGTTTTTAATTGTTTTTATTTTATTTGTATATTTAACCTATTCTTGACTCTATGGTTCTTGCACTTGTTTGGGGAACAGGATTTCATTATTTGTATCTACATTTCTGCCTGAGAAATGACACCCTGATATAGTTCTGTGATCTGTGATATACTTCTGTGAATCACTGAGGCATTGTGTGTTTGTGTGTTCTTTGTCCTCAGAACTTTCAAATAACTTGAGGTGTTTTATGATTAATAGTGATGTTGTGCTTTTGGATGGACACTGTCCTCAGGCTCCAGCTTTATGTTTATATGTTTTTATGTTGATGTGCTATTGTTTTTAATTGTTTTTATTTTATTTGTATATTTAACCTATTCTTGACTCTATGGTTCTTGCACTTGTTTGGGGAACAGGATTTCATTATTTGTATCTACATTTCTGCCTGAGAAATGACACCCTGATATAGTTCTGTGATCTGTGAAACAGTTCTGTTAATCACTGAGGCATTGTGTGTTTGTGTGTTCTTTTTCTTTAGAATTTTCAAATAAACTTGACGTGATTTATGATTAATAGTGATGTTGTGCTTGTACTATTTTGGACACACTGTCCTCAGGCTCCAGCTTTATGTTGTATGTTGATCGTATTAAAACAAAGAAAACAATCTGAAGTTGTTGTTTTTAAGTTATATATACCATGATTTTTCCGGTCCGGCCCACTTGGGAATAGATTTTCCTCCATGTGGCCCCTGAGCTAAAATGAGTTTGACACCCCTGGTCTACAGTGTATTTCTGATCAATTTGATGTTATTTTAAAGGACAAAAAAATTGCTTTTCTATGGAAAACAAGGACATTTCTAAGTGACCCCAAACTTTTGAACGGTAGTGTATATAGGGGAGGTAATCAGGAACGTGATTGAGTCCAGGTGAGTCTGATGAGGCGCAGGTGCGCGTAACGATGGTGACAGGTGTGCGTAATAATCAGCAGACTGGCGACCTCGTACGCCGGAGAGGGAGTATACGTGACAAACTGTGGTGAGTGTCTCACTCCAAAAACAATTTTTTGTTTCTTGTAAAACGTTTCGCCAAGAGGGGAAAGTATAGTTAAGAAAATACAGAGCTGAGAGTCTGGGACAGAGCTGCACAGTCTGAGGGGAGCAAGAGAGCTGCCCAGCTGTCCCCTCAATGCAGCACACTATTGTACTGAATACTCACTGACCTTGTATTACTCTATTACAATGCTGCCTTGAGTTATGAGGTTGTATTTTTCTGAAAAGAAAAATAAATCGTACTGCTATCCAAAAGAAGATGATAAGATAATTAAAATGTAAACAATAGTGACACAGACACACACAGTACGCGCTGGAGCAGGTTTTCAATCCCAGCTTTTTTGCACAGTGGACGGACCGCTAGCTGATGAATGACTCGAGCTGGACAGGGCTTGCATTAGTTTTGTCTGCTGTTACTTTTTATTCCCCACTCCCTGAAGTTCAAGTTCATCCTGCAATTACATCATGTCTGGTTTCCCATAGCAACCAGACAGCCCTGGACGTGACCATTCCGGAGCAGGCTCATAAGGCCCCCTCCATTCCCCCCACCCTTTGGTTCCCTATCGTTCCTCTCTCTGAGCAGGGCTGAAGGAGCAGAGGCCCAGAAGAGGCCACATGACACAGAGCAAAGGAACAATGACTTCCTCTGACAAAGAAAGACGTTCCCTATGAGTGCAGCAGGACTATGCAGCAGAGACTAGATATCCCGTGACAATTGGCAGAATTAACACTACAAAGTAGTTTCTCTCTATACCTTTGAGATGGGTTACAACAAAAGAAAAGGTAACCTGGGGTGTAGCATTGTCCCTGTGTTATTACATTACAATGTGTTGGTTATTATCGCATGTGCAGGATCCCTATGTTCTTTCATGTTTCTACTGGCCAGATGAGCTGACTCTGCCATTTTACTTCAGATCTAATTCACCTCTCAAGTTACATTCTTAAAACACACACACACACACACACACACCTCCTAGCTCAGCAGTCTCTCTCATTCTCTTCCTCTCTCCCTTTACATCATCACACCCCTCACTGAGGTGCACTTGCACTTTTTATGGAGCAGGAAGCACTGCAATGCAGCAGCAAGCCCCAAATGCCTCAGCTCTGCAGCCACATTGGGACATATCGAGGTACTGTGTTTAGTTTGTATTTACAGTGGGGAAAAAAAGTATTTAGTCAGCCACCAATTGTGCAAGTTCTCCCACTTAAAAAGATGAGAGAGGCCTGTAATTTTCATCATAGGTACACGTCAACTATGACAGACAAATTGAGAAAAGAAAATCCAGAAAATCACATTGTAGGAGCTTTAATGAATTTATTTGCAAATTATGGTGGAAAATAAGTATTTGGTCACCTACAAACAAGCAAGATTTCTGGCTCTCACAGACCTGTAACTTCTTCTTTAAGAGGCTCCTCTGTCCTCCACTCGTTACCTGTATTAATGGCACCCGTTTGAACTTGTTATCAGTATAAAAGACACCTGTCCACAACCTCAAACAGTCACACTCCAAACTCCACTATGGCCAAGACCAAAGAGCTGTCAAAGGACACCAGAAACAAAATTGTAGACCTGCACCAGGCTGGGAAGACTGAATCTGCAATAGGTAAGCAGCTTGGTTTGAAGAAATCAACTGTGGGAGCAATTATTAGGAAATGGAAGACATACAAGACCACTGATAATCTCCCTCGATCTGGGGCTCCACGCAAGATCTCACCCCGTGGGGTCAAAATGATCACAAGAACGGTGAGCAAAAATCCCAGAACCACACGGGGGGACCTAGTGAATGACCTGCAGAGAGCTGGGACCAAAGTAACAAAGCCTACCATCAGTAACACACTACGCCGCCAGGGATTCAAATCCTGCAGTGCTAGACGTGTCCCCCTGCTTAAGCCAGTACATGTCCAGGCCCGTCTGAAGTTTGCTAGAGTGCATCCAGAAGAGGATTGGGAGAATGTCATATGGTCAGATGAAACCAAAATAGAACTTTTTGGTAAAAACTCAACTCGTCGTGTTTGGAGGACAAAGAATGCTGAGTTGCATCCAAAGAACACCATACCTACTGTGAAGCATGGGAGTGAAAACATCATACTTTGGGGCTGTTTTTCTGCAAAGGGACCAGGACGACTGATCCGTGTAAAGGAAAGAATGAATGGGGCCATGTATCGTGAGATTTTGAGTGAAAACCTCCTTCCATCAGCAAGGGCATTGAAGATGAAACGTGGCTGGGTCTTTCAGCATGACAATGATCCCAAACACACCGCCCGGGCAACGAAGGAGTGGCTTCGTAAGAAGCATTTCAAGGTCCTGGAGTCTCCAGATCTCAACCCCATAGAAAATCTTTGGAGGGAGTTGAAAGTCCGTGTTGCCCAGCGACAGCCCCAAAACATCACTGCTCTAGAGGAGATCTGCATGGAGGAATGGGCCAAAATACCAGCAACAGTGTGTGAAAACCTTGTGAAGACTTACAGAAAACGTTTGACCTGTGTCATTGCCAACAAAGGGTATATAACAAAGTATTGAGAAACTTTTGTTATTGACCAAATACTTATTTTCCACCATAATTTGCAAATAAATTCATTAAAAATCCTACAATGTGATTTTCTGGATTTTTTTTCCTCATTTTGTCTGTCATAGTTGACGTGTACCTATGATGAAAATTACAGGCCTCTCTCATCTTTTTAAGTGGGAGAACTTGCACAATTGGTGGCTGACTAAATACTTTTTTTCCCCACTGTAAGTGAGACCAACTTAATAGATCAACGTTTAAGCCTCATCTATCCCTAAATGGAAGAGAAAGCCATGAGTGTTAACAGTGAATATCTACGATCTCACTCTGAGGTAAATGTAAGCTTGAACAAGAGAGACATTTCTTAGGCCATGTAAATCTCTCACACACAGGGAAAAGCCCTGTTACATCAAAAGGGTCCTGGGCTGGCTGTAAACATTCAGACCCTGAGGCAGATCCTAGCTAATGCCCTCAGATCTATAATTGAACATAGACGTATGGCTTTGATATCAGAGAGAGGAACAGAGCCAGGGGGGTGAGAGGGTTTACAGCTCTGAGCTGCTATGAGCATTAGAGCAGAGGCCTACATACAGTATGTCTGACATCAGCAACTTTCTTAAATCATAGTGATTAGGATTATTCAAGTGATTTACATAATATACTGTAATACAGTGTATAGATATTCCTTCCATCAACTGGTACTAATTCAGTAGCATTCCCTGTGGTGGCTATGTGAACATGAGCGCGAGTTATGTACAGTTATGGACATAAGTGAAGTAGTGTGTAACAGACAACAGAGAAATCAAAGTTGCTTTTCTACAGTAAAGTTAGCTGTGCTGTGTACCTGTGCCTGGTAGAGTGTGCCAGGGTCTCGAGGTCCGATCCCTACAAAAGAGCGGTTGGCAGGAGGTGTCCCAGGAGCTGAGTATGCTGAGAGAGAGAGAGAGAGAGAGAGAACACTCTTAGAACATAATGGCTTGTTATGTCAATCAGGTTGGGCAGTAATGAATACATGTGTTTAATCTTTTGTTAACTGAATTAGCAGCCAGATCATTAAGAATGGCAGATGTGTCATGCACACAGTTATTTCAAGGGAATTCCCCTGCCTCAGATACTAACTGAAATTGACATCTTATTATGGTATATGCACAATTTTGAAATACTGTGCAGCAATACAAGATCGCAGACCATACATCAGAACCATTGTTGGTCATAACTTATCTTGATCATACAGTACAATGTAATGGAACTTAGTAAGATAGCTAACAATAAGGGCAGTAAGTACAGTGAGGACACAAGCCTGCCCTTTGATATCAATTATACAGTGATCTTCTGTGTACTGACTAATTGATCTATTAACAGGTGGGCCCTGCTCATTTAACTGAAACAGTGGACTCCTGTCAGCATCCAACAAACTTTGTACTGTAACTTTCCATTACTGATTAAGAAAGTGTATCACTAATGGAAGCTGGCGTTGTGAAGGACTTTAGCAGAGATTTCAATCAAAGTCATTTATTGGTATTGTTAAAGCGTCCTCAGTAAAGCATATTGAGCTGTCCTGTGTATCTCAATGAAATGATCATGATTAATGATGATGGGAGTAGGAGTTGCACGGAAACGCCTGAATGTTCTCCCCCTTCCTCCCTCTTATAAAGGATTGCGAGACAATAGCCTCGTCCTTCAGGTACTGAATCACTTTGGCTTTGTTTTTCATAAACAAGTCCATCAGTAATGAGTACGATGGATCTGTATGACAACCCTATACACTTAAAAACTATTGTCACTGAAGACCTAGGGGCTGGGAGTAGCAGGCTCACCAGCGGCCCACTTACTGGGTGACGTGGGGGAGTTGGCTCCCCCGTCCGAGGTGGTGGTGCTGGACTTGGAGTCGGAGGGCAGCGTCAGTCGGGGCATCCCGGGGGGCGGAGGAGGCGCCAGCATCTGGGAGGAGATGTAGTGACTGGGCACCTTCACTTGACCACTGCCGTTCAGCTGGGAAGGGAGAGAGGAGGGCACATGTCAGCTGTTTAGTGGGGGAGTGGAAGAAGGGGGGTGGGAAAGGAGGAGGGGGCATCACTGCTGCAGCACAGATGATATATTACTGTAGATGTCACTGCACTGTCCCTGTCTCTCAAACTATTTCTCACTCTCTCTCATACACATGCTTTCCCTCTCCATCAGCATGTTTGTGTGTGTGTGTGTAAGAGAGAGAGAGAGAGAGAGAGAGAGGGGAGAGGGAATGAGTGATGTCCAGGGCACTGCACTGCTCAACCAGTCACCCATCCATGGCTACACTTCCACTGGCTGGCATGGCTTTCAGAGACTCTCTCCTCCCCAGAGGAGAGGACTGCAGTGCACACTCACTGTCTTCCACAACAATGGATGAGCAAATGAGTCAGCTACATTGTGGTCCCATGCGCTCGTCCTTTGTGACTGCCTGGCTGCAGTCGCACTGCAGCAGGGCGAATTTCAATGACTCTGCAGTTTGGGCTGAGTGGAGCCCAGCGTGGTTGCTGCTGAGGGGCACTCCTGATAAATGTCTCTCCTCTTTCCTCTGTGAGCTGCCTGCCTGCCTGCGCCAGACCCTCAGCATCACTGCTAGAGACGTACAGGGATCTCCTTCTCCCTCCACCCCTTCACTCCTTTCAAGTCAAAACAGAAACAGTATAGCAGCTTCATTGAGCAACCTGGCTTGTAATGCCAGCATTATTGAAGCTGGGAGGAGGGTCATTTGCATGTGGTGCAGTGGCAGGTCCTCTCAGGTCTGTGTCATATATTGGTAATGAGTATAACCATGTCTGAGGATCTGGGTGGGTCCCAGGGCCAGCAGGGCCAGCAGGCTGAGTCTAAACAGAGCAGGAAGTCTCAGGGCTTATTTTCCTCTCTGTGACGGGGAATTCACCACTGCTGTACTACCGGCCAGCCAATACATTGAACAACGATAATCTAAGAAGTTGACTAAAACACATACAGTGATTACAATGATTTTATGGCTTCAGATCTATCGAATTGTTGCCCCTTTCTCCTTTGTCATGTTTAAAGATACAGTATGGTGAGTGTTAATTATTCTGAGAGTCACGCATAGTTGTGGTGGCTTCATTCTGCAGTCTGGAGCAGAGGGGAGGAGTAGCAGCTACGTGAGGGTAACCTGACTCTAGCAGTATACTATGTTCCTACATTGCTGTGGGCTGCTGCCTCTCTCTCAGGTTATGTCACCTACAGTAGAGTATCCCCAGGCCAGTCCAGTAGTAAAGACCACAGAGGGGGAGAATATAGGAATGAAATGGCATATCATACTGTTCACAGGGGACCAGGCCATCTGAGACAGGGTGACGATATAGAAAACATGAAGCATGAAGGAATTAAATATTAAACAAACGATTAGGTGAATCTAAATGACAAATGGAAATAACACAAATCTCTGAATAAACCACTCAAAAGTATAATACATTTCCTCTGGGAAATATACCCGAGTGAGTGAACTTCCCTTAACATTACCTCAAACTGAAGAGCTTGCCATGAAATCACGGCCCAAACATGATGTCACACTACTACAGGTTCTGTGAGATGAACACATTAAACATGGTGAATTGGAGACCAACTCTCTCCACACATCAATTAGTGACAGCATTGGTAGCTGGCTCAGTTGTGCCCTGGCCATGCTGGGTTCTACTTCTATCTAGTATGACAGTGAGTAATGAGTAGGGTCAGGAGTTTTACTGACCACATGACCTGACCAGGACAAACTCTGGGCCCTAGTTAGAGTTGTTAGATGGGCTGGACTCACTGGGCTGGGCTGCTGGTTGGACGGGTCACAGGCCAGGGAGACCAGGTCCTTCAGCGGGTCTTGGGAGCTTAGGTGTGGCGGGTAGCGGATGGCGGTGTGGGGGAAGTAGGAGGTGGACTGGGGCAGGATGGAGGTGGTGGGGAAGTGCAAAGACGAGGAGGGGTGCGGACTACGAGAAATCCCTGCACATAGAGAGAGAAAGGGAGAAAAGAGAGGGAGAGGAAGAAAGAGAGAGAAAGACAGAGGGACAGAGAGAGAAAATGTGTTAATAAATGTACTTGTTCATGCTCCACAATGATGGTATGCTTGAGATAATACAAGTGACATTGAAAGATGTGTGGTTCTGCAAAACAAAATAATTATTCAGTTTGAGTGCCATTCTCTACAGTCAGTGACTTTCATACAACCACTATTCACGGAAAAAAATAATATATACACTACCGGTCGAAAGTTTTAGAACACCTACTCATTCCAGGATTTTTCTTTATTTTTTTTACTATTTTCTACATTGTAGAATAATAGTAAAGACATCAAAACTATAAAATAACACATATGGAATCATGTAGTAACCAAAAAAGTGTTAAACAAATCAAAATATATTTTATATTTGAGATTCTTCAAATAGCCACCCTTTGCCTTGACAGCTTTGCACACTCTTGGCATTCTCTCAACCAGCTTCATGAGGTAGTCACCTGGAATGCATTTCAATTAACAGGTGTGCCTTCTTAAAAGTTAATTTGTGGAATTTCTTTCCATCTTAATGTGTTTGAGCCAATCAGTTGTGTTGTGACAAGGTAGGGGGGGGAAGACCCAGAGTTACCTCTGCTGCAGAGGATAAATTCATTAGATTTACCAGCCTCAGAAATGGCAGCCCAAATAAATGCTTCACAGAGTTCAAGTAGCAGACACATCTCAACATCAACTGTTCAGAGGAGGCTGCGGGAATCAGGCCTTCATGGTCGAATTGCTGCAAAGAAACCACTACTAAAGGACACCAATAAGAAGAAGAGACTTGCTTGGTCCAAGAAACACGAGCAATGGACATTAGACCGGTGGAAATTTGTCCTTTGGTCTGGAGTCCAAATTGGAGATTTTTAGTTCCAACCGCTGTGTCTTTGTGAGACGCAGTGTGGTGAACGGATGATCTCTACATGTGTATTTCCCACCTTAAAGCATGGAGGAGGAGGTGTTATGGTGTGGGGGTGCTTTGCTGGTGACACTGTCTGTGATTTATTTAGAATTCAAGGCACACTTAACCAGCATGGCTACCACAGCATTCTGCAGCGATACGCCATCCCATCTGGTTTGGCTTAGTGGGACAATCATTTGTTTTTCAACAGGACAATGACCCAACACACCTCCAGGCTGTGTAAGGGCTATTTTACCAAGAAGGAGAGTGATGGAGTGCTGCAGCAGATGACCTGGCCTCCATAATCCCCCGACCTCAACCCAATTCAGATGGTTTGGGATGAGTCGGACCGCAGAGTGAAGGAAAAGCAGCCAACAAGTGCTCAGCATATGTGGGAACTCCTTCAAGACTGTTGGAAAAGCATTCCAGGTGAAGCTGGTTGAGAGAATGCCAAGAGTGTGCAAAGCTGTCATCAAGGCAAAGGGTGGCTATTTGAAGAATCCCAAATATAAAATATATTTTGATTTGTTTAACACTTTTTTGGATACTACATGATTCCATATGTGTTATTTCATAGTTTTGATGTCTTCACTATTATTCTACAATGTAGAAAATAGTACAAATAAAGAAAAACCCTTGAATGAGTAGGTGTTCTAAAACTTTTGACCGGTAGTGTATATGTAATGAAATGACTCAGTCTTTGCGCCTCTCCCTTCGTGCAGTACCTATTGCATGAGTTTGTTTATCACATTTAGTATGGCAACTCTATCAGCACCATGCGCTAATTTAGCTGACATATGGTGATGCACGGCCAATTCATTTTAATAGCGGCTTTAATTGTTCATGCATCATCCAGCAGACGTTTGCCTGGGGAACACTACCTGCTCATAGATTACTCTTCATTGTTTCCACAAACAATTATCTGTCAGAAAGTGTTAACGGGATGTTCAATTAAAACCTCAAATAATGCATGGTCTGAAAGGAAGCTGGTCTTGTTGAAAGCATAATACCTTCAGTCAGTCAAAATGTGGAACTATGTAGATAGTGTTGCTGCTGATGTTGAACCTCCCTACAGCACGAGACATTACATACGGAATATCTTAGCTGTGGAGAAGGGCTGATTTAAAAAAAATGACAGTTCAGACTTTTGTTTTGAAATTTTTAAACACGATTCATATCCTAGGAGATGTGCATGTGTGAGGGGGGTGGATTGTGGCAACAGTGACAAGATGTCTCCTGTGAATGTGATGTGCATAAGAGTGTGTGTACTGACCACTGTGCACTGCGATGACGGGCCGGTGGTGCTGTGTGAAGCCGAGGCGTGGGGAGCTCTCTTGAGGAGACGGGCTGTCCATCTCGGTCTTCTTTACTCCAGGGGACATGCCTGGACACAGAGACAGAGATACAGAGGGTGTTACTGATGCGACTCCCATAATAATAATGACTGTCTGGAGAATACTATTGAAAAGACCCTATATTTAAATTGCCCAATTGAATCTGCTACTACATGGCTGTTGTAATTACAGTAACTCAACACAGGGTGGCAGGGTGCCTTGACAAGACCCAGTAAGTCCTCAGTGCTGCAGTTGCAGTGAGCACATGGGCTCCCAACTTCCTCATTAAGCCAAAACAACAGGATCAGAATCAATGTTATGTTTTGGCCAGGTCTACCCCAAATCCGGTTCGCCTAGGTAGATCACTCACATTCCCAAGTGGCCTGCAGTGCCTGATACCAGAGTTGCTTAGATGTGCTAAACAAATGCATATTTGTTGCAGTGATATTACTGGCAGGGTGCAACCCTCCTTGTCCTCCTCCTCTGTGTTTAGCTTGCTATCGCACACAGAATGTGTGTGAGGAACCCTTTCTCCACCCAGCTCGGGCCTGTTTTAGATTAGGGTATTAACATTGCACAGCTCTTTGTTTCCTTCTTAGGAGTGGCGGAGTTCTTACTGTGATACTGTACAGAGGGAGTCAGTCATGGAGTGAGGATTCTCTTTCACACATTATACATTTATACCCCTCACTCTAATTGTTTTCTGAGAAAGAGCTGGAGAGAGAGCGAGGGAGACAGAGAGAGAGGGGGAAAGGTTTATTTGACAGCTTCCTCTTCCCCTGCTCTACCCCAGCTCTCCACCCTCAGCCCTCTGTCTCAGAGTGGAGTGAGTGAGTAAATCAGAGCTTTTCAGGAATGTCAGAGGGCAGGGGGGCAGCTGAGGTTCAACGGGAGACTTGCTCATAGGATAAACATGCACGTCCGGCTTAGTGCTGGGGGTTAGGCAGGGGCAGCCATTACAGCACTGACGCTAATTACCTGATCACACTAATCTGACTGACCACTCAGCTCAGTCTTCAAGGGACTAGGCCAACCCACACATCTACCTACTGTATTGACACATTATATTAATATTTACATTACAATACCTTGAGAATGTCTCTTTTGAACAAAGTCTACAGAGTATGAGTTGTAATCTAATCGATGGTTAAGTGAGGCTTAAACCGTAACCTCCTTAACTAAGAGTTGGTAGTGCTGGTGACCTGAGCCAGGGGTCAAACCACAGCTCTACAGGAGGCCAGGCATTACCTTTCCAATCCAGTCGCCCCGCTGCAGACTGACGCAAGCTTCCCCTAGTATTGAGGCAAGCTTCCCTGACCACCTCTACCTGGGGAAGGTGCACAAACATCCTCCTCTCACACAGCCTGTAGCCCCCCCACCATCTCAGAGCAATCATCCGAAGGGGTCGTTAAAGAGGAGCTCATTAGAGCTGTCTAGACAGGAAGAGAGAGCACGACACGAGGAGGGTTGGGCCAGACTCCTGCAGGGCCTCTGACGGGGTCGGGGCTGGGGGTGAGAGGGGCCGGCTCTGCTCTGTTGACCTCCACAGCTCTGGTGTCAGCGTCAAGGTACCTGTATCGGGTGCCCTCCTGGAGCCTGGGGCCCAGCCGGGGCCACTCTGGTTAATAGCACCACAAAGCCCCCAGACACGCCACCAGGGCCCTTTACAGGCCACTGGACACTATTAGTGTAGCGTGGAGAGTCCACCGCAGTTTAACAGCATTAGATCATATGGGATGCCTAGAAACTCCCCCGGTAGAACAACACACAGTGTGTTAAAATGTTTTCGGTGTGTGTTAAACACTCAGGTAACGGTTGTGTTGTAAAGATGTTGATCCTCCTCCCACTTACTGCTGCTAACCCATGGTTAGAGAGCTGCCTCGAGGCTCATACACACATGATCCCACATGTGTAGTGCACTTACCAGGCAGGCCCTACTCACTCAGCACGCCCACTACCTGACCACTTACTCTGTCCCACACTCACTCACTCAACCACTGGACCAAACTGTGCATGCTGTAACCTACTCATCCTATTTCTACCAGAACCTGGTCAGTGCTGTTGGGGGAGGAGGGCCATACTGTACAAGACAATGTGAAAGGCATATGCGATATCAATATTTCAAATACTGCTTTATACAATTATCTTGAAAAGATTGCTTGTATCTGGATGAGAGATACACAGTAGCTTTGCTGTTTGCTAGATATCTTTGTTAGGAAAATCATTCCATACTAGCAAACTGATTCGTGAACCTGAGGTGAGAGGAAAGCAAGAAGGTAGTTACTGCGACGGTGCATTTGTGGATACTGCTCCAAGGTATCCTGGGCCACTTGACTTTTTGCAGACTTTCACAAAAATTGTTGGTTCATGAATTAATTACGACTTCAGGCTCAATTTGGGAAATTTGAAGCTGCGTACTTTCTGTTTATAACATGATATATTTATAATTTGCTCTTTTGCACTGTGTCAATGGCGTTCAAGGTACTTGAAGTGAAAGTATGGTGTCACGATCGTTTACGGACGAGAAGGACCAAGGTGCAGCGTGATATGCATTCATATTTATTTACGGCTAAACACACGACAAAACAACAAATGAAACGTGAAGTCCAAGGTAGACAAATAACATACCTCAACACGGAACAAGATCCCACACCCCACTAGTGCCAACAGGCTACCTAAGTATGGTCCCCAATCAGAGACAACGAGCTACAGCTGCCTCTGATTGGGAACCACCCTGGCCAACATAGATCTAAACGATCTAGAAACTAACATAGACAAACCCAACACAGAAAATACACACCCTGACTCAACCAATACAAATCCCTAGAGTCAGGGCGTGACATATGGCCTGATATTTCAGCTGTTTCCCCACTGTGATTATGAAAAGTATGAGTTGTAGACGTTTCTCGACACCCGTAATGAAGAACATTTAAGAGGGACACCAGAACTGAGTCACCGTTTGAAATTACTGAAGAGTTGGAGGATAGCCAGTGTCCTCAGCAAGACATAATGAGTTTGTACTAACTGACGAGCAATAAGCACTGTCCTTGGTCAAAACTATACAATAGCTAAGAGATTGTGTGGAAGCCCAGAGGGGATGCTCACCTCCTTCCAGATCCTCCTGCCAGTTGCGGGAGCTGCTAGCCGGGGAGTTGGGAGAGGTATAGTACTCTCCCCCAGGACTGGTGTCCACATCATCCTCCATGGATCCCGACTTGTGCCTCTTACTCCTGTATGTCACAGAGGGAAAGAGGGAGGAGGAAATAAGGGAAAGGCAATGTGAAACATTGACAGCTCAAAACTGTGTATAAAGTATATACACATGCACAGTACACAAGTGGGTCAACAACGTCAACCTGGAGATGGCCGGTAGGAAACTGAGCAGCTCCAGGACTCTCAGGTAAACCAGTTTATTTACGGTCTCAGTTTGTCCCAGCTTTACTTGACGTTTACAGTGAAAAATAAGACAATAAGTCACAGCTTGTGTTTTGGCAGTGTTGCACACGCTCAGATAAATTACATAGCCTGCAGTCACATGAGGAACAGCCATTGTTATTGTAGTGAAGGTCTTGTGCTTTCAACACCAGGATACTGCTCTCTGTGCACCAATAAAAACAACCATACAGTCCTCCTGTCATCGACCCAAGTGTTTGCACATCCAGCAATTCACTTATGCAAGGCTCCTGTTAACATGAAATATATTCTAACATTCACTCTAAATGTGAGTTTATTCACAGGGTAGAGTACAAACAAACCGAGTGTATTGTGCAGTGAGTTTGTCTATTTGAAGTGTATGTTGTATATTCATTTCCAGTCTAGGTGTGTGTGTGTGCGCACATGTGCGTGTGTGTGTGTGTGTTTCGGGGCTGGGTACTGACCCACTGGAGGAGGTGCTGGGCAGGGTTCTCCTCATGCCCACCCCTGAGGGGTTAAGGTCGTAGGCCAGGTGCCCCTGCAGCTCTCCCAGAGAAAAGTTAGGGCCTGCCCCTGTCACCACCGGAGCTGCACACAACAAACACACACACAGGGGGGACAGGTCAGTCAGGGGAGGAACACACACTGTACATCACTTTCAATTAGACATCAATTATCTATAGAATAATCCTAAAATATCTACACAAATGACATAACACCATCCTCAAGCTCACTCACACATCGCTGCTAAAGAATTGTGTCGCTCTGTGAGCAAACATATTGTGTTGTATCTGTGTGTACTTCTCTGTAACAAGAAAAGCACCCCAAAATCAAATAAAAGTTTATTGGTAGCGTACACAGATTATAAATAACACATTTGGAATCGTAGTAACCAAAAAAGTGTTAAACAAATCAAAATAAATGTTATATTTGAAATTCTTCAAATAGCCACCCTTTGCCTTGATGACAGCTTTGCACACTCTTGGCATTCTCTCAACCAGCTTCACGAGGTAGTCACCTGGAATGCATTTCAATTAACAGGTGTGCCTTCTTAAAATATAATTTGTGGAATTTCTTTCCTTCTTAATGCGTTTAAGACAATCAGTAGTGTTGTGACAAGGTAGGAGGGTATACAGAAGATAGCCCTATTTGGTAAAAGGCCAAGTCCATATTATGGCAAGAACAGCTCAAATAAGCAAAGAGGAACAACAGTCCATCATTACTTTAAGACATGAATGTCAGTCAATCCAGAAAATGTCAAGAACTTTGATAGTTTCTTCATGTGCAGTCGCAAAAACCATCAAGCGCTATGATGAAACTGGCTCTCATGAGGACCGCCACAGGAATGGAAGACCCAGAGTTACTTCTGCTGCAGAGGATAAGTTCATTAGAGCTACCAGACTCAGAAATTGCAGCCCAAATTAATGCTTCAGAGAGTTCAAGTAACAGACACATCTCAACATCAACTGTTCAGAGGAGACTGTGTGAATCAGGCCTTCATGGTCGAATTGCTCCAAAGGAACCACTACTAAAGGACACCAATAAGAAGAAGAGACTTGCTTGGGCCAAGAAACACGAGCAATGGACATTAGACCAGTGGAAATGTGTCCTTTGGTCTGGAGTCCAAATTGGAGATTTTTGGTTCCAACCGCCATGTCTTTATGAGACGCGGTGTCGGTGAACGGATTATCTCCGCATGTGTATTTCCCACCTTAAAGCATGGAGGCGGAGGTGTGATTGTGTGGGGGTGCTTTGCTGGTGACACTGTCTGTGATTTATTTAGAATTCAAGGCACACTTAAACAGCATGGCTACCACAGCATTCTGCAGCGATACGCCATCCCACAGAGCTTGAGAGGATCTGCAGAGAAGAATGGGAGAAACTCCTCAAATATAGTTGTGCCAAGCTGGTAGTGTTATACCCAAGAAGACTCAAGACTGTAATCGCTGCCAAAGTTGCTTCAACAAAGTAGTGAGTAAAGGGTCTGAATACTTATGTAAATGTGATATTTCTCTTTTTTATAAATGTGCAAACATTTCTAAAAACCTGTTTTTGCTTTGTCATTACGGGGCATTGTGTGTAGATTGATGAGGGGAAAAAACTATTTTAGAATAAGGCTGTAACGTAACAAAATGTGGAAAAAGTCAAGGTGTCTGAATACCTTCCGAATGCACTGTGTACACACACACAAACACCCCCACACACACACGGTGTACAAAACATTAGGAACATCTTAATTGCCCTCAGAAGAGCCTCAATTCGTTGGGGCCTAAACTACAAGGTGTCGAAAGTGTTCCACAGGGATGCTGGCCCATGTTAACGCCAACGCTTCCCACAGTTGTGTTAAGTTGGATGGATGTCCTTTGGGTGGTGGACCATTCTTGATACACACGGGAAACTGTTGAGCATGAAAAACCCAGCAGCGTTGCAGTTCTTGGCACACTCAAACAGGTGCGCCTGGCACCTTATACCATACCCTGTTCAAAGGCACTTAAATATTTTGTCTTGCCCATTCACCCTCTGAATGGCACTCATACACAATCCATGTCTCAATTGTCTCAAAGCTTAAAAATCATTATTTAACCTGTCTCCTCCCCTTCATCTACACTGATTGAAGTGAATTTAACAGGTGGCATCAATAAGGGATCTTAGCTTTCACCTGGAATCACCTGGTCAGTCTATGTCATGGAAAGAGCAGGTGTCCTTAATGTTTTGTACACTCAGTGTACATATAAAGTGGGTAAAGCAGTATGTAAACATTATTAAACTGACCAGTGTTCAATGACTATGTACATAGGGCAGCAGTCCCTACGGTGCAGGGTAGAGTACCAGGTGTTAGCCGGCTAGAACAGTGTCTATGGTTCAGGGCAGGGTACTGAGCGGAGGCTGGCTAGTGGTGACTGTTTAACAGTCTGATGGCTGTTTCTCAGTTTCTCAGTCTCTCGGTCCCAGCTTTGATGCACCTGTACTGTCTCTGCCTTCTAGATGGTAGCGGGGTGAACAGGCAGTGGCTTGGGTGGCTGAGGTTCTTGATGATCTTCTTGGCCTTCCTGTGTCACCGGCTGTGACACCGGCTGCTGTCGATGTCCTGGAGGGACCATTTCAGGTCCTCAGTGATGTGCACGCCGAGGAACTTCAAGCTTTTGACTCTCCACTGCGGTCCTGTCGATGTGGATGGGGGCGTACTCTCTCTGCCATCTCCTGTAGTTCACGATCAGCTCCTTCGTTTTGTTGACGTTGAGCGAGAGGTTACAAAAAGTGGACAATCCCAGCTGCAGTCTGCTACTGTACTTCAACTCTCAGGACAAGAGCATGATGATGTAGCATTATGGGTCTGGGGCTGTGCAGCCATCTATCAGCATTTACCCCATTTCCCCTCTCAGGTTTCCACTAATGTCATTTATATGGCCATGTGCATTAATGGCTGCCTGCTACTGTGCTGTGATCTGGCTGGAGTGGACAGAGATGTTGTTGCACTATACTACGCTAGTGTGTACTGTACTTTACCGAGCCGTGGGGAGACAGTGAGCTCGGAGAACAATGTCCCATTTGTTAGGGCAGGTATGCTTATTAACAGTGGGATGGCGTCAATACAGATCCCCAGGCGATCAATCTCTCCCTGACTCACACACTGTACCGAGACGCTAGGGAACACAAGACAAAGGGAGGATTCATGGATCTCCAGTGTAGAAAGTCTTTCATGTGCACCTTACAGGAAACTCTGGCCAAAAAGGAGTAACCAGGGAGGGAACTCCGAACATGAGGTGGTTGAACGCATAGAAATCTAATTATTAGAAAAGGAATCCCCATTCACATCAATGTGTGGGATTCTATTTCTATGGTTGAGCTGGATAGCCATGGTGATGCAAAGCAGTAATAACAACACATTCTGCTCTGTTTAATTACACTAGCAAAGTAGGTCAGTGGAGAATTCATCATTTCTAAAAGGCGGCTAATGTCTCCTAGGATATGCATCCCATATGAGGCCTGGGTAAATACAGTAGAAAGCACTTAAAAGTAACATTAGTTAAATAAGCTAATTACGTAGTCTAAAATCAACGCCTCTTGGGGTTTAAAACACAAGCATTGATATTGGCGTAAATACATGATACAAGTGTTGTGGAGTTTGTGATATGAATCTGAATGTGTCACATAAACAGAGATGCAGGTGATAGTTGTTATAGCATAGCATCATGTGCAGCTGAGGATTTGGGGAGTGAAGGGAGTGAATCTGGAATAGCAGTCTTTTTCCCAGGAGAGACCAGATGGCAGGTGGTTAATTGAAGTCTTTAACTACGTTTACTTCCAATTAGTCAGTCAAGATGGCATAGCAGTGCGGACGTGTTTTCTGTAGTGTCCTCATGTAAAAAAAAAAAAAATAAAAAAATGTATTTTCCGTATATATTTCTCAATCTCACTTTCCATCCTTTAACTAAATATACTTTCCTGCAACCTGCCTCACCCAATGTGGAACGGATTCTATTATTTCTTCATACATTTTTATCCAGAACCTCTGGCTGAAACTAGCCAGCTAGCCAGCTAACTAGCTACTTGCTTTTAGCCACCGTTAGCGGTTTTCACCATTGTCCAATTATCGGCCAGTCTGCACAGTCTGCACATCGCGCTATCGAGCCAGAGCATATCGGATTTTCTGCCGGAATCACTGGACCTTAACACCGGATCATCGCAACTAGCTAGCTGCAACCGAATGGCTGTTGTCGTTGTTGGCTAATCACCACTAATCACCACTGTCCTGAAGCTAACCCCAGTTAGCCTTGAGCTAGCTTCGAGCCAGGCCCATCTCCCGGCTATCTACCTCTCTGTCAACCGGACGGGACCTCCTAGTGTTGACACGGAGCCCCGCCGATCCATCACGACTGGTCTGCCGACGTAATCGTCTGATGTGGTTTCAACAGGCTTCCCGTTGCAACGACCACGAAGATCCATCTGCTAGCCCCGGCCCGCTAGCACACGCAATCAACAGCCGTGCCTGTAACGTAGCAGCCACTGAATTGCTCCCGGACTTACTTATTGCTGTTCACTGGACCTTATGATCACTCAGCTACACAGCTGATGCCTGCTGGACTGTTCCTTTATACGGTACCCCATCCTGTTGATCTGTTTAGCGTCAGCTCAAACTTTCGTCGCCATTACCAGCTGTTGTCTTAGCTCTCTCGAATCACACCTGTGACTGCTTTATGCCTATCTCCAATGTCAATATGCCTTGCCTATTGCTGTTTCGGTTAGTTCTAACTGTACTTTTTCAATGTAGAGCCCCCAGTCCTGCTCAACCTGTCTCAGATAGATCCTTTGTCCCACCCCCCACACACGCGGAGACCGGCTCAATCGGTGCCTCCAGTGATGCTATCTCTTTAATCTTTACCCAACGCTTAGGTTTACCTCCACTGTACTCATATCCTTCCATATCCTTGTCTGTACATAATGAGCTGAATCTATTCTACAACGCCCGGAAATCGGCCCCCTTTTTTCTCTGTACCCAACGCACTAGAAGACCAGTTCTTAAAGCCTTTAGCCGTATCCTTATTCTACTCCTCCTCTGTTCCTCTGGTGAGGTAGAGGTTAACCCAGGCCCTGTAGCCCCCAGTATCACTCCTGCTCCCCAGGCGCTATCATTTGTTGACTTCTGTAATTGCAAAAGCCTTGGTTTCTTGCATGTTAACATCAGAAGCCTCCTCCCTAAGTCTGAGTTATTCACTGCGTTAGCACACTCAGCCAACCCTGATGTTCTAGCAGTGTCTGAATCCTGGTTTAAGAAGGCCACCAAAGATTCTGAAATGTCCATTCCCAACTACAAAATTTTCCGTCTAGATAGAACTGCCAAAGGGGGCGAAGTTGCAATCTACTGTAGAGATAGCCTGCAGAGCTCTTTCATACTATCCAGGTCTGTGCCCAAACAGTTTGAGCTTCTACTTCTAAAAATCTACCTTTCCAGAAATAAGTCTCTCACTGTTGCTGCTTGCTACAGACCCCCTCAGCCCCCAGCTGTGCCCTGAACACCATATGTGAATTGATTGCCCCCCATCTATCCTCAGAGTTTGTATTGCTTGGTGACCTAAACTGGGATATGCTTAACACCCCGGCCGTCCTACAATCTAAACTAGATGCCCTCAATATCACACAAATTATCAAGGAACCTACCAGGTACAACCCTAAATCCGTTAACATGGGCACCCTGATAGATATCATCCTGACTAATTTACCCTCTAAATACACCTCCGCTGTCTTCAACCAGGATCTCAGCGATCACTGCCTCATTGCCTGCGTCCGTAATGGGTCCGCGGTCAAACGACCACCCCTCATCACTGTCAAACGCTCCCTAAAACACTTCAGCGAGCAGGCCTTTCTAATTGACCTGGCCCAGGTATCCTGGATGGATATTGACCTCATTCCGTCAGTAGAGGATGCCTGGTTGTTCTTTAAAAGTGCTTTCCTCTCCATCTTAAATAAGCATGCCCCATTCAAAAAATTCAGAACTAAGAACAGATATAGCCCCTGGTTCATCCCAGACTTGACTGCCTTTGACCAGCACAAAAACATCCTGTGGCGTACGGCATTAGCATCGAACAGCCCCCGTGATATGCAACTTTTCAGGGAAGTCAGGAACCAATATACACAATCAGTTAGGAAAGGCTAACTTTTTCAAACAGAAATGTGCATCCTGTAGCACTAACTCCAAAACGTTTTGGGACACCGTAAAGTCCATGGAGAATAAGAGCACCTCCTCCCAGCTGCCCACTGAACTGCGGCTAGGAAACACTGTCACTACCGATAAATCTATGATAATCGAAAATTTCAACAAGCATTTTGCTACAGCTGGCCATGCTTTCCACCTGGCTATCCCTACCCCGGCCACCAGCTCTGCACCCTCCGCTGCAACTTGCCCATGCCCCCCCCGCTTCTCCTTCACACAAATTCAGACAGCTGATGTTCTGAAAGAGCTGCAAAATCTGGACCCCTACAAATCAGCTGGGCTAGACAATCTGGACCCTTTCCTTCTAAAATTAGCCGCCTAAATTTTCGCAACCCCTATCACCAGCCTGTTCAACCTCTCTTTCGTATCGTCTGAGATCCCCAGAGATTAGAAAGCTGCCGCGGTCATCCCCCTCTTCAAAGGGGGTGACACTCTAGATCCAAACTGTTACAGACCTATAGCCATCCTGCCCTGCCTTTCGAAAGTATTTGAAAGCCAAGTTAACAAACAGATCACCGACCATTTAGAATCCCACCGTAACTTCTCCGCTATGCAATCTGGTTTCTGAGCTGGTCATGGGTGTACCTCAGCCACGCTCAAGGTCCTAAACGATATAATAACCGTGATCAATAAAAGACAGTACTGTGCAGCCGTCTTCATTGAGCTGGCCAAGGCTTTTGACTCTGTCAATCACCGCATTCTTATCGGCAGACTAAATAGCCTTGGTTTCTCAAATGACTGCCTCGCCTGGTTCTCCAACTACTTCTCAGATAGAGTTCAATGTGTCAAATCGGAGGGCCTGTTGTCTGGACCTCTGGCAGTCTCTATGGGGGTGCCACAGGGTTCAATTCTCGGGCCGACTCTATTCTCTGTGTATATCAATGATGTCACTCTTGCTGCTGGTGACTCTCAGATCCACCTCTACGCAGACGACACCATTTTGTATACATCTGGCCCTTCATTGGACACTGTGTTAACAACCCTCCAAACGAGCTTCAATGCCATACAACACTCCTTCCGTGGCTTCCAACTGCTCTTAAACGCTAGTAAAACTAAATGCATGCTCTTCAATCGAACGCTGCTTGCACCCGCCTGCCCGACTAGAATAACTACTCTCGGCGGCTCTGACTTAGAATATGTGGACAACTACAAATACCTAGGTGTCTGGTTAGACTGTAAACTCTCCTTCCAGACTCACATTAAGCATCTCCAATCCAAAGTTAAATCTAGAATCGGCTTCCTGTTTCGCAACAAAGCCTCCTTCACTCATGCTGCTAAACATGCCCTCGTAAAACTGACTATCCTACCGATCCTTGACTTCGGCGATGTCATTTACAAAATAGCTTCCAACACTCTACTCAGCAAATTGGATGTAGTCTATCACAGTGCCATCCGTTTTGTCACCAAAGCCCCATATACTACCCACCATTGTGACCTGTACGCTCTCGTTGGCTGGCCCTCACTACATATTCGTCGCCAAACCCACTGGCTCCAGGTCATCTATAAATCCCTTCTAGGCAAATCCCCGCCTTATCTTAGCTCATTGGTCACCATAGCAACACCCACCCGTAGTATGCGTTCCAGCAGGTATATCTCACTGGTCATCCCCAAAGCCAACACCTCCTTTGGTCGCCATTCCTTCCAGTTCTCTGCTGCAAATGACTGGAACGAACTGCAAAAATCTCTGAAGCTGGAGACACTTATCTCCCTCACTATCTTTAAGCATCAGTGGTCAGAGCAGCTTACCGATCACTGCACCTGTACACAGCCCATCTGTAATTAGCCCACCCAACTACCTCATCCCCATATTGTTATTTACATTGTTATTTATTTTGCTCATTTGCACCCCAGTATCTCTATTTGCACATCATCTTCTGCACATCTATCACTCCAGTGTTAATACTAAATTATAATTGTAATTATTTTGCACTATGGCCTATTTATTGCCTTACCTCCATAACTTACTACATTTGCACACACTGTATATAGATTTTCTATTGTGTTATTGACTGTATGTTTTGTTTATCCCATGTGTAACTCTGTGTTGTTGTTGTTTTTTCCGCACTGCTTTGCTTTATCTTGGCCAGGTCACAGTTGTAAATGAGAACTTGTTCTCAACTGGCTTACCTGGTTAAATAAAGGTTAAAAAAAAGACAAGTGTAACATGGAAAACAGAGAGCCTGTTTGACAGGTGTAATGTGAAATGTTTTCCCTATGCACCATAACTCACTCGTTTAGTTTTTTGATAATTGTAGCTACATCATTCTACATCAGCTGTCAGCTGTGTGTGTGAGTGAATGTACGGTTATCAGAGGTTGTTGCTCATACTGAATGACAGATGAAGACTGACCCTTTGGAGAAAGGCATATCACTGTGAAAACTGAAAACGTGACCAATTACATGTGACAGATGGCTGAGCTTCTCTCCCTTCAGCTCCCTTCACATTAGCTGCCTTTCAAATCTGATTCAACTCCATTTCTAAACCTAATGAAATAACGTATGTAAATGACGAGTCAGATTGGACGGTAAGTGAATGGAGGTCTCAGGTGGTGACTGGTGAGGCTTGTGTGTGGCTGGGAGGGGATGCTTATTCATACAGAGTGATTAGAGGCTGGTTGGCCATGTGGGGGCTGTGTTAATGTGGCCCTAATTCACTGCTAATGCCAGGCCTGGTGAGCACAGCATCCCCAGCCAATGACTGAGCTCAGAGCACACAGCACAGCACACATAGCCTTGGCAATGTGAATAGAAACTACTGAATGGATATGACATCTGCACAATCCACAATGAGACAGATAAAACAACAAAAAGGAAGAGGAAGTCATAGAAAACGTCATTCTAAAGCCATATGATCTGATTCCCAGTCAGAGTGTCTGATGGGGTGTAGACTGTAAGGAGAGGTTTACTCTGCATGTTGCCTGCAATTAATGCTGTAACTGGATTACGTTAGTATCTCCCGCAATCCTGGGTCTGGATATTCACTACCATCTTTGTCATCTAGCCTGTTATACCATCCATGTGTTTCCTATTTCTGTGTATCTATCTGATGGGGATATTCGTTGAATTGCAGTGAAACAGGCAGCAATGTAGAGACTATGAGCTCAGCTACTGAGGGAAGCAGTGTGACTGCCAGAGTGGCTGGGAGTTTCCACCCCCTGCCTGAGGGCCAGAGTTAGTGAGCTAGCAATTATTTCACTGAAGAGGGCTGTAAGAACTTTAATCACCATAGTTTATGTGACACATGCCCAGCTCCTAAGCATGTTGCTCTGTAAGTTATGGATAGGTAGTTATAATGAAAGTAGCCACACATGACGTTTTAAGAACAAAATATGGATTTTTGTTAAGTTATTCCACCAACACACACCCATCCATCCATTCAACCACAAATATTTAAAACCACGAGTAGCTTAATAAAAAGGTGAAAAATCTTACTTCTGGACACTTGCACCAGCTCTGTTACATTAAAAACTCCTGACGTCACAAAGCTTTCCTGAAACTCAGGAGCATCTGGAAAACACAGAGATGAGTCACCATGGAGAGTTCTGTGACATAATACAACAAGCATTACAGTAACTTCTCACTTTTAAGAGACATCACAAGAAAAGGACAAGAGTATCAGCAAGCCAGTAAAACACAATTCAAATAATGTTTTAGCCTAATAGCAACCTGGAATATATTGGATTCCAAATATTACAGTGAAAGGTATTGTGTGCGTCTGTGGGTACTGGATGAATAACTATCTCAACGCTTATGTCACTGTCTGGTAGTGTGTAAATGTGTATGAATATTTCAGCGTGTGTTGGTATTTGGATGTGTGTGTGTGTGTGTGTGTGTGTGTGTGTGTGAGAGAGAGAGTCCATCGGGCCCCTTACCCATGGTGGCAGCTCGGCTATCCTCCTGATCTGACCCAATACCTGTGCGTGGGCTACTGCTCTGCTCTGACTCTGAAGAGAGGGAAAGAAAGGAAGAGAGAGAGAGGGGGTAGAAAGAGACAGACAGAGAGGGGAAGGGGGGTGTCAGAAACATACGTCTAAACCCAGCATCATTTGTTTTACCACATAAAAGGCTCATTTGAGGGTGTTTAAGTAGTTATAAACAGTCTCTAGGAAATAACCTATTTAGTGAGAAATAATGTAACAAATATCAAAAAGGTTAAGCACTATATTAAATTCTAAGTTTATAGCTAGATAGTACTAAAGCTATTATAACAAGTAGGGTTTCAATGTGAAAATGTGAAACATGACCCAAATAAATCCCTTAATAACTTTCTTGTTTGGCAAATGTAACTCTAATCCAATTGCAAAAAAGGTTTCTGGCAGGCTATTCTGGTTGTTTTGCCAAAATGTACACTCAGTGAAGCATCACAACAATGGCAAGGCCACACAATCCAACCATAAAGCCTACTTTTATTTGTGTGAACTTAATATTTGCTGCACCTGGCGAATTCAGATAATACAAGTAAATCAATAAAGTGCGGTCCAAACCAGAAGAATACTAGATTTACCACAAAGAGTCTGGCTGGCGTTCAAAGTGAACCGCAGTAAAAACCTAAAAGATAAATAAATAGGGCCTCTTCTATCAGATAGGCATGACTCCACTCACGGATCAAAGCCACACACATTCCACAATGCTCCACATGGTGGAGTTTAGAGCCTGTGGAGGGAGCGCCTCATTGCAATCTTCACACTGACCCCCCTAGATCAAGCACCCTGCTTCCCCTTGACTTCCCTCTACACTGGACAAGTGAGCCAGACACCATACTGTGATGTGTAACAACCACTGCTGACAGCACCATCCCCACAGTTAGCAATAACTGTCTTGTTCCTGAAGCTCTGTAGAGGATGGCATTATTCCTACCTTAGCCACTTCGATAGTGCTCGAGCTTATACTCACTATCATGACATGACACAGCCTCTGCAAGGACATAAGGCTTAAAACAGTTTGTAAGTTTGGCGCGATGTACAAAAAAGTATTCAAACTGATTGAGGAGTATGGTCGGACCTCTGGGTTGTGGTTCGTTCTGTTGCTAATCTACTGCAGTAGAAAGACAAAGAAAAAAACAGCAAAACATCTTGATTTTACACTGGCCAAGTCATATGGCACAGATTGTTTCGTTCCTCTGCTATCTTTAATATCCAATAAATTCTTACCAAAAGCTGCAGTGGATTTTAGGCAGGCCGCCCTCAGACAAAATCCCAGGCACAAAGAGCGAAAGAAAGAGAGAACAAGAGCGAGACTAGGCTAGAGAGACTGGCACTCACACACTCACACACAAATACCCGTAATGCCCCAAAGACAATGCTCTGGAAAACAAATACATAGTTTCCATATTTTCTTTCGTATATTTTCGAACAAAGTTTATATTAGAGTTTCTAACGGTTTTTAGGAGGGTGGGGGTGCAGGACATCATGCCATATGATGATGCAATAAAACGTGGCCGAAGCAGGACACCATCCATTTTCCCTACGAAAGTAGGTGACGGCCATTTTGTTAACTGTTAAAATCTTATTGTTATATTTTCAAGTAATATCTTACTTTTGATGGTTTTATCATTCCAGGATTATAAGAGTTAATGAACAAATCTCCAACACCTCTGCAATACCATTTAAACGTGATAAACGTATAAATGTCAGAATGGATATTAAATGAACATTGCAGCTGTCCCCTCGTGAGCTTGAACAGGGTTCAATGAGGGCAAAACTGATCTTCTTACTGCCCCATCCTGGCCCTAAACTTGTTAATTTTTTTATATATATATATTTTTATTCACATTCCATCAATATAAGCAGTTTGGAATTGTGTTATTACGCACTTTCAGAATTTGCTGAAAAACTCTCTCTCCTATATCTCTCTCATATTCCCGACCTCATCTTTACACATTTACTATTAATAAATATTTATCGTAGCCCTTGTTGTTGCTATTTTCTTTCCAAGTAAGTTATTTCTCTGGCCAGGGATTGCTCAATGTAACATAATATTTTGGCAGACATTTCATGTGCAGAGGACTTTGCTGTTGGCAGCCATTTTAGATTGCTCTTTTTCCTGTCTCTCTTTCACTCACCCTCCCTCCCGCTCTCTTTCTCGCCCAGAGCAAGAACACACAAAGTACAACTAACCCTGTTGAACAGTGCCAGCATGCCCCTGTGCCAAGTCACCCCTTGAGACGAAAGACAAAAAGACAGAGACAGAGCAGTGCCAGTGAACTGCTGTTGGCAGAGGGAGAGAAAGAGTGAAAAAGAGAGAAACAAAGAGAGAGGGACAGAGATGCACAGAGAGTGTGGGGGTGGGGTTTGGCAGAGAGAAAGACATAATATTTTGTTATATAAGTGACTTAACGAGAAAGACATTCTAGCCGAGTTACTCTGGAATCACAGTTAAATTACAACACAGGAAAGACAGCATTACAAGCACAGGGAAGCAAAGTAGCTTCCCTCCTCAGTCCAACCAGGGCTTGTCTGTAGTAAACTGACTACAATTACTCATAAAAGTCCCCCACCACCAGAGATATGGTCCAAGATGCAAGTATGCTCGTAACTGAGAGATTCATTGTAGTAACACAACCCTTTGTACACTATACATGTTCCCATAACAGGAAAACCATAAGACTGGTGAATTAGAATTTCTACAATGCTCCCAGTATTTGGTTTCATTTTCATCTCATGACATTATTGTAAATATAGCGGCTGGCTGGCTAAAGCCAACTGCAGGCTGAAGTGGACAGAGGAAGCCAAGAGAGGGATTTGGAGGCAAGGCTGTCTATTCACAGTTACCCTGGTGCCTGAGCTAATTTGGAGAGACAACCTTTGGCTTCTCCCAAACCCATTTCCCATCAGTCACTGGGTGAGAGGAGCTATTTCTCCAGCAGCTCTGTTTCTGGCAGGAACTAGAACTCAAGCTATGATGATGTGACAGTGGAACAACATAGGCCAAAATACTGAAACAATTATGACCGATCTGTTCCCTTACAACTGAGATCAGGAATTTCAAATGAATCACAGATATTGCTGTGGTCTCAATACCACACCCCTTACTGGAGCCATTAGGAAAAATAACTTATTGAACATGAACCATTATGAGAGGCTTTAATATGTAGCGATAATGCACAAATTAATGAAGATAATTAAGCTTTTGCCATCTGTGTCGTTGGTATAGAGAAGGCTACCTTGTAACGATTAAACCGGTTAGACCGACTTTCTACTGTGAAATCGCAAATGGAATTGAATGGTCAATTCAAATCCAATTTATAACTGATAACCTCTCTGTAGTGAGTAACAAGGTAATCACAGTAATGCACTTTTTAGCACTATTGACAGTGCTGGAGCAAAGCTCATCTAGGCTCTGTCTGGCTGGAGTAAGACCACTGGGGGAAGGCCTCCCCTTCTTACTGTTGTATAATAGATAATTCACTCAAATTCTATCCTCAACCACAGTACCCTATATGTTTCCTACAACAGTCATATATACAAAGCTTACTTCTTGTTGTGGTATGTTGAAGCATACACTGCACGCTTTACTAGTTTGGAATGATATTGAAAAATGCAGGTAAATAAAACAATGACTTGTGCCCTGACACCAGTGGCTGTCTCTTGTGATCTCTCTCAAATCAAATTTCTATATGTCACATGTGCCAAATACAACAAGGGTAGACATACCCATGAAATGGTTGCTTTACGAGTCCTTCCCAACGACGCAGAGTTAAAAAATAAATAATAATAACAAATAGTAACAAGAGGAATAAAATAAAGAAGAATGGAGCAATTTTTTTATTTTACCTTTATTTAACTAGTCAGTTAAGAACAAATTCTTATTTACAATGACGGCCTACACCGGCCAACGCTGGGCCAATTGTGCGCCGCCCTATGGGACTCCCAATCACGGCCGGTTGTGATACAGCCTGGAATCGAACCAGGGGGTCTGTAGTGACGCCTCAAGCACTGAGATGCAGTGCCTTAGACCGCTGCGCCACTCGGGAGTACCAGATCAATGTGTAGGGAGGGTATGAGGTATTTGAAGTAGATATGTACATGAAGGCTGGGTAAAGTGACTAGTTATCAGGATATATCATAATGAGTAAAATAAAAAACAAAGTAGCAGCAGCAAATTCCTGGATTCACCTGCTCAGTCTATGTCATGGAAAGATCAGGTGTTCCTAATGTTTTGTACACTCAGTGTAGTCTTGTGAGTTTGCATAGAGTCAGTGCAAGATCTGGTCAGTGCAAATAGTCCGGGTAACCATTTAATTAACTATTTAGCAGTCTTATGGCTTGGGGTAGAAGCTGTCTCGGATCCTGTTGGTCCGAGAGCCGACGCTCCAGTACTGTTTGCCGGTACATCTCAGTGTTTGTGTGGTAAGATTGTTCTGCTCACTGCAGCTGAGCTTAGAGCCTGGCTAGCAAGGCCTGCATGCCAGGAGAACAAACCAATTAATGGAGTTCTACCCCAGCAACAGAGCTAGCGAGCTCAGCAATCTCCCTCCATTTTGTCTGCCTCCCTGTCTTTCTCTCTCCGTCTCTGTTTTCCCTTCAGCACCCCCAATCAATTCACATCTCCAAATCAATTTCAAACCTAATTTTTGGGAATGACAAGAACATAGTCAACGCAGAGATATTACAGCAAAAAACGTTGATAGTCTTTCTTTCCCTATCTGTTCGATTTCTTTCCCCCTCTTGCTTGCACTTCTCTGCCTCGCCCCTTTTCCTCCCCCACTTTCTGCCCATGCAGACAGTCTGAGTTAGAGCTATCGACCGAGCCCAGCCCCAGCAGCCCTCCCCACCCACAAACTACCTACGCTGTTTAACATTTAGAATGGATGGGGTGGAGAATGTCAGAAAAGACAGTAAATAGAGGAGGACTGGTCCATTAGACCAGAATCCACATAGAAACCAATCCTACGGAAAACTTTTATTGGCCAAATTATCAAACCATCTAATGAGTTCCATGGTGTTGTTAAACATAATCCTAATTTATTCAGAATAAGTTGCAGAGACCGCTAATTTACATTCAAGATAGCTAACCTCTCTTGTAAAGAAAGCAAGTGCTGACTGCACTGGCTTGGCTGGTAAACGGCTGCTTTAATCCTGCTTATACTATATATTTCAAGATAGACTTTCCTGCATCTTTAGCCTGAAGCTGGGTTATTGCTGAAATACACAGTAAACCTGCTCTGATTACACAAGGGAAAGTCCTTGCAGAATTACAGAGCCCTCAGTCAGCTTGGAGAGCATTCTTCTTTTAATTCATTCAGAAAAAATTGCTGAGCATGAGAGAATCAGGCGCTGCAGTACTGCCTTTAATTTAATACAGTCATCCTTTTATGTGCTGGAGCACTAAAGTGTCCTATATACAGTCTGATAGATAGAGGCTACGCCGAGGAGAGCTGGGCAGAGGACAGCCCTAAGTCATGTCTGTCAAACACTACGCACAGCTCTCAAACTGATAAACAGCCACGGCCCACTGTAAAACACAGACAGAAAAAGTACAGGGATTCGGAGGGGGGAAAAAGTGAGACGCAAGGACAGAGAAGGATGAAGGGAGAGAAAATGAGATGATAGGAAAAAGAAAAGTATAGTAGAGGTCAGGTTGTCGTCAAATAAATTTCACAATACTAAGAAAGAAATTAATGGGAAAAGTCAGGTAGCTGAAAAATATGTCAACAGTAATGACGCACGCTACGCAGCTGCAAAAAGCCAAAATTCCAGCTCCTCGGCGGGCCGGGCTGAGAATCCAGGAAAGGAGTGGGTTACAGTGAATGTAAGGCAGTCAGGCATTTGTGTGAAAATGGTGGGCTCTGATAATTGGACCAGCTGGCCTTTCTTGCAGTAGATTGCAGCTTCCTGTAGTACAGGGTCTTTAAGGGGTGGGGGCGGCGTGACAGTAATAACACACAAGGCTTTTTCCTCAATCGGGAGACTAGAGGAATAGCTACCAGCTTGGGGAAGGGTACTCACTCAGATAAAGGATAAAGTGTCTGCACGTGTGTTTTTCCCCTAAGCACACACATTGCAGTGTTTCCCTAATATTCATTTAGCAGCGGTGGTGCGCCGCTGCTAAATCGTAGCCGGTAATGTTTATTTTAATTTTATACAGTGCATTCGGAAAGTATTCAGATCCCTTGACTTTTTCCACATTTTGTTATGTTACAGCCTTATTCTAAAATTGATTAAATTACTTTTTTCCCCTCATCAATCTACACACAATACCCCATAATGACAAAGCGAAAGCAGGTTTTTAGACATTTTAGCAAATTTATTACAAATAAAAAACAGAAATACTTTATTTACATAAGTATTCAGACCCTTTGCTATGAGACTCAAAATTGAGCTCAGGTGCATTCTGTTTCCATTGATCATCCTTGAGATGTTTGCACAACTTCATTGGGGTCCATCTGTGGTAAATTCAATTGATTGAACATGATTTGGAAAGGCACACACCTGTCTATATAAGGTCCCACAGTTGACAGTGCATGTCAGAGCAAAAACCAAGCCGTGAGGTCGAAGGAATTGTCCGTAGAGCTCCATGACAGGATTGTGTCGAGGCACAGATCTGGGGAAGGGTACCAAAAAATGTCTGCAACATTTAAGGTCCCCAAGAACACAGTGGCCTCACTCATTCTTAAATGGAAGACATTTGGAACAACCAAGACTCTTCCTAGAGCTGGCCACCCGACCAAACTGAGCAATCGGGGGAGAAGGGCCTTGGTCAGTTATATTTCAGATAGTGTCAACATAAGAATATTTTCATGCATTTTGGAATAGAATGTCCTTTTAAACAGTCACCAGAAGTGACCTTCTCACAGTTGTTCTACAACCTTTAAAATTTAAAATTTTTTGTCATTTAGCTGACGCTCTTTTCCAGAGCAACTAGGGTTAAGCACCTTGCTCAGGGGCACATCAACAGATTTTTTCACCTATTCGGCTAGGGGATTCGAATCAGCAACCTTTCGGTTACTGGCCCAATGCTCTTAACCGTTAGGCTACCTGCCGGGAGGGTATGCCCACAGACCCCCCCCCAGCTAACACGAAGAGCTATTAAACAACAATAGTGACTAGTCGTGAGCGTCAAAAAGCGCCAGAAAAGGCCTCGCTTGTATTGTGTGTAAAGAATGATAAAACTCTATTTTCCCTGCTTTTCCATAAGCCACAATATAAAAACCAAATGCGAATGCCGTGCTCTGTTCAAGCTATTTTTGGACAGATTTCATAGACTTATTAAAATATATATTTATATAAAAGGTTTTAAACCACCCACCATCCCCTTTGGATTGGATATAAAGATCTCTCCCTGCAATTTGAGCACAACATGTCATTTGCGAGGACCCGTGGAGCGCACACACAACCTTCCAGATGAAATAATAAATTATAAAACACACGCACATCTTAACATAAAGTCACATGATAACATAGTGACACCATGCTCAAGCATCCCCATATCGACAGGGCGGCACAATGACTATGTGGCAGCCTGTCTTGGCCTCTCCTTCCTGGGTGGGCGCCTAAGCGGCGCGGCCTGTTTGGCCTGTTTGTGTTGGAGACAGCTACAGGAGTCTTCCCACCACCACCTCCACCACCTGGACCCTCAACAGAGAGGAATTACCATCAGGCAGGCAGGCTGTCTTTCACGCTCCCCTCTTTCTTCCATCCACAGCAGATTCCCTTTCAAATAGGCTTTTGGCTTGGCAACAATGTAGTATATCCATAACAAAATCTCACACTCTGTGGTGAGAAGCCCCGGCTAGCTCGCTGATCCCTTTCTTTACACTCTGTCTACAGTTTCCCGCTTGCTTCAAGTGGACTTTACTGGAATGACAATAATGTGAGCCAGAGAGCTGAATTGATGGCAAACAATAACATGTATCAGACCACAATGGTATGCTCTAGGAACAACTTCATGGACAGACCCTCCAAGGATGTTTAATGTCTCACTTTCCTGCTGCTCTCTGTCTGCCCAGCTAATTTTTTACACAGAGGGCCAATGCCTTGTTATTCTGTGTGGTCAATAATTATTTCACAGCAGACTCACATACTGTTCACCAAGACAGTTAGTTACACTAATATACGGTGCATTTCGGAAAGTATTCAGACCCCTTGACCTTTTCCACATTTTGTTACTTCACCATGAGGTCGAAGGAATTGTCCGTAGAGCTCAGAGACAGGATTGTGTCGAGGCATAGATCTGGGGAAGGTCCCCAAGGCATTGAAGGTCCCCAAGAACACAGTGGCCTCCATCATTCTTAAATGGAAGAAGCTTGGAACCACCAAGACTCTTCCTAGAGCTGGCCGCCTGGCCAAACTGAGCAATCGGGGGGAAAGGGCCTTGGTCAGGGAGGAGACTAAGAACCTGATGGTCACTCTGACAGAGCTCCAGAGTTCCTCTGTGGAGATGGGAGAACCTTCCAGAAGGACAACCATCTCTGCAGCACTCCACCAATCAGGCCTTTATGATAGAGTGGCCAGACGGAAGCCACTCCTCAGTAAAATGCACATGACAGCCCGCTTGGAGTTTGCCAAAAGGCACCTAAAGGACTCTCAGACCATGAGAAACAAGATTCTCTGGTCTGATGAAACCATGATTGAACTCTTTGGCCTGAATGCCAAGCGTCACGTCTGGAGGAAACCTGGCACCTTCCCTATGGTGAAGCATGGTGGTGGCAGCATCATGCTGTGTGAATGTTTTTCAGCGGCAGGGACTGGGAGACTAGTCAGGATCGAGGGAAAGATGAACGGAGCAAAGTACAGCGAGATCCTTGATGATGAAAACCTGCTCCAGAGCACTCAGAAACTCAGACTGGGGTGAAGGTTCACCTTCCAACAGGACAATGACCCTAAGCACACAGCCAAGACAACACAGGAGTGGCTTCGGGCCTCAAGTCTCTGAATGTCCTTGAGTGGCCCAGCCAGAGCCCGGACTTGAACTCGATCGAACATCTCTGGAGAGACCTGAAAATAGCTGTGCAGCGGTCTGAATACTTTCCGAATGCACTGTAAAAAGATCCTCGTTTGTTAAGTCTAATGACACTGCTGGTCCTGCTCACACTGCCCTACCCTATGCTTTGACTTCTTTCTCCCCTCTCTCTCCAGATAAAATCCTGCGACTTGTGACTGCAGGCCGCCCAACAACCTGCCCGCTTGACCCCATCCCCTCCTCCCTTCTCCAGACCATCTCCGGTGACCTTCTCCCCTACCTCACCTCGCTGATCAACTCATCCTTGACCGCTGGCCATGTCCCTTCTGTCTTCAAGAGAGCGAGAGTTACTCCCCTTCTCAAAAAACCAACACTCGACCCCACTGATGTCAACAACTACAGACCAGTATCCCTTCTTTCTTTTCTTTCCAAAACTATTGAGCGTGCCGTCTTTAGCCAACTCTCTTGCTATCTCTCTCAGAATGACCTTCTTGATCCAAACCAATCAGGTTTCAGGACTGGTCATTCAACTGAGACTGCTCTTCTCTGTGTCACGGAGACTCTCCGCACTGCTAAAGCTAACTCTCTCTCCTCTGCTCTTGTCCTTCTAGACCTGTCTGCTGCCTTTGATACTGTGAACCATCAGATCCTCCTCTCCACCCTCTCCGAGATGGGCATCTCCGGCGCGGCTCACTCCTGGATTGCGTCCTACCTGACCGGTCGCTCCTACCAAGTGGCGTGGCGGGAAGCTGTCTCCGCACCACGTGCTCTCACCACTGGTGTCCCCCAGGGATCGGTTCTGGGCCCTCTCCTTTTCTCCCTATACACCAAGTCACTTGGCTCTGTCATATCCTCACATGGCCTTTCCTATCATTGCTACGCTGACGATACACAACTAATCTTCTCCTTTCCCCCTTCTGATAACCAGGTGGCGAATCGCATCTCTGCATGTCTGGCAGACATATCAGTATGGATGACGGATCACCACCTCAAGCTGAACCCTGGCAAGACGGAGCTGCTCTTCCTCCCGGGGAAGGACTGCCCGTTCCATGATCTCGCCATCACGGTTGACAACTCCGCTGTGTCCTCCTCCCAGAGTGCGAAGAGCCTAGGCGTGACCCTGGACAACACCCTGTCGTTCTCCGCCAACATCAAGGCGGTGACCCGCTCCTGCAGGTTCATGCTCTACAACATTCGGAGAGTGCGACCCTGCCTTACACAGGAAGCGGCGCAGGTCCTGGTCCAGGCACTTGTCATCTCCCGTCTGGACTACTGCAACTCGCTGTTGGCTGGGCTCCCTGCCTGTGCCATTAAACCCCTACAACTCATTCAGAATGCCGCAGCCCGTCTGGTGTTCAACCTTCCCAAGTTCTCTCACGTCACCCCCCTCCTCCGCACACTCCACTGGCTTCCAGTTGAAGCTCGCATCCGCTACAAGACCATTGGTGCTTGCCTATGGAGCAGTGAGGGGAACGGCACCTCTGTACCTTCAGGCTCTGATCAGTCCCTACACCCAAACGAGGACATTGCGTTCATCCACCTCTGGCCTGCTGGCTCCCCTTCCTCTGCGGAAGCATAGCTCCCGCTCAGCCCAGTCAAAACTGTTCGCTGCTCTGGCACCCCAATGGTGGAACAAGCTCCCTCACGACGCCAGGACAGCGGAGTCACTCACCACCTTCCGGAGACATTTGAAACCCCACCTCTTTAAGGAATACCTGGGATAGGATAAAGTATTCCTTCTAACCCCCCCCCCCCCCCCCCCCCCCCCAAATTGTAAAGTGGTTATCCCACTGGCTATAGGGTGAACGCACCAATTTGTGAGTCGCTCTGGCTAAGAGCGTCTGCTAAATGACGTTAATGTGCCCTTGAGCAAGGCACTTAACCCTAATTGCTCCTGTAAGTCGCTCTGGTTAAGAGCGTCTGCTAAATGACTAAAATGTAAATGTAAATGTAATAGCATTACCATTTAAAAAACATTTTCCAAGTAGCCCTGGCCTGGGTGGATGTCCACCTGTAACCACAGAGGGCAGTGTGGAGGCCAGTGGTGCCCTGAGAGGCTCTGATGCAGCACTCACTACTGATACAGCATGCTTCAGCTTAGATGACCCAGCCACAGCCACTAACTACTACATTACTGTACACTGCTCTGATTGTGTGTAAGGACATGTCCAGCTGTCACATACACACATTCACAACTGCTGGCTTGTCGTCTTGACCAACCTTAACATAACGGTGCGCTTCATGGCGGCTGTCAAGCAGATGAGCCTGAATTGACTAATAAGTGTTTTCGCAAACTGGCAATGGATATTAGTCTACATTGCATCTACTGTAATACATTAAATTAAAGCACTAGTGTAATCAGTCACTATGGGACATTTCATTGGCAGATGCAGATGCTGTCACTACATTGAAGTGAACCAGAGCCAGTGAAGTCAGGGAGGCTAATGAGTCAGACAGAGGTGGTCTGACACTCTGGCATGTTTACGCCACATGTGAGGGGTGAGCCAGCAGCGACCAGAAAGAGAAAGAGAGGTTGTTAAGCAACCAGAGTGGTTTTTCATAAGATTGTTTGTGTTCTTTTGACGAGACCTCACCACTGTCTGTCCACCACCACAACACAAATCTGTGAGCTGTCAAGTGCAGCCTGGATACACACACAGAGAGAGAGAGAGAGAGAGAGAGAGAGAGAGAGAGAGAGAGAGAGAGAGAGAGAGAGAGAGAGAGAGAGAGAGAGAGAGAGAGAGAGAGAGAGAGAGAGAGAGAGAGAGAGAGAGAGAGAGAGAGAGAGAGAGAGAGAGAGAGAGAGAGAGAGAGAGAGAGAGAGAGAGGGCAACCATGACAGATCTCTGTAGGTCTCATGTTTAGTTTAGATACAGGGATAATGCTCTGTCTAATATGCTGGTGGAGATTCTTTGAAAGTATTCCCTTGAAAGTGAGACCCTTACTTAACAATCTCTCCGTTCACACCACTTACACTCTGAGTTGCTATTCACGTCATAAACAAGTACAACGGCCACCATGGGGGAAAACAATTTCGGTTCACCATCTCTGCCCATTCAACAAAGCCTAGATTTACTTAGCTATTACTTCTCATAGGCTTATAATGATGTTTTGTTTATTGCTTGAACAGTCGCTAAGATTATATTTGATTATATTTTCCCTGTAGCTCAGTTGGTAGAGCATGGCGCTTGCAACGCCAGGGTTGTGGGTTCGTTTCCCACGGGGGGCCAGTATGAAAAATGTATGCACTCACTAACTGTAAGTCGCTCTGGATAAGAGCGTCTGCTAAATGACTAAAATGTAAATGATAGTTGCAAAATACCTATTTTGGATGCAGCAGTTGTTAGCTAGAATGCTAATGCTCATTGACATAGGCTGTAGCAAAGCTAGCCAAAAGAGCCATTTTACTGGTTGAAGTTGAAGTGTTGTTTTTGTATAATGCAGCTGATTTTCATTTATACAAGCCTTACAATCCAAATGTAATCCAAAAGTAGTGTGAACTGCACAAATTAGCAACATATACAGTGCCTTCAGAAAGTATTCATACCCCTTGACTTATTCCACATTTTGTTCTGTTACAGCCTGAATTCTCACTGATCTACACACAATACCCCAAAATGACAAAGTGAAAACATGTTAGACATTTTTATTATTGAAAATGAAATACAGAAATATCTCATTTACATACACTACCAATCAAAAGTTTGGACACAACTTATTTTTTACTATTTTCTAATTGGAAAATAATAGTGAAGACATCAAAACTATTAAATAACACATATGGAATCATGTAGTAACCAAAAAAGTGTTAAACAAATCTAAATATATTTTATATTTGAGATTCTTCAAATAGCCACCCTTTGCCTTGATGACAGCTTTGGACACTCTTGGCATTCTCTCAACCAGCTTCACCTGGAATGCTTTTCCAACAGTCTTGAAGGAGTTCCCACATTATGCTGAGCACTTATTGGCTGCTTTTCCTTCACTCTGCCGTCCGACTCATCCCAAACCATCTCAATTGGGTTGAGTTTGGGGGATTGTGGAGTCCAGGTCATCTGATGCAGCATTCCATCACTCTCCTTATTGGTAAAATAACCTTACACAGCCTAGATGTGTGTTGGGTCATTGTCCTGTTGAAAAACAAATGAGATGGGATGGCGTATCGCTGCAGAATGCTGTGGTAGCCATGCTGGTTAAGTGTGCCTTGAATTCTAAATAAATCACAGACAGTGTCACCAGCAAAGCACTCCCACACCATAACACCTCCTCCTCCATGCTTTGCGGTGGGAACTACACATGCGTAGATCATCCGTTCACCCACACCGCGTCTCACAAAGACACAGCGGTTTGAACCAAAAATCTAAAATTTGGACATTTCCACCGGTCTAATGTCCATTGCTTGTGTTTCTTGGCCCAAGCAGGTCTCTTCTTCTTATTGGTGTCCTTTAGTAGTGGTTTCTTCCATTCCTGTGGCGGTCCTCATGAGAGCCAGTTTCATCATAGCGCTTGATGGTTTTTGCGACTGCACTTGAAGAAACTTCAAAGTTCTTGAAATGTTCCGTATTGAGTGACCTTCATGTCTTAAAGTAATGATGGACTGTCGTTTCTCTTTTCTTATTTGAGCTGTTCTTGCCATAATATGGACTTGGTCTTTTACCAAATAGTATACCCCCCCTACCTTGTCACAACACAACTGATTGGTTCAAACGCATTAAGAAGGAAAGAAATTCCACAAATTAACTTTTAAGAAGGCACACCTGTTAATTGAAATGCATTCCAGGTGACTATCTCATGAAGCTGGTTGAGAGAATGCCAAGCGTGTGCAAAGCTGTCATCAAGGCAAAGCGTGGCTATTTGAAGAATCTCAAATATAAAATACATTTTGATTTGTTTAACACTTTTTTGGTTACTACAAGATTCCATATGTGTTATTTCATAGTTTTGATGTCTTCACTATTATTCTACAGTGTAAAAAATTGTAAAAATAAAGAAAAACCCTTGAATGAGTAGGTGTGTCCAAACTTTTGACTGGTACTGTAAGTATTCACACCCCTGAGTCAATACTTTGTAGAAGCACATTTGGCAACGATTACAGCTGTTGGTCTTTCTGGGTAAGTCTCTAAGAGCTTTCCACACCTGAATTGTGCCTATTATTTTTTTTCAAAATTCTTCAAGCTCTGTCAAATTGGTTGTTGATCATTGCTAAACAACCATTTTCAGGTCTTGCCATAGATTTTCAAGTATATTTAAGTAAAAACTGTAACTCGGCCACTCAGGAACATTCACTGTCTTCTTGGTAAGCAACTCCAGTGTAGATTTGGCCTTGTGTTTTAGGTTATTGTCCTGCTTAAAGGTGAATTCATCTCCCAGTGTCTGGTGAAAAGCATACTGAACCAGGTTTTCCTGTAGGGTTTTGCCTGTGCTTAGCTCCAGTATGTTTATTTTTTATCCTGAAAAACTCCCCAGCCCTTAACGATTACAAGCATACCCATAACATGATGCAACCACCACTATGCTTGAAAATATGGAGAGTGGTACTCAGTAATGTGTTGTATTGGATTTGCCCCAGACATAACACTTTGTATTCAGGACAAAAAGTTAATTGCTTTGCCACATTTTTTGCAGTATTACTTTTATGCCTTGTTGCAAACAGGATGAATATTTTGGAATATTTGTATTCAGTACAAGCGTCCTTCTTTTCCCTCTGTCTATTAGGTTAGTATTGTGGAGTAACTACAATGTTGTTGATCCATCCTCAGTTTTTATCCTATCACAGTCATTAAACTCTGTAACTGTTTTAAAGTCACCCTTGGCCTCATGGTGCCCTGAGCGGTTTCCTTCCCCTCTGGCAACTGAGTTAGGAAGGACACCTGTATCTTTGTAGTGACTGGGTGTATTGATACCCCATCCCAAGTGTAATTAACAACTTCACCATGCTCCAAGGGATATTCAATGTCTGTTTATTTTTACTACCAATAGGTACCCTTCTTTGCAAGGCATTGGAAAACCTCCCTGGTATTTGTGGGTGAATCTGAAATTGTTTGAAATTCACTGCTCGACTGAGAAACCTTACAGATAATTGTATGTGTGGGGTCCAGAGATGAGGTAGTCATTAAAAAGTTAAACACTATTATAAGCACACAGAGTGAGTCCATGCAACTCATTATGTGACTTGTTAAGCAAATTTGTATTCCTGAACTTATTTAGGCTTGCCATAACAAAGTGGTTGAATATTTATTGACTCAAGACATTTCAGCTTTTCATTTTTAATTAATTTGTAAACATTTCAAAAAACATAATTCCACTTTGACATTATGGGGTATTGGGTGTAGGCCAGTGACAACAAATCTCAATTTAATCTATTTTAAATTCAGGCTGATACACAACAAAATGTGGAAAAGTCAAGGGGTGTGAATACTTTCTGAAGGCACTGTAAAAATTGAGGCTTTTTTTGCTGGCATTCTATGAGAACTCCCCCATGTTTTCCCCCAAGGTGGGGAAATAGTGAATAGCGACTCGGATTATCTCAGCACTCCTATCAAACTTGCAGCGTGTGTCGAGAGAGCAGAGAGGCATCAACACAAAAGGTCATCTGAGGCATCCCTGCTCCCACAAATGGCTGGGTGCTTGCCTGGAGCCTGCCTGGGTGATGCGATGTGTTGTATAGATGGATGGCAGCTCCAGTTGATGGACCGTGGCTTGGCACTGGTGCCTAAAGGCTTAACCTCAAATACAAGGCAAAAAGGAATCCCTCTGGAGGAAAAATTGCCTTGTCAAAAGGGGATCTGCTAGAGCTGAGGCATGGGACTGACTAATATCTTGGGTGTTGATCATATAGACTTTGAGAGGTACAGTAGAACTACTGAGCATAGCTAAATAGTTCAGGAAAAGAGCACATACATCTGAATTCAATCAATTCAATAAAGTGGTAGGAGGGAATGTGGTGACTGAGTACATTTCATTGGAATATCTTCATGACGCACTCTCAAAGCTGTAGCTTTGTTATTCTTAAATAGCACCACAAGACATGAGAAGATGACTGTGCCCTTGGTTCGGTTGGAGGGTAAAGGCAGTTACAGGATGACGGTTATCTAGCTAGCTTTCCTCCTGTAGTTGTGATCCCGCCCCTGACGTAGGCTACGCGGCGGTGCACTTCACATCTCCCCAGTTTAGAGGGAGGGGTGATTATCTGCAGTGGCAGAGGGCCTGTCCTGAGACTCTGCTCTGCCTGATTACACTGACGAGACGTTGGGCCTGATTACCATATCTGATTTAGTGGAATTAGGGGAAGCATTACTGCCATGAACTTTGTCATTATCCCCAATCGATACCCTACAGTTACCAACTCTCCTAACCTAGCTAGATTCACCAAGATAATACAGTGTGTTGTTTCTGTTTCTGAAACCCTACTCTGATTAAGACTGTAGAAATTGAATTAAATAACAGACGCTTGTCATTTCTTTTGCATGGAAACTTAAAAACAACAGATTAATCAAGGCTGAGGCTCCCTCCAACTGTATGGGATTAGAAAACCTGCAATAGACGGTTATGGTTCTAATCAAAATTATGCAATCCATGAGGTTGAAGGAGATAGAAAGTAACGTTTAAAAAGGTTCAAAGACTTGCTGTGTTGACATGCTGTTCTCTCACTATATCACTAACTGGTGTGTTATTGTAACTTTAATATCATACTCTGAACTAAGATTGACCCTCTCTGGCAAAACATTTTGTTTCAAATATATGATATTTCTGTGCAGTAACGGCTACTGACAGAAAGAGAGAGTGAGTGAGTGAAGGAGGGAGGGAGGGAGAAGGGAAAAGGGGATGGAGGAGAGATTGAGGGTGTGACGTGGCACTTGTCCTGAAATGCCCTTTCTTCAATACGTGACTGTTATTCCCCTCCCCCAACTCTCTCTCTCCCCTTCCCTCTCTCGTTTTTCTCTCTCACTTTCCTCTCTTTATAGTTTTATTATATGCTTTGTGCAACAATGCAGCAATGTGGCAAATATTAACATTAACCTCAAGCCATCTGGAATCCTTGTTAAAAAGGGAGCTATATCTACTTCTCTCTCTTTCTCTCCCCCCTCTCTTTTTGCTGCCTCTGTAATCAAGTTTGCTCATTTTCTGGGCTTCATCCAAGTAACAAAGGAACAAGTAGAGAAGAAGTATAAATCAAACAAAATCATGTCATAGTATATCATTACTAAATGCAAATAGGCTACTGTCAAACTAAGTCTGAAAAAGTGAAATATTATTATACAGTCCAGCGGCTGCACTAACCAAAAACAAAGTATACTTCAATGTACAGAGTCCAGCGCAGTGTTCAACATTTGTCCATGAGTGTCCCTATCTTGGCACTAACAAAGTGTTACTATAATTTTACACGTGGTAATACAGTATACTGGCTCGGATGCTTGTCTTGATACATATACAGTAAAGAAAAAACTAATAACAGTAATATCAGTGCTTCTGGCTTCACTTCAAGCGCAATTGTCTTCAATGTCTTGTAGTTGAAAAGCATCATGACTGCTCTACAATAGCAGACAAGCCCCACAGCATGATAGTGCATGCAACTAGGCCTGTGTTCTCATGGAGCAGAGCAGCTGCCATGTGCTGTGCTGAGTGCTCAGGGCCCCAGTGGGACTAAGAATAGCATGGAAACCCTGATCAATATGTGAGAGGCAGACAGAGACACAGCAAGGAAATCCAATCCGCTAGTAGGCTCATCCAGTCACAGAGCGTGTCTGGGGCTGCCAATCTACAGGTATTCTGCTGATCGGGGCCGATCCAGATGGGAGCTGAGCTGCTGCCTGTGACTGACACACACACACACAAACTCGCACCACAGATCGCACCACAGATCCACAATCCAGACCCCTTAATAAAAATACCAGAATGGCTGTGGTTGTGTGAGCGTGTGTGTGTCAGAGCTGCAGTGGCACATTCTAGACCAACATCCACGTTTGGCTAGTTGTTTTTGGATACTCATGTACTCCCGTTGAGACGTTTACTCCTGTAGAGACATTTATGACATGCATTCTGTTTTAGGATGCCTTTGAATTATTGGTCATATTTGGTCACAAACCAGGCTCTAGTCTGTGTGTAAAATAATGGCAACATGCACTGTGCAATAATACTCAAAATGTCTCTCTGCCAACCCAAGGATAACCCTATAGGCAGAAGACTTGAACATGAGCCAAAGGCATACTGCAAGGCCTTGCAAATAACTGATGGACGACTCTTTGATTCACAGCATAATTATATATGATAATGCTACAACATGCACGAAACATCAAAATTCTGTCCCAACAGCGTACTGTACAAAGCCAGTCAATCAAACGGACGATGCTGTCACCCACTTGGAGAACAGGAAACGTCTAATTGAGCCAAAGGATTGCAGTTCACGGCCCCAACAAATGAGGCCTGTCTTTTAAATCAAAACAGACTTTATTAGCCATTGATGCACACGCCATTAATCATATGGATGAATGTTACATGTTCTAAGCAGATATTTGCAGCTGTAAATCTGCTGGAGTGACCATCATAGTGAGGAAGCTCAATTACATACCATCAGTGACCTTTGTGACCTGTAGTGGTCTTATTTTGAGCAAAAGGTAGTAACACTAGTAATACTTGAGCTTGTCTATTACAGTGAACTTGCATGTTCAGAGTTTTCCCAGAGCCAGATCTCCACACCAATCAATCAATCAATCAATCAATCAATCAATCTATCTATCTATCTATCTATCTATCTATCTATCTATCTATCTATCTATCTATCTATCTATCTATCTATCTATCTGTTGCAGGGTCATATATGGGATAGAAATCCCTGCAAGAGGCTTGGGGCTGGTGGGATGGGGGTTTATGGAGGGAGGCGAGGGTCATGGGTGAATGCAGCTGTGTAACTCAAACCCCCTAAACAGCTGGTGCCAGCTCTTTCTCTCTCTCTGAGTAATCTCTCACATGCTTTTTATTCCAAATAAACATGCATATAAAATATTTTATATTTTTCGGGTGGGCTGAAGTACACAAATATAAGTTTTCCTGTTCTCAATCAATTTAATAAGGGACGGGATTGAGGGAGAAGGCAAAGAAGGAAAAATTGATATTGGGTTAAATATAACCCGCAGCCTCTAAGCAGGCCAGCATTTAAACTTTGTGAGCAGTCTACCCCCTCCTACTTGGACCCTATGCCCATAAAATGTGATCTGGACAAAATAAGGGATAGCCATTTAACTTTTTCCCCAATCTCTGGACTAAGCAGTCGTTCCATACTAGGAACATTATCCAGAGCTAACCCTGTACCAGAATATTAAAAAAAGATCTATCTTTTTTTCTCTTCCCTTTTTTGAAATACACTGCCTTTCCCAACAAAAAAAGTAAACAATCCAGATACTTTATCACCTGTGTTTATGAAGCATTTATTCCACTGTCTACCTCCTCTTACAACAGTTAAAATCAATACAATTAACAACTTAGTGAATTTACTTGGTCGTCTTTTAGGACAGCCCTGTAGGACCAAATCAGTAACCAAGGACCTAAAACATCTCCCTCTCTTCTGACCTGCCGACAGAGCATAACACAGAACACAGGGGGAGAGGGACTACAAAGAACCCCAGCCCATTATCTCCTGTTCAATACCCATCTCTGTCCTAACGGTCTTCCCTTCCCTCTCTCCTCCCCATCGGTTCCAGTCCAGCTGCTCTCTGTGCTGTCCCTGCCCTGCTGGTGCCAACGACCCACTGCTCTGTTTGCAGTCTAAACACACAAACACACACAGTCAGCTGGCACATGGAAGGTTTGCCCAGGCCTGTCCCAAGTCCAGTAGCCTTGAGTCACCTTCTAGTCATGTGCAAAATAAATGGCTCTACTACCACACTTCAGCTCTAAGGAATGAAAACAGAGACAGTCATAACCAGACTGTAACGGTACTGTACAACAAATATTAGTTAAATCCTGAAAAGAGCGGTCTGGGTAGATAAGGTGTGGCAGGACATTGCTGACCTATCAGCAGGCTTCCTGTCTGTCTGCTGGCCCTCTAGTCTGGGGAGAGAATTCTAACTCGCAATCTAGCCTCAGATTAGTGGAAAGGTCATCTCTCTGGGTGAAAAGAACCAGTGTTAATATTATTCTATTTTAGAATGTAGACCATACATTAGAGGTGAACAATAACAATCATTTCAATGTGAGCCCCTAAAATGGATGCCAAAGACACATTTACATTTTTAAGGTAAACAGTTTTGAACTTGAAAAACCAAGTGAACCTTCACTAATCATTAACAATAGAACAAGTTAAACATGATTCATTCTCCCACAACAGGTCCTAAGGTAACAATAACATACTGCAGCTCCTGAGGCATAAACAGGACTGGGCCTTGGTAAAATAAACTGTTCATCTTCCAGCCCCTGGGGAGTGGAAGTGAGTTCAGAGGCTGAAAGGATCAGGGGAGGGGAGACAGATGTATTATTAAAACCTGCTTAAAGCGTAGCCTCACATTGCCCCTGTTCAGTCCTCCTCTCCCCATCTATGTCCCTGTGGCTGACATATCAATCTGTTTCCTCTCAGTCCTGACTGCAGATAGTCACTCAGACAGTCACGGCCACTGAGACCACTCACTTTGTGGCACTGTGCTGTGGTAGAGCTGGAAAATATCTATTTTTTGGATGACCAACAAGACAACGAAAGGCTGTTTGAGATCTAATCACAGATTATCCCGATTTGTTATCTATTAAATTAATGACAATTCTTATTTCCCCATTGATGTGAAGATACATGGAAGATGTCCTGTCTGTTTTTATGAATCATTAATCTAATAGATAATGTGGAAGGGATGGGGCAAACAGAGCTTGCCATAAGGCCGTTGTCATTTCAAACACAGTAGGAGATGTTGCAGCCATAATGTTTATACCATAATGTTTCTAACTCTAGTTAGCACCGTCTTAGCACTGTGGTTTAATGCAGCCTGACGACACCAACAAAGCCTTGTGACTTACTGTCATAGACCACATACTTCCTCAATCATAAAGGCAATAAAGGCTGCAACAGACAAAGCAGACAATATTATCAGTAAGCCGTAAACACGAGAGGAGAACAATAACACCGTGTAGCATACGGGCTGCAAATGGACCAATCTAGCACGTTGTAATTAATGTGTGACACAAGGCAGCTGCCCCATTCTGCCAGATGTAGATTGTGGAGTGGAGAGGTTTTTAATCAAACCGTAATGAATCAGGAGGGGGGAGGGGAGAGAGGGGGAGCTGAGTAAACCCAAACAACCATGTAATTGCCCATTCTCTCTCTTTATTCCCTGTGTAGATCAGCTCCTGCTGCTTTTCCATCCCTCCACTTCTTCATCTTCCTCTTGTTGCGGATGGGCAGCATGCCAAGCATGCCATCAGTGGCAGCGTCATTGTCTCAATGCCACCAGTGATACCAGCTGCCACTGTTGGCATGGCTCCATGCGGCCTATAGACAGCTGGTACTATGCTGGGAACACTGAGGTGAGGGAGGTTCTGGGGGGTTGAGAGATTGGATGGGAGGGATGCGGGTTGTGGGCAAATTAGGGTTGGGGGGAAATGTCATGTGAAAGCCTGTGTTGAGTTAAAGACTAAATTAAGACAAGTGTATTTGCTCTCTTTTTTACTACAGAGACTGCTGAGACTCCAAAACAGTTTAGGCCTTGAACTGACATAATGCAGTGATCTGAGATGAAAGTACTTATGACCTTTGTCTTCTGCTGAATGAGGTAGGCCTACATCATCTGTTTAGACAGTGTGTAATGATATGATAAACAACAACAACAACAACACCATCCAACCTGACAACGTCCACCATCTCTGGCCTGCCTACCTTCTCAGAGGCTCCAGGTGTGTATTGGTTCATAGTGAACAGCTGCCACCAGTAACCTCCCTCCGTGCCCCTAACCAGATGCCCAGCTGCCTGCCTTGTCGACTGGCTGTTATGTTTCTTCTCGTCTCTCTCTCTGTTGTTTATTTGTTTGTCTCATCAATAGCAGGTGGTGCAGGATGCCCGGCAGCTGCTCACTATCAACGTCTCTTTATCTTTGATGAATTATTTTTTGGGGTAATAAAGATCAAAACAAAAGATGTCTTAAATTAGAAACAAGCATGCGCACATAATATACACCCACGCATGCACACACACACGCACGCACGCACACGCACACACACGCGCGCACACGCACACACACACACACAAAATTGGGTCTGTGACAAAAAGTATGCCCAAAAGCTGTGTTATTCTAGTCTCCAGAGAACCATGAACTATAATACTCCCTGGCATTTAATCTCTGTCCCGTTTAAGCAGAAATAAAATAGTAGGAAGACATACGCTTACAAGCAGAAGGGGGAATAATAATGTTGATTCTGTTCAACAGGAAACACAATTTGAACATCTGGATCATATGGGAGTTGAATGCAGACAGCCTCCCTTTATTCAGTCTATTCAGCGTGTTCACTGTGTTATGCACCAAATAAGGAATTAGAATATTAGAATGGACATGACTGTTCTTATGACAGTATAAAAGGTCAGCCATTTTGTTCAGGGAGAGTAGCTCAGCCATGGTCAGCCATTGCTTTGATAATATATTGTGTAAAACAATGAATTTTAAGATTACAGTTAAAGTCGGAACTTTAAATACACCTAAGCCAAATACATTTAAACTCTGTTTTTCACAATTCCTGACATTTAATCCTAGTAAAAATTCCCTGTCTTAGGTCAGTTAGGATCACCACTTTATTTTAAGAATGTGAAATGTCAGAATAATAGTAGAGAGAATGATTTATTTCAGCTTTTATTTCTTTCATCACATTCCCAGTGGGTCAGAAGTTTACATACACTCAATTAGTATTTGGTAGCATTGCCTTTAAATTGTTTAACTTGGGTCAAATGTTTCGGGTAGCCTTCCACAAGCTTCCCACAATAAGTTGGGTGAATTTTGGCCCATTCCTCCTGACAGAGCTGGTGTAACTGAGTCAGGTTTGTAGGCCTCCTTGCTCGCACACGCTTTTTCAGTTCTGCCCACACATTTTCTATAGGATTGAGGTCAGGGCTTTGTGATGGCCACTCCAATACCTTGACTTTGTTGTCTTTAAGCCATTTTGCCACAACTTTGGAAGTATGCTTGGGGTCATTGTCCATTTGGAAGACCCATTTGCGACCAAGCTTTAACTTCCTGACTGATGTCTTGAGATGTTGCTTCAATATATCCACATAATTTTGCTTCCTCATGATGCCATCTATTTTGTGAAGTGCACCAGTCCCTCCTGCAACAAAGCACCCCCACAGCATGATGCTGCCACCCCTGTACGTCACGGTTGGGATGGTGTTCTTTGGCTTGCAAGATCCCCCTTTTTCCTCCAAACATAATGATGGTCATTATGGCCAAAAGTTCTATTTTTGTTTCATCAGACCAGAGGACATTTCTCTAAAAAGTACGATCTTTGTCCCCACGTGCAGTTGCAAACCGTAGTCTGGCTTTTTTATGGCGGATTTGGAGCAGTGGCTTCTTCCTTGCTGAGCGGCCTTTCAGGTTATGTCAATATAGGACTTGTTTTACTGTGGATATAGATACTTTTGTACCTGTTTCCTCCAGCATCTTCACAAGGTCCTTTGCTGTTGTTCTGGGATTGATTTGCACTTTTCGTACCAAAGTACGTTCATCTCTAGGAGACAGAACGCGTCTCCTTCCTGAGATGAACGTGGTACCTTCAGGCGTTTGGAAATTGCTCCCAAGGATGAACCAGACTTGTGGAGGTCTACAATTCTTTTTCTGAGGTCTTGGCTGATTTCTTTTGATTTTCCCATGATGTCAAGCAAAGAGGCACTGATTTTGAAGGTAGGCCTTGAAATACACCCACAGGTACACCTCCAATTGACTCAAATGATGTCAATTAGCCTATCAGAAGCTTCTAAAGCCATGACATCATTTTCTGGAATTTTCCAAGCTGTTTAAAGGCACAGTCAACTTAGTGTATGTAAACTTCTGACCCACTGGAATTGTGATACAGTGAATTATAAGTGAAATAATCTGTCTGTAAACAATTGTTGGAAAAATTACTTGTGTCATGCACAAAGTAGATGTCCTAACTGACATGCCAAAACTATAGTTTGTTAACAAGAAATTTGTGGAGTGGTTGAAAAACAAGTTTTAATGACTCCAACCTAAGTGTATGTAAACTTCCGACTTCAACTGTATCTACACAGCATGTTTGTTAGCTAGCTAGCCAGCCAGTTTAAGTGGAATGATTCCAAAACAAATTCAAATGAACTGCCAATATGCCAACATTCCATACAAACAATGCAGTCAATCCAGTCATACACTGGCTGAAATCAGTTGATGATAGGACTTACACAGGTTGTAAATGCAACAAGTACTGATATTGTATCATATTATATCACTCACAGCTTTCCAAGAAAACAAACATGAATACATTTATGGTCTGTTTACATATATTTTAGAGGCTATGTATACAGAAACTTGGTATAAAACCTGTATAAACTGTATTTAGAATTGTATTACAATATTTTAGGTTGACAATATTTCTATTACACAATTTCTGATATATCACACACCTTACTTTTATTTTCCTGTGTAAGTAAAAGCAGGAAATGCATCACCTATGCCTCTACTGCTATTCATTCCAATTTGACTGGTTTGGATTTCTCCCTGACCACAATGGCTGCCATTTTCATATCATTCTGGAACTTTTAAGGTTTATGACATATCCCCTCTTGTAATTTAATAGGATCTCTATGGTGTTCAGTGAGAGAGATAATAGAGACTGCCATGATAGGAGGAGATAACTGAGACGAAGTGCAGAACACACACCCTTCTCAATCTTTGAACCCTAATGTTCCACTTTTTAATGCCAGGTGGTGATAGGAGGAAGGCAGTGGAGAGACCCCTTCCCTTCCCTCCCCTCCCCTCCCCTCCCCCCTTCCCCCACCAAGGACACTTCATCCACAGACCTCCTCTCAGCTTAACCCTAAAAGATGTTTACTTATTCCGACTGGTAACGTGCAAATATGTGACATTTACTGTAGATGTGTTACTCCTTCCAATCAAATGCTTGAATCAAGTCTGTTCATGTGGGTACTGTAGACCATGGTATATCGCTACAAAGTTAACCCTACTTCAAAGTACTGTACAGCAGCATCTACATGTGTTACTACAGTATTTATTTATAATTGTGGAACTGTAAAAATATGAGAACTGTGGATATCGAGCATTGTGACTTTAATGAGCCTTGTAATACAAATAAAGTTCTGCATGGCTGATGCAATAAATATTGTATATTAATGTGACCACAATGCCGCTGCAACAATATTTTCTCGGTATCCCGTTATTTTTGTTTAACTTTTGTACCCTACTTTTATCCATTCTTTTAAAATCAATATTGACAATGTATCGCATACTGGCAGTGAAAAATAAACCCTGGAACAATGAAAACCACAAACACGCTCAGCCAAACAGTCCGACCACATTCCTCCTGGGTACAGACATAGGGAGATAGACAGAGCAAAGGAGGACAAGTTATGTTGAGTAGGTGAAAAGAAACAGGTTACTTATACATATACAGTGTGAGAAAATAATTACAAGGACAAGTTTCAAACTCCCTTTCCTCCGTGTACTTTAATGAGCTGAAAAAGACCTTCAGGTGGCCCTAAGCACACAACAGCCTCCATAACTCACAATGAAACACTTCTCTCCATTCCATGATATGCAGTAGGTACATTACATTATGTGGACGCCTTCACTGCCTTGATAATGTCCCTCTACAGTAAAATAACTAATCTCACACACACAATGGCGACGTGAAAAAGTTTGACATCCTATTCAAAGTGTCACTTGTTTATTCCCCAAGGAAGAAGCCAGCCTTCTTCCGAACCCTCAAACAAGTATCAAGTTTTGTTGCTTTATATGTTACCATTGATTAAATATGTTATCCATTACTCTGTGAATGTTTAAACATGAATTAACTTACAGAAAATCTAAGTTGACAGATAATTTATTCCTTGCACAGAGAAAAATATAAATAAACGCTGATCCAAGCACTAGCTTTGTTGTGTATAGCTGGAAAACGGTTTGAGCTATACCATGATGTCAACTGAGGTTAACTTACTGCAGCCCAAGCCTGCTGTGGCTCATATGAGAGCTATTATGGAGAAAACAGAATTCTCCAGATGTAGACAGTGAATTAGGCTGACAGCAAAAAGGAATCTATAGATTTAGACCAGATAAACCTGGCTGAACCTAAAGCATTCAACTTTCTGTCCCTCTCCATTTTCTCAGCTAACGGAGAAAAAACCCTTTATCAGATCACACTACAGTAAATAAAGGATGCGCATGCTAATTGAAGATACTGGGTTTGTAAAATGTGTTAAACGCAACATAGCACTGTTTCCCATTGTTTAGGGGTGAGCTGGCAAGGTTTTTTCATTTTACAGTCGGACAAGGCACAATATATCATAACCAAATGTAATTTCAGAAATGTTGAGTTTAAAGGTCCAATGCAGCCGTTTTTGTCTCAATATCAAATCATTTCTGGTTAACAATTAAGTACCTTACTGTGATTGTTTTCAATTAAAATGGTCAAAAATAAACAAAATGAGCTTCTTATCAAAGAGCAATTTCTCAAGCAAGAATTTAGCTTGGACTGTCTGGGAGTGAAAAACTGAAAACGATCTGTTATTGGCAGAGAGGTTTGGAACTTCTTTCTTATTGGTCTATTAACTATTTTACCACCCGGTGATGTCACCTGGCAGGCAAAAACTCCATCCAACCAAAACAGGCAGAAATTTCAAGCGGCCATTTCAAACAGCTCTTTCACTAAAAGGGCATTATCATAATTTTCACAATATTATTTCAATCTCATAGTGTGGAAATATACACAGTGTACAAAACATTAAGAACACCTTCCTAATATTGAGTTGCACCCCCCCCCCCTTTGCCCTCAGAACAGCCTCAATTCGTCAGGACATGGACTCTACAAGGTGTCGAAAGCGTTCCACAGGGATGCTGGCCCATGTAGCTCAGTTGGTAGAGCATGGTGCTTGCAATGCCAGGGTTGTGGGTTCGTTTCCCACGGGGGGCCAGTATGAAAAATGTATGCACTCACTTACTGTAAGTAGGTCTGGATAAGAGCGTCTGCTAAATGACTAAAATGTAAAAATGTAAAATGTTGACTCCAATGCTTCCCACAGTTGTGTCAAGTTGGCTAGATGTCCTTTGGGTGGTGGACCATTCTTCATACACACGACAAACTGTTAAGCGTGAAAAACCCAGCAGCATTACAGTTCTTGACTCAAACCGGTGCGCCTGGCACCTACTACCACACCCCGTTCAAAGGCACTTAAATCTTTTGTCTTGCCCATTACCCCCTCTGAATGGCACAAATACACAATCCACATCTCAATTGTCTCAAGGCTTACAAATAATTATTTAACCTGTCTCCTCCCCTTCATCTACACTGATTGAAGTGGATTTAACAGGTGACATCAATAAGGGACCATAGCTTTCACCTGGATTCTCCTGGTCAGTCTATGTCATGGAAAGAGCAGGTGTCCTTAAGGCTTTGTTCACTCCGTGTATATATAAAACACAGGAAAATCACGTTTTTGACTGCAGTGTGCCTTTAACAGCCAGGTTTCTCTTTGTTGGTTTTAGTGAACAGCTACCATAAAGGGACTGACCACATCACTCTGACTGTACACATGTTGTCTGTTTTGTCATATGCATCATGTGTAACATCAGCGGGTTTGGCTCACCCCTACAGATGAAGTCACACACTTACTGTAGGCTAGAGGGAAAGACAGATGGGGAGAGGGAGAAAAGCTAGATAGAAAGGAGGAAGACAGGACTGATTGCCGCCAGCTGTGTAGTCCTGAGAAGAAAGCCTAGCTATTACAATCCCACATGAATTTGTCAGTGCCTACTTAGTCCATTACATAACATCTACTCTAAGATCATATGGTTTGAGAGAAAGAAGAACCCCCCCCGTGATTCACAGACTGTAAATTAGAAGTCATACTGTACATTTGCACTAAAGAGAAACAATTATTTACATTGTTTGTCCTTTTTTTTACCCCTTTTTCTTCCCAATTCTGTGATATCCAATTGGTAGTTACAGTCTTGTCCCATCGCTGCAACTCCCGTACGGACTCGGGAGAGGCGAAGGTCTAGAGCCATGCGTCCCCCGAAACACGACCCTGCCAAGCCGCACTGCTTCTTGACACACTGCTCGCTTAGCCCGGAAGCCAGCCACACCAATGTGTCGGAGGAAGCACCGTACAACTGGCGACCGTGAAACAATTATTTTTATGGTCAAACTGTAAACTACTTGCCCCCAAGACACACTTGACTTTCCAAAAGACCAAATTAAGCTTCCAGTTTTAAAACATACATCTCATAAAACATCCAGGAGAGTTGCAGTCACATTCTCAGAGCAACGTTACTAAAATACTAAGTAAATATTCAGTTTCAGTTCAAACACTGATACACTTTTCTCTTTAAAGTAGTTCAGCCTTTTAATTTCCACTAAATTCCGATCCTGCTATTTCCAACAGCAGTCCCTCTGCAAAACAACCACTTATGGTTCATTTGGCCGTCAAAGTAGTCTGCAATCTCCCTGTTTAACTGCAGGGATTTAAGGAAGGGTCTTAATTGCTTCCTTTGAGGGCAGAAAGGATTAGATCAAGGGAGATGAGGCCAACAAGAAACTAGGCCGAGGCGCAGGGTCTCGTAGGATTCTCCCACCAAATGAATAAATATGGGCATTTACAGACTCTAAGCATATGAATTGATTCTAGGTAGGCCTTTTCCAGGAATTTAGAGTGTACTAATTAGACATGCTGGCATGTTGGAGAGTAAATAGCTTGCCTTAAATGTATCATATCTGTCCAAATCTAGACTATTAGATGATCTGCTAAAGACTTCATCGTACTCACAGAAAGTCAAACTATCAGATATCTAGGGGAAGTCATGTTTCCAACATTTTCCACCGTCCTCCATTGACAAGCATACTGCATTTCTCCACCAACAAAAACAAGAGGGAATGTTTGAGCACTGCAACATTATTTTGAACTATACTGTGATCAATATACTCTACTTAGTTTTTATAACGTACCACTGTCAAATACCAGCTCAGTATTCAAAGGGAATGCACATGACAAATGCTTATGGGTGGAGTGGCATGTATGCGTGGCAGAAAAACTGTTAACGCTTTCAATCTCTGTCAGGGAAGCCTGACAAATGTGCAAAAAGCCAACACCCACAGCAGCACAGACAGTAGCTGAGGAACAAACTGTAATACTGTATGCTGTTCCACTACCATGCTTTGAGTTGTTGTTATTAACGGTGCACATCTCATGGATGTGTCTCCTGTTCATCTCCATGGATGGACACTACATCTTATATATTGTGTAGTATGGGTATCTGGAGCATGTACGCTCCTCTGTGACTCCCCTGAGTGTGCATGTGCACGTGTACGTGTGTGTGTGTGTGTGTGTGTGTGTGTGTGTGTGTGTGTGTGCGCGTGCACGTGTGTGAGTTGCTGCTCCCCGAGCATTGAAAGGAGGCCAGAATGTAGGCTAGGTCTCAGTGAGTGGGAGATCCTGCCAAGTCTCTCTCTGGGAGGACCTGTGTTCCATCTCTCCATCTGGGAGGAACAGCAGCACTCCTTCATGTCTGCCTTTCAACTGTCAAGTCTATCCTTCAGCGCTTTGATCAGCTCCAACGCTACCAACACTGCAGCATGGAGGCCCGCTCCTAGCCATCCCCTACAACAGGCTTCAAAGAGGTTCTGAGGTATCATCATCCATCTACAACAACGTATGGATGCAGATACATCATCTACCTCTGAAAATCTATGACTTCTCATGAGTCATTTCACCAACTGCATGAAAGCAACTTAAAGTTATGCTCTGTAAAACAGAAACCTCACTAAGTTTTTGAGTCCCATAGGTGTGTCTGTGTATGAGTGTTTTGTTTACTGTACACATACAGTGTGATGCCAGAAATGACAGAGAGCTACTGTAAACTGGACACTTTAGAAGGTTACAGTCCCTCTACTATATGAATACACTGTGCAAAGTTGATAACAACGTGACTGTGTGTGTCAAATTGTCACTACTATGTACTCAAAATGGGAAATGTTTTAAGTGTAAGTTCCCATCAGTGAGGAGGATGATGTACATATACTGAAAATAACACTGGCTTAGAATGAGACGTGTTTTACATTGAAGTCTCATTAATGTAAGCCTTTAGGACCCAGGCCTAATGAAAATGAATGTCTCTCCTGCTCCAGTGCAGTGCTGGTGCTTGGCTGGGGCATAGCTCACTACGGAAACCAATCAGAGCACTGGTGTTTGGGGAGGCTGTTGGATTGGCCAGGTGCTCCGTGGCTACACTAAGGTCCTGGAGGTTTTAAAGAGATTTTATTAGAAACATCAACAGTGGGAGAAGCAGGGCGGCCAGCTGAATTAGCTTGTTTCAAACCACGATGAATGGAATCAGGTGGTTTACTGAGCGACTGGAATGAGAGTCTAAACAACAGCTCCAGCTCGAGGACTGGGGGCTTATCTTCCTCTCAGTGGGTCTCTTTTGTCTCTGATACACAGGCGTAACGTAACACGGCTCTGTGGACAGGAATCTGACGAGTGACGTCTGACGCCCTCCACCAGACCAAATAACAGTCTGGCAGTGTCGGGACAAGGGGAGTCAATGTAGCTGTATTTCTGCATGACAACAGCTGCACATCGATTCTGATGAAAATATTTTTATTGAGACTGAGACCTCCTCACTCTCTCTCTGCCAAACTCCCCCCTCCCCCCTACATCAAAAGCTTGCTCTCTCTCTTTTGTGAATAGCTGGGAGTTGGGAAAGAGATTCCCTCTTGTTGTTTGGCCTGAATAGAGGGACCTGGAGGTAGGGTTGTGACGGTCATGGAATTTTGGATGGCGGTAATTGGCCAGCCAAATGCAGTCTCCGTAATAACCGTTAGAATACGCACATGTTCTCCTTTCCTGTGCTCCTGATTTCATGTGCTGCCATAGAAATAGAATGAATAGAACGGGCGTTCCCATTCAAGTCAAAGATGTCATAATGGGTGGACTGGCGGCCATTGCGAGTGCACCAATAGGAGCAAAGCAGGAAGTATCCCCAGCAACGTGAAGTGATTTTTTTATTTAACTCAACTGAGATTACAAAAAAGACATTCCATTGCATGAGCCACATCAGTTAACATCATTTGAATGAACGAACATTCTACATTAACATGGAAATTATTGCATCACAATACCAGGCAGCCATTGCAAGTGTACCCATGAGTTTACCAGTCAAATTGCCTGGGTTAGTGGTTCCAAGCCCATTCTATTCATCGTTTGCTACAACACCTTGCTTGTTTCAGCAAGTGGCAAAGTTTCATCACGTTGTTAAGAGTCCATGTTATCGCAGAAACAGACTCAACCGCATGAATGCCTGAACCGTTCTGTCTTCAGTCAGCTGTTCATTCCAAAATAATACAATAAATGAAACGGTTATGATGTTTAATTTATTTTCATGACAGTCTTCAACCATGACCGTCGGTTACATGGTTATATGGTAATTATGCCAGCCCTACCTGGAGGAGAAGTAACCTCAGACTCCCAGAGAGACTGATGGCCTCATCGCCTACTTACAGGATCACTACTCAAATCCACTTCTCCTCAGCTCCAATTAGCTGTGGTGGGGAGCCCTGCTCTGTTGTCTGCCAGGCCCTGACCAGACCACTGGGGCTGGGATAGACCAGGCAGAGAGGGAGTGAGCCTAATGTTAAGTCACTTATGTTCCAACCTTCTCAGCAATTAGGGAGCATATGAGCCTGCAGCTGGTCTGAAGCTGAAAAGCAGCAAGGGGAGGGAGGGTGTTAGCACTAGCAGTTCTGACTGCCAGGCATTAGGGCTGGTGAGCTCTTTGTTTTTGCTTTTTGTTGGTATTTGTTTTTTATTGAATATTAAAACATACAATCTACCTGCAGTGAAGTCGTTCAACATTTACTTAACATTCAGTCATCTAATAGACTCCCATCCGGAGCGACCCACAGAAGCAACCAGGGACAAGCGCACCGCCCAAGGGCACGTCGACAGATCTCCCACCAAGTAAAAACGGTGACCCGAACCAGCGACCTATCGGCCACCAACCCTCCAAGATCCCCTCCACAGTTCCCCGAGAGCTACCCCTCAACCATCCGAGACCCCCCCGGAAAAAAAAAACCTCTCCCTCTATTCCCCACCCCCAAGACACCTTCCCCCAAGACACCTACAACCAACAAAATGAAAAAAATTGTAAAAATAGAAAAACAAAAGAAAATAGAAAACAATGCAAAAACAAAAAATAGAAACAACAAGGCCAACTGTATACGTTTTAGTGCATGTGTGGCACTATTTACATGTGTGCGTTTGAATGCGAGTATGTGTATCTGCATGTGTACACGCGTACAAGCACCTGCGCAGCATCAGCCTCAGGCAAACAGGCATAGGATGTAACAGTGTTGCCGCTCAGTGTCATTCAAACATACTTTTTTTTGTTCGTTTATTTTGACTTAATTTTTTACTTTTATCTTTGACCGTCATTCTATCCCCCGCTCAGCAACTCCACTCCCACTTGTCTCCAGTTCCACATCCCAACCCTCAGCCCATCCCACCTATCTCTGCTGGCCACCCTCTTCGGATTTCTACAACCCATATATCTTTCAACTATGCTGTGATGTTTAACATACAATTTTAATCTAATCGAATAGAATCCACAGATTCTACTTTTACTAAGAGTATTAGTATATTAGTAATTGACTGACCAGGTCTCTCCAGATCTCCCAACAATGCTATTTCTAATTTTAGATTAGTGTAATGCTTTTTCAGTCATTCCTGAACCTGAGACCAGAAACAGGCTACCTGAGGGCAAGACCAAAACAAATGGTCTATTGATTCTGTATCCTCACAACAAAATCTGCAGAGCTGCGATGATTGTATGCCCCAAATATTCAACATTTTGTTGGTGGCAAGAGTTCTGTACAATAATTTTAGCTGAAAAGCACAAAGTGTTGAATCTTGCATCGTTATATATATCAAGTCATACACCCTGTGCCATGGAATCGGTACATCAAAAATCTGTATGGCACAGCTGTCAACATCCTGGTCCTCAAATGAAACTGGTATACTTTCCTATTTATGCTATTTTTGTTCCTCTGCCAGTTTTGATCCTTTATATTTGGCAGACAAACCAGTTCCCTACCTCCTTCCGCTGCCACCTGCCTCCTCCATTTTTGTGGTAATGCTGTAATCAATTGTAATTTTGGATTGAGCAGACCTTCCCATAGAATTCTGATAACTCCATGAAAGACATAACTCTACTATTCCAATTTAGTCCCGTGTAGCTCAGTTGGTAGAGCATGGCGCTTGCAACGCCAGGGTTGTGGGTTCGATTCCCACCGGGGACCAGTATGAAAATGTATGCACTCACTAACTGTAAGTCGCTCTGGATAAGAGCGTCTGCTAAATGACTAAAATGTAAATGTACAATATCATTTAAAAACAAAATCTCCTTTTCAAACATATTTTCCATAAATACAGGTATTTTATCAACCAGCACATTTGAGTTCAACCATAATATTTGTAATATTTGTTCTATCTTTTCAGGGGGATGAAATTGAACTTGTAACCAGCTGTGCCATGCTTATTTGAAAAAGACAGATACTTTGAACAAGGTTTCATTTTCAATTAATCGAAAATGAGACATGGCAATCTACACAAGGGCTAAAAGGCCATTTTTAAACAATGGATTTGCTTTTCTTAGTAATCTACTTGAGAACCATTTTGGGTTCAAGTACAACTTTTGTATAAGTGAAGCTTTTAGAGAGAGGTTTAGTGATTTTATATTTAATAATCTCAACCCACCCAGTTCATATTCATTATATAGAAAGGCACGCTTTATCTTGTCTGGTTTAGCATCCCAGATAAAGCAAAATCTTTTTTCTCATATGATTTGAAAAACGCCATAAGTAAGTGAGTACACTGAGATATGACTGAGGAGTTTTAATCTGTGTAATTTTTCCACAAATAGACAGGTATTTACCTCTCCATGGTTGCAGGATCTTGTCTATTTTTACTAGTTTTCTATTGAAATTAATTGTGGAGAGCTCATTTATATATTTTGTGATATGAATACCAAGTATGTCTACTTCAGCGTCAGCCCATTTTATTGGTAAACTGCAGCTTAATGTAAAAGTTGTATTTTTTAAAGATCCAATACGTAATATGGTACACTTATCAAAATTAGGTTTCAGTCCAGAGAGGCCAGAAAAGTGATCTAGATCTTCAATGAGACATTGCAGGGATATAGCTTGCGGATTTAATATAAAACTTGAGTCATCGGTAAGCTCTTTGTTAGCTATAACATTATGAGTAACGTTGTGAGTTGGGTTACAGCAGCATAGAGGATGTAGTCTCATAATGGTTTGGTGGGGGTGTTAAATAGCACTCTTACAGCACAGGGACTCAGAGAGCAATGTGTCAAAGTGCTCTGCTTGAAAATCAACTTAGAGAATGTCAGATATAATTCTATCCCATTAGCCTCTTCAACTATTATTGAGCTTGGTGAGTGGAATTTGTTATTGATAACTACCCCAAAAATTATGTTCTAAATATACACCTATTTCCTGATTTGGCCTAAGTTCAAATGAAATTGATCACCAGTCAACGCTTACTTTAAATGGCGCAATAACCATTGACCCAAAACTCTGAAGTATAGAGTTGTAAGTGTCTTACCTCTCTTCAAGAACCTGAAATGCATTATCTGAAAACAGCATTCGCATTTCATTTTCAAAAATTGGTAGACGATTTTAAGGCAAGTAAACAAGTGTTCTCTTGGACGTGTTGCTAAATCCAAGTCCTCACTTAACAATCAGTCCAAATGAATAGATATTGATGTATGCCCAAGACCACTTGCTGTGCTAAAATTATACTTCCTATGCAAACACAAACACCTAGAAAATTATGGTAAAAAAAAGCCAACAAAACAATTTGCTTGTGGGACACAGCATACAGGCATATCTCTTATTGAGTCAGTCTGTGTTGTTTAGTGTTCCTAGTAATCAGGCACATTAGTATCCTCTCACACCCCGGCCAGCCTGCCTATCTGAGTTCTCTCACATGTCCACTGACATCTCTCCAACACAGAGCCCAGACTCAGCACAACGCCTGGGTCGTTCCACGAATAGAGTATATTTAGCGTCCCTTTGATATTTTAAGTAGAAATTTTGCACCAATATTGAATTTTAAAAGCGTTTTATATTAAATTAAGTTCCCTTTAAAGAGCGACTGCCTTTAAACAGCAACTAATCCCTTTGAAAACAGCCTATGTGGCAAAAACAGTTATTCTAGTGTCAAAATTTACTACAAAGTGTAAATAGGATAATTTTGGTCATAAATTCAGTCTCTTCTAAAACAGAGTTTGGCACATCCTTGCGTCACAATGGGTAAATGAAGGTTGGGTTTTGATTTGACAATGTACATTTGTCCCTTAACATAGGGTGAACAACTGCGGTGATTGCTCTCTATCCAATAGCATAGACAGTGAGACAGACCTGCCCAGCATCCCGACTTTGTTTACATAAGACAACCCGTCACAAATTTGTTTACTTGAGAAATACTGCACCAAACACCTTAGTTAGATGTAAAATTGCACAACTAAAACATCCTTGGCAAAAACATCAACATTTATTACAGATTTCTTGAGTTTCTTGATTCATTCTGGGGATTTTGAGGTGTCTCATGGGGCACAAACATCATTAACCAAACTCGGAATCAGTCAGGAAACACCTCCAAGACTGAAAACTCGTTTTTCTAATGAGCAACAGAAAAACACACGTGCCAATCGACATGCTCAGTGGCTCTTTAATATAGACCACATGAAACTTTTATAAATCAGATTTTTAATATGAATAAAGACTTGCTAAAGTGCCAAACATCAGTATTTTGACAGGTCCCTCTTCATGTTTTTCCGACTTCTAGGAAGATTTTAATCCACTTAACCCAAAATATCGCCAAGTTTTCACCATCATTGTAAAGCCCTAGTTATGTTCTTGCTTTGACAAAGTCATTTCTGAAGAAAATAATCAATGTCATGTGATTAGTGATCAATTTACTTCTGTCCCTCATTTTAAGGTCAACCCTGTTACGTGAACTGAACTCTTGTTTTAATATGGTGAAACTATTCCTTTTAAAATAATTTTTTCAAAAGAAACATTTAACATATAATACTGAAATGATAGCGTAAAAGCAGGTGAGCTGGTTCTACTCTTTTTTGGGCCATTGTCTGGTGTTTTGTGATGGAAAACTGAGCGAGTCAAGCATAAAATGTCAACCATGTTACCCATAGATAGGCTATACAAATGTTTTAACAATAAATAAATAGTGAAGCTTGCATTTAATTGCACTTCCCTGTTGCACACAACAAGCTTCCATTCCCCCTGTCACAAGGGGGAGTAATGGCTGATTTAAGATGAAAATCTCAACCCTGTTAAGGTCAATCCTGTTACTTTAATGGCACTTTAGTTTTTTTTACCAAGTTACACTACCCAAAATGTACTCTATTCATGGAACGACCCGCCTGCAATCTGCCAGCACACTCCCAGCCCATCGATCTACTAGATTGATTACCGTAGCGCTGCAATGTCTTTGACTTTCACCCGTGACCTCCCTCTCCTTCTCTCGCATGCTATCTACTGTATTTTCTCACTCACTCTCTCTCCCTCGCTCTATTTATCTCTTGCTTGCCTTTCTATCCATCTCCTCTCTCACACTGGCAGTATCTATGTGTGTGTGAGTGTAGAAGCCTCGTGATAATAGTGAAATATAGGGTTGTGAAGGTGAACACAGTGGAATCACAGCCACCAACTCCCTGCTCTACTTCATTTCATATTGACATACGCAGCCAAGCGCAAGCTGGAGTGGGGAGGGAGGGGGAAAGGGGTCAGCCCCATGGATTTTCCAGCAGGCTGAAAGTGAGACTCCTGGCCAGGCTCAGGTCCAAGCTTTATTTCTGTCCACTGGGAATGGGAGCTCTAGGGGCCAGAGGAGGTAGAGACCGAGAGGATACATAACTCTATTTACAGTAAACAAAAGGCAAATCATATTTGACAATATGGACTAATATCTTGTTTACCTTCAAACTTCTGTGTTTGAATATCAAGCAGTAATTAACACCACCACCCAATTCCTATGTTGAACAACGTGGTCTACCAATGAATGTAGCTTGGTTCAAGCCTGGTTTCTTTCCATATCAGTCATACTACTGCACCTTCAAACTACTGGCAGTGATATTTGATAATAACCAGAGGGGGAAAGGAATGCAAAACATGGAGGGCAGCTCACAGTACCATTTTTAGCCATCCAAGGTGATATAATTAGATCAAGTGTCTATCACAGCCTGTTTCATTGGCTGTTAGAGAACTCCAGGCGCTAGCCCTTTAAAAGAGATAAGGCGAGAGCAGAACACCTCCCCCTATCAGAGGCAAACAACACAGCTGAACTTGACCTAAGGTGGCTCGCTCCTCCTCCCGCCCCTTCTAAATTTCCGTTGCCAGAGCCGCGGAGCACATTCCTCTGTGGCTGTGTTGACTGAACATGCGTGTTGTTGACTGAGCCGGAGAGAGAATGATCTCTGCAGCAGCAGACAGCAGCCGCCACAGTGCATGGTGCAGACTTACGGTATACCGTTCAACGGTCACAGAGACAACTGTTCTGTACAGTACAGTGCAGTGTAGTAGTTTTAGTCTGTGTGAGATAACAGCTACATTTTACAGTGCACACATACACACAACCACAATTTGTTTTTGTGCAGTGCTGTGGCTGCAGATGGAAGAGCCCGCAGATGGGAGGGGTTCACGGGCAGTTCAAGGCAGAGACAGCTCGGCTTCTCAGTATGTGCTCACTTAGAACTTTGGCACTCCTCTCAAGAGTGTTTTATGAAATTGGTTAAACCACCGTACAATCTATTATGACAACTTTTATGCCATATTGAGTTTAATAAAAAAGTATTTCAACACGAGATCTGGAAAATCCTGAATGACACAATACAAGTTGAACGTGTTCAAAGAGTTGGCACAGTTGCATTGGGTAATACTTTTTTTCGTTCTGCAATAAAAACTTAACTCAAACAACACATTTTAACCCAGCATCGTCCTTGAGGATCCAATGCATGCAGGAGTACTGCACTCTGCTCAATTAGTAAAGATACCAAAACACAGGCCAGCAAATGAGCAGGGACCAACACACAGCGTTGCCGTTTGATGGCTTAACACTGCTAACACTGTTCACTCTGTCCAACTCAGAGATGAGAGCAGGGAGGAGGGAGGAAGGAGGGGGAGAGAGAGCTCTGTTGAAGGAAGCGGAGCATAACATAGCCTTGAAACTGAAAGGGGGGTCTGTGCCTTTAAGAACAAATGCTGACTGGTTGCCTCTCTCCCCCTCCCCCGCCTCCTTCCTTTCCCTCTCTCAGCACTAGCCTTCTTCCTTCCCCCTCTTTCTTTGGTCTGAGTGAAAGTGAAAAGCTGCAGCTCCTTATCTGAGTGTTTACAGCCAGGGGTTTGTAGGCTATTAGGCAGGTCAGGTGATAGGGAGGCCGAGCAGCACCGTGACCCAGACGATTCAGGGTGAAGGTCAACTAATGAGGGGGGGGTGATAGGATTTACTGGGAGGGGCCAGCCGGCCAGAGGTAGATCAGTGGCGGAGACACACAGCTGAGGACAGAAACAATTTCCAGTGCCATTCTTTTTCTCTGCCATCTTCCTTTTTCCGTTCACCACAGGAACAGCCATGTTTATTCAATCTAAATGAGTACAGCAGATTGACCAGAACAGAAAGGCTTTCAGCTTTACAGATACACTGTACAGTAGGCCAATCATATTCAGAGTGAAATGTGTAAAAATATCCTAAATAAAAAGACCAAGATATTAATAATTAAGAAGAAAACAAACTAAGCTAACAAACTTGAAAACTTTTACAAAAAGTTATTTTATGCCATATCTTTACTAATTGAGCAGAGTGCAGTACTCCTGCATGCATTGGATCCTCAAGGACGATGCTGGGTTAAAATGTGTTGTTTGAGTTAAGTTTTTTTTGCTGAACGAAAAAAAGTATTACCCAATGCAACTGTGCCAACTCTTTGTGGTCCTCTGTAGCTCAGCTGGTAGAGCACGGCGCTTGTAACGCCAAGGTAGTGGGTTCGATCCCCGGGACCACCCATACACAAAAATGTATGCACGCATGACTGTAAGTCGCTTTGGATAAAAGCGTCTGCTAAATGGCATATTATTATTATTATTATTTCGGCTAAGAACATTCAGGGAAATTAAAGCAATTATTGATAATGTAGCCTACACAACACACACACAAAAATCACACCAGGACAGTGTGCATAGCAAGGAACATCCACAGGCTGGGCTGGGCTGTACGGCGGAGTACTGTACAGTACAGTATGTACAACTGCATGATGATACTGGTGGTGACATGAGAAGGTAATGAATGTCAGCATCCGTAGCTGCAGAGAGAGGGAGGGGTGGGAGGCCTGTGTGTGAATCGGGGCTGTGTGGTCTCAATCTGACTGGCTTGTGGAGACAGCCTGCCCTGGGATGCAGCTATTGCTGTTCACAGGAGGTTGGTGGCACCTTAATTGGGGAGGACGGGCTCGTGGTAATGGCTGGAGCGGAATGAGTGGAATTGTATCAAACACATTGTTTCTTTGTGTTTGAAGCCACTCCATTTGCTCTGTTCTAGACATTATTATGAGCTGTCCTCCCCTCAGCAGCCTCCACTGTTGCTGAGTAACCCTATCTGGGCCACCGCACTGCACACACACACACAGGCAAAATTGCCACGGGGGATGGGGGGAGACATGTCCCCCCCCAATATTCAGAACAGGCAGATTCAAAGTTTGGATACACCTACTCATTCAAGGGTTTTTCTAAATGTTTTACTATTTTCTACATTGTAGAATAATAGTTAAGACATCAAAACTATGAAATAACACATATGGATTCATGTAGTAAACAAAACAGTGTTAAACAAATCAAAATATATTTCAAATAGCCACCCTTTGCCTTGATGACAGCTTTGCACACTCTTGGCATTCTCTCAACCAGCTTCACCTGGAATGCTTTTCCAACAGTCTTGAAGGAGTTCCCACATATGCTGAGCACTTGTTGGCTGCTTTTCCTTCACTCTGCGGTCCGATTCATCACAAACCATCTCAATTGGGTTGAGGTCGGGGGATTGTGGAGGCCAGGTCATCTGATGCAGCACTCAATCCCTCTCCTTCTTGGTAAAATAGCCATTACACAGCCTGGAGGTGTGTTGGGTCATTGTCCTGATGAAAAAAAAATGATAGTCCCACTAAGCCCAAACCAGATGGGATGGCGTATCGCTGCAGAATGCTGTGGTAGCCATGCTGTTTAAGTGTGCCTTAAATTCTAAATAAATCACAGACAGTGTCACCAGCAAAGCAGCCCCACAACATAACACCTCCTCCTCCATGCTTTACGGTGGGAAATACACATGTGGAGATCATCAGTTCACCCACACCGCGTCTCACAAAGCCACGGCGGTTGGAACCAAATATCTCAAATTTGGACTCCAGACCAAAGGACACATTTCCACTGGTCTAATGTCCATTGCTCGTGTTTCTTGGCCCAAGCAAGTCTCTTCTTCTTATTGGTGTCCTTTAGTAGTGGTTTCTTTGCAGCAATTCGACCATGAAGGCCTGATTCACGCAGTCTCCTCTGAACAGTTGATGTTGAGATGTGTCTGTTACTTGAACTCCGTGAATTTCTGCAATTTCTGAGACTAGTAACTCTAATGAACTTATCCTCTGCAGCAGAGGTAACTCTGGGTCTTCCATTCCTGTGGTGGTCCTCATGAGAGCCAGTTTCATCATAGTGCTTCATGGTTTTTGCGACTGCCCTTGAAGAAACATTCAAAGTTCTTGAAATATTCCGTATTGACTGACCTTCATGTCTTAAAGTAATGATGTACTGTCATTTCTCTTTGCTTATTTGAGCTGTTCTTGCCATAATATGGACTTGGTCTTTTACCAAATAGGGCTATCTACATAAAAACATTGAACACCAGCAAATCAGCTCCAAGTGATGTTAATTTTGGAAATCTGTTCCAAAATATTTCCACGCATAATAGAGATATAATCTGACTGTACAAAACATTTGCTCTTTCCATGACATCGACTGACCAGGTGAATCCAGGTGAAAGCTATGATCCCTTATTGATGTCACTTGTTAAATCCACTTCAATCAGTGAAGATGAAGGGGAGGAGACAGGTTAAAGAATAATTTTTAAACCTTGAGACAATTGAGATGTGGATTGTGTATGTGTGTCATTCAGAGGGTGAATGGGCAAGACAAAAGATTTAAGTGCCTTTGAACAGGGTATGGTAGTAGGTGCTAGGCACACCAGTTTGTGTCATGAACTGCAACGCTGCCGGGATTTTCACAATCAACAGTTTCCCGTGTGTATCAAGAATGATTCACCACCCAAAGGACTTGACACAACTGTGGGAAGCATTGGAGTCAACATGGGCCAGTATCCCTGTGGACCGCTTTCGATACCTTGTAGAGTCCAGACACGATCAGAACACGCAGGTTGAGATATCAAAACAAACTCTGAACCAACTATATTAATTTGGGGACAGGTCGAAACACATGAAACATTAATGGACATTTAGCTAGTTAGCTGTTGCTAGCTAATTTGTCCTGGGATATAAACATTGGCTTGTTATTTTCCTTGAAATGCACAAGGTCCTTTTTTTCTAGATCTTTGTAGAATTGTTACCCATTTTGAGTCACACAAAATCGTGTGTTCTCTACTCCAACAATTAATCCACAGATAAAAGGGGAAACCTAGTTAGTTTTTAGTAATTTCTCCTCCTTCAGTATTCTTCTTCTGTGGACTTTATATGGCGGTTGGCAACCAACTTTGACTGGAGTGTGGACCTCAGTTAATCTTTCAATGACCCACGTGGGTATATGCTCCTAAAAACCAATGAGGAGATGGGAGAGGCGGGACTTGCAGCGCGTCAAGTGTCAAAAATAGAATCAAGTTCTATTTTAGCGCCTGGCTACAGACGCTCGTTGAGGCGTGTGAGCAGTTTGGATGAAATGATTGAATAACAAGTATGTGTACATTTATTTTGCAACGCTCACGCACGCAACGCGGGCGGTGTGGTCAGCATGTTTGGAAGGTGTTTCTTAAATGTTTTGTACACTCAGTGTATGGTCATGACCATCGGCCCCCTGATGTTCCGGTCCCCTTAACATCGGGTCAAGAAAAAAAATCTGCCCGCGGCTGAATCTAGTTGATGATCCCTGCTGTAGAGATCAGTAGGAAAAGGCACTTCCGTAGCCAAATATCTTATTCATCAATTATTTTATTTTTATTTTTATTTCAATGACCTGGTATGATGGTGCATTGATCAGTTATACAGTTTAAAGCCGTTATTTGTGTCAACGTTTAAAGTAACTGTCCGGTGTTTCCAGATTTCTATGAAATATAACCTCAAATGTATTACAACTATTTCACAATGAGTGAAATAGTTTTCCTTCCAATATTTTTTATTACGTATGTTAAAAATAAGCTTTTCTGTGTTGGAATGGTGTGGGCGTACCCCAACAACATAATGGTGTGGGTGTATACTGGTCATAAAAAATATTAATGACATCATCCTCTTGAGGAAATAGCAAGCATTTTTTAAACGGTCTGTTTGAGATACAAGTTTGAGGTGGGTTTTTGAAGTGTTTTTTTTTTCTTCTTCAATTTATGCTTTGGCCACAAATATGAGTATATTCACATTTACATTTTACAGTTACTTTAAAATCGCAACATTTTCTCTCAGCCTCATGGCAAAATGTGTAGAGTAGCAGGAAATTAGCTTTAAAACTGTAAAATGTTCTCTCAGACTCATGAAAAAATGTGTAGAATAGCATTATAAAACTGCAAATTGTTCTCTGTGCCCTATGGCAAAATGTGCTGAAATGCAGCAAGTTAGCTGTTTTCCCCCCTCAATGTGATTTTTTTTTTTTTTGGGGGGGGGGGGGGGGTCTTTCACTTATCCTTCCACTTACTGTTTTTCTAAATACCCCTCTACTTGCTCTCAAAATACCCCTCAAAAGAAGCATAATAAGTAATGTCAAAGTGTGTAGAATTGGAGGAAATGCATTTTAAATATCTACACCACAATTTCACCCTTGCCACACACACACTCATATATATACACACACACACAATCACCCCCTCACACTCGCTTTACATCATCCTGACACACTGACCTCTCAAATGCACTCATAAACACACACTTCACTGCTCCCGCACACACACACGCCACGGAGAAGACCCTGTCTGTTTGCTGGGGTCAACTCACACACAGAGGGGCTGAGGAGGGTCTTCTGCAGTGCTGATTCCCAGCGTTCAGTATTTAAAACAGCTAAATTATTATTTTAACTGCATACGGACGCCAATTGTTCCCATAATATTTCAAAACCGTTTGCATTGTAACAGAGGCTTACAGTAGCAGATAATTCCGTTTTTATGATCTTTTTATTTGATGACAGGCTGTGCTCCTCCCTGCCACTAAATACGCCTAATAGAACAGCCTATTCGCCTTAATAGTGGGCACACAGGCCCATTGTGTGTCTATCCTACTGTTTGTGGATTATGTGGGGTGGCCTGGCAGGCTGATCGGGACCCACGGCAGGGGCCAGGGAAGAGCTGCCCCATCAGAGGATGAGCCAAGTAGCAGTGGAGATGCAGAGAGAGGTCTTGGCTGATGTCTGCTGGCTCCAGCCCTAAGAGACAGCCCGCCTGCCTGTGCATCAGCTGGCGCCCAGCTTTCCCCGCTAACTACCAGGCTACACCCTTTTATACAACACTGTAACTTTTAACACATCTCTGAGGCTGGCGTTCGAAACCCATGCTCATTTAAAATGATTTACACTGTCAGGACTTTTTCTTTCTCTCTCTCTCTCTCTTCCTCTCGCTAACGGTCCATCTCTCTCCTTCCAAGACAAACTAACTTCTACAGCTCAGCGCTGTGTGACTGACAGTAAAACAGTTGTTTAAAAGGTCACAGAGCACGGTGCCAGGTCTGCTGCTGCAGGATGTGTGCGTTTACAACACCACACCTGGACAGGCCTGATCATCCACTGAGTTTTCACTATGACACAGCATCTAAGTAGACTTCCTCCTACAGAGCCTTACTGCAGCACTGACATGTCACTGACGCATAAGGATACTTCCTTCCTATTGTCTGTTCCTAGTAAAACACATAGGTGTCAAAATTCTAAGACTGATTTGCCATTACTGTATGGGGGGGAAATATATGAACTATTCTAAATGGTCAACAGTTGACTAACTTGTGATATGATGATAAAGACTATAAAGAGTCTGTGAGAATGTGTGTGAGTGTGAGGGCAGTGCACGTACCTCTCTCCTGTACGAAGTAGGCCAGGTAGAGGTCCAGCTCCTTGACCGAGACGCTGATGTGGTGTGGCTGGACACAGAGGATGGGGTTGTTGCACGGCCCCGCCTTGACCAGGCGCTCTCCGTCCGTGCTCTCCAGCGGGATTCCCTTGAACAGGATGACCATGACCAGGTCCAGCCTCCATACCTTGTCGGCTTGGCGCAGGCAGTCGATCCTCCTCATCTTGCCCTTCTGGTCAGGGTTGGAGAGGACGCAGCAGGGGGGCTTCTTCCCCGTGATGGACAGCACAAAGTCCTCACGGCACTCGGGCCGGATGTCCTTGCGGAGTTTGGCCAGCAGCCGCGACGCCCACTTCTGCTTGACCTCGGGCTTCTCTCCAAGCAGCTCGTCCTTCACCGCCCGCTCTTCCTCCTTGGTCATCCTCTTCTCGTGCTTCTTGAAGTACTTGCGTTTGCGCGCCTGCAGGTTGAACCAGGTGTAGGCGAAGGCACGCACATGCGGCAGTAGGGCCTCGATGAACGGATGAAACTCATCCTGGAGAAGGGGACAAGACAAGAAGGGGTGAGTACTACTGTATACATAAATGTACCAGAAGTGACCAAGCAGTATGAACCGTAACCGTTAACAGCCTATACAGTACGTGTGTATGGAACAAATGACCGTAAATAAAATAAAAGTTTAACCATAGTGGTTCTTTGTCTCCACGCTCAGTGAAACACCACCACCAACAGTAATCATTTATTCAACTATGCTTTGTTGATTGTTTTCCTTCTTTGTGGTCTGATTTTCAACAACCAAAATATACACATCTGCGTGCCTTTGGGGCACCTCACAAGCCAGTTGCTTTGCTGTTTAGAACACAACCGTTGAGCAATGTTCTCTTGGTATCTCTAATTACTTCCATATTTTCACAGAGCAAAAAGCCCATATGCACCAGCCTGCCATATAAAAACCATCCTGAGACCATTTGCACATATAATATGCAAAACTATATGGTATTAAATATAGGCATGGTGCCTGCGTGTTTGTGTTTGCACGTATGCAGGTTGAGCCAAACAATGTATAGACAAAGGTTGTTTGTGAGCACATAGGCTATAAATGCATGCATGTTTATGTACAGTGAGGGAAAAAAGTATTTGATCCCCTGCTGATTTTGTACTTTTGCCCACTGACAAAGAAATGATCAGTCTATAATTTTAATGGTAGGGTTATTTGAACAGTGAGAGACAGAATAACAACAACAAAATCCAGAAAAAAGCATGTCAAAAATGTTATAAATTGATTTGCATTTTAATGAGGAAAATAAGTATTTGACCCCCTCTCAATCAGAAAGATTTCTGGCTCTCAGGTGTCTTTTATACAAGTAACGAGCTGAGATTAGTGCTCCTAATCTCAGCTTGTTAGCTGTATAAAACACACCTGTCCACAGAAGCAATCAATCAATCAGATTCCAAACTCTCCACCATGGCCAAGACCAAAGAGCTCTCCAAGGATGTCAGGGACAAGATTGTAGACCTACAAAGGCTGGAATGGGCTACAAGACCATCACCAAGCAGCTTGGTGAGAAGGTGACAACAGTTGGTGCAATTATTCGCAAATGGAAGAAACACAAAATAACTGTCAGTCTCCCTCGGCCTGGGGCTCCATGCAAGATCTCACCTCGTGGAGTTGCAATGATCATGAGAACGGTGAAGAATCAGCCCAGAACTACACGGGAGGATCTTGTCAATGATCTCAAGGCAGCTGGGACCATAGTCACCAAGAAAACAATTGGTAACACACTACGCCGTGAAGGACTGAAATCCTGCAGCGCCCGCAAGGTCCCCGTGCTCAAGAAAGCACATATACATGCCCGTCTGAAGTTTGCCAATGAACATCTGAATGATTCAGAGGAGAACTGGGTGAAAGTGTTGTGGTCAGATGAGACCAAAATCGAGCTCTTTGGCATCAACTCAACTCGCCGTGTTTGGAGGAGGAGGAATGCTGCCTATGACCCCAAGAACACCATCTCCACCATCAAACATGGAGGTGGAAACATTATGCTTTGGGGGTGTTTATCTGCTAAGGGGACAGGACAACTTCACTGCATCAAAGGGACGATGGACGGGGCCATGTACCGTCAAATCTTGGGTGAGAACCTCCTTCCCTCAGCCAGGGCATTGAAAATGGGTCATGGATGGGTATTCCAGCATGACAATGACCCAAAACACACGGCCAAGGCAACAAAGGAGTGGCTCAAGAAGAAGCACATTAAGGTCCTGGAGTGGCCTAGCCAGTCTCCAGACCTTAATCCCATAGAAAATCTGTGGAGGGAGCTGAAGGTTCGAGTTACCAAACGTCAGCCTCGAAACCTTAATGACTTGGAGAAGATCTGCAAAGAGGAGTGGGACAAAATCCCTCCTGAGATGTGTGCAAACCTGGTGGCCAACTACAAGAAACGTCTGACCTCTGTGATTGCCAACAAGGGTTTTGCCACCAAGTACTAAGTCATGTTTTGCAGAGGGGTCAAATACTTATTTCCCTCATTAAAATGCAAATCAATTTATAACATTTTTGACATGCGTTTTCTGGATTTTTTGTTGTTGTTATTCTGTCTCTCACTGTTCAAATAAACCTACCATTAAAATCATAGACTGATCATTTCTTTGTCAGTGGGCAAACGTACAAAATCAGCAGGGGATCATATAATTTTTTCCCTCATTGTATGTGTTTGTGCTTGTGCTTGCACATGAAGGCCAATTCATTTGGAGTGATTGTGTGCAGAGGTCATCTATCCAAATATAATAAAATGAAATGTGCACATATAAGCAGAGTTAAAGATGTATTGCGAGTAGTACAGTGTTCAAATCGGTACAAGCCATTTTCCATGCTGCCCTTTTGGCTTTGTATGTTTGCCCCTGTGTCTAAGAGGTTTAACGCTTTGTGGAATACAAATGTCCCAATATCAACTATCCAGTGATCATCTCTTTCGTAGAACTGTACAATTCCAAATAGAACATTCTAGAATCTCTTTCCTCAAAGGGTTAATATGTTGATTAATGGAGTCTCTATGGGCTGCTTGGTTTCCACACACAGAGGTTGGAGCAAAGCGGAGTGTGAAGGTGCTTCAGAGAGCCAATACAGGCCCTAGGAGCCGGCCCAGGGAGCATAATTGGAAATGACTGTTGCACTCTGCAGATCTCATGCAATAAACAGTCTGCAGCACTGCTCTCAGCAGCACAACATTTTAAGTGCTTCCAGCTGTCCCAACCATGGCTGCCTGCTCCAAGCGGACGACATCGGTTTCAGATAAATATATATATATTTTTTTTAACATCCCTCCCACACTGATGTTTCATTTGATCCGGGATGGCCAGTGTATTCTTTCCTTTGTTCTTGAAAAGTAACACTACTGTTTGCATTAAATAAAATATGCATCATGTCCTTGAGGGCATTCTGTATGATAAGGTTTATGCTTTTTTAAGTTTAATCGTAATAAAACATCTGTGGTGACATCCTTTACTCAGGTTTATTCAGTCTGGCTTAATTGTATTCCTATTCGGGACAGTTGTAAAAACCAATATATTGAAAGCAGTGACTCCACTGAGAAGAGGAAACCAGATGTATACCTTCTATTTTAAACAGTAACAGCAGGGCAAATTGTGTTTTCATGTCCGCTTATGTCAACTTTATATCTGAACAGGGTTCAAAGAAAACAGTCAGCTGTAATTTTGGGGTTCAGAGTCCCTTGTCTTGGCTTGTTGAATGCACAGCACACATACCCACATCTCCAATCAGGGGCGGAAGAGAAGTGATAGAGTTACGGTGTAAACCTTCCAAAGCAAACAAAGAGAGCAGAGAGAAACTCTCCTGATAGAAACCAGAGGCCTGGAAACAAGACAGACAATCTGATGAGGGCTTTATGAATGTCCAAAAAGAGAAGGCAATTCAACACTGCCATGGGTACAGCAATCTCTCAGTGCGTCTATATAACGTCTACATAACGTTTGGTTTTTGAACTGAACGTTTCAAGTAGAGCTGCAGCTCTCCAGTCAAAATGAAGAGAGGTTAGCTTCCATTTCAGGCATTCATAAATCATATGTGTTTTAGCCAAATGATAACACCACAAAACGTTTACGGGGGAAAGCCTGAAGACATTGTAACAGTTTGAGGCCAAATCCATTTTCAATGTGTGCTATACTTCTCAAATGGGGGCCTATTTAACAGTCTAGCCCAGAAATAAAAGACTCCTAACCATGGATGTTCCCCTGCCTGGCCCATGTAGCTGCTCTCATTAAACACATTGAGCTGGAATCTCCACCAACCATTCCTGCGGCAAAAGTAAACACTAATTAGGCTTTCACTGAGGTTAGTTCATATTTTTGAAATATTTCCATGACGTTTAGAGTGAACTCCAAACTTTAAGGTAGGTCCCTCTTTTCCACTTATCCCTGCCTCCACTTTTATGATGTCCTTATGTTTTCTTAGCTCCTTCCATCCACATACCCCCTAGCTATAGCCTCCATCTGTGCAAACCAGACTTTTACAGGCCCCTAATGGTAGTCTTTAGCCACACAAACCTGTCCCTCTTTCACCTGCGCTCTAGCGTCTCTCCAGCCCAACCCCACCCCAATACACAGGTGAATAGAGATCTGAGACCAAACAGACGCCTTCATTTAAATGTACCCATTAACCTAGCTGCGAAACAAGTGTTGCCTTATTGCGTTTTTACTACAGTAAACACGAGGATGAAAAAGCTGTGCAGAGGGAAGGGGTTGAGAAGCAGGCCCTCTCTCTCCTCTTGCCTTTCCATATTGCTCTGATTTTCCTACAATCAAAATCAAAAGGTTGCCTTGACTTCAGATCTGTTTATATTTTTATTTTTATTTTACGCTCTGACGATGAGAATGTTATTGATAAACAGAAGTGATGAATGAGATCCCTATGGCAAACCGACTGCAGATCTTTGATCGGAGCCTGGGTCTGATGGCAGCTCAGCACAGAGGCCTGCTGAGAGATCTGCCCTGTGCACCTAGCTCAGTCTGGCCATTCAATGGTATCCCTTACAAAAACAAAGAAAAACATATGAAAAAAAATCAGATGTGAAAAAACTTGGTTTTCGGACACGTGTGAACAAATCACATCTGAAAAATGTGAATGTATTTATTTTATTATTCACGAGCCAGACACGTGGTTTTCAGACGAGTGATGTTTCACATGTAAATTTTTCATGTGACATTTATTTTTCACACGTTTATTTTTGACCACTTCCAGCTAAATTTGGTCTCCCATCCAGAGACAGACCAGGACCAACCCTGCTTAGCTTTAGAGGCAATCCAGCAGTGGGATGCATGGTGCTATGTTGCTTGAATAAACGTGCCAAAACATAAAATGTATTTCACAGAAGAAAAAACATTTGCATCCATTTATAATTCATTTGTTCTCGCATTTAGAAATTATTTCCTGGCAAAATTTTGTTTTGCTATCAATATCATTATTTTTGTATGCAATACATATCATTTTGTTCTCGACTGTTCTCGAGTTTTGCTTGATATTAACGACGCAAAAGTAACTCACTCACTAGAGCAGTGGTTCCCAAACGTATTATAGTCCTGTACCCCTTCAAACATTCAACCTCCAGCTGCGTACCCCCTCTAGCACCAGGATCAGCGCACTCTCAAATGTTGTTTTTTGCCATCATTGTAAGCCTGCCACACACACACACTATACGATACATTTATTAAACATAAGAATGAGTGTGTGAGTTTTTGTCACAACCCGGCTCGTGGGAAGTGACAAAGAGCTCTTATAGGACCAGGGCACAAATAATAATAATCAATAATTTTGCTCTTTATGTAGCCATCTTACATATAAAACCTTATTTGTTCATCAAAAATTGTGAACAACTCACCACAGGTTAATGAGAAGGGTTTGCTTGAAAGGACGCACATAACACTGCAATGTTGGGTTGTATTAGAGAGAGTCTCGGTCTTAAATCATTTTCCACACACAGCCTGTGCCTGTATTTAGTTTTCATGCTACTGAGGTCTGAGAATCCACTCTCACATAGATACGTGGTTGCAAAGGGCATCAGTGTCTTAACAGCGCGATTTGCCAAGGCAGGATACTCTGAGCGCAGCCCTATCCAGAAATCTGGCAGTGGCTTCTGATTAAATTCAATATTCACAGAACCACTTGTTGCAATTTCGATGAGGCTCTCTTGTTCAGATATCGGTAAGTGGACTGGAGGCAGGGCATGAAAGGGATAACAAATCCAGTTGTTTGTGTCGTCCGTTTCGGGAAGTACCTGCGTAATTGCGCACCCAGCTCACTCAGGTGCTTCGCTATATCACATTTGACATTGTCCGTAAGCTTGAGTTCATTTGCACACCAAAAATCATACAATGATGGAAATACCTGTGTGTTGTCCTTGTTAATGCAGACAGAGAAGAGCTCCAACTTCTTAATCATAGCCTCAATTTTGTCCCGCACATTGAATATAGTTGCGGAGAGTCCCTGTAATCCTAGATTCAGATCATTCAGGCGAGAAAAAACATCACCCAGATAGGCCAGTCGTGTGAGAAACTCGTCATCATGCAAGCGGTCAGACAAGTGAAAATTATGGTCAGTAAAGAAAACTTTAAACTTGTCTCTCAATTTAAAAAAAACGTGTCAATACTTTGCCCCTTGATAACCAGCGCACTTCTGTATGTTGTAAAAGCGTTACATGGTCGTTGCCCATATCATTGCATAATGCAGAAAATACACGAGAGTTCAGGGGCCTTGCTTTAACAAAGTTTACCATTTTCACTGTAGTGTCCAAAATGTATTTCAAGCTGTCAGGCATTCCCTTGGCAGCAAGAGCCTCTCGGTGGATGCTGCAGTGTACCCAAGTGGCGTCGGGAGCAACTGCTTGCACACGCGTTACCACTCTACTATGTCTCCCTGTCATGGCTTTTGCGCCATCAGTACAGATACAAACACATCTTGACCACCAAAGTCCATTTGATGTCACAAAGCTGTCCAGTACTTTAAAAAATATCCTCTCCTGTTGTCCTGGTTTCCAGTGGTTTGCAGAAGAGGATGTATTCCTTAATTGACCCCCCATAAACGTAACAGACATATACCAGGAGCTGTGCCAGGCCCGCCATGTCTATTGACTAATCCAGCTATAACGCATAGAATTCACTGGCTTGTATGCGAAGCAGTAATTGTTTCAAAACATCTCCTGCCATGTCACTGATGCGTTGTGAAACAGTGTTGTTTGATGAAGGAATTGTCTGTATAGTTTTTGGGCCTTTTCCCCCAGCATTGTCCCAGCCATATCCGCGGCAGCATGAAGAATTAAGTCCTCCACAATAGTATGGGGCTTGCCTGTCCTAGCCACTCGGTAGCTCATCATATAAGATGTATCTAGCCCCTTCTTATTAATGGTATCTGTTGCTTTTATACATGACTTACTACACGAAAGTAGTCTTATTTCTCCCTCAAACAACTCCTGTGGCTTATTTTTCAAATTGGCATGTTTCGTTTCTAAATGTCTGCGCAAGAGTGAAGGTTTCATCGAGTTGTGAGATTTTGCACATATAACACACTGTGGCTGAGGAAAGGCACTACTCCCAATATAAGTGAACCCCAAATCAATGTAGGTCTCATCATATTTGCGCCTCTTCGATGGTCCAACGTCCCTGTCTGTTGTTCGGTGCTTTCCCGGGTAAGGGGGCAGTAGCTCTTCGGCTGCATCAGACAAACAACTGTCAGTGTCCATGCTAGCTGGGCTAGCAACAAATGTAGAATTACTGATGCTAGCATTGGATGTGCTCGAGGAAGCAGAACAACTTGTGTCGTCTACAGGTGCAGGTGTAGTACTGCTGGTAGTAGCAGTACTACCAGTAGAGCTGGTATGTGTCTCTATGGACTTACTTTTGTTACTCATTTTCGAGCAAAACGGAATGAGTAGCAGCTACGTTTGGCTACATACGGACTGTTAGTGGAATTCCCAAGAGAGTAACGGTTAATGTGATTGGATGTTAATTATTTGACTAGGCTACCTGTATTTGCCATTGTGTTGTTATTTAGCTGAACACTAGATGGTTTAATTGTATTTTTGGCAGTGAAATGAGGCTACTCAGGCGAGAAAAAAACATCACCCAAATGTATAGCCCCGTTGGAAAAACTAAATGGACTGTTTGAAAATGTGAATCACACTTTTATTTGGCATACCCCCGACGGCACTGCGCATATCCCTGGGGGTAAGCGTACCCCAGTTTGGGACTGCCGCACTAGAGGATTGCACCATATAATAACACTATTACTCTATTAAAAGGTGTTTGAAGTGGCAATCCTTAATTGAAACATTAACAAAGCCACAGTTTCAGTAAAAAGCTGAGGGATGGGGCTTGAGAAATGCAACCACTCTCAAATCCATAGACTATGCTATGGAGGCAAGGACTGACTATCCATGATATCAAAATTATAGTTGTAACCATGTTTTTAGGATATACAGTTGCTGTTTACACTTACTTTGTTTACAAACATTGGAGTAAAACAAGCCTATATTTTGAGTTCTGATGGGGTATGACAGTTCAACCTGGTCTCAGAGCATTTCGTATTATTCTGTAGGATTGCCAGTTGGCACAAACAAACATTACAATAATTCACTGTGATAATTCATTGATAATTCTTCTTCCGGTGTTCTCTGCAGTGCGCATCACATAAACAGTGAAAAAATACATAATAGTAAATAAGGTTATCCAAACAATAATTATATCCCTAGAGAAGTAAAAAATATATATACATACACTACCGGTCAAAAGATTTAGAACACCTACTCATTCAAGGGTTTTTATTTATTTTTACAATTTTCTAAGTAGTGAAGACATCACAACTATGAAACAACACATATGGAACCATGTAGTAACCTAAAAAAAGTGTTAAACAAATCAAAATATATTTTATATTTGAGATTCTTCAAAATAGCCACCCTTTGCCTTGATGACAGCTTTGTACACAAGGGGGGGGGGGGGGGTATACAGAAGATAGCCCTATTTGGTAAAATACCAAGTCCATATTATGGCAAGAACAGCTCAAATAAGCAAAGAGAAACGGCAGTCCATCATTTAAGATGGTCAGTCAACACGGATAATGTCAAGAACTTTGAATATTTCTTCAAGTGCAATCTCAAAATCCATCAAGCGCTATGATGAAACTGGCTCTCACGAGGACCACCACAGGAAAGGAAGACACAGAGTTACCTCTGCTGTAGAGGATACGTTCATTAGAGTTAACTGCACCTCAGATTGCAGCCCAAATAAATGCTCCAGAGTTCAAGTAACAGACACATCTCAACATCAACTGTTCAGAGGAGACTGCATGAATCAGGCCTTCATGGTCGAATTGCTGCAAAGAAACCACTACTAAAAGACACCAATAAGAAAACTTGCTTGGGCCAAGAAACACGAGCAATGGACATTAGACCGGTGGAAATCTGTCCTTTGGTCTGATGAGTCCAAATTTGAGATTTTTGGTTCCAACCGCTGTGTCTTTGTGAGACGCAGAGTAGGTGAACGGATGATCTCCGCATGTGTGGTTCCCACCGTGAAGCATGGAGGAGGAGGTGTGATGGTGTGGGGGTGCTTTGCTGGTGACACTGTCAGTGATTTATTTAGAATTCAAGGCACACATAACCAGCATGGCTACCACAGCATTCTGCAGCGATATGCCATCCCATCTGGTTTGAGCTATCATTTGTTTTTCAACAGGACAATGACCCAACACACCTCCAGGCTGTGTAAGGGCTATTTGACCAAGAAGGAGCGTGATGGAGTGCTGCATCAGATGACCTGGCCTCCACAATCCCCCGACCTCAACCCAATTGAGATGGTTTGGGATGAGTTGGACCGCAGAGTGAAGGAAAAGCAGCCAACAAGTGCTCAGCATATGTGAGAACTCCTTCAAGACTGTTGGAAAAGCTTTCCTCATGAAGCTGGTTGAGAGAATACCAAGAGTGTGCAAAGCTGTCATCAAGGCAAAGGGTGGCTACTTTGAAGAATCTCAAACATTTTGATTTGTTTAACACTATTTTGGTTACTACATGATTCCATATGTGTTATTTCATAGTTTTGATGTCTTCACTATTATTCTATAATATAGAAAATAGTAAAAATAAAGAAAACCCTTGAATGAGTAGGTGTGTCCAAACTTCTGACTGGTACTGTATATACACACATACATACACACTGTATATATACACATACAGTGCATTCGGAAAGTATTCAGACCCCTTTACTTTTTCCACATTTTCTTACGTTACAGCCTTATTCTAAACTTGATTAAATATATTTTTTTCCTGATCAATCTACACACAATACCCTGTAATGACAAAGCAAAAACAGGTTTTTAGACATTTTTGCACACATCAAAATTAACTGAAATATCACATTTACATAAGTATTCAGACCCCTTAATCAGTACTTTGTTGAAGCACCTTTGCCAGCGATTACAGCCTCAAGTCTCCTTGGGTATGACGCTACAAGCTTGGCACACCTGTATTTGGGGAGTTTCTCCCATTCTTCTCTGCAGATCCTCTCAAGCACTGTCAGGTTGGATGGGTAGCGTCGCTGCACAGTTATTTTCAGGTCTCGCCAGAGATGTTCGAGCGGGTTCAAATCCGGGCTCTGGCTGGGCCACTCAAGGTCATTCAGAGACTTGTCCCGAAGCCACGCCTGCATAGTCTTGTCTGTGTGCTTAGGGTCGTTGTCCTGTTGGAAGGTGAACCTTTGCCCCAGTCTGAGGTCCTGAGTGCTCTGGAGCAGGTTTTCATCAAGGATCTCTCTGTACTTTGCTCCATTCATCTTTGCCTCGATCCTGACTAGTCTCCCAGTCCCTGCTGCTGAAAAACATCCCCACAGCATGATGCTGCCACCACGCTTTACCGTAGGGATGGTGCCAGCTTTCCTCAAGACATGACGCTTGGCATTTAGGCCAAAGAGTACAATCTTGATTTCATCAGACCAGAGAATCTTGTTTCTCATGGTCTGAGAGTCCTTTAGGTGCCTTTTGGCAAACTCCAAGTGTGCTGTCATGTGCCTTTTACAAGCGTGCTGTCATGTGCCTTTTACTGAGGAGTGGCTTCCGTCTGGCCACTCTACCATAAAGGCCTGATTGGTGGAGTGCTGCAGAGATGGTTGTCCTTCTGGAAGGTTCTCCCATCTCCACAGAGGAACTCTGCAGCTCTGTCAAAGTGACCATCGGGTTCTTTGTCACCTCCCTGACCAAGGCCATTCTATCCCGATTGCTCAGTTTGGCCGGGCGGCCAGCTCTAGGAAGTCTTGGTGGTTCCAAATTTCTTCCATTTAAGAATGATGGAGGCCACTGTGTTCTTGGGGACCTTCAATGTCTGACATGCCCTGTCAACTGTGGGACCTTATATGGACAGCTTTGTGCCTTTCCAAAGCATGTCCAATCAATATAATTTCCCACAGGTGGACTCCAAGTTGTAGAAACATCTCAAGGATGATCAATGGAAACAGGATACACCTGAGCTCAATTTCGAGTCTCATAGCAAAGGGTCTGAATACTTATGTTTTTAATTTTTAATAACTGTGCTAAAAATTCGAAAAACCTGTTTTTGCTTGTCATTATGGGGTATTGTGTGTAGATTGATGAGGAATGTTTTTTATTTAATACGTTTTAGAATAAGGCTGTAACGTAACAAAAAAGTCAATGGGTCTGAATACTTTCCGAATGCACTATATGTCTGCTTGTTCTCATGTCTTTTCGGTCTCGTCTCGTTCCTTCCTTCGGTGCTGTGCACCTTCCCATTTACACCAGAGATCTGTATATAACGATGAGATGCTCATGTCTCCGCCCTAACAATGGGAGTCGTTGTCCCAAAGGCGGGAAGGCAAGCTTAGGTTTAAAATAAGCACATAGAAATGAATTGGGCTTATTTTGGACAGATTTTGGCGAGAGTGAAACCTCTCGCTTCGCCTTTCACCCAAGCCCCTCCCACTACCACTCAACAACAACAATGATGAGATCACTTCTTCCTCTCTGACAAATGGTTTCAACTTGCTATTTGCATTTGAGGTTTGGTCCAACAGAATCGGTAATTTGGAAACCGAAACACATGGAGACATTGTCGAGCGCGCATTACAGTACCACGTATCGGCAGCAGCATTTTAGTCAAATAAAGATTGCTATACTAGCTGTTTAGTCTGTTTTATAAATGTGCAATAAGCATAAAACAATTATATAAGAAATTGGCAACTCGTTCTCATTCTGAGAACGAAGGTAGGCCACTTGATTTCAACATCTGAACAAAGTGGACAGGCTAGCATGCTGTTCAAAGAGTTGGAGACGGACAGAAGGTTGTGTTCATAACAATTAAACTGCTTTGCCATGTTAGCTGAATTCAGACCTTGTGAAATTATACCTACATCCAAGTTGGCTGAACTTAAAATATAAATATTAGCTGGCTACTCACTAGCACATGGGCTTGTGCTTGAGAGATTGTTGATGAGACCGGTGCAAATTTTCTATAATGCCTGCTATATTATTAGTGAATGTGCATTATGCATGGTTCTGGTAAAACATTTTACAAAAAGGGCATTTATAGCCAGACCTGAAAGCCAGAGCAGTGATTATTGCAAAAAGAACTGGTAGAACTATCTTGATAAAATAATTAAATTATTAGTGGGTCTTATGGTTGTGGAAGGTATATATTCAGCCTAGGTATAATTTCACAAGCTCTGAATTCATTTGATTATTGCTGACTGTTTTAAATGCAGTGTATTTGACATTTAATTGTACAAACAACGTTTATTTTGAGAAAACATTTATTTACATTTTTATCGCCCATAAGTTTGAAAAAAATAGAGATATGAGTTTTAGGCCATATCGCCCAGCCCCATGTGAAAATGCAAATTTGACATGTTTTTTTTCTTCCTTTTTTTAAGGGATATACTGGTGGCTACTGGAGTCAGTGGCCAGAAATAAGTCTAGAGCCCTGCACACAGAGAGGAAAGACATGGCCTTCACAGCTGTATTTATGCAGTAATTTAATCATTTTGTTATTGCAGAGCCCAGGGAGATGTGCTTTTATTCCTGCTCGTTGCTCGGATACCATTTTTATTATGTCTTAAACAGAGAATGTAATTTCTTTGCCAATCTTTTTTCAAGGAGAGAGGAATTGGGAGGGGTTTGGGGGTTGGTCTTTCTAGCGGATGAGAGAATGGTGGAGTTGTGGTCAGATGTACAATGTCGCCATGGTCACACTTTGTGCCAAGCATGTGTCCCAACCCAAGCAAACAACGAGTGGAAAAAGTGTTCTTACAGTTAATGAAATAAATCTAACTTTCAAATGACTTCTGCCAGAATTTATCAACTTTGCCATCAGGAAGGTTGGTATAGCCTTGTTCTATTTTGCATTGTGAATATTGTAGGTACGGTATTATGAAGATATATATTTTTTTTTCATATTCTCTTTATCCAGGCAAGTGCAATGGAGAAGTTATTAAGCTCTGAATTTATGCCTTTCTAAGCTTTCATGACAATAATCCCTCCCTCCCTCCCTCCCCACCCCATCCTGAACTGTAACTGCAGCAATCGCCAGAGGCTCTGGATTAAAATTGAACAAAATCTCTCTGTCCCTCCCTCCTCTTTTCACTCTCTCGTTTCAATGCTAATGGTAGTAGAATACTAAAACAGCAGATTGCCAAGAATTAGAAAAATGCATTTCGCTAGTACCAAAAAGGCCTTCCAACCACACTTCCGGCCAACTCCACCTACAAAGAGGCACAATACTGGAGAGAAGGCGACCAGATTTAGAAAGAGAGTGACGAGGGTGTGACTGGCTAGACACTGACCATTCATGAAAGTGTCTGCAATGTTGGTCTCCTCCAGACCATCAGCTCAATTCTACTCGTTTCAGAGGCATTCCTTATTATATTAAAATATATCGTTCCCCTCAAGAACAAACCATCAATCATAACCCCAAGAGTGCACCACTCTCACGCTTCTGTATTACAGGAATGTGCCTGTGTGATTCTGAATGTCAATAACTGTTGGCTCCATTACTGACTAATAACAGAGCTAGTTAGGGAAAGTATGTTGGTGGGTTTCCAGCAGAACCCTGGAAGGTAGGTAGGGCTGTGCATGTTAAGTGTGTCAAAGGGGATATGGTGTTGACTTCCAGTAGTGAGTCATCCTGCCTCGTCGCTGCACAATTGCTGAGTCAGCCCTCAGCCATGCACAATGACAATAGTGAGGTGGGGGGGGGGGGGGATGGGAAGACTCACTGCAATATTTGGGTTAGCTCCTTGTGCCGGCTCAGTCGATCTCCCTCGTGGAGGCTTAAACTTTGTGAGGGTCTGACAACAATGGAGGTGCTCCGTCAACTGGAAGAAAACCCTCTGACCTTTGAAATGATGATCTAACAAACTGTGTTTTGTGATGTGTTGGTACGAGTTTCACCACGTTCACATCTTAATATGACTCAGTTCAATACTGGGAAAAACCCATCTGCAATTTCCCCTTCAAAGTTGTTTATTAGTGTTGATGAACAGATCACCCAACGGATAACGTCTGAAGATGAATGAGAAAACGACACTAAATCAGTCTCAGTGAGAGTAGTGAGGGTGCATCATTCTTTGCTATTAATTGTAAAGAAGTGGCAAATAAACCATTAACTCCACTGCATGCCATTAACAATACGTGCTTTATGTTGACGGATCTATTCCCTGCCTCTGCCTTGGGTTCAAGCAGCACAAGCAGTCGTGCGTCTGGGCTGCTTTGAGACGGCCCTATGTCTGAGAGATAAGGGAGCCACAGGGGGCCTCTGTGTGCCTTCAACACATCCCAAGAGAGCCCCTAACGTGGGAAAAGAGACTGAAGTAATGACCATGCATGTCTGGGTGTACATAGGATGGTTGAACATGTGCGAGTCTGGCTGTCTAGGCTTGGCAAAGGACTGTTCAGTAACAAAAGTCCTGAGAGAGTAACTGATAATGTAGACTTGCCTCATCTTCAAAACATCAAAGAAAGTCCTTTCAATGTTAAAAAGCATCATTTAGGAGCGTGCCAGTTGGTTTTCTAATTGCAGGAAATAACAAGATTCCAGTAGTCCTGTAAACTGTGACATTGGGATCGAATACAAATGTATAGGCTATTTCAGTTTATATTTCAGTCACTGTTTGTTTGTGGGAGGGAGTTGTGCGTTTCCTCTGCCATATATAAGTTTCAGATCCCTGGATGACTGGAGCAACCCATGTCATGACGAAAGATTCAAAAAGTGTGAATCCAGATTCATAATGACACAGTTTAAAGTGAAGATACAGACATATCTCTCCTCCTCCGTCAGTGCCAGAATGATGAACCCAGGCTGAAAATACTCAGCCGATTCAAGGTGAAACCCCTGATAAGCTTACTTTCATGTAAATGCAATATTACATTTTTTTCAGTCCGTGTCTCACTTCAAATAACTTACTTTTAATCTGTCCTCTCCCACCCTCCCCTGGCTTGCTCATACTGAGAAAGAGAGAGAGGTGAGCGGGCTAGGAATTCATGCTGAGACTGACTGAGGACTGAAAGTTATGTTCTGCAAGCAGGCTGAGGCGCCGACACTGCAGACTGCAGCTGAGACCACCACAGTTAAGTTGTTAGGCCACCAGAGTGGGAACAAGACCAATGCTGCAACCAGACATTGAAACTGACAACACTGCCAGCCCGGCTCTGATCGCAGGTGTGCTAGTAGGGCTCTTTGAAACAAAGACAGGCAGTCATACATTAGCTACATTGATTGGTGCAGCAAAACAGAAAATGACACATGGGAGTCACATCTCAAAATCAATAGCGTTTCAACACCTTCTGCTTTCCCTCTCCCCAGCTCTCTCTCCCTCTCGCTCTCCCTCTCAGCTCTCTCTCTCTCCCAGCTCTATCTCTCTCCCAGCTCTACCTCTCTCTCTCAGCTCTCTCTCCCTTTCAGCTCTCCCTCTCCCTCTCACCTCTATCTCTCGCTGTCAGACAGTGTCTTTATCTGTTTGTTGTGTTAGGCTACAGAGTTAGACTACAAACTATGACTACAAAGACACTATCTGATCAATTATCCATTTGTTGTTCTTCATTAAATTGGATCATAGACTGTAATAATTTTGTGTCGCCACATGGCTCAGAACAGCATGATTGGTCAGGTGTCCTCAGTCATGCATTGCTGAATCTTACAGCAGAGCAAAACGTTTTTGCACAACCACTTGAGCTCTGACCTAGTTAAGCACAAAACAATGGGCCTTCGATTTATAGGATCAAAGTGCCCAAGCCCCCTTGACCCTGAGAATATGTGCCATCTCATAGACTCCCATAGCCTCCTATTGACACTACAGTCCCAGGCCTGAGAGACACTGACCTCCACACTGAGCTCTGCTTAAGCCCAGCTCATGCCTCAGCCCCAACTCAATGGCCATTTCAGACAGGGCATGACCTCGGGACTAAAAGGATTTGAGGCCATGCACACTGACAATGAGACAGCATCGCCAGGGGCCACTCCACATTATGACATGGCTGACGAACAAGTTTAAAGTTTTATCAGTCGTATGTACGGGATACACATGGTATACACCATCCAACTAAATGCTTACTTGCAGGTTCCTTCTCGACAATGTAACAACAATAAGAAATAATAAAAGATAACAATACGAACATAAAGTAAATGGCTCATTAGAATAGAAAACATTTGAGCATAAGTATAATACAGGAAGGAACAATTTATAGTCCAATATTTACACGTGTTTTGGGGAAGGGGGGATTGGGGGGCAAGTGTATAAATTGTGCAGTATTTAGTTGTGATGTGTGTGTAGCATGAATGTGTGTGTAGCGTGTGTGTGTGTGCGTGCGTGTAGCATGTGTGTGTGTGGATCAGTGTATATCTATGTGTGTGTGCGTGCGTGAGTGAGTGCATGTGTGCTAAGGCGGCAGGTAGCTTAGTGGGTAAGAGCGTTGTGCCAGTAACCGAAAGGTCGCTGGTTCTAATCCCCGAGCCGACTAGGTGAAAAATCTGTCGATGTGCCCTTAAGCAAGGCACTTAACCCTAATTGCTCCTGTAAGTCGCTCTAGATAAGAGCGTCTGCTAAATGACTAAAATGTAAATGTGCGGAGAGTCAGTGCAGGTGGTCACTCCAGTTCAAGTGTTCAGCAATCTGATGGCTTGTAGACAGAAACTGTCTCTGAGCCTGTTGGTATCAGACCTCATGCTTGGATACCGTCTGCCCAACGGTAAGGGAGTGAACAGCTCGTGGCTGGGGTGTGTGGGGTCCTTGATGATGCTGCGTGCCTTCCTCAGGCAATGTTTCAAATAGACGTCCTGGATGGGTGGGGACACGGTCCCAGTGATGTACTGGGCCGTCTTCACCACATGCTGGAGGGCCTTGCGGTCGTGGATCCATTCCCGTACCAGCCCCTGATGCAACCGGTCAGGACGCTATCGATGGTGCAGCGGTAGTATTTGGAGAGGACCGTGATGGCATGCCGAATTTCTTCAGCTGCATTAGGAAGTAGAGACGCTGTTGCACCCTCTTGACAAGAGTGGTGGTATTGCTGTTCCATGTCAAGTCCTCGGTGATGTGGACGCCCAGGAACTTAAAACGGCTGGCTCTCTCTACTGCAGTTCCGTTGATGTTTCCTGAAGTCAACCATCAACTCCTTTGTTTTGCTGACGTTGAGGTAGAGGATGATGCCAACATCTGCGTCGCACGACATCCATCAAAACACGCATCGGACTAACCAACCCGTTTCTGGGTTCAAATGCACACTAAAAGGCCCATTGAGCGAGCTTGAATCACAGATGCTGTTATTCGCTCAGTAAGCAATTAGTAATAATATAAAACCGTATGCATGACATCATGACAGAACTTTCTAGTGGTGCTGTTGTATAATTTCCATTCATAGTTCCAGTTTGTTATACTTGTACACATATAAAATTGCTTTTATTGGCACTTGATTCAGAGTTGATAGAGATTTTATCCTGGTCTTTCCCTTGCAGTAGATATCAGAAACCACAAACCCAATGAACCTACAGACACACAAAGATGGCCTAGCTAAAAAATAAATTAGTGTAACCGACTTCATATAACAACAGCCGGTGGCAAGACTGAAAATTCCAACGCGCCACGGCCCATCGATGACTATCAGAGGTGGCCCATGTAGAGCAGACACTGTGACTGCAGGCATGTGGACACGTCATGCAGCCACACGTGAACATGACAGCAGCAGACCCCATTACCTCCAGTCACCCAGAGATAGGGTTGATAGGGTTCTCCAACACATACTGTACTCACACATATACAGTGGGGGGAAAAAGTATTTAGTCAGCCACCAATTGTGCAAGTTCTCCCACTTAAAAATATGAGAGAGGCCTGTAATTTTCATCATAGGTACACGTCAACTATGACAGACAAAATGAGGAAAACAAATCCAGAAAATCACATTTTTAATGAATTTATTTGCAAATTATGGTGGAAAATAAGTATTTGGTCAATAACAAAAGTTTCTCAATACTTTGTTATATACCCTTTGTTGGCAATGACACAGGTCAAACGTTTTCTGTAAGTCTTCACAAGGTTTTCACACACTGTTGCTGGTATTTTGGCCCATTCCTCCATGCAGATCTCCTCTAGAGCAGTGATGTTTTGGGGCTGTCGCTGGGCAACACGGACTTTCAACTCCCTCCAAAGATTTTCTATGGGGTTAAGATCTGGAGACTGGCTAGGCCACTCCAGGACCTTGAAATGCTTCTTACGAAGCCACTCCTTCGTTGCCCGGGCGGTGTGTTTGGGATCATTGTCATGCTGAAAGACCCAGCCACGTTTCATCTTCAATGCCCTTGCTGATGGAAGGAGGTTTTCACTCAAAATCTCACTATACATGGCCCCATTCATTCTTTCCTTTACACGGATCAGTCGTCCTGGTCCCTTTGCAGAAAAACAGCCCCAAAGCATGATGTTTCCACCCCCATGCTTCACAGTAGGTATGGTGTTCTTTGGATGCAACTCAGCATTCTTTGTCCTCCAAACACGACGAGTTTAGTTTTTACCAAAAAGTTCTATTTTGGTTTCATCTGACCATATGACATTCTCCCAATCCTCTTCTGGATCATCCAAATGCACTCTAGCAAACTTCAGACGGGCCTGGACATGTACTGGCTTAAGCAGGGGGACACGTCTGGCACTGCAGGATTTGAGTCCCTGGCGGTGTAGTGTGTTACTGATGGTAGGCTTTGTTACTTTGGTCCCAGCTCTCTGCAGGTCATTCACTAGGTCCCCCCGTGTGGTTCTGGGATTTTTGCTCACCGTTCTTGTGATCATTTTGACCCCACGGGGTGAGATCTTGCGTGGAGCCCCAGATCGAGGGAGATTATCAGTGGTCTTGTATGTCTTCCATTTCCTAATAATTGCTCCCACAGTTGATTTCTTCAAACCAAGCTGCTTACCTATTGCAGATTCAGTCTTCCCAGCCTGGTGCAGGTCTACAATTTTGTTTCTGGTGTCCTTTGACAGCTCTTTGGTCTTGGCCATAGTGGAGTTTGGAGTGTGACTGTTTGAGGTTGTGGACAGGTGTCTTTTATACTGATAACAAGTTCAAACAGATGCCATTAATACAGGTAACAAGTGGAGGACAGAGGAGCCTCTTAAAGAAGAAGTTACAGGTCTGTGAGAGCCAGAAATCTTGCTTGTTTGTAGGTGACCAAATACTTATTTTCCACCATATTTTGCAAATAAATTCATAAAAAATCCTACAATGTGATTTTCTGGGAAAAAAATTCTCAATTTGTCTGTCATAGTTGACGTGTACCTATGATGAAAATTACAGGCCTCTCTCATCTTTTTAAGTGGGAGAACTTCCACAATTGGTGGCTGACTAAATACTTTTTTTGCCCACTGTACATGTACAGTGTGCTCAGGAAAAACAGACCTTTAGATACACCATATATACAAAAGTATGTGGACACCCCTTCAAATTAGTGGATTCGCCTATTTCAGCCACACCTGTTGCTGACAGGTGTATAAAATCGAGCACACAGCCATGCAATCTCCGTAGACAAACATTGGCAATAGAGTAGTCTTACTGAAGACACCGTCATAGCATGCCACCTTTCCAACAAGTCAGTTCGTCAAATCTCTGCCTTGCTAGAGCTGCCCCGGTCAACTGTAAGTGCTGTTATTGTGAAATGGAAACATCTAGGAGCAACAACGGCTCAGCCGCGAATGTGGTAGGCCACACAAGGTCACAGAACGGGACTGCCGAGTGCTGAAGCGCGTAAAAATCGTCTGTCCTCGGATGCAACACTCACCGAGTTCCAAACTGCCTCTGGAAGCCACGTCAGCATAAGAACTGTTCGTCGGAAGCTTCATGAAATTGGTTTCCATGGCCGAGCAGCCGCACACAAGCCTAAGCTCCCCATGCGCAATGCCAAGCATCGGCTGGAGTGGTGTAAAGCTCACCGCCATTGGACTCTGGAGCAGTGGAAACGCGTTCTCTGGAGTGATGAATCACACTTCACCATCTGGCAGTCCGACAGACGAATCTGGGTTTGGCGGATGCCAGGAGAACGCTACCTGCCCGAATGCATAGTGCCAACTGTAAAGTTTGGTGGAGGAGGAATAATGGTCTGGGGCTGTTTTTCATGGTTCGGGCTAGGCCCGTTAGTTCCAGTGAAGGGAAATCTTAACGTTAAAGCATACAATGAAATTCTTGACGATTCTGTGCTTCCAACTTTGTGGCAACAGTTTGGGGAAGGCCCTTTCCTGTTTCAGCATGACAATGCCTCCGTGCACAAAGCGAGGTCCATACAGAAATGGTTTGTCGAGATCTTGTGGAAGAACTTGACTGGCCTGCAGAGAGCCCTGACCTCAACACCATCAAACACCTTTGGGATGAATTGGAACGCCGACTGCGAGCCAGGCCTAATCACCCAACATCAGTGCCCGACCTCACTAATGCTCTTGTGGCTGAATGGAAGCAAGTCCCTGCAGCAATGTTCCAACATCTATTGGAAAGCCTTCCCAGAAGAGTGGAGGCTGTTATAGCAGCAAAGGGGGGACCAACTCCATATTAATGCCTATGATTTTGGAACGAGATGTTCGACGAGCAGGTGTCCACATACTTTTGGTCATGTAGCGTATATAGGCCTACTGTAAAAGATGCATGTCTTACTTAATTTGAAAACTCAACTGCCCTGCTATTTAATCTGGTATCTTCAGAAAACTATTCTTATTAGCTAGAGTGTTTTGTTAAGCACAGACTACTGGTGTGACCTGTTGTAGTAGCTATATGCCTTATAGTTTTCAAATCATGTTGATAGCGTGGACCTGGTAAGCAACACAGTATGATAGTGAGATCATTTGACTGTCATCTCATCCTAATCTCATTTGAATCTCATCCCAATCCAAATACATAAAAGGACAGTCTCTGAATACTATTTCCATTCCAGCTGTTTCTACATTACAATAGTCTTCATTTAAGTGGAGACAGATTACAAAAATGTCAGTATTTTTGTATGGAATTCTGATGTCCTTTTGAGAACTGCTCCATTTCAAAACATTTCCGCCTCTGTGAGAGAGAGAAACAATGCAATTTTGTAAACTAGACAATTATTGTTTTAGGCTACACTCAGTTAGAGTTGTAGTTTTTAGGTTTTTATATCTAAAGGTGCACCATGTACACAATCATTAACTCATTGTACAGTGAAAGTACAGTATGCAATAGACAGAACACAGGCCCCCTAGACTTCATGCAAATACAAAGGAACATATCTATACAATATTGATGTCACTATTACGGTACACTGTGTATGAAAAGTAGAACATGGAGTCTTGGAGAGGCATCTGCGAAATGGCATAAAGCGTACCACAGGGAACCCTGTGAAGAACTACTCATGGCTGGATTAATAATGGATGTTTATCATGCTGCTAAACAAGACAAAACAATTTGGGAAAGCAGACAACAGCTATTTAAAACCCGCCTGTGTAATGAGCCAATGAAGGCTCAGACAACATTAAGCCCAGAACGGTCCTCCTCACAGCTCGACGGAGAATAACCCAAAAAAGACAGGGAAATAAACTGACTGTGGTGAAGAGCAGACCACAGATGAACAGGTGACAGATCTTCCTGTTTCTACAGAAGATGTTGATTTATTGTGGGGTCATAAAGAAATCATATTTGATACTATGTAAGGTGATTTATGATTAGAATGAGGGGAAAGCAGGTGATTTGACTGGACCCAGGCTGATTATGCCTGAGGAGCTTCAGTAGACTTCCTGGTCTGCGGTTGACTGGTCCGAGGACAGGCGGAGTCCCTGTCTCCTCTCCACCGCTTTAATCACATTAATTGAATTTGGGTTCAGCTCTCTACTGTGACAACACAGTTCTAATCCTGGAGAATCCAGGGAAAATTAACTAGGTCTTCCTTCTCCTCTCGCTCTCTATGTCTTTCTCTCTACTCCTCTATGTCAGGGGAACCGCATATCCGATAGAGAGAGAGGGAGAGACGCAAATCAAATTAAATCTACTTTCAAATGGGATGAATAATTGATCAGTCAAAAAGAGGAATATATGGAGCCTTTCAATAATTTAAAGTCAGAAGTGAATTTCAGGACTGGCTGACAGTTATCCGTCCCAGTTTGAAGCTTTCCTTATCAAGATTGGTTAAGGCATAGGTTTTTAGAAGATTTATTCAAGCTCTAACAAAATGAGTTGCTGTCAAGATAATGTAGTTAAGAGAATGCTAGCAACACCTGCAGCCTCTGTGCTGTAAATCTGTTTGAGGAGCAGGTATAATGTGTTTAACATTTACCTCATTTAGCAGATGCTCTTACCCAGAGCAACTTACAGTAGTGAGTGCATGCATTTTCATACTTTTTTCGTGCTGGTCCCCAGTGGGAATCGAACTCACAACCCTGGCATTGCAAAACATTTCATGAACGGCTAAGCTGTTGGTGCCAGAAGCACAACAGTTCACAAAATGTTTAGCCTCGTTAAAAGTAGGTCTGTAGCAAATCTGTTCAGGTGCTGTGCTAATATTCAGTAAACATATGAGAACTTGCATTTGTGGATCAATGTCTTGAACAACCAGTTAGATTTCCTATGATCATAAATACAGTTATCATAAGTTGACCTGACCTATTTCACCCTCTTAACAGCCAGGATGTTGTGGCCAGAAGCCTCAAGGCATAACATAAATAGAGGGAAAGAGAGAATTACACTAGTATTACTGTGCTTTTCTATTGGATTAAAGCACATAAAAGCAGTGGTTTAAAGTACTTAAGTAAAAATAGTTTAAAGCACTACTTAAGTCGTTTTTTGGGGTATCAGTACTTTACTTTACTATTTATATTTTTGACAACTTCTACTTCACTCCTAAAGAAAATAATGTACTTTTTACTCCATACATTTCCCCTGACACCCAAAAGAACGTTACATTTCGAATGCTTAGCAGGACAGGAAAATGGTCCAATTCATGCACTTCTCAAGAGAACTTCCCTGGTCATCCACTGCCTCTGATCTGGCGGACTCACTAAACACAAATGCTTTGTTTGTAAATTATGTCTGAGTGTGGAGTGTGCCCCTGGCTATCCTTTAAAAAAATAAAAATGGTGCCGTCTGGTTTGCTTAATATAAGGAATGTGAAATGATTTATACTTTTACTTTTGATACTTAAGTATATTTAAAACCAAATACTTTTAGACTTTTACTCAAGTAGTATTTTACTGGGTGACTTTTACTTAAGTCATTTTCTATTAAGGTATCTTTACTTTTACTCAAGTATGACATTTGGGTACGTTTTCCACCACTGCATAAAAGTACATTGTTGTTTTCCATACTGGTCATTGAATGATGCAAATAGAGAAATGTTGGAGGCTTACGTGGCTGATTTTAAAAAATGACAATTTGTGTCTATTCATAGAAATTGATTGAATAGATAAACATGGTTCTAAATCTCAGAGGGCATAACAGAAGGATCAGCTTAAAAACAAAATATCATTAGAACCAGCTTGGCAATGGATACATTTCTGTTGACTTTCCGCTAAATGTTTTCCAGATTAAACTAACTCTGACCCAGATTGGAAGAGCTTTTCGTCTGCCGCGCTATTCTAGGTAAAATAACTGAGTGACCTGATCATGGCGGGCCAACAGCCCCTATCTCTGTCTCTTTCTCCCTCTCTCTCTTTACATTTTAGTCATTTAGCAGATGCTCTTATCCAGAGCGACTTACAGTTAGTGAGTGCATACATATGTATGTATTTTTCATACTGGCCCCCCGTGGGAATCGAACCCACAACCCTGGCGTTGCAAACGCCATGCTCTACCAACTGAGCTAAATCCCTGCCGGCCATTCCCTCCCCTACCCTGGACAATGCTGGGCCAATTGTGCGCCACCCCATGGGTCTCCCGGTCGTGGCCGGCTACGGCAGAGCCTGGATTCGAACCAGGATCTCTAGTGGCACAGCTAGCACTGCGATGCAGTGCCTTAGACCACTGCGCCACTCGGGAGGTCATTCTTTCCCTCCATCTCAGTCTTTCTCTCTGTGTCTCTCCCTCGCTCGGTGTCTGTGGCTGGGTGATTTCTCAAGCAGCAGTAAGTCCCGACAGTGATGTCCCTAGCGCCTCTCTCCCTAATAGTTACATTCAATTACATAACATACTAGCGGGCTAATCTCCCTAATCCCTGTCGTGCCACAACAGGGCACCGCTCTGATCCTTGAACAAAGCCTGTTCTTTAAGCTCCCTTCCTCCTCCGTAAGTGTTTTGAGGAAGAAAAACCTGCCCTGAGAGCTGTGCTGGAGCCATCAGGCCTTGTGCTGCCACTCAGTGAGATATGTGCTGACTGCTCTTTGAAGATCAACTCACTGAGCCTCACTGTGGCTGAATCCCACTCTGGTAATGAGGTTTGCTTTTATTGAGTCTTCAATTGGCCTGCTTGTTCACTGGTCTCAAGTATCATTTTGTAACTACAATCTCCCAGTGACATTGAAACAGCGGGGTCGTGGGGGTGGAGAAGCATCCTTTCAGTAACAAATGTTCATAATCATAATATACAAACTAAAAAAATGATTGAGAAAATTCACACCATTTCTCTAAGGAAGTGAATGAGCTAAATGCTTTGTTTCAATATTTTCCCACTGAAATGTTTTTGTTTCCTGGAGACTGTGTTCTCAGAACAGCTCAAATGAAACAGTTTACTGTGCTTCACCAACGTTTCATTAATGAAATCTTCAAAAGGAGGTTATAACATTCAACCTTTACTTAACCAGGTTACAGTATTGAGAATGTATAATTTTTTCCATAAGTGTTCCATTAGACAGCCTCCTCTACAGCTTCCAACAACCTTGACAATGTTTATCAATGAACATCACACTGCCTCTGAGTGCAGTTATCTGGCAACCATCAGGGCTGAAGTAAAAGGAAATTCTATGTGCAATATTGCCTGTTGAGATAAGACTGGGTGAGAGCGATATTCCTGCCCTACTTTTGCAGCCGGACGGTGCTAGAGTCATATTAGGTCACAGCAGAATGGCCAAATGTTGACGTGTCCTCATGTTTCCCAGCTCGTTGCCAAGCCTCCTGATTCCCAGAGAGCCCTGTCTGGGCTTGTGACACACACCTCTGAAGGGGCCTGCAGCCTTTCTGCTTCTCTCTCCCTCTCCCCTTCTCTAGGGCTCTATACAATCCGGTTGATTTTTCCCCAAATTCAGTTTTCTCCGTTTTGTTTTTCCAGATTTCCGTTTTTTCCCCCGTTTGATTTTTTAAATAGAAAAAACTACAAAATGGTGTGTTTTAAGTCCACAACAAGGCTTAAACTACATCACAAGACCACTTTTGAGGTCTGGGAAAAAACTAAGAAATGTGTTTCTTTGGGTGTAGATACCCTATAATTCAGTGCGCACCAGCAAGAGACTTGTTTGGTTAGCATTTTTTTCTGTAGCACACGTGATTGCACAGTTTGCTAAACAAATCGCCACTGGATTGATGCAAATAATCATGATATCATTTTGCCAGGTAAGCATAGGCTAATTTGTAGATAACATTTAATTGAGAAGGTTTTTGGGAAAGCCTTTCCATCTACCAGAAGACAGTTATCATTATTAGCATCATCACTAACGGCTACACAAAGTCGTAGACAAACACGCACACACAGACAGAGGCATTCCCACGTTGCTGCTATAGAAACCTGAAGGAAAATACCAATCACTGATTCATTTTGTTCATTTCTTATGATAATCTTGCGCAAATTAATTAACTAATAACAAGTTCAATACATTTAGTAGATTTCCTACTTTTTGAATATTGTTGAATTCCGTTTTAATGTCTGTATTTCGTGATTCCGTCCGCATTCTCCACATCGCGGATTTTATAGGGCCCTCTCCCTCTCCCTCTCCCTCTCCCTCATGTAATGTCTGACACCTATTAAGCCCCTCGATATATGCTGCACAGTGTGAGAGCGCCGGGAAGACGAGGAATACACTCACAGTGTCATCTGAACTGAAGAGAAAAGAGAGTGAGCAGGATGCTCTTAAACCCTTTCAATAAAGAGACCCAGCATGAATAGCTACACTGTGCTCTGTCCTTAGGCGTTCTACTCTGCTCTGCTTGGTGGGGGAGGGGTTGTAAATGAACTGAGCAGCAAACAATTTAAATCAACAAAAAAAGAGGGAGAACAGAAAACTTGCTGAACATGGTTTATCCCCAGCAGCTTTATAATAGAGATCCAGTCAGCCACAGCGTAAAGCCCCCGATCCTATCCCAACCTCTTGTCAGCCCAGGCACAACCACTCTCCTCACAGGTATCCTAGGTCACTGCCCTTGAGAGTACACCTCCGCCTACCCTCCTGTTCCCCCCACTATTAGCATGGCACACCGGATGAAAGGGTGAACTTATTTCCCACACAAAGAAATCCCTCTCGAAACACAGTCGTCTACAGAGGGACAATGACAAATATGACCGTGTCATAGATTGCCTCATTTGGTCAACTGGCATGGAAACATTGACATGCACTTAACTGTAACTTCAAAAACATATCCTTTCATCAAAAATTCAGATCATTACCACCATCATCAGATCTTCTGAAACATCAATATCATATAATTCCCTCAAGAATTGACTTTGGTTTGCCCGAATTTTGGAGAGGAGTTTCCTAAATGAATTCAACTCATGTCTGGGACTGGGACCAGTGCCGTGTGGCGTATGTGAGCCAAGGAGAGTTGAGGTCCAGCAGCAGCCAGCTAGCGGGAGTCCCACAGGACTGTCTCTACCTCTGTACTTCCTGCAAATCTCTACACTGAGAGCAGCCTCTGCTTTGACAGTGATACATGATGTGATACATCCTAGCCTAAATACTTGCATATCGTCTGCATTCACTGCCACAATGAAGTTATTGCTGCTGAATAGGTCTTTGTGAGTTATTCTTTTATTATGCATGGCGTGATCCTTACTGACAATGACAAGAGCCCAAAGCTGAATCTTTAAAGGCAGACAGAGATTGTAACACATCTATAAAAAACATATTTTCAAAATAGCGTACAGTATGCAATTAAGTCAACCCTGTTTGACTAGGAAATCCTGTTTTGACTGAGTGAAACTAAAACAAGGGAGTAAAACCAACCACAGGCATGGAGCAGTTTCTAAGCATTTCAGGTTCCTGCTAAACCAAATAACTCAACAGAAGGGACCTGTCACTCTTTTCTAAATGCCACCTTTACGTCAAAGTAACAATGAACAATGCGTATGGTTTCAAAACCTACAGAACAGTGTCAGTTTCCTTTATGGTAAATGTTTTATGCTTCTGATTCTGCTAAATACACATAGGAATTCATTTTGTTCTGGTTATTACAGGCTGCCTATTAAGCAGTGTGAAACTGTACCTCTGTGCACTGTGCTCCTTAAAACTCTTCCCCTACTGTAATTAAATCACAAACGATGATGGAATATCAGAACTGGGCATCTCAATAGAGGGCAGGATAGTTCCTTGTCACTTGTCCAACAGGAACACCATAGATGCAAGAGAGCATGCTGCAGAGGGCACCACCATACAGTACAATACAACACAACACACATCCCACCCGTACTGTAGGTCTGCTGGTGGACTGGGAGAAACCCACAGAGGCCACTGGGCTCCTGCTGCAGCAGTACAGTCCCTGCTGTGCACCTGACCTGGATGAGATGATAGGCTATGGATCAGGCTTTAAAAAGGGCTATTCTACTGTATGCATTAGTCAGTCAGGGATAGAGCTGAACCCAGATAGGAGAGATGGAGGGACAGAGAAAAAGCCTGTTTTCCACTGTGAGAAGCATCACTAGTGTTTCAATTGAGTATGTTCTTAGAGGCATGCATTTTGAAATATGCCAATAAACTGTGTTGCATTCATTAATGCCTCATACGCTATTAGATGGTGTTTCTAAGCCACTTAATTTCAGGTGGTAATAAAGTACCCATATTAATATTAAGGATATAAACAAAGTGGTGGACAAGTCACACGCGGCTGGAAGTCACATGCGGCTGTCTCACAAAAAAAACTCAAGCCGTACAAAATATGTATGATTCACCCCCTGAGAGCACCTGCAACAGAGCAGCAAGCAGGGGGAATGTTTGCTCTCGCTCAGTGGCAGTGGTGCATGACTGGGTCCCAATCACAGAATACAGCTTTATCTCCTCATTTAACGTTACGCTCTACAGCCATAAACAACAGTCCCATCTCCACATACTGCTACAGCACTTGCCATGTATGCCGTTCTTTTATATTACAGTACACAGGAGAAGAGCTGTTAAGGGGGTCATGACCGCCCTGCCATCCCCCACCAGCACTTCTACCACCACACACACACACCATTATCAAAGGCAAACAGAACCAAGATCCTGAATGCCCTTTCTATCCCTCTGTGTTGAGCCTTTTTTAAAATTACTTGTCAAGTGCCTGTATTCCTGATAAACAATTACTATCACTGTCGGATCAATATACACTACGTGGCGTATAGCCTCACACAAAGACAACCTGAAGCTATGATGAGTTGAGCAAAATCCTTAAGAAACTATTCCCATTTTACTAACTCCATGATACATTTAAGAATAAAGTTTGTTGGACGTTAGAAAGAAAGAATAATTGAACGGTTAAAACCAAGGCTACATTGGCACCAGCAGTGAACCAAGGTTAGATTCACAGACATTTTAAATAAACACAGCGCTGTGCCACGGCAGCAGTATATTTTTGATAGCGCTCCAGTTGGACCATTTAACAAAGCCTCTCCAGCAGCACTCTGTGTTGCCAAGAACGGAGGTTCTTCTCACGTCGACCTAATACTGAGCCTCAAACCCCGTAACTCTGAAACAAACTGCCTGCCTTCACAAGCTTTCATCCACTTCCAAAACACATATACAGATAGTAAACACAGTAAAGACCATGTCTATCCATTTCCAAAACTTAGCCCATGTAGGTACACAATAATATATATTATATATCTTTGAACCAAATACAAATAACAACTGAATAAGAATCAGGACCACAGAGCTGTGAGCTGAGGTGTAGCCTATTTGTTTGTGTTTGTAATTCCTTCTATCTAATAGCATTTCAGAGACTAGCCTAGATGCAGTTGTTATAACTGGCTCCTGTAGGCCAGTTCTGGGCCAGGGCTTTGCAGGCCAAGGCATCCACTATAAGCGTCATTCCACAAGAGACATTGCCAACCTGGCTAATCTGTCACAGAGCGCTAGCAACACCTTGGTCTGGCCAATGTGACAAGTGAAAAGCCCAGAAAGCTTCCTCAGTTCTAATCTCCCCTGGCTGCCGGTGAGAGGAGGTTGCATATTCAGATGGAATTCAAACAAGGCATCATACTGTAAATATTTTTAAATGCTCCTCACCATGCTCCCTGCCGAGGAACCTGGGTGTGATATGAAATGCAGCCAACCTTCCACAGACATCTGCAGCGACGGACACATGGAGTCCCAGCCTCTATGCCAAGAGCCCCAAGGTTTTATAACTGCGGGCACTTTTTAGGGCCCCCACCCTCCCACTTTCCCTAGTGACAATCAGGCAGTCACCGGGATCAACACATGAAGGCAGCTGCTCCACTTAAGATCTGTCCCATTTTTCCACTTCCTGACATGAATAAATAAAGACTTTTAAAAAGTAGAAGACCACCCCAACACTCCGGAGAGGCCAATAATCAAAATAAACTTAATTAGCATGTTGATTGGCACACGCAGGCAGAGAGTGACCATCATCAGACGCAGTACATCTGATGAGCGGTGCAGAGGGACAGCATGTCAGGGACTGCCACTCAGGACTCAGAGGAAAAGTGGGGCAAGAATTTCTGCTCCGAAAGAACTCTCCCCACCCCCACTCTAGCGATGATGGTTTCAGAGAGGACCAGTCTCTCTACCCAGCAGGGGTTCTTTTGGAAACTGTTGGGGTTGAGAGAGCAGCAAGCGGCACTCAAAACACAATGTGTCCAACCATGGAGAACATTTCAGCGTTAATTAAAGAAGGGCCTGCTCTGTCTGCTAGCCCCAGAACAACTGTTACACACAAACACTGTTCTTGTTGAGACTGAGCCTAAACATTATTGGGGAAAAACCTACATTTTATAACGTGCTTATGCAACGCATGCACTGATCGCACAAAAGCAAAACTATTATGAGGGTGGATGAACGGAAACAACTTTGCAAACTACAAGTACAGCAGGGACAAAAAGAAAGGACTGTGTTGAGTAAGAGAACAATATCAATCATGAGATTTAGATTTCACATCCATTACAACAAAACACAGCGCAAGTGAGTGAACTCTGGGTGCGTTTTAATATGGTGAAATGGTTTGAATGTGTAGCGGCCAGCTCAGGCTTGGATTGGCCCGACCCTGGGATCTCTCGTGGGCACTAATTGCAGCTCTAATGGAATGAATCGATGAGAAATGGGGGCAGGAGAGTGCACTTCCACCACAGTGGGATTTGAGATCTCCAGCAGACACCAGAGTGTGTTGGCAAACATGCCCCAAACTGTGTCTGCTCAGGCTTACAAAGCGGCAGTCTCACTAACAAATTAAAATAATCAGATTGACAGATAATTTAAACTGACATGCTTCAAAGTACTTCTTGAAAATGTATGCCTTTACAAAACAAAAGGTGGGTCATAATTTCATGTTATTCATGATCATGTGATTCAGCATAATACATTTAGTAAATGTCTACATTTGTCAAAAATAACTGAAATATTGTCATCCATGAATTCCACATCCATCCTAACAAGCATTAAACCCGTCTACTCATTTTTTGCTCTGCTCCCTCTTAAAATGTATATTTTATCCTACATCTGTTTTTTTAAATGCAGCTGTAGGAATATCCTGGTGTGACTGTCACTTTGTAGCGGAGGGCATGCACTTTGTCATGGCAATATTTATTGACCATACTGATGCTAGCTTGGGGTTATGCCCCGTAAAACCCACTACCACAAGCAGGGAAACTTGGTGAAAATAACTTGCTAAACACAGCGGTTTAGGGGTCAGCAAAAACTCAGTCAGGCCTTAATGGAGAATCGCTTATGATTTCAAGGAAATTAAACTCTGAAGTAAAGAATCAAATATTCTTCTTGGAAAAGGTAGCAGAACGTTTGAATCTAGCTATCTGCATTTCACAGCTACAGAGAGGAGAAGAAGCAGTAAAGGAATAATGTGTAATAACTTGTGTTTAGCGTTAGCAGTGCCACAACCCTTCAGGTTGCCAGCAGAGCCAGAGCCGCCGCAGCAGCGTTGTCTGGCACACCCTGCCCCCCCCCTCTTTATTTTGCTTTATTAACTTTAATCTAAATATTACAAACAGCACTGATATTCTACTACCATAAAACAAGTCTGAATTCCCTATTGTTCAAAACTTTTAAAGATATGCATACGAGCTATTCAACAAACCAGCTGGCAGCATAAACTAGGAGTTAAAACTACTAATCCTCCAAAATTACTTTTCACGTCACACTTGGTATACCATCTTAATTATTTCATTTGGATAATGTCAATGAATAAACCATACGTGCATCGGCTAATTTTAACCAATCATAATTATATACTGGACACTTCAGTAAAAATATAATGTCACTATCTGAGACATCAATAAAGTTTTATACAAATTTTAAAAAACTGGCAAATGCCAAATGCATTATTTAGTTTGAACTGCTACAATTCATACAAGGCAATTCCAAAAGCACACTAATAATACAACTGTCACCAGTATTATTACAAAGTTAAGTTACAATACTATTGAAATATACATTCAGTAAAACATATGGAACCTGTTGCATACAGCAACATGAGTAATTTGGTCTAATATTCTTTCCTCTACTGGATTAAAAACCCTCCTTCAGAATAACAGTTTAGAACCATGCAACAATATGTCTGTTTATTTTTGAAGAAAAGTACAATTTCCTCTGTAATTAAAACAAATCTTTGAACAGGTCTATAAAATCCATTGCAGTTCCCAAAGCCAAAGTAAATACGACAATTGTGTCCATCTGAAACGCCACATCAAGTCTCATAAGTCAATATACAGTAGGCTGCCTTTTACTGAAAATCGACCTTAAAACACCCTTTGTCCTTGCTTGAGTTCTGCCAACTGGCAAGAAAACCCAAGCTCTTCCCTGGATTCCTCTTGTAGTGCATTTATTAACAGAAACTAAAGCACTATTTATGTCTTCAGCTATTAAAACAAGGTATATTGATGTATTATCCCATTACTTTATGTGAATTAAATTCAGTGTAATTCCATTTCAAAATTAACAACACATTAGAATTGTACTGGTGAACTACATAGGTCTATATGAAGACTTTATGGCTATGCCTTATTGTGTGTAAATGGCATCTAAAGGCTATCAATAAATGGAAGAGTGTTTTTTCATATTTAGATAGTTTTAACCAAATGAAACACATCCACCTACAGATTGAAACAGGCTCCTCAAATCCAACCATGGACTATTATAGGCCTACCTTGCAATACAAAGGTCATAGGCTACGTGGTTTCTCTGATATAGGCCAGGCAGTCCCATTCTTTAGATATTACTTCTCTCTAAGTTTTACACTAAGAGTGTATGCAATATTATCTCCTCAATTACAACTCAATCGAATGTTAATTGATGCATACTATATCAAAAATGTATTTCCTTCAACTAGATGTCCAAAAATGTTGTGTGTCAACCTGACTCAAAATAAGCCTAATCCTAATGCATGTAGCAAAAATACAATAAGAAAGAATCCTCAACATCAGGTAAGAAATGTGCCTCTGACTTGTTCAATCCTAAATATTCTAAATAAATATCCTGATAGCAGACTGTGATAGTTGTTCTAAATAGACGGATAGACTATTTGGATACACAATTTACCGCACTTCAAAATACCGCAAAGCGCTCTAAGTGCAAACTACTCCATGACACAGGTAAGGTACAGACACACACACACGCGCACACACACACACACACACACACACACACACACACACACACACACACACACACACACACACACACACACACACACACACACGTTATATTTACAATGATTATAAGCATTTAAATAATTAATCAGGACATCAATACTGAGCCGAAGTGCTCCCAGGCCTGACCACAGTTCTTGGGGTGGTTTGTTGTCCCTCCTTAACTCAAAGGAGAGTGGAATACTTCGTGGAGAACTCTCCCATACACAGGGTTGATAGCCTAACTTTTGCTGAGACTTTAAGATTAAGAATTCTGATGATACTTATGGCATGCACAGCTTGCCATCATGCGCCTTCATCGGTCACAGCTAATGAATTACATGCTATTTTAGCCTTATACTTCTCCAAGGTGAACAAACTTCATGAAAAGTTGGGACAAAAAAAATCGACTTTAAACATGAGTCAGCATAATGCTATTGAGTAAACTATAGTAGTGATAACAAAAATTCTGAAGTTAGTATAGGCTGAGAGACTCAGGTTTCCACGTATCCTTACGGACCGTGCCAACACTCATCCCGCCCTTTTCTAAACTGAAATATCATCTGCATTTCATAGCCACGTTCATTCAGTCAACACAGACGCTCATGCATAATAACTCTCCAAAAAGTAAGCAAAATGAATAATTTACCTGAGTAAGACAGAGAGGAGAGTACATCATGATGAAAATGAACTTATAAGGACTTGTCAGGTAGCAAAAGACAGAAAAGTTAGTGAATCATTATTTTACAGTTCATCATCATCATCATCATCATCATCATCATAAACACCTCCACCATCGCCTCAATTGACTTGCAGTTTACGTCCACTAAGGTGTAAGCCCTCCAAAAATGATGACACAGAAGAAAAGTTCACCTTAAAAATCCTGAAAAATAAAAATAGTAACTTTGAATAAAAATTGGGAAAGCTAGGAAATGAAATGGCTTGGCCAATCTGTTCCATTTAGGAAATGGGGGGAGAAAAAGAATCAAAGAATGACAAAATGAAAAAGAGGGAGGAATAAAATGACGTTATGAAAATAGCCCATCCCCCCAAAAAAAATTAAAGAAGCAGTAACCCTGATTCCCTGTGTCCAGCAATACTCGTTAAATCCACGAAAAACAAAGTAATGCGTTTAGATCAGGAGCAACGCTGGTACGGATGGTTAAAAACTAAAATTGCAGAGGAATTTCTCTCGCCCAAGCAAGAGCCTACACTCCCTCCCTCGCGTAGCCTATCCCAGCGATGTTGCATGTGCGCTTGTGCCGTTTATTCAAAACGGGTCGTTGGCAACTTGCTGCGTAATATCCTACAAATGACCGATTGGAGTGCGTTGATGACAGTCTTGCAACACAGACACAATAGCCTGCACTCCCAAGTGGCCTCTCACAACATGAACTACACTAAGCTGTTATTACTGTACATTTAACATCTTTTCAAAATGATCAGAATCGATAAGCTTCTGATAACGTGGATATCCTAATCCTACAATACCAATTCAGAAAACCAAGCGTCTGAATTCATCATCCGTTATCAACTGTTTTCTATAATCATGTCACACAGACATCTATACAAACTAATAATAAGTTATAAAAGTCTGTGTGTAAAAGCGCAAAGACGTCAGTGGTGAGCATACTATTTATTTTAATTGGAATTCAGACATAACCTACTTTTATCAATTTCTACAGTATTGTATTTATTGTCAGATGTGACTTGACCAAAACAAGTGGTAGGTGTAATGGCAATAATATTTGGAGAACTAGCAAATAAAGATGATCACGTTCTCTCTTTGAACTATATGGACACATTCTGCTTTTGTAACTATGCACACAAAAGGTTTCCAACAAAATGATAGTAAGGGGCCTATAAAGTGTAAGTATATCCCCATGTCATTACACACAAGAGTAGGTCTGTACATGGCCTCTCCATTAGGGCAGACCAGAGAAAAGGGACATACACACGTTCTTCTTGGTATACTTTGAGTGAGTAGACCAGGTTATTCTTTTTAAATCTCCGGCAAAGCTAAGAAAACTATTCTGAGATCAGTCTGAAGGGACAATGTTGTCTGCATCAATATTGTTATCACTTTGATCTGACAATGCTATAAAGTAATAACTGCATCCAAACCATTAGCATAAGTTTGTCTATAGCAGTTCGGTGGTGGTGGTGGGTAAATCAACCTTCCTGAAGTGAAGTGAAGTGAACTGCAGTTCAGACAAAATTGGCCATTTTGTTATCTATGACATCCAAAAATATAACGTCCTGAATATATTTATTTGATATTTCATAAACAGTAGGCCAGAGAAATTATATTGTTTTCACAAAAACTCTAAATATGCCAGTTGAGTGCACTTTCAAAACATTCAGATTGCAACTCTGCGAGTATGTGTGTTATAACCGCACTCGGACTATACTGCATCCAGGGACGGAGCGCCTCGGTCGGTCTATGGTTCAAATTCAAGACCGCGCGCCTGCGGCTCCGGCTGCGGCCATTTTCTGCTGAACAAACTAAACCGGACACAGAGTCTATTGGCTTTGAACTTCAACTTGGCCTTCGACGTCCCGTAGTGAATATGCGCTGCCCCACTCAAACTGGCAAAAAAACGAATACCTTTCACTGCGGGAGAAGTGCCAAAACGCCTTGTAGGCGATCTTAATCATTACGCGCCGGTGTAACAAATATACAGTATGTCTGCATTTCTAGCCTTTCCCACAAACGATACGCTTGGCTGAAAACCAACAAGAAAATGAGTAGCCCAACTGCTGAGAAACAAAGGAGCAGAACACCAAAATACAGCTCTACGCGATTATCTTAATTTGATTTTACAGAGTGCACACAACTCGTGATCATTCTCGCCTTGAGTCTGTTGGAACGTGGACAAATAATGATGAAATTGATTTGTAAACGTACCATTTCAAAGCGAAACTGCCAACCCCCCAGAAAAGTTATAGTTTATGCAGCAACGCGGTTCAACGCCTGGTCATCTCGTCGACGGGTTTTTATTATTATTCCATATCCATTTATCCGCGAACAGAGGTAATCCGTGGTCTTCGGAGGGGAGAAACCCCGCACAGATATCAATCAGATACGTCCCACGCGAAGTCTGCAGCTTCAACCCCTGAAGAATCCTCGCTACAAGGTACAATAGAACAACATAAAGGTTTGACTATAATATTATAGCTACGGGCTGCACGATTTCGGCCAGAATCTGCTAACTGTAAACTGCTTGATGGTGTCGTAATGTATCGTGCTGTTGTTAGTTGTATATCTTTAAATTACAGAACTGATTCTTCGATCTCATTGCTTTGCAGCATTGTACACATAGATGTCCTTAGTTATGATGGTATCAATGCTTCGTCTGATCATGAATGTCCTTACAGACGGCCCGAACGATGGGCTCATAGGCGATCTTACAGTCGTCTCGGAGAAATAATAGATGAACAGGAAGGTGCTGTGTGCGCGGGTGTGTGTGTGCAAGAGAGGGAGTGTGTGTGGCTTGGGGCATTCTATTAGTGTGGCACTTGATGGCGTAGTTCATAAAAAGCAAAAATACAACTATTTACCCACTGTGAGCCGCTATTACAAAACATGTTATCTCAGATAGATATACAATGAAATAGTTTTTCCTCTCACTGTTCTATAGCAAGTTTCAAGTTTGGAACTTAGCTATACTTCCCTGTGTGTGCGTGTGTGTGTGTGTGTGTTATTTCAGAATTACATCCCCAGCTCTTTATTACACTGGTGATTACACCTAAACAATTCAATTAAAACAATGTATTTCCTGGGAGGGAACTTCATGGTTTAAAGAGCTGTCAAAGTTTCAGGTGTTGTCAAATTTGCCACTGCCTTTAACCCCACTTTGCTCACACACTTTTCAAAAGAGCAGCAGGGAACTTAACCACAGCCGGTTGTGCGTAAATCCTCAAGGAAAATACATCAAGTTTGCTATAGCCTACCATTATCCTAACATTCCAAACAGAAGATGATTTGATATTTAATTAATGAGTAGCCTATTCATAATTAATTAATAGCCTAGTCGTTTTGCTATTGATATTCACTTTCATAAATGTAGAAGTATTCTTAGAACTTTACTTTTCCACGGAATTAACCCCGCGCCTCCAACTGGTTTCTGCAGCTTCATATTGGAAACGTTAAAAAACGTTTACCAATATTCTTCAAAACTCACGAAGGTATGTGGCCTATGACATGTTATAACTGAAAACGTTTAGGAATGTCATACTTGAGTTTATAAGAGTGGCATTCCCAAAGAATTAACCCAGTGTGTTCAACTGCTTTCTGCGTTTCAGTTCATTAGGCCTAAAGTGCTTGAAAACTGTAGGCCATGAGCACATTTTAAAGCAGTATATATTACATAATTCTATAATTTATTACAGTGATAATTGACCTAAATTAATATGCATTCTTTGGTTGAAGAATTCGGTCTTTAGTGCAATTATAGGATTTGGTTTTAAGAGATGGTCTCTCGCATGCAAGCTACACCTTTTTGTCGCTACCTATCTTAACCTGAACTAATGATTTTATGTACTAGCAATTACATCCCCAATGTATAGCAATTACTGGATTCTTCTTCTCTTTCGATTTAACTTCACTGTTCTACGTCAAATGTCAAATGTCCCTGTTCATTAGAATCGTAATATAACAATTTGATGAAGAATAATAAGGTGTTATCTAGGGTAGGAACTTGATTATGCAATGGATAATACACCTTTTTGAATTAAAGTCTCAGGTTTGCATTTTAACAGTCAAACTAATCATGCAAAATCCATACAGGAGTATTTAATATGAGACAAAAATGACAGAATCCATTCAATAATGAGTGTGCGATTGTGCTTTCTGACTTTTATTGCACTTTTTATTTGCTAATGGTGCAATAGCCTAATGTTTGATAGTTAGATCTAGGCCCAACCCAGGCATAGGCCAACTTGTCATTATGTTCTGTTTTTAGAAAATGCAGGTTTATGCAATTGAAAGCATCATTTTTTAAATAACATCTACTAATGTACAACATATTTTTAACCCTTCAAATGCTAAAACAAAATGTTTTACTTGTTGCTCACTTCTTGGATGACGTTAATCAAACATTTTTTATTGGGGTCAATGCATTCTGTATTTCACCACAGTGACTGGGTAGGCCGATTTGCATTGAATTTGGCTATTTGTAATTGACTGTTCCAGCATGCATTGTACAAGACATTAATGGATTTTATTATCAATAACCATAAATGTATCATTTGAAGACTAACTTCAAAACATTTTGCCTAAACTGGTGATATGAGAGGTAAAACAAATGAGTAGGCTATTTAAATGAAACAAACAATAATATTTATAAAATGTCACATTGCTTTGACAATAAGCTCAATTTCAATGTCTTTTAATAACATTTTGAAGAAGCCTAATTTGTATTTCTCCTGACATTGATTTAAAATACAAAATGATTTCCAGGTTACCAATAATTATGAGATCTTTTACATTACACTGAGATAAATTGTGTTTTTTTGTTGATTTGTGGTTGGTTGTTGATACTTTTTAGTTCTGAAGTCCAGTAATTGTTTATTCTAAGTCCCTTAGCAGGAGTATTGGAAATGCTATCAAATGTTTATGATAGTTTTGGACAGGACCACAAGAACAACATTCATTAAACAGTAAACAAACAGTAAACAAAATTAGAAATGCAATTATCTTCTGTTGATTAGAAAGCCTCTGGCCAAATGAATTGTCTTGCTTGGAAGAGTGTTTGTTAAACTCTAGCCTATATGGAATGAAATCACAATAACAAATGCAACAGGTTTTGGCTATAGCTGCATGCTGAAATGTCTAATTAACCATCGGGAAACATTCACTGATCCATGGATGCACAAATCCAAAAGGAGACAAAGAGAAAGTACACTACTGAAATCTCTAATTAAAAGTTATTTTAACCTCAGTAGAAATACTTGGGATTGGTCACTCTTTTGTTTCTTTTACCTTGGACTTCTGAAAAAACGGATGTCTGGTAGTATTTATTTTATGATCTCTAATGAAATTATTAGAAAATCAAACTGAAGAAAACTTGCAGAAAGGATAAAAACATTGGGTTTGTCATTTAGTTTGAATGAGTTTTCAATATGAAACCATGTGCTGCAAACTTCATAGAATCTCCCGCCATTAGGCTATTTGTGTACCATCAAGTTGGTTTTAAAATGTAAATGATTGATTTCATAAAGGCCTTGTCAAGCTAATTTATAACTACATCTTCTCATGGTGTAGGCCTGATATAGACTCATTTGTGTGGCTAGTAGGCCTACATTAATATAGCCTAAGGTATCTTAAATACTTGATTTGAACATTCCAAAGTATATTTCCTTTATTATACGAATATGTATGCTACTGAAATCTCAGATGAGGATTTGGCCCATCAGGAGACATTATACAGATTTATACTTTTATGTTATCAATTTTTTATCATGAAAAGTGAAGAAGAAATACATAGTCTTATAATGCAGAGTGTGGGACCACTCACAGTAAAATACTATGGGTTGGACCAACACATATTGATGCTGTTAAAAGTGAACATGTATGCTATATATACTGAACAAAAATATAAACGCAACATGTAAAGTGTTGGTCCCATGTTTCATGAGCTGAAATAAAAGATCCCAGAATTTTTCCATACACACAAGAAGCTTGTTCTCTCAAATTTTGCACACACATTTATTTACATCCCTGTTAGTGAACATTTCTCCTTTGCCAAGATAATCCATCCACCTGACAAGTGTGGCATATCAATAAGATGATTAAACAGCATGATTACACAGGTGCACCTTGTGCTGAGGACAATAAAAGGCCACTCCAAAATGTGCAGCTGTGTCACAGAACACAATGACACAGATGTCAAACATTTTGAGTGAGCATGCAATTGGCATGCTGACTGCAGGAATGCCCACCAGAGCTGTTGCCAGAGAATTGAATGTTCATTTCTCTACCATAAGCCGCCAACGTCGTTTTAGAGAATTTGGCAGTACGTTCAACCGGCCTCACAACCTCAGACCACGTGTGTAACCACGCCAGCCCAGGATCACATCCGGCTTCTTCACCTGCAGGATCATCTGAGACCAGTGGGGTAAAACTCATTCTGATTGGCTGGGACTGGCTCCCAAGTGGGTGGGCCTATGCCCTCCCAGGCTCACCCATGGCTGCACCCCTGCCCAGTCATGTGAAATCCATATATTAGGGCCTAATTTATTTATTTAAATTGAAGGCCCAAAAAATTGTCAAAGACTCCAGTCACCCAAGTCATAGACTGTTCTCTCTGCTACCGCACAGCAAGCGGTACCGGAGCGCCAAGTCTAGTTCCAAAAGGCTCCTCAACAACTTCTACCCCCAAGCTATAGGACTGCTGAACAATTCATCAAATGGCCACCTGGACTATTTACATTGACCCCCCCCCCCCCCATCCCTCCCCCTTTGTTTTTACACTGCTGCTACTGTACAAATTACCTCAACTAACCTGTACCCCCGCACTCGGTACCGGTACCCCCTGTATATATCCTCGTTATTGTATTGTGTTACTTTTGATTTAATTTGTTACTTTAGTTTATTTAGTAAATATTCTTAACTCTATTTCTTGAACTGCATTGTTGGTTAAGGGCTTGTAAGTAAGCATTTCACGGTAAGGTCTACACCTGTTGTATTCGGCGCATGTGACAAATAAGATTTGATTTGATTTGATTTCCTTATATGAACTGTAACTCAGTAAAATCGTTGAAATTGTTGCATGTTGCATTTATATTTTTGTTCAGTATACACATTGGAGAAGAATAGCATCCTCTACCACATGTAAAAATAGGACTTGACAATGTCAAGCATAAATGTGGTAATAAACTCTATTTGCAAGATGCAGAGAGGACATTTTAAAAATCATTAAATGAGAGCAAAACCCCAACTTGATTAAATACTACATACATTACTCAGTCAATAACTACTTATGTTATCACTTGCTTACACAATGCAATTCCTGAAATTAATTCACTTATGGGTAAAATAAACTTGCTGTCACGCCCTGGCCTATAGAACTCTAGCTAGTTTGGTCAGGGTGTGAATTTCTAGGTTTGTATTTCTATGTTTGGCCGGGTGTGGTTCCCAATCAGAGGCAGCGGTCGCTCGTTGTCTCTGATTGGGGATCATACTTAGGCAGCCAGTTTTCCTGCCTGTGTTGTGGGTTTTTGTTGTGTTCCTGTTTTAGGCTTGTGTGTTAGCCTTTGGACCGTCATGGTTAAGTTTTGTTATTTTGGTTACTGTGACGTGTGTTTATTCTTTAATAAACATGTACGCCTTTCACGCTGCACCTTGGTCCGTCCCGTTCCTTAACGTACGTGACAGAAAAACCCACCACCAATGGACCAAGCAGCGTGCCCAGGAGGAGCAGAGAGGATGGACCTGGCAGGAGATAAGAGAGGATCTGGCAAGGCAGATGGAGGCCCTGAAAGGGATCAGGGTGGAGAGACAGCCCCAATATTTTTATTTTGGGGGGGGGGGGCTAAAAGGGTGGTCGGGGAGCGACAGAGAGGAGCCTCGACCACTGCACTCGTGGGGGCTCAAGGAGGAGTCCTCACTGGAGGAGGACGGGGCGCGGAGTGTAAAGGACGGAGACCGTCATAGACCTCCAGCGCCGGTTCCCAGTCCGGTTCCCCGCCGGTTCCCAGTACCTGCTCTCCGCACCAAGCCAGTGGTGCGTGTTCCCAGTCTGGCCCGGCCTGTTCCTGCTCCCCGCACCAAGCCAGTAGTACGTGTTCCCAGTCTGGCCCGGCCTGTTCCTGCTCTCCGCACCAAGCCAGTGGTGCGCATCGCCAGTCCGGCCCGGCCTGTTCCTGCTCTTCGCACCAAGCCAGTGGTGCCCGTCGCCAGTCCGGCCCGGCCTGTTCCTGCTCCTCGCACCAAGCCAGTGGTGCCCGTCGCCAGTCCGGCCTGTTCCTGCTCCTCGCACCAAGCCAGTGGTGCGCGTCGCCAGTCCGGCCCGGTCTGTTCCTGCTCCTCGCACCAAGCCAGTGGTGCGCGTCGCCAGTCCGGCCCGGCCTGTTCCTGCTCCTCGTACCAAGCCAGTGGTGCGCGTCGCCAGTCCGGCCCGGCCTGTTCCTGCTCGTCGCACCAAGCCAGTGGGGCGCGTCGCCAGTCCGGCACGGCCCGTGCCCGTTCCACCGGTGCCTGGTTCGTCAGCGGCTCCACTCCGGAGCCCGAGCAGTCCGCTCCACCGGTGCCTGATCCAGCTCTGGTCAGCGGCTCCACGCTGGAGCCAGAGCAGTCCGCTCCACCGGTGCCCAGTCCAGCTCCGGTCAGCGGCTCCACTCCGGAGCCGGAGCCGCCACCGATGCTGGAAGCCCACCCGGACCCTCCCCTATTCAGTCAGGTTTGTGCGGTCGGAGTCCGCACCTTTGGGGGGGTAGGCAGCCAGTTTTCCTGCCTGTGTTGTGGGTTTTTGTTGTGTTCCTGTTTAAGGCTTGTGTGTTAGCCTTTGGACCATCACGGTTAAGTTTTGTTATTTTGGTTACTGTGACGTGTGTTTATTCTTTAATAAACATGTACGCCTTTCACGCTGCACCTTGGTCCGTCCCGTTTCTTAACGTACGTGACACTTGCAGATTCATGATGTGTCTAACATGCCTTTGGTTATCTGCTCTTCTCATCCATAGGTCACTGAGTTTGGTGGAGTAAGCTGTCTTGGCATGCCATCTGACCTTACCACAGGAAGGCTGTGCTGGAGTGAGCGGTAGAGACATGATCCGACCGTTCAATGTGAATTGAAGGGTTCCTGTAAAAATCTACAGCTAAAAACGTGTATTTCCTAAAGACAGAGGAGTGAAAGCCAGGACTCATGCCATGATATTAACTGACAATGAAAGTATTATTTCAAACCTCATAAAACTATGACAAGGGCCTTGCATGTCATCTTTACGCAAGTGAACAGGATGCATGTAAAGCATATAGATATGCTGAACTCAATCGAAAAGTGAGTGAAGTGTAATGTTTGACATGAATAAAGGTCTCCTGAAGAGGGCAGTACCAGAGTGTGTTTCATGGAGTTGCCTGGTAGTCAGCATTCTCTCTCACTGCTTTATGAACTTTACAGTGATGTTCACTTTGCAATGGTGAAATTCTAAATGCTATACAACAAAATAATAAGGAACTACACTACATGACCAAAAGTATGTGGACACCTGTTCATCCCAAAGGTCTTCGATGGGGTTGAGGTCAGGTCCCTGTGCAGGCCAGTCAAGTTCTTCCACACCGATCTCAACAAACCATTTCTGTATGGACCTTGCTTTGTGCACGGGGGCATTGTCATGCTGAAACAGGAAAGGGCCTTCCCCAAACTGTTGCCACAAAGTTGGAAGCACAGAATCGTCTAGATTGTCATTCTATGCTGTAGCGTTAAGATTTCCCTTCACTGGAACTAAGGGGCCTAGCCCAAACCATGAAAAACAGCCCCAGACCATTATTCATCCTGCACCAAACTTTACAGTTGGCACTATGCATTCGGGCAGGTAGCGTTCTCCTGGCATCCGCCAAACCCAGATTCGTCCGTTGGACTGCCAGATGGTGAAGCGTGATTCTTCACTCCAGAGAACGCGTTTCCACTGCTCCAGAGTCCAATGGCGGCGAGCTTTACCCCACTCCAGCCGACGCTTGGCATTGCGAATGGTGATCTTAGGCTTGTGTGCGGCTGCTTGGCCATGGAAACCGATTTCATGAAGCTCCCGACGAACAGCTCTTGTGTTGACGTTGCTTCCAGAGGCAGTTTGGAACTCGGTAGTGAGTGTTGCAACTAAGGACAGACGATGTTTACGTGCTTCAGCACTCGATGGTCCCGTTCTGTGATCTTGTGTGGCCTACCACTTCGCGGCTGAGCCGTTGTTCCTCCTAGACGTTTCCACTTCACAATAACAGCATTTACAGTTGACCGGGGCAGCTCTAGCAGGACAGAAATTTGACAAACTGACTTGTTGGAAAGGTGGCATCCTATAACGGTGCCACATTGAAAGTCACTGAGCTCTTCTGTAAGGCCATTCTATTGGCAATGTTTGTCTTTGGAGATTGCATGGCTGTGTGCTCGATTTTATACACCGGTCAGCAACGGGTGTGGCTGAAATAGCCGAATCCACTAATTTGTAGGGGTGTCCACATAATTCTGTATATATAGTGTAAGTATATGGGTTTATGTCAACAGTGTTAGAGATATACTTTATAGTATTTCTAAGTGGAGTCTAAGAGCATTGTTCTTGTGTCTGTGAGTGATATATTTAAGTATTTCTGTGCATACATAAAACTAGAACTGTTGCAGAACTTTTACTGTGCTTCATGGTGAACTACTCCAGATGCTGGCAAGCAGAGGTACTACAACAGCTTTTGTTTAGTTTAGAAAGCAGATAACCATCAATTGGCAGCAAACAAAGAGTAGGCCTACTTATAGGCTACATAGATTTATGTGTGGTGTAATTAATGAAGTGGTTTGATAACTGTATAATGTAGCACTTTTTATCCCCTGCGCAAACAGCCTGAGGATGTTATAGATAATTAAATAACCAACCTACAATCACATCTACAAGCTGTAAAATAATACAATAATTCCCCGGGGATGGACGGGAAAAGACATCAGACCGGTTATTGCCTCAGGGAGTCAAAATATAGTACACAGCATTCAGTTTGATGCTTATGCCACTTGAAAGGTGGTTTAGTGTAGGGTACTCAGGTGGCTCATGAGTGAGAACATGTCAGTGGGTCTATGTGTCATACAACTGTAGCACAACATACACAGTAGAAGAAGGCTTTCTGTTGCTGACCTGTTACTGTCTCCAATGCAAAGCTCTGCAGAATGAGATTCGCCTCGCTTTCCAAAACATAAGCTAGATGAAAGTGGAAAAGTTCTGGAAACTCTCTCCAAATTGGACCGATACTTGCCAAGATACAGAGTGCCAAGACCTCTCTCCTTTTCAGTGAAAGTAACTTTTTTACTACGTTCAGCCTCTGAATGCTTACTAAGAGCAAATTGCGCATAATTTTCCCACTTTGGACCATTTGAGGCACATTAGTCACCTTCAGTGAGCCAAACAATGCCATTAAAAACTAAATGGTTCAGGTCAAGCAGCCTTGCTTTTATTCAGTTTTATTTATATATAATTTTTTGATTCTGCAACCCCACAGTAACTTTTTTCAGATACTGTGGGTGCAGAGGGTCATAAGTACTCTCTTTGCAAAAAAAACATATTCCTTCCTGCTTGGGCAGCATGACAGACAGTAAGGTGTAGATGCTCTAAGTACTAATATATGCAACTTGAGGAAGGTGGGAGAAGATTTTGATTTAGAAGGACTAAAGCGACTGACATGGTATTGGAAGTTCCTGGATATACAGTGACTATTTCCTACTGGTCCAACACCAGCTACAGTGGACAAGCCTGAAATGCTCCAAACCAGAGAGATGTGGATGGGAGGCCATCAATGGAGGGGAACTTCAGACCTGCTGCCGGCAGGGAGACGCACTACATCATCCACTGGTGAGGTCCCGGTATTGACAAGAACCAACGTAAACAACCAGAACGTCAGAGAAATGGGAGCTTGTCCAACTAGGAAAATATGATGAAAAAATATCTGTCATTAACCAGGTTTCCATCCAACTATTTCATGCAGATTAATTACCTGGCGCATAGACCAACAACAAAGAAGACAGGGCTGACGGAAACACAAAATCTCTGTACAATTTCATGAACATCGATAGAGAATTTGTTAGTTCGACCTGGCATGATCTATTTGTGTCTGTAAAATTAACTATGCGAGAAATGTCGGTGGAATCGCCTTTATGCACAAATATTAATATGATAATTGTGGTCCTCTGTAGCTCAGCTGGTAGAGCACGGCGCTTGTAACGCCAAGGTAGTGGGTTCGATCCCCGGGACCACCCATACACAAAAAAAAAAAAAAATGTATGCACGCATGACTGTAAGTCGCTTTGGATAAAAGCGTCTGCTAAATGGCATATTATTATAATCATTGAAGTAAACTTGTAGTCACACGATGATATGTTACGTTGTAGGCCCACCACCACAACGTGGAAAAGCATGAAAAGTTTATAGGCAGATGTAATAAGTTATGAACTTCACATGGTAGTTAAGTGCACGGTGATCATGCAAATGTCCAATAGGCTAAATATCGAGGGTAGGCTATTATTTGAAAGCTGGTGACATGATCAGTGCTTGGCTGCCAATTATCAAATAAAATGATCATGCTCTTGTCCATATCTCATCATATAACCAACCCCCTAGTCCAATTTATCAGCAAACTCTTGTCTAAAGAGCAGGCACCAAAACCAGATTGGGCAAGTTTGCTCTTTTTCGCAACAGTTTTTGTGACAAAACCATCAGTAGAGTTGAAAATGCGATGGAAACCCATTTCACTTGTATTTTCTATTCGGTACAGGGGAACTTAACTGCAAAAGTTATTTTTATGTGCACTACGTCATCACGCACAGCCTTTTATCCATAACCAGTCAGTTTGCTGGAAACAGATTTTGTATAATATTCGCATGAAAATCTATCGCCAATTGGATGGAAACCTAGCTTTTGTCAGTAGAGTGAAAGTGTTCAGGATTGGACTGGAACACCAGGATAGCTTTGGAGAGGGAGCTATCTACATTGTCTTCTAAAAGAGCTGACATAAATCACTTCAAAGAGTGAAAAACTGTACCTGATAAGGTACAGTTAGTATATCTACAGAACAAGGTTAAGATGAGTATGTATAATAAGCCTGAATCACGTTAAAATACCTGGAGTATAAACACATAGTGCTCAAAACAACCCTCTTTAGAGGCTAAAGGAATCTTTCAAACAGTATCAGCAAAAATGTAAATGACAATGAAAAGAGCAGCGTCAACCCTCCTTGTGATAAAATGAAAGACGCTTTCATCCAAAGCAACTTACAGTTATGAATGCATACATTTTACGTATGTGTGGTCCCAGGGATTGAACCCGTTACCCTGGCGCTACATGCGCCATGCTCTACCCACTGAGCTACAAAGGACCACAAAGTAGGCTTATTCAGCTCCCTTTCCCAGAATCACATCACAACAATTTGCATAATATAGAGGTTTAATTTATCATGATCCAAATCCCCTTGGAGACAAAACTAATGGCTATTAGAAAATGATTACTCTGCAGTAATTTGGCACTGATTATGCTGTAATAAGCTAATGTACGTATTAGGAACAACCGATCCAAGGGTTTTCATTAGGTACTGATACGTTAGCTCATGTCAAGGCCTGTTATCACATAATCGTAAATCTATAATTCAAACCTTTGCTTACCACACAGAAATACAATAAAAGGACAAAATGAGTAAGAATTGTACTGCTGACTGAGTAATTAGAAATATGGATGACTTTGAAAAAGTGAGTTGCTAGAATTCTACTTTTAGAGAGAACAATGGGAAATAAAAGGTATCTATGTCAAGTAGGGTGTGAGTTATTTCACGAGACAGCTTATGAAGCATTATGTCATTATTCTCCTGCCAAGGACCTGTAAGGTTATATGGGGCCATACAGTAAAGTAGACACCAGCACATCTGGCTCTATGAGTTGGAGCCGAAGTGCAAGTGCTGACTAGCCTGTAAGACTCACACAGAAGTATCACAACACACAAGGCTGGTCTTGTTTCTGTCCATATGTTGTCATTCCTTTTTCCATTTCACCTGAACTGGGCATTTCAAATCTGTGAACAAAAGTGATGGTCCCGTAATCAAATAGTTAGATTATCACGCAAACTCATGATAGGTCATAGGACACCTTTTGACCTTTTACCTGACTTTCTGATTTCATTCTATATTCCACATGAACTAATGCTATTTTCTTCTCTCATCTAATGCTTGTATATCAATGTTTAGGTTGTTTCACTTTAAATCTATGGCTGGTTAAATTGCAGCTCTGCAAAAAAAAAAGAAAATGCATATATATTCAGATTTCAGTCATGTCACTATGACAAGAAACAAAAGGCAATAAATCAGACAAATGTGCAATTGACGTCATGTGCAAATGTTTTTGCTGTACATGTCTGTTATCTAACGAAACTTAAAAATGTATTGTCGAGAGGCTGAATTTTCAAACATCTGTGGTCCTCTTTTGTTTTCTCTGCTCTCTGTTCCAACGTCAAAGGCTGAAAGTTAAAGTGCAGGACGTCCATATGTAAAATTTACAGTGGGACCAACCAGTTACTGCATGAAAAACATAAAGTCTACAGGTCTGGGACTGAGCAGAACTGAGAGTTCATACCATTCTATCAGTAGATAACAAAAATGTGTACGATAATAAACCAAAAGCAAATTCAGTATTTTGGAAGCAAGTAGTCATGAAATTAGTCTACCAAGAAGTAAACATAAACTGTCATTCAAAAATCTCTTAAAGGAGATTCAGTGACTATCTAGTGACATCTACTGTTGAGTCTCCACTCCAGACTCAAAAATATGATCAGAAACCAAGAAGAGGTTCATTACCATCCTCTACTGGTGATAAAAAGAGCATGCATCTAATTGCAACGTCCTCGTCCACACATTATTGCAACTAGTGAGATTCAACAGGTTAGTTTACCTGCCCTCAGTAGTCAACAAAAGCAGTGACCTTTCAAAACCGACTGAAGGTATCTTCTCTCTACATACATTCAAATAAACTCAAGCCCTGGTAATGCCCACATTAAGGGCGATGTTTGTAATTCAATGTTAAGGCCCTAAAGCCAGGTAATATGTAAGCCTCTTCAGATAGGTGACCCATGCCCAGGCTCTCACTCTTACTCATCGAGGATAACTTGCACTCTGTAAACACTTGACTCCCTGTCTACATGTTCAAACTTTTCTAAAGTGCAAAGAAAGTCCCACACAAATCCGGCAAGTAATCCAAAAACTTCATCAAGCTAAATGCACAATTTCCAAAAAGGAGAATTACACTAACATCCAATTCAATCTAATGAAAGCTGGGATTGAATAGAAAACTGCTGAGGAAGGCCAAAGTTGAACAGGCATGTGTCCTAAAACTTTAAACCTCCCTTATTCAATCTAGTTGGGATTATCTCAATGTAAAGCAGCAAGTGCCACTCCCTTATTTTAACAAATAACTCAGTTCTGAATCGGTACCCTACCGTTGCTCACTTCAACACATAACTTGTAAAACGGTACAAAGAGCATCAGTGAGTAGGCCTATTCTATCCATATGAAAGGACTGTTTATTAAGCTCTGTATGATGAAAATCAATTATCTATTATGTTTTAAATATCCTTGTAGTCATTACATTTACATTTTAGTCATTTAGCAGACGCTCTTATCCAGAGCGACTTACAGTTAGTGAATACATATTTTTTTATGCTGGCCCCCCGTGGGAATCGAACCCACAACCCTGGCGTTGCAAACGCCATGCTCTATCAACTGAGCTACATCCCTGCCGGCCATTCCCTCCCCTACCCTGGACGACGCTGGGCCAATTGTGCGCCGCCCATGAGTCTCCCGGTCGCGGCCGGCTGCGACAGAGCCTGGATTCGAACCAGGATCTCTAGTGGCACAGTTAGCACTGCTATGCAGTGCCTTAGACCACTGCGCCACTCAGGAGCTAGTCATGACTTGGTTTATTTGTCTAGGACGGTGGACATGATCATCTGGGCAAACCGAATAGAATACAATTTTCCATAATTTTTTATCATAATACTACTAATAAGAAAATAACCACTAATGGCTTACAGAACAAAGATGAAAGTATGCAACTTCATAATGTCACTTTCCAATTAATACAGTAGATATAGATTATACAGAATGTTACATATTGTGTGTGTCATGATCAAAGCAATTGAATGCAACCAAATAAAGTCACATTTTTGTACAGTATGTCCTGAAATAGAGCTGGGACGATAAACCGAACATTAGACACCAACGATATATCGAGGACATTTAACAGATATCGATAATCACGATAAGTAGCTTATACTAGAGAAATGTGAAGTTTGAAATGAAATAAGTCTGCTAATATGGGCTATCGGTAACGGTAGGCTTACAATTGATAGTTACAACATTCAAAGTAGTAGTAGTAGTTCTAAGGGTATGGTTAACTGGTGCACATTAAAGTTATAAACATATTGTTCTATTTATCATTATCGGGATAATTCAGTCAATTTATCATATGTATTTTTGTCCATATCACCCAGCTCTATCCTGAAAGTATGTACAACTTCTGTCTTACAGACACCATGATACCACAGCGTTTCTAAACCCAGAGATGCAACATTGCAAGACTTCCAGGAACACTTGGTCTGAAACTGTCACGAGTGTCAGTGTAATGCGGTGGATCGAAGTCAGGCGCAGGACACAGAACTCGAAGAAACGTACTTTACTGAAATGAGTAAAGAATACAACCCAGAAATACCTCCACACAGGGAGGAACTAACCCGCTCACCAACGACACACGAAACGAAAAACAACCACGCACAAAACACATTGGGAGCCACTGGGTTAAATAGGGAAGGCGTGATTACAATAATGGGCAACAGGTGTGTGACATAGACAACAGGTGCAACATAGAAACATAGATCGGCAGCAGCTAGTATTCCGGTGACGACGAACGCCGCAGCCTGCCCGAGCAAGGAGGGGCAGCCTCGGCAGAATCCGTGACAGTACCCCCCCCCCCCCCCCCCCCCCGACGCGCGGCTCCAGCACTGCGACGACACCGGCCTCGGGGACGGCCAGGAGGACGCGGTGCAGTGCGAGTCGGATGACTACGGTGGAAATCCCTCAACATGGAGGGATCGAGGATGTCCCTCCTAGGGACCCAGCACCGCTCCTCCGGACCGTACCCCTCCCACTCCACGAGATACTGCAGGCCTCCCACCCGACGCCTCGAATCTAAGATGGAACGGACCGAGTACGCCGGTGCCCCCTCGATGTCCAGTGGGGGTGGAGGAACCTCCCGTATCCCAGACTCCTGGAGTGGACCAGTTACCACCGGCCTGAGGAGAGACACATGGAACGAGGGGTTAATACGATACTCAGGAGGAAGCTGTAACCTATAACATACCTCGTTCAATCTCCTCAGGACTTTGAATGTCCCCACAAACCGCCGGCCCAGCTTCCGGCAGGGCAGGCGAAGGGGCAGGTTTCGGGTCGAGAGCCAGACCCGGTCCCCCGGTGCATACACCGGAGCCTCACCACACATGGGCAGCGTTCCAGGTCTCCTGTGAGCGCAGAAACCATTCATCCACCGCAGGTGCCTCGATCTGGCTCTGATGCCAAGGTGCCAGAACCGGCTGATAACCTAGTACACACTGGAATGGAGTAAGGTTAGTGGAGGAGTGGCGGAGTGAGTTTTGGGCCATCTCTGCCCAGGGGAGGAAAACCGACCACTCCCCCCGCCGGTCCTGGTAATACGACCTCAGAAACCTACCCACCTCCTGGTTGACTCTCTCCACCTGCCCGTTACTTTCGGGGTGAAACCCTGAGGTCAGGCTGACCGAGACTCCCAGACGTTCCATGAACGCCCTCCAAACACTCGAGGTGAACTGGGAACCCCGATCAGACACTATATCCTCAGGTATCCCATGCTTAGCCCCCAAGGAAACCCATACACACCTCCCTGAGCACTGACTGGACCATCCCTTGAGAGCCCTCTGTTGCCAGGAAATAGTGGGATCATGAGTGGTTAACCAGGGAAGTCCCAACACCACAGGATACGCAGGAGAATCAATCAGATAGAGACTAATCCTCTCCTCATGACCCCCCTGCGTCCTCATTAAGAGTGGTGCGGTAACCTCCCTGATTAGACCTGACCCTAGCGGGCGACTATCTAATGCGTGGACAGGGAAGGGCACATCAACACGAACAGTAGGAATCCCTAACCTATGAGAATATTGACGATCAATAAAATTCCCAGCTGCGCCTGAATCTACTAGCGCCTTATGCTGGGAATGAAGAGAAAACTCCGGAAACACAACCTCTATACACAACTGACCAACAGGGAGCTCTGGGTGAGTTGGGTGCCTACTCACCTGAGATGGTCGACCAGTGCTCTGCTTACTGCCTCGACTCCCTGGGGACCCTCCCCAGCACCGACCCGCAGTGTGTACTCTGCGGCCACAGTTGGTGCAGGGGACGGCCCCTCTCCTGGTCTCCCTAAGCGCAGCACCTCCGAGCTCCATGGGGTAGAGTCGGAGGTGCTGGGGGATGGAATGAATGGGCCCTGATCAGAACGTCCACGGGTCTCCAGCCTGATGGACATCTCCACCAGTTGGTCCAGGTTGAGATTGGTAACCCTGCAGGCCAGTTCCCGCCGAACGTCCTCCCTTAGGCTGCACCGATAGTGGTCGATCAGGGCCCTCTCATTCCATCCGGCGCTGGCTGCCAACATCCTGAACTCCAGCGCAAAATCCTGGGCGCTCCTCCTCTCCTGTCGTAGGTGGAACAGACGCTCGCCCGCCGCTCTCCCCTCCGGTGGATGATCGAATACTGCCCGGAAGCGGCGGGTGAAATAGCGGACCGATGCAGCGTCAATTCCTCCCCACTCGGCGTTGGCCCACTTGAGCGCCTTCCCCGACAGACAGGAGATGAGGGCGGACACACCCGAGGGCGCCGGGTGAATGGTTGCCAGGTAGAGCTCTACCTGGAGAAGGAAACCCTGACACCCGGCTGGTGTACCGTCATATGCCCTCGGGAGCGAGAGCCGAATCCCACTGGGCCCAGGTCGAGAAGGGGTGGACTGTGGTATGGGTGGTAGAGTGGTTGGAGGAGGTGTAGGAAGGCCACCTCTCTCCCAACGGTCCATAGTATTCATCACCCTCTCCATGGCGGTGCCGAGAGCCTGGATGATACTCTCCTGTCGTTGAAATCGTTCCTCCATCGATTCGGACTGACGGGCTGTACCTGCTGACTCCATAAATGGTACGTGGTTCTGTCACGAGTGTCAGTGTAATGCAGTGGATCGAAGTCAGGCGCAGGACACAGAACTTGAAGAAACGTACTTTACTGAAATGAGTAAAGAATACAACCTAGAAATACCTCCACACAGGGAGGAACTAACCCGCTCACCAACGACACACGAAACGAAAAACAACCACGCACAAAACACATTGGGAGCCACTGGGTTAAATAGGGAAGGCGTGATTACAATAATGGGCAACAGGTGCAACATAGAAACATAGATCGGCAGCAGCTAGTATTCCGGTGACGACGAACACCGCAGCCTGCCCGAGCAAGGAGGAGGGGCAGCCTCGGCAGAATCCGTGACAGAAACAGACCAAGCAGACCAGGGCGGGGTTTGAGAAGTCAATGAAAGAAGTGAAAAATGATTCCTTAGTTATTAATTTTCTCGAAATCTAAAGGCACAACCTAGATTCGAGCCAATGTCTTAAGTAGTTGAACATGTTATTACTCCAACCTCGTGAAAGTGACAAACTGACACGTTTTCATTTTTGTCAAAAACAACTTTATATCGAAGGAGTGTCTTTGACGGCCGGCACATGCGCTGTTCGGCCCGAGACGCCGTTAGACCCAATGATGTGTTCCTGCGCATGAGCTTAGCTAGCGTCGCCATGACATCGCTTACAAGAGTGATTTGGGATTTCTATTGGAAAAGCAGTTTCTGCCTATCTTCATACTGTACTGTCTTTGATGATATTTAGCACAGAGTGCTGTACTTAAAGTGGCAATCAGCTGTTGAAACAATAACAATGTAAATCCCTGCCCCTGTTTCGGTAAAAAGCTGAGGAATGGGGCAGGAGAAATGGAACCACTCAAATTCATAGACAGAGCTATGGATGCAAATACTGACCATCCATGATATCAAAATTATAGTTTTAATCATGTTTTAAGGCTAAATAGGGTTTGTTGACATTTACTTTGTTTACAAACATTGGAGTAAAACAAACCTATATTTTGGGTTCTGATGGATGTAGCAACTGCAGATTGCCCCTTTAATGAATAATATATTGGGCCAAGTGAAGCCAAGACAGACCAGAAGAAAAAGGATAACATGGGATATAGTGTACAGTAACTAGGAAGGATTGCCACAACATTGCGTGCATTCCTTAAGATCTGATAGCACAGATGGTGTGTGGATTATACTTGCCGATTTGCTGAGAAACTGAAAACAACATGTTTTGGCCTCTTTAAAGAGTGGGATAATCTGTAGTTTGGAGATGCCCTTTCTGTGCTTATCCAGGGCTGTTAATTAGGAGATTGTCAAGAAAAGAGTGCATCCTCCTCCAGCTTCTTCTCGTCATTCAAAGAGGATGTCAGGAAGCTTTTTTGTTGTTGGGAAGTGTCCGATTAGTTTTGTTAAGGTATTTTTTATTTATTTTTAATGAATAGAGAGAGCAAGTAACAATATCATATTTTGTCATGCCAGCTCCTCCTGTATGTCAGAATCGCATGTCAAGGCAGATAAATGACTGTTACCATTTTCTCAAATAACCATTATTTTCCCCTAATTTTAGCCTTGTTGAAGTAGCCTCTGGTTCTCCGAACAATTTACGTCAGTTTCCAGACGTCTGATGTCATGGCCTGGAACCACAATCCCAGGGCTGACTCTGTTCCCCCAGAGGATAGGAGAAGTACTGAGGAAGGAGATCCACCAGCATAAGGATACATTTTACTGCCCTCTGTGGTGAACGGCAACATCCAGAGGAAGCTTTAATGTGGTCGGGCTGTAGAAAACTAGGCACGTATGGTAGCAGAGGCATTACGCACATTGTTCTAAATTCACACTGCACCGCTGGACAATGATGCAAGCAAAACAACGCGTGTCAGCTGTGTCATGCTGGGGGGGTTGGTTGCAGGGCGAAACATTGTGTACAGACACTTGTCTAATAAGGCAGTCAACAGTGAAAGGCTCTCTCTCTCTCCAGACTTCCTGATAGCCAGTGAAGACAATGTGGTGTACCTCTTAGCACCCCCTTCATGATATATCACCCAGCTAGCTGCACTGTACATTATTGGGTAATAAATGCAAAATTGGCTCATATAAACATCCGGCATTTGAAAGCACTGACTGGACAATATGCACAAAGACTTCAGAGTACGATCAAAGGCCTCTCATGCACCGTCCAAAATATTATTTAATCAAGCTACACTTACAGCTGAGTTACAGTACAAGAGCTCTTTCATGTTGCCATTCATTATTCAATCATCACTGAGTAGTTCCTCAATACAAACCCTTGTACTAAACGACATATACAGTGGGGGAAAAAAGTATTTAGTCAGCCACCAATTGTGCAAGTTCTCCCACTTAAAAAGATGAGAGAGGCCTGTACTTTTCATCATAGGTACACGTCAACTATGACAGACAAATTGAGATTTTTTTTCTCCAGAAAATCACATTGTAGGATTTTTAATGAATTTATTTGCAAATTATGGTGGAAAATAAGTATTTGGTCACCTACAAACAAGCAAGATTTCTGGCTCTCACAGACCTGTAACTTCTTCTTTAAGAGGCTCCTCTGTCCTCCACTCGTTACCTGTATTAATGACACCTGTTTGAAATTGTTATCAGTATAAAAGACACCTGTCCACAACCTCAAACAGTCACACTCCAAACTCCACTATGGCCAAGACCAAAGAGCTGTCAAAGGACACCAGAAACAAAATTGTAGACCTGCACCAGGCTGGGAAGACTGAATCTGCAATAGGTAAGCAGCTTGGTTTGAAGAAATCAACTGTGGGAGCAATTATTAGGAAATGGAAGACATACAAGACCACTGATAATCTCCCTCGATCTGGGGCTCCACGCAAGATCTCACCCCGTGGGGTCAAAATGATCACAAGAACGGTGAGCAAAAATCCCAGAACCACACGGGGGGACCTAGTGAATGACCTGCAGAGAGCTGGGACCAAAGTAACAAAGCCTACCCTCAGTAACACACTACGTCGCCAGGGACTCAAATCCTGCAGTGCCAGACGTGTCCCCCTGCTTAAGCCAGTACATGTCCAGGCCCGTCTGAAGTTTGCTAGAGTGCATTTGGATGATCCAGAAGAGGATTGGGAGAATGTCATATGGTCAGATGAAACCAAAATAGAACTTTTTGGTAAAAACTCAACTCGTCGTGTTTGGAGGACAAAGAATGCTGAGTTGCATCCAAAGAACACCATACCTACTGTGAAGCATGGGGGTGGAAACATCATGCTTTGGGGCTGTTTTTCTGCAAAGGGACCAGGACGACTGATCCGTGTAAAGGAAAGAATGAATGGGGCCATGTATCGTGAGATTTTGAGTGAAAACCTCCTTCCATCAGCAAGGGCATTGAAGATGAAACGTGGCTGGGTCTTTCAGCATGACAATGATCCCAAACACACTGCCCGGGCAACGAAGGAGTGGCTTCGTAAGAAGCATTTCAAGGTCCTGGAGTGGCCTAGCCAGTCTCCAGATCTCAACCCCATAGAAAATCTTTGGAGGGAGTTGAAAGTCCGTGTTGCCCAGTGACAGCCCCAAAACATCACTGCTCTAGAGGAGATCTGCATGGAGGAATGGGCCAAAATACCAGCAACAGTGTGTGAAAACCTTGTGAAGACTTACAGAAAACGTTTGACCTGTGTCATTGCCAACAAAGGGTATATAACAAAGTATTGAGAAACTTTTGTTATTGACCAAATACTTATTTTCCACCATAATTTGCAAATAAATTCATTAAAAATCCTACAATGTGATTTTCTGGATTTTTTTCCCTCATTTTGTCTGTCATAGTTGACGTGTACCTATGATGAAAATTACAGGCCTCTCTCATCTTTTTAAGTGGGAGAACTTGCACAATTGGTGGCTGACTAAATACTTTTTCCCCCCACTGTAGTACAGGCCCTGAGAATAAACTGTCATTAACACGTCTTTATGTTAGATGTAAAGACCTTAAAATAAGTAAACTGTCATTAACATGTTTATACGTTTCCTGTCAGAGTGATAAGGAACTTGGAGGGATTCCTCCAGAGTGGCACAGTAGGGGTCTTAAATCCCAGCCCAAATTCGGATTTTCACTGATCTGCGACTATAGCGTAATGCTGCATGAGCCTGAAGTCCACCAAACTTTTGGTAATGTAAATGTTGGTATTTAATTTCCCAAACCCATTAGACATTACAGCCAACACTAATCCTCTCCCACCATTTGGCCCCTACTTTAGGAAATCCTCAATTCTGAAGAGATGTTTCTTTGATTAAGGATTTTTATTTGGGTCCCTTAAGCATGGTGTAGATCAGATTTGACTGAATCAGAAAATGTAACATTGGTACTTAGGACATGTCTACATTATGAAAAAGTCGCTCTGGATAAGAGCGTCTGCTAAATGACTAAAATGTATATGTAAATTATAAAACACAGAGGCAAGAGACTTTGGCAATTGGTCTATGAAGTATTGGTCAACTGAAAGTTATTAAAACTTTGATTTCAAAGTAAATCCAGGCCAATTTGGAATATCACTGTAGTCCTCCCACTTCATTTTCCATGACAAGTTTTGCACTCAGCACATTAATAATGGTAAACCTCTATATAGAAATGCATGTGCAGTAAAACAGTGACATAATAATAAGGTTTGCTCTGAATGAAAATATGAAGGTGAGGATGGAACATCCTCTCACATCCCTATTTTAAAAATGTATCCGAATGGCTTTTTGTTGTGTCTCCCCTTTTGGAAGGTGAACTTATTTTTCCGGCTTGTACTGCCTTTTACACAAAACCACAACCCAGTCCAACATGTGTCATGCACTCCTAATGATCCTGGCCAGAGGTTTGCATGGGGGGAACAGGAAGCTCAAGTAGTACACAGACATGCATTCAACTGGGCATAATGGCTGTTTGGGCATGAGTTTGTTATTCAGAGGTAAAGAAACAGGCCATTAGGGAAGGACAGTGGTTTGTTCTCAGTCTCAGCTAGAGATGGCTGTTGACTGAGACCATTCAACCAACTGTAACCCTTGTCATTCTTTAGCAACAGCAATGTCTGTTTATTGCAACTGTCACACAGGCATACAATGCCTTCAGAAAGTATTCACACCCCTTGAAGTTTTCCCACATTTTGTTGTGTTACAGCTTGAATTTTAAATTGATTAAATTGAGATTGTGTCACTGGCCTACACACAATACCCCATAATGTCAAAGTGGAATTATGTTTTTAGAAATGTTTACAAATTAATAAAAAATGAAAAGCTGAAATGCCTTGAGTCAATAAGTATTCAACCCCTTTGTTACATAATAAGTTGCATGGACTCACTCTGTGTGTAATAGTAGTGTTTAAACGTCCCTCAGTCGAGCAGTGAATTTCAAACACAGATTCAACCACAAAGACCAGGGAGGTTTTCCAATGCCTCGCAAAGAAGGGCACCTATTGGTAGATGGGTAAAAATAAAACAAAGCAGACATTGAATATCCCTTTGAGCATGGTGAAGTTATTAATTATACTTTGGATGGTGTATCAATACACCCAGTCACTACAAAGAACAGGCGTCCTTCCTAACTCAGTTGCCGGAGAGGAAGGAAACCGCTCAGGGATTTCACCATGTGGCCAATGGTGACTTTAAAACAGTTACAGAGTTTAATGGCTGTGATAGGAGAAAACTGCAGATGGATCAACAACTGCAGCTCCTCCACAATACTAACCTAAAAGACAGAGTGAAAAGAAGGAAGCCTGCATCCTGTTTTCAATAAGGATTTAAAGTAAAACTGCAAAAAAATGTGGCAAAGCAATGAACTTTATGTCCTGAATATAAAGCATTATGTTTGGGGCAAATCATACACAACACATCACTGAGTACCACTCTTCATGTTTCAAGCATGGTGGTGGCTGCATCATGTTATGGGTATGCTTGTCATTGGCAAGGACTAGGGCAGGGGTGTCAAACGTACGGCCCGCGGGCCGGATCAGGCCCGCAAACGGGTTTAATCCGGCCCGCGAGATGATTTTAAAAAATAAAAATAAATTTTTTTTTTTTTTAAGTATAAAAATGCGCTGCAATTTTTCAATAGAATAAACTGCTGTTCCAATTGCGTCCACTGGATGGCGCAATAGCAATTGTGTTAAGCAAGCAAACTGTTTATACCGGGGCAGAGCAAGTAGGTCAAGCACGTGCAGCCAATGAGCTACTTTGTTTTGCCCGCGATATTTATTACGGCTTCTACTTTTAACATTATGTGCTTTGGCACCCTCATTGCCCCAATATGTCTCTGTCAAAAAAGAGAAAAGTGGACGCAGAGTGCAGAGTGTTCCAAGAAAAATGGTCATCCTATTTAATCACGGAATTGAATGGGAAAGCTGTATGTTTGGTGTGTTCAGAGCATGTTGCAGTGCTGAAAGAATATAACCTTCGTCGCCACTATGTGAGTCATCATGCCGACAAATATGACAACTTTCAAGGACAGCGGAGATGAGAGAAGGTGAATGAACTGTTGGCGGGTCTGAAGAAACAGCAGTCTGTGTTTACTCACAGCCGAGACATCAGTGACGCTGCAGTGTAAGCTAGCTACCTCATTGCTAATGAAATCGCAGTGGCTTCAAAACCATTTAGTGAGGGTGAATTTGTAAAAACATGCATGATGAAGGCAGCGGAGATTGTGTGCCCTGAAAAGCGGCAGGCTTTTGCAAATATCAGCCTGACAAGAAACAGAGTTGCAGACAGGATTTCCGATCTTTCAGTGGATTTGGACAGCCAGTTGAAGCAAAAAGTAAAGTCATTTATTGCGTTTTCGGTTGCAATTGATGAAAGCACGGACATTACAGATGTTGCACAACTGGCCATTTTTTCATCCGCGGAGTTGATGACACATTGACCGTCACCGAGGAGTTCGTGGAGTTGGTGCCGATGACAGATACAACGACAGCAGCTGATATTTTTACCGCACTCGTCGGCGCGCTGGACATGGTCGGAGTGGACTGGTCCCGCGCTGTCAGCCTGGCTACAGATGGTGCGCCCTCAATGATCGGGAAAAAAGCAGGCGTTGTGACAAAGTTCAGAGAGAAAGTGCAATCTGCAAATGGAGGACGTGATTTTTTGACTTTTCACTGTATTTTGCACCAGGAGGCTTTGTGTTGCAAGTCATTAAAGATGGATAACGTCATGAAGGTGGTCATCCAAACTGTTAATTTCATCCAATCCAGAAGCCTGAATCACCGTCAGTTTGACAGCCTTCTCAGAGAGAAAGACCACATCTATGGCCTGCCATACCACACTGAGGTAAGATGGTTAAGCCGAGGTGCTGTGCTGAGGCGTTTCTTTGATATACGAGAAGAAATTGAACAGTTCATGGAAGAAAAGGGCAAACCAGTGTTAGAATTTCATTCCGCAGAATGGATGCCGGACCTTGCATTTATGGTGGATGTTACAGAGCACCTGAATAACTTGAACAAACAGCTGCAAGGGCGCAACAAAGTTGTCACGCAGTATTATGACAGCATACGTTCTTTCAAGTTGAAGCTGTTATTGTGGGAGACGCAACTTGCCGGTGGTGATGCAGCTCACTTCCCCTGTCTGAAAAATGTGTGCGCGACCCAACATGTGGCAGACATGAAGCGGTTCAAAGATAAAATAACTGGACTGTTACGGGAGTTTGAGCAACGCTTTCAGATTTATGTTTATATGTTTTTATGTTGATGTGCTATTGTTTTTAATTGATTTTATTTTATTTGTATATTTAACCTATTCTTGACTCTGTGGTTCTTGCACTTGTTTGGGGAACAGGATTTCATTATTTGTATCTACATTTCTGCCTGAGAAATGACACCCTGATATAGTTCTGTGATCTGTGAAACAGTTCTGTTAATCACTGAGGCATTGTGTGTTTGTGTGTTCTTTTTCTTTAGAATTTTCAAATAAACTTGACGTGTTTTATGATTAATAGTGATGTTGTGCTTGTACTATTTTGGACACACTGTCCTCAGGCTCCAGCTTTATGTTGTATGTTGATCGTATTAAAACAAAGAAAACAATCTGAAGTTGTTGTTTTTAAGTTATATATACCATGATTTTTCCGGTCCGGCCCACTTGGGAATAGATTTTCCTCCATGTGGCCCCTGAGCTAAAATGAGTTTGACACCCCTGGACTAGGGAGTTTTTTTTAGGATAAAAATAAATTTAATGTAGCTAAGCACAGGCAAAATCCTAGAGGAAAACCTGGTTCAATTCGCTTTCCAACAGACACTGGGAGACAAATGTATCTAAAACACAAGGCCAAATATACACTGGAGTTGCTTACCAAGACGACATTTAATGTTCCTGAGTGGCCTAGTTACAGTTTTGACTTAAACCGGCATGAAAATCTATAGCAAGACTTGAAAATGGCTGTCTAGCAATGATCAAAAACCAACTTGACAGAGAATTATTTAAAGAATAATGGGCAAATATTGTACAATCCAGGTGTGCAAAGCTCTTAGAGACTTACCCAGAAAGACTCACAGCTGTAAATCACTGCCAAAGGTCATTCTAACATGTATTGACTCAGGGGTGTGAATACTTATGTAAATTAGATATTTATGTGTTTCATTTTCAATACATTTGCAAAATAATCTAAAAACTTGTTTTTACTTTGTCATTAAGGGGTATTGTGTGCAGATGGGTATGGAAAAAATAGATTTAAGCGATTTTGAATTTAGACGGTAACACAACAAAATGTGGAATAAGTCAAGGGGTATGAATACATTCTGAAGGCACTGTAGGCCTTTATGTAATGAAAATAATTAATCATATAGGCTAGATTCACATTCAGAGAGAAGGACTAAACTACGCATAAGTTCTAAAAGCTTTTCATATGTGCAGTAGAATAAAAAAATAACTTTAATGAATTGAGTAACAAGGCGGCACACACGCTATTTTGATTTGATGTTTTCCAAAAGGGTACTTCCAGGGTGATGGCAGCAAAACGGCTCCGCACACATACAGGCAGGATCAAAAGGTAACTCAAGCAGCTAATGTTGACAAAGGAGAACATGTGTGAAACACCAGCTAGTGAGACAGCTCATTTCTCATAGTGGGTCTGACAAACAATCAAAGAGCAGCGTTTTGATTAGTTATTAGTTACGCCTCGTAGCAAGTCTTAATTGCCAAGCTGATTTAAACAAAAGTGCGGGTGGCTAATGCAGAAAGAGAGAACGAGCGGGAGGATAGCAATCGCTTGTTATAATATGGGAGAAAAAATGCAATTTATTACAGATGAATAAATAAGCAAAACTGGGAACTTGGACATTAAGCAAATACAGACCATTCCAAAGGAAACTGGCTGAGAGAAGAAAGGAGCGGGCCAGACATAAGTATACAGTGTAGGAACTGATGCCTAGTCACTTTATTCCAAGTTATATGTACATATCTACCTCAATTACCTTGCACCCCTGCACATTGACTCGGTACTGGTATAGTTACTCATTGTGTATTTATTATTACTTTTCTATTATTGATCTATTTGCTTTCTCTCTGCATTGTTGGGAAGGGCCCATAAGTAAGCATTTCACTGTTGGTCTACACCTGTTGTTTACGAAGCATGTGACAGATAAAATTAAAATACATGTGATATACAGTAGAATGTACAAATGCTGTGCAGTGCATACGCATAGAACAGTGCAGTGCATACGCATAGAACAGTGCAGTGCATACGCATAGAACAGTAGGAATGGTATAGACTCAGCATAATGATAACACCCAAAACATTTTTGAGCACTTGATTATTTACATAACTACTGATATTGTATATCACTGCCAAATTGTGACCAGGTTCACATAGCTGCAGTTAGGATGTAGTCCGCTCTTACTGAAACTGAACACGAGACATGAGTTTTCGTGTACAGCTTAAAAGTATGTTTATCTTCTTATGTTGTCCTTTCTCCAACATTTTGGGGACAGAAAATAAAGTGTATGTGTTCAACTGCATTTGACAGTGTAATCCAATATAGACTCAACACAGATATGTCGCAATTGAGCGAACACAACAACATAACATGAGAAAATGTGTGAATGCGTGCACGAGAGTGGTTTTGGGAATCAGCTTGACAGTACTTATGATCTACATGATAGTGTAAGCAAACAGATATTTTTTAGCTGATCAGTTGTAAGAGCATATGCTGTCTCAAGTTTCTCACGAAGAGAGATGTCATACATTTATGTCAACAGAAAAACCTTGACCTAGTTTATTCTGCATCTGTGAATGAAAGAGTGATGAAACAAACACAATGTAAATTGTTTTCACCAAATACAATTGTGTGATCATGATGCACCAGTAATCAATCGATGAACTACAGTGCAACTATTGTCTCTATAAGTTGAATATATACTGTTTGTTTCTGTGTGGTGATGCATGTAATATCTCTGAAGACATCAGGGGACACCTGCTGCCCACATGGTTTGTGCAGATTCATCAACATACTGACTTTCATAATATTTACCAAGAAATATAGAAAATAAACTATCATGCAATTTATTCAGCACGGGCTATAAATTATGGTGATGGTGGCCCACTAATTTTGATCAAAACAAAATATTTGCAAAGCACAAAGTTGTATATTGGCACAGGACAACTCAGTGACTTTCACAATGTTAGTATAGGCATTCACTGTTGCTTTGTCCACTTGTATGATATTAGCATCCCAAAATTAAGCTGAAGTATAAACAATTAGCCTAGGCCTAACAATTATTGAATTCATGCATGTTCAAACTTTGCATTTTGGAATAATATAAACACCAAACAAGGATATTACGAATGATGGGTATTTCTACGGTCATTTTTGTTTAAACTGTAATAAAATCTGTAAATTACAAAGCAACTGAAACACATCTGGATGCACAAAAATATTCAGTGAGCTCTCAGATAGTATAACATCCAACTTCAAACCAAAGGCAGTTTTATCAAAAGCGGTGGATAAAGGCAATATAAATTATGATTTCAGGAATACTTAAAACAAGTACCATTCAAAATAAAGACCTCAAATGAGTTTTCATTTGAACTCACCATCCACCAGGTCTTGGCCGTCATGTCATAGCACAGCTGCCATTTGATAGCGTTGTCTGCTGCCTTGCCACCCATATGTGTGATGTTGGGGAGCTCCATAGAGAGCCAGATGTAACGGTACAGTGAAGCACGGACGCTCAGCACAACTCCAGTCTCACAGTCAGGCAGGAGTCACTTGCACACAGCTTCCAGCCCTCTCCGGCATCTCCCTCTCTCATCCTTCCTTACCTCCCTGCGAGGCTCTCAGAGAGATTGGGTAGTCTACAGAGAGTGGGTAAGACCAGGAGGATTAGGACACCAGCAGCCAACTGCAGCCATACACACACACACACTCACTCCAGACCATATAGACACCACCACCACAGGCTGCTAGACAGCCTACCAAATTCCAGCTGTACTAACCCACACACAGATTCACATGTTTGAATAGTATATCAAGCACACGTTTGGAAAAAACATAAGAGTGGGAAGATATTCAAAGAAAAACAACAGTGCAGAACATTAAAATTGAGGCTATCCTAAAAATACATATAGGCTAACCTTTGTTGAACCGAAAATACAAAACGACCCATCCCTAAAAACAATCACCCCCAAGTTATAAGAAGTGGACCCCACAAGGCAATCCTACTTCAAACAAGCAAGAGTCTGTGCTTTAAACTTTGCAAGCCCCTTTCTATATGGCTTTGAGTGAGCTTATGATACAGGGGCATCCGGTCTGAGTGGCTTTTCTCTCCCCTCCAGCCAAGGGAAGCCATCAGGGAGAGTAGCTTCTCACCCATAATAATCACACAGCTGGAGTCAGTTAACAAGGCTGTCTTTCAAGATTTTCCTTCTTTTTGGACTTTAAAATGGAGAGAAACTCATTACATGCTTTCATTGGAGTGTAGTCTGCAGGAATTCTGCAATGGCTTTTTCTTTTTCTTTCAAAGAGTGTAGAAATAAAATGTCTCTTCCACAAATCCTCCCCATGCCCCGGTCTTGAGGTAACCAGCCTTTGAAACATTAACATATGTTTTGACCACATACTCTTTTTGTCTTGTTATTCTTCCTTTGTTTCTGTGGTTAAAGATATCAATGACCAAAGAATATGTTGTTGTATGTTTCATGTTTTTAAAATTGTGCCAAAAAAAGAAACAAAAAATCAAGAACAACACATAGGCCTAACATAACCATTATGATATAGGTCAATCTAAAAAAGATCACTAAAATGTAGACAAAGGACTAACATCTATTTTGCACAGTTCTGGACAATTCAGACTTCTTTCTCATAATCTAAAACTGAATTTTTCAACTATCATGTTGTTTTTGATAACCCTAAGTGTTGTAATGAAAAATACAAGTGAGCATAAACCAGTCAATGGCATCAGTCCAACCACAGTGTCTCAGAGCATGATGTTGGGTCAGACACTTCAGTTAGCATCTTCTCAGTAGAAAACAGAAGGTCTGCATGAACCACTGTCTAAACGAACCACATGCTTACTCTCTGACTTTATGAGCAAGCATGACCATAGAAAAAGGGCAAACCTCAGACGAGGATGACATTTCACCAACCTTCTTGGGGACAATTGGCAGAGACAGACAGACTCAATGTTTTAAAATGATATTTCAGGCTTGAAAAGTGGAAAAAGCTGGCATTATTCAAACATAAAACCACAACTAAACTGTAGTGGCTCTCCACAAATAAATCCAGAGTCATTTGAAATATCCTCATGAGGTGATATGAAACTTCTAATGGCTTGTGAAAGCTCTCTCAGGGTAATACAATTAAAAAATAACAAATAAAAAGACTCCTGTATGGGCTGTTGTTGGATCACACATGCTGTTGTAAGTATGTACGCTGGAGTAATGATATGGTAGTAAATGTGACTGTTTGAATTCCAGCTCCAGCAGGTCTGATCTGGACTTTTGCTGGCTGAGTTGGCATCATAACCCATGTACATTCTTTGGCCATCCACAATGAATCATGACCTATCCTTACTCTGAAAATAATGACATACACTGCGACAGTAACCTTTTCCCTCCTCTAATTCTCTCAACTTCTCAGAGTTTCATCAGGACAGTGTGGTAATATTGTGGCAACACTCTTCCATACCATAAACAGATTTTTCCCCAACCATAAAAATAATAATAGTTTCAAAAGGAAGGCTAAAAGTTGAGAAATTGTTGTGCCCACAAAAAAGGCATCATTCCATGACTCACAAATGTAACCATTGTAACCCGATTCAATCAGGCACTCAACAAACAACCTGCATAACTCACCAGAAAATACTTATTATTGTCCAGCAGTGAGTAGACATCAATAGACCCCTCAGTAGTCTTCAACTGTAAAGAAAACACAAAACCAGTATCTGAGTCAACATAGGCCTACTGTAGGCTAGTAGGCTACTTAGCAGATCAGGTCTGTCAAGAGGCAGGCAATAGCTCTGGTCCAGGGCGTTCCTGCCATTACAAACATAGCTAGTAGACTACTGGCTACATAAGCCTACTTGAAGTCAAAATGCATTGACATTCTGCTACGACATAATTATGTGTTCTAACGTGTTTGAATGAGACTAGCTAAATGAGCTAGCTAAATAAACAACAGATAACAGTTAGCTAGCTAGCACTTCTGCAGCCTTCATCACCTTTGTAGTCTACTTTTTTGGTTACTTAGCTAGTTTGAAACAAATACGTTTTCCTGTTGAAATAGCGTTTCATCTAAACGTCGAGTGAACATTGATCAATGTATTTGCAATTAGCAATGTTCTTGTCAATGACTGGCAAATAGTAGACCACTTTATCTTCATGGCTAGCTAGCTATCTCACCTGTGTATGCCTACAGTCGACTTTCAAGTTGGCGGGAGTTTCGTGATGCTCTATATTCAATCGAATGAGTGAGCGCTCTGTCTCGTTGGTCTCATTTGAGCCGTCAATCATCCACATTTTGACTGCAACACATGACCTGAGTGCTTGTTGCACCCATCACACCACTAATGAGTTAACTTCAGCATTGTCTTCCTGTTTCTATGTAAAATATAAAAAGTACATAATAAAAAAGATACACTCACATGCCAGTTTATTAGGTACACCACCCCCTTCACGAAAATTGATCTCTCCTAAAGACAGAGTCAAGTTGCCATGGCTTGCTATATAAAGCAGGCAAACAGGCATCAAGGCATTCAGTTACTGTTTCGATTGAACGTTAGAATGGGCAAAACGAGTGACCTAAGCGATTTTGAACGTGGTATGATTGTCGGTGCCAGTCCCGCAGGATCCAGTATCTCAGAAACGGCCACCCTCTTGGGGTTTTCATGCACGACAGTGTCTAGGGTTTACCGAGAATGGTGCGACAAACAAAAACCATACAGTCAGCGACAGTCCTGTGGGCAAAAACAGCTTGTTGGTGAGAGAGGTCGAAAGAGAATGGAAAGAGTCATGCAGGCTAACAGGCAGGTCACAAACAGACAAATAACGACGCAGTACAACAGTGGTGTGCAGAAAGGCATCTCGGAATGCACAACTCATCGATCCTTGTCACAGATGGGCTATTGCAGCAGACGACCCCACTGGGTTCCACTAAAAACAAGAAGAAGCGGCTCCAGTGGGCTCGCGATCACCAACACTGGACAGTTTAGGAGTGGAAAACATTGCCTGGAACATGACAGTGCGTTCAGTTTACTTGAGTTTCCTGCGCAGTCCCCAGACCTCAACCCAATAGAGCATCTTTGGGATGAGATGGAACCGGCTGTTCGCAGCATGAACGTACAACCGTCCAATCTGCATCCCCGTGGAACGTTTCCAACACCTTGTAGAATGCCCCGAATAATTCAGGCTGTTCTGGAGGCAAAGGGGGGTCTGACCGGGTACTTGATGGGTGTACCTAATAAACTAGCCAGTGAGTGTATATGTTTCATCCACAGTAGTCTGTGGTTTAGGCCAGTCAAACGTCTCCTTAACTGTTTCACCTAATCAAGGGCTTGATAATCGGTTGAAAATTTGAATCAGGTGTAACAGCTCTTGAATAGTTCAAATACATGGAATGGCTGTAATTTCAATTTGAGAAGAACAAGCCAGTCGATCAGAATATGTCATGAAGTAGTCTACCGGAAATGGCTGATTGTCTAAACAGAAAAATACTTTGTCAAATTTTGCAGTTACATTTTTACGTAGTTACTGCACTTTGCCTTTGTAGGGCAGTATATGTCCACTGTCCAATGCATTGTCTTTCATTGCAAAACAAATTCAACTCAAGTTACTCAACTCAAAGCAGCAGGGCAATCACACAGGAATAGGTCAGTATGTCACAGATCCAAGAGCCGAACTCAAGCAGCTGTCATGACTTGCCACAGTTATGTTGGGACACAAGAACTAATGTAAATGTCAAGTTGCTGTTTTAAGCCATGAAATATCTTCAGGCACCGATACGTTGGCTATAATTACATATGTTTGAGAGAATTTGATAGCTTCGAGGGGCCACAGAGCACAAAAGGGACATAGTATTGACAATGGAACAATGGACACCAGTAGTTCTTATGATCAAGAATAGATGGGTTGGCCTAATTCAATTTCTAACATGCTGCTATCCTAAAGTCAAGCCTCCTTATTTATACAATTGCTCACCAAGCACTTATAGTTATATCGCAGACAACACATTGGGGGAATTTCTGCTGTTTACATTCATCAGTTAACACTGAACAAAATCTGTTTGTTCTTCTGACTCCCTCGAACTCCATTGGAGGTATGTATCTGTGTGTTTTGCACACTAATTAGATGGTGTGTGAGGGGTGGTTTATGGTCAATCTGACACATTAATGAGAAAGAGCTCAGATTTAATGGGATTTATCCACTGATTAAATATTCCTCCTGAAGGAAGCATGATAGCTGTAGTTGACAAGTAGGTCTACAGTTGACAAGTAAATGACTGTGTGATATGTGCCTTCTTGGTAGGAGGTGGTTCATTTTCCAAAAAAAACTACTGAAAAAACTACTGATGAAGCAACTGGTGGTGTAGAATATCTTGATATACAGTATAACATTTCAATGGGACAACGAAAATGTTATCTAAATAATAACTTTGTCATATGGACAAATATGAAAACAGAGAAGGAAGGGTGTCAGTCCTGAACAAGCCTTTGACAACACTGTTCCAAATCTATAGCCCCTGAGGGGATCACTCAGTTTACTACCGCTCCCGCCTCCCACCAATTGCCAGCACAGACTCCAATTAGTGGTTCAACTAACAAGCAGTGATGACGCCCACCCTCCAAATGACCCAAGACCGCATCTCTAAACAGCGCTTTGGGAAATCAGTTAGACGGCTGTAGGCTGAGCAACAAGCCCATCTCACAGACAATAATGAAAGGACCTTTTCTCTCTTTGTTTCTCTTGATTATATTTCATAACAACCTTTGGACTCAACTGACTGTACTCACCAAATGGTTACAATGTGGAACTCACAACATTAAATTCAACCGTAACAACCACATAAATCCAACCTGCAATGTGGTCAATTGCGATTGCTACCCAGGGAGCCCACCTGTGGAAAATAGTATGCAACTGTACTGATGATGAATTGTCTCATCTCTCTCAGTGAAGATGTGAGTGAGATGTAAATGTTTATTCCTATGAGATAACTCATCTGCATTTTCATCAGAAACTAGGCATTGTGGTCATTTCGTCAACCATGCATCAGGCAAACTTGTCCAAAAGCTCTCAAAATCTTAAAGGCAACAAGACATTTTAACAATTTAAATCAGAAAATAATCATCCAAAACCAGTTTACATTTCTGCATGACTGATATAATTTCAAAATCTGTACAATGAAAATCTGAAGGAAATAATGGAGACAATAGACAACACACACACACACACACCCTGTTATTGTGTATTATTTCATAACACCTATGGAAGAAACATTTTCCCCTTAAAAAAGCCAGGGAGAAAGAAGTGACTCCCTTTTAAGTGTAAAACATTGACATGTCTGTGTAAGTAGGCCTACAGTATGCAGTATTATTATAAAGTAGAATATTGTACCCATTTATTGATTTCTCCCCATAAATTCCATAAATTCCTCATAAATGCATTACATCTAAATCTCTTATGAAAAGGTATAGATAGATATGGGGGTGTTAAAGTCTTGCTGTAAAGTTCCTGTTGCATCTCCAATGGGTATACTGAAAGTCTCCTGGTCTTTGTCCTGTGAACAGGCACACTGTTTTCCCCACAGATTAATCAGTGTAATGAATCTCTGATCTTCAGTTGACTGCTGTGTCTCATTCTCTGTCTTCTGCCTCCATCTGGACAGAAGTACTGAGGAAACCTATGAGGAGAGAACAATGGAAACGGAAATACATAGCTAGTCCATTATAGTAGGATATTTTCAACCAGTGTGCCCATGTTTGAGTGCTGTTGTGTGCAAGGCCCATATCAAACTGAGGTGTAGTTCATAATTCTTCCACTAGATGGAGGCGTGGCTTTATCTTATGGCGTAAAAAAAAGTTTGGCAAAGACCTTCTTTGTAATTAGCAAATACAAATTCCAAGTCAAAATATTTCTGGAATTAGTAGCGCAAGCTTACAAGAATAAAGAGCTAAGCATATTATCTAAATACCTTCAAGCTGCATGCGGACTGGTTTTAACCCTTCACCTGTCAAAAATAATTTGATCACCAAAAAACTTCACCTGTCTATAGAGCAGATCTCCCACCGTTTAACTGATTTTCCTGTGAGACTGGAATACAGAGCAGTAAGTTACAACACCACCACCACCATACCCTCCGCCAAGATGATACTCTCACAACCCAATAACCAGATACTGCACACACACACTCACAGATAACGGCCACGTTCCCCTGCTCAGATGTTGCACGCATCAACCAATGGTTGCGTGCCACGTCATCAACTGTGCCGCCGTCACCAGGTTGCTATAAAATATGATGCGGTTCCTTGATAGGTGAAATACCCATCCAGGCATTAGATCTGGCATGCTTCAGCAATGTCTGAGCAGCGGAACATGACCAACAACTGATTTGGACACTTACGTTGTCGGATCCTAATAGGCCAGATAAGAAGGGTGCATAGGGAAATTGCTGCTGCTAAGGCCACACCCCCAGTCACAATCACCATGACATCACGATAGAACCACACACTGTCTGGACAGCTGTCTTGTGAACTGTATACAACCAAGAGCGACACAGTTACTCAAAGCTGTACCCTGGTTGCCCTAAATAAGTGATAGTTAGAAGAACAGATCCCAGTCTGGTCCATACTCACATGCAGGGATGCAAACTCTGGATTATGATGACACCAATGCCATTGGCCACCTTATCTGTGAAGCTCATCGCCCCGTACACAAAGGCCCCACTTTGCTACCGAACAAGGTCACAGTTAATTCCTTTGACATGGTCATGGTGAGAAACGTCATGACAACAGTGGAGGAAAATCTATCTAAAACATACAGGGTGTTCCTACCGTCTGTTCTCCAATCAGTTTGGCCGTCATGGAGAGTGACATGACCAGGATGGTGGCAGAGCCTGCACCCAGCAGTACAGCAGCTCCATAGATCAGCCTCCCTATGTTCATGCCCACCAACACCCAGGAGGAAAACCCCAGGATCAGTACAAGGCCTAGCAAATAGGTCATCTAAGGAGAGGGGAAATTACAAAATAAAAAAATGTGTATGCAAGAAACTTAATACTGGGGCTTTTTATAAGATTTTTCGGACAGTTTAAAAACCACAGACAAAAGAACTCACACTAATGCCTACAAGCTTGCTGATTGGCTTCATGACCAGAGAACACACAAACCCACTGACATACATCACTAAAGGAATGGTGGCGATGAAGTTCTGGAAAAGGAGAAGGAAATGAGCCCAACATTACTACACAGTCAGCAAGTTTCACAAGCACAAAGGATTCTGAGGAACAGTTATAAATGGCACCATTATAATTTATTCTATGGATGTAGCCATACCTTTGGTAGCAATAAGGAGTTGATGAGATACATGGAGATGTAGGTCTGGGACAAGTTGACTATCAACCTGGTGCACATGTACAGAAAAGCAACCTGGACCAAAAGAAGCAGGTTTACAGTTTCAAATACACCTCCACGAGACCTAAAGGTAATTTATATTATACACACTCAGATTAGAGAGAGACCTGGTAAAATGAAGGCTCCTTCAACCAATGTTTCCATTGGAGGAGAGATTGGGGTATGGCATTATGGGGATTTAGGGAGATCAGGGGTTGACTCTCGTCGTTCTGCGAGCCTGGCTCTTCCCTGTGAGGAGCCCTTTCTCGGGTGCCCAGGTGGAAGACGAAAGAAAACACTGCCCCGATCCCCAGCACAATGAGGGACAGGTCCTGATGGCAGGAGACAGGAGGAGAGGAGAGCGAGAGAGAGAGACAGAAAGACAAAAGAGAGAGAGAGACACAGACAGAGGGAAACAATATACAGAAGGTCACATCCCGGAGTCGCCTATTCACTGTTGACGTTGAGACTGGTGTTTTGCGGGTACTATTTAATGAAGCTGCCAGTTGAGGACCTGTGAGGCATCTGTTTCTCAAACTAGACACTAATGTATTTGTCCTCTAGCTCAGTTGTGCACCGGGGCCTCCCACTCCTCTTTCTATTCTGGTTAGAGCCAGTTTCCGCTGTTCTGTGAAGGGAGTACTACACAGCGTTGTACTAGATCTTCAGTTTCTTGGCAATTTCTCGCATGGAAAAGCCTTCATTTCTCAGAACAGGAATAGACTGACGAGTTTCAGAAGAAAGTTCTTTGTTTCTGGCCATTTTGAGCCTGTAATCGAACCCACAATTGCTGATGCTCCAGATACTCAACTAGTCTCAAGAAGGCCAGTTTTATTGCTTCTTTAATCAGCGCAACAGTTTTCAGCTGTGCTTACATAATTGCAAAAGGGTTTAATAATCAATTAGCCTTTTAAAATGATAAACTTGGATTAGCAAACACAACGTGCCATTGGAACACAGGACTGATGGTTGCTGATAAATGGGCCTCTGTACGCCTATGTAGATATTCCATAAAAAATCTGCCATTTCCAGCTACAATAGCCATTTCCAACATTAACAATGTCTACACTGTATTTCTGATCAATTTGATGTTCTTTTAAATGTACAAAAAAATTGCTTTTCTTTCGAAAACAAGGACATTTCTAAGTGACCCCAAACTTTTGAACAGTAGTGTGTGTATATATATATATATTTACACACACACACACAGACACACACACACACACACACACACACATATATATATATATAAATAAACACACACACATATGTATATACAGTTGAAGTCGGAAGTTTACATACACTTAGGTTGGAGTCATTAAAACTTGTTTTTCAACCACTCCACAAATTTCGTGTTAACAAACTATAGTTTTGGCAAGTCGGTTAGGACATCTACTTTGTGCATGACACAAGTAATTTTTCCAACAATTGTTTACAGACAGATTCACTGTATCACAATTCCAGTAGGTCAGAAGTTGACTGTGCCTTCACACAGCTTGGAAAATTCCAGAAAAATATGTCATGGCTTTAGAAGCTTCTGATAGGCTAATTGACATCATTTGAGTCAATTGGAGGTCTACCTGTGGATGCATTTCAAGGCCTAACTTCAAACGCAGTGCCTCTTTGCTTGACATCATGGGAAAATCAAAAGAAATCAGCCAGGAAGGAGACACGTTCTGTCTCCTAGAGATGAACGTACTTTGGTGTGAAATGTGCAAATCAATCCCAGAACAACAGCAAAGGACCTTGTGAAGATGCTGGAGGAAACAGGTACAAAAGTATCTATATCCACAGTAAGACAAGTCCTATATCGACATAACCTGAAAGGCCGCTCAGCAAAGAAGAAGCCACTGCTCCAAAAACGCCATAAAAAAGCCAAACTACAGTTTGCAACTGCACATGGGGACAAAGATCGTACTTTTTGGAGAAATGTCCTCTGGTCTGATGAAACAAAAATAGAACTGTTTGGCCATAATGACCATCGTTATGTTTGGAGGAAAAAGGGGGATCCTTGCAAGCCGAAGATCACCATCCCAATCGTGAAGCACGGGGGTGGCAGCATCATGCTGTGGGGGTGCTTTCCTGCAGGAGGGACTTGTGCACTTCACAAAATAGATGGTATCATGAGGAAGGAAAATTATGTGGATATATTGAAGCAACATCTCAAGACATCAGTCAGGAAGTTAAAGCTTGGTCGCAAATGGGTCTTCCAAATGGACAATGACCCCAAGCATGCTTCCAAAGTTGTGGCAAAATGGCTTAAGGACAACAAAGTCAAGGTATTGGAGTGGCCATCACAAAGCCCTGACCTCAATCCTATAGAACATTTGTGGGCAGAACTGAAAAAGCGTGTGCGAGCAAGGAGGCCTACAAACCTGACTCAGTTACACCAGCTCTGTTAGGAGGAATGGGACAAAATTCACCCAACTTATTGTGGGAAGCTTGTAGAAAGCTACACAAAACGTTTGACCCAAGTTAAACAATGCTACCAAATACAAAGGCAATGGTACCAAATACTAATTGAGTGTATGTAAACTTCTGACCCACTGGGAATGTGATGAAATAAATCATTCTCTCTACTATTACTCTGACATTTCACATTCTTAAAATAAAGTGGTGATCCTAACTGACCTAAAAACTGAGTTTAAATGTATTTGGCTAAGGTGTATGTAAACTTCAGACTTCAACTGTAAACTCAGCAAAAAAGAAACGTCCCCTTTTCAGGACCCTGTCATTCAAAGATAATTAATAAAAATCAAAATAACTTCACAGATCTTCATTGTAAAGTGTTTAAACACTGTTTCCCATGCTTGTTCAATGAACCATAAACAATTAATGAACATGCACCTGTGGAACGGTCGTTAAGACACTAACAGCTTACAGACGGTAGGCAGTTAAGGTCACAGTTATGAAAACTTAGGACACTAAAGAGGCCTTTCTACTGACTCTGAAAAACACCAAAAGAAAGATGCCCAGGGTCCCTGCTCATCTGCGTGAACGTGCCTTAGGCATGCTGCAAGGAGGCATGAGGACTGCAGATGTGGCCAGGGCAATAAATTGCAATGTCCGTACTGTGAGACGCCTAAGACAGCGCTACAGGGAGACAAGACGGACAGCTGATTGTCCTCGCAGGATCGGTACATCCGAACATCACACCTGCAGGACAGGTACAGGATGGCAACAACAACTGCCCGAGTTACACCACAATCCCTCCGTCAGTGCTCAGACTGTCCGCAATAGGCTGAGAGAGGCTGGACTGAGGGCTTGTAGGCCTGTTGTAAGGCAGGTCCTCACCAGACATCACCGGCAACAACGGGCACAAACCCACCGTCGCTGGACCAGAAAGGACTGGCAAAAAGTGCTCTTCACTGACAAGTCACGGTTTTGTCTCACCAGGGGTGATGGTTGGATTTGCGTTTATCGTCGAAGGAATGAGCGTTACACCGAGGCCTGTATTCTGGAGCAGGATCGATTTGGAGGTGGAGGGTCCGTCATGGTCTGAGGCAGTGTGTCACAGCATCATCGGACTGAGCTTGTTGTCATTGCAGGCAATCTCAACGCTGTGTGTTACAGGGAAGACATCCTCCTCCCTCATGTGGTACCCTTCATGCAGGCTCATCCTGACATGACCCTCCAGCATGACAATGACACCAGCCATACTGCTCGTTCTGTGCGTGATTTCCTGCAAGACAGGAATGTCAGTGTTCTGCCATGGCCAGCGAAGAGCCCGGATCTCAATCCCATTGAGCACATCTGGGACCTGTTGGATTGGAGGGTGAGGGCTAGGGCCATTCCCCCCAGAAATGTCAGGGAACTTGCAGGTGCCTTGGTGGAAGAGTGGGGTAACATCTCACAGCAAGAACCGGCAAATCTGGTGCAGTCCATGAGGAGGAGATGCACTGCAGTACTTAATGCAGCTGGTGGCCACACCAGATACTGACTGTTACTTTTTATTTTGACCCCCCCTTTGTTCAGGGACACATTATTCAATTTCTGTTAGTCACATGTCTGTGGCCGGAGGGGGGGTATAGTCATGATGGCTGAGGGTGTTGTCAACTGAGGGGCAAGATCTATTGATGGCTGAGGGCACTTTGTGTTTCAAAACGACAGTAGAACCCGTTTGTAGTTTGTGATCTGCCAGAGACCCTTCCAGACAGACGAGCAGTCGTTGGTGGCGCTCCTTGAAACAACTTTTTGCCACTTTAATCCCCTTGTTGAGCAGCTGTTTAGCAGTTCTATAGTTGTCTTTGTTGTTACTCCTATGTGCCACCTCTTTGGCTAAGTGCAGGACTTGGAGTTCAGCATGAACCAGGGTTTGTCGTTGTTGAATTTGACAAAAGTGATGGTTGGAATGCAGTTTTCCTCACAAACACTGATGTAAAATGTGACCCTGTCTGTGTAAATCGTGAAGGTTGGCGTTTTCATCTTTGAAAATGTCCCAATCGGTAGAGTACTGGATAAAGTAATATCCAGGATTACAATCGAGGTCAGCCTACCCATTGGGCACAGACGTCAATTCAACGTCTATTCCACGTTGGTTCAATGTAATTTCATTGAAATGACGTGGAAACAACGTTGATTCAACCAGTGTGTGCCCAGTGGGTAGCCTGGGTACCAGTCTTTTTAGCTAACATTTTTCACCTTGCCACTCCTGTCTTTGGAAAATGACAGGAGTGACAAAGAGTAGAATGTTTGTTAAAAAGACTGGTACAAATACTACATTCAGCCATCATGACTGTAACAACAATCTGAACACCCATGTGTGCTTGAGGACTAATTGGACTTCCCATTTCAACTGCATTGTACCAGAGTACCATTTGTAAAACAGTGAGGTCAGGAAGGGCAGCTCTTACCCTGAATATGGGGATGTCAACAATGCCCAAGCTGTCAGTGACAGAGGGATCTCCAGTCTGCTGGGACTGGAAGTGAAAGAGTAACCAGGCCACAGCATACACTGTAATATTGGCCACCACCGTGAACGCATACCTACACAGTGAGAGAGATGGTACAAGGTTGTAAAACTACATCAGAAGATATCACAAATACAGTGGGGGAAAAAAGTATTTAGTCAGCCACCAATTGTGCAAGTTCTCCCACTTAAAAAGATGAGAGAGGCCTGTAATTTTCATCATAGGTACACGTCAACTATGACAGACAAATTGAGAAGAACAAAATCCAGAAAATCCCATTGTAGGATTTTTTATGAATTTATTTGCAAATTATGGTGGAAAATAAGTATTTGCTCACCTACAAACAAGCAAGATTTCTGGCTCTCACAGACCTGTAACTTCTTCTTTAAGAGGCACCTCTGTCCTCCACTCGTTACCTGTATTAATGGCACCTGTTTGAACTTGTTATCAGTATAAAAGACACCTGTCTACAACCTCAAACAGTCACACTCCAAACTCCACTATGGCCAAGACCAAAGAGCTGTCAAAGGACACCAGAAACAAAATTGTAGTCCTGCACCAGGCTGGGAAGACTGAATCAGCAATAGGTAAGCAGCTTGGTTTGAAGAAATCAACTGTGGGAGCAATTATTAGGAAATGGAAGACATACAAGACCACTGATAATCTCCCTTGATCTGGGGCTCCACGCAAGATCTCACCCCGTGGGGTCAAAATGATCACAAGAACGGTGAGCAAAAATCCCAGAACCACACGGGGGGACCTAGTGAATGACCTGCAGAGAGCTGGGACCAAAGTAACAAAGCCTACCATCAGTAACACACTACGCCGCCAGGGACTCAAATCCTGCAGTGCCAGACGTGTCCCCCTGCTTAAGCCAGTACATGTCCAGGCCCGTCTGAAGTTTGCTAGAGTGCATTTGGATGATCCAGAAGAGGATTGGGAAAATATCATATGGTCAGATGAAACCAAAATAGAACTTTTTGGTAAAAACTCAACTCGTCGTGTTTGGAGGACAAAGAATGCTGAGTTGCATCCAAATAACACCATAACTACTGTGAAGCATGGGGGTGGAAACATCATGCTTTGGGGCTGTTTTTCTGCAAAGGGACCAGGACGACTGATCCGTGTAAAGGAAAGAATGAATGGGGCCATGTATCGTGAGATTGAGTGAAAACCTCCTTCCATCAGCAAGGGCATTGAAGATGAAACGTGGCTGGGTCTTTCAGCATGACAATGATCCCAAACACACCGCCCGGGCAACGAAGGAGTGGCTTCGTAAGAAGCATTTCAAGGTCCTGGAGTGGCCTAGCCAGTCTCCAGATCTCAACCCCATAGAAAATCTTTGGAGGGAGTCGAAAGTCCGTGTTGCCCAGCGACAGCCCCAAAACATCACTGCTCTAGAGGAGATCTGCATGGAAGAATGGGCCAAAATACCAGCAACAGTGTGTGAAAACCTTGTGAAGACTTACAGAAAACGTTTGACCTGTGTCATTGCCAACAAAGGGTATATAACAAAGTATTGAGAAACTTTTGTTATTGACCAAATACTTATTTTCCACCATAATTTGCAAATAAATTCATTAAAAATCCTACAATGTGATTTTCTGGATTTTCTTTCCTCATTTTGTCTGTCATAGTTGACGTGTACCTATGATGAAAAGTACAGGCCTCTCTCATCTTTTTAAGTGGGAGAACTTGCACAATTGGTGGCTGACTAAATATGATGTTTCCACCCCCATGCTTCACAGTAGGTATGGTGTTCTTTGGATGCAACTCAGCATTCTTTGTCCTCCAAACACGGCGAGTTGAGTTTTTACCAAAAAGTTATATTTTGGTTTCATCTGACCATATGACATTCTCCCAATCCTCTTCTGGATCATCCAAATGCACTCTAGCAAACTTCAGACGGGCCTGGACATGTACTGGCTTAAGCAGGGGGACACGTCTGGCACTGCAGGATTTGAGTCCCTGGCGGCGTAGTGTGTTACTGATGGTAGGCTTTGTTACTTTGGTCCCAGCTCTCTGCAGGTCATTCACTAGGTTCCCCCGTGTGGTTCTGGGATTTTTGCTCACCGTTCTTGTGATCATTTTGACCCCACGGGGTGAGATCTTGCGTGGAGCCCCAGATCAAGGGAGATTATCAGTGGTCTTGTATGTCTTCCATTTCCTAATAATTGCTCCCACAGTTGATTTCTTCAAACCAAGCTGCTTACCTATTGCAGATTCAGTCTTCCCAGCCTGGTGCAGGTCTACAATCAATTTTGTTTCTGGTGTCCTTTGACAGCTCTTTGGTCTTGGCCATAGTGGAGTTTGGAGTGTGACTGTTTGAGGTTGTGGACAGGTGTCTTTTATACTGATAACAAGTTCAAACAGGTGCCATTAATACAGGTAACGAGTGGAGGACAGAGGAGCCTCTTAAAGAAGAAGTTACAGGTCTGTGAGAGCCAGAAATCTTGCTTGTTTGTAGGTGACCAAATACTTATTTTCCACCATAATTTGCAAATAAATTCATTAAAAATCCTACAATGTGATTTTCTGGAGAAAATAAATTCTCAATTTATCTGTCATGGTTGACGTGTACTTATGATGAAAATTACAGGCCTCTCTCATCTTTTTAAGTGGGAGAACTTGCACAATTGGTGGCTGACTAAATACTTTTTTCCCCCACTGTAACTGTAATTAGACTATGTAATACAGGAGGTAAGGTAGCACCTTAATTGGGGAGAACGGGCTCGTGGTAATGACTGAAGTGGAATGAGTGGAATGGTATCAAACACATGGTTTGCAGGAGTTTGATGGCATTCCATTTGCAGCATTCTGGACATTATTATGAGACATTCTCCCCTCAGCAGCCTCCTGTGGTACAGTACCTTGTTTTTTTCACTTTCAACTGATTTCCTCATACATGTTTTTATTTAGGGAGTTAAGAATCACCTCACTAGCTTGCTGTTTACCTCCTGCTAAAGTAGCCTATTCTGCTCACCTGTAGGCAGTGAGCTCCACCTTGGCATGCTCACTGGACACCAGCTCTGGGATGAGTGACAGGTGGGAGATCTGGGTAGCGGCCCAGCCAAACTGGAAGATGATGATGAAGGGGGTGAAATAGGTGAGCCCCACCCACTGTGGAGTGTTGTCACCACATCCCAGACACGGGTTAAAGATGAAGGGAAAGGAGATAAGTACACTGATAGTGCCTGTAAGGGTGGAGGGATATGAGGGATGAGGTCAGGGTAAACAAACTATCCAGCCTATGAGAGTTAGTCATGCATGGAACTATCAATACAGAGAAATGTGGACAGGCCACAGGACAAAGAAACCCTTGTCTCATGAGCCTGTTGTAATGATGTTTAATCAGCTGGTCTAGATATTATACGATTATTAGTTAATTGACGGATTCTATAATACAGTATAATCCTGTACATTATGATTTTTTTTTTTTTACATTTAGCAGACGCTCTTATCCAGAGTGACTTACACAAGCAATTAGGGTTAAGTTCCTTGCTCAAGAGCACATCAACAGATGTTTCATCTAGTCTGCTCAGGGATTCGAACCAGCGACATTTCAGTTACTGCCGCCCTATATGTAGGCTTACTGGGATTATTTCATAATTACATTAATAATGGTCCAATGTGTGGGACATTTCAAAACCTAAAGCTGGGCACCCTTATTAGGTACTGTGGTACAACTCTGTCCTTGCTCCTTGAGGAGCACTCACAGAGAGTTGCTGGTTCAAGTCCAAGCCCCGCCCTGCCTGTTCCCCCTCAAATACTACGTTGGTGGCAGTAGTGAGATGATCCCAACAGTAGCTATATTTTCATTAACTTGCCCAGTGATTTCTTTATCTACATTTATAAAGTTCGCATAGAAAATAGATGCAACAATTCCCTGCATCATTTCCAAAAACCTAGTGTCCAATAAAAATGAAGTGGTTGAATTGTTTCTATTACCCATTTAAACAAATTGCGCATTAATAAATTGGCGACAGACTGTATGCCTCCCACCGATCTGTTTCATGTTTCAGGTAGGCCGCGAAAGCCAACATGGTTAGAATGCAATAATTTACTAATATTTTCCATATACATATCGCCAGGGTCCGTGTCTTGGAGACACTTGCACTCCTGTAGATCTGAAATAATTGCATGGTGAAACTTGCCAGCCAAACTGAAAAGCAAGGCCAAGCAATTCAGGAATTCTTGAAAGTCAGGAAAATCCTTGTCCTGCAAAGAAACATAATTTTGATAGTTTAAAAAAAATATTTTGCAAGCAGTAGGCGTTTAGAATTAAATGTGGATTGGAGGTTATAGTTACGTGATGACATCACGTGCACCCGTGTACCTTCAAAAGTATTCGACAATCATTTATTCGAAAAACACCCGTTTCCATCATCATTTGTCGCAATAAAGTTCGACCAAATTAAAATACACCCGTCTAACAGTTACAAATATTGTCGATCTTTAGAAAACGTATCCTCTCTGCGGTTTCCATTAGGCCTACACATCTCGCAATTATTTGTTTTGTTATTGCGAACTTTTCTTTTGTCTAATAAACGTGGGTCAATTGAAATCTGCCTACTGTCTCAAACTTTTGTTGGAACTGTTCTCTTATTCTCATGTGTTCAAGAGCTTTTCGACAGATGGAGAGTGTAACCTAGCCTACCTGCATGCAAGTATAGAATTATGGCCTCTGCCAAATGGTATGGATCTTTATGGCACAGGTGCACTCACCCAATAGTGTTACTGGGTAACCCCTCAATTGTTATTTAACTTTAGTTCAGCCAGGCTAATCAAATGGGTCAAATTATCATTATTGAAGTCATACTTACCGACTAAATGCCATGTTTTTCTTTTGCCATATGCTCCACATCCAGCTGTTCGGTCCGACTCGATACCGACAACGGGCGTGGAGACGCCATCCGCTATTTGACCTATAAGCAGCAACACACCTGCATATGTGCTCTTGAACCCAAGCACCGAATGATAGTAGACCAATAGGTAGGTAAACCATAATGACGCGCAAAGGTCGTTCAAAAAGTGACCAGATGCGTAACACAACCGCCTGGAGAGGGGTAAATACCGCTCATTAGAGAGCAACTGGTCAGACATAACTATTACCAACAATTTCACTTCAATATCAGTGATTTAAAAAATAAGTTCCTTTCATATCCCCAAAAACACGAGCTAAGGATAACTTTCTCTATTGCGCTAGGCAACTCCAAAAACGCTCAACAATATTCCTAGAAAATTGAAACCAGCAAAATTAGGATTACATTAAACTATTCACCTGCTTGATCAGCTGAAACGATTTAACATAGGACCTAGGGGGTAGTTTGACCTAATCCTAAAACAAAAGACACTTTACGCAGGCTGAGTTTCAACCTGCACCCACAAGCCAGAGACTCCTATCCACTGCCAAAATTATGTTTAGAGTGAGCGCTCATGTCTTCAATGCCGCCTGTCAAAACGAAACCATGCATGTTATATGGTTCGCCAAATTGCATTTCCAGTCCTGTAGAAACCAATATCATATCATCCAAGTGCAGACTACTCATAGTAATCTAGCATAGAACAGGATGAGCCTCCTTACTGTATTTCACTTCCTCTCACTTCACTAAAATAGCTCAAATAACAGAACACGGAGTTCTGACTCCTTACAAGATACATGCCCAATACAGACTATCATACAGGTTGATCAACAGCATCATGTGCTTACAATGTGATATTTTCATATTGCAAAAATCCTATGCAAAGGGTGCACCAGAGCTCAAAGCACATAATCCTAATGGAGATCGGCCCCGTTAAGAATCAAATTGGTCATGGCATGAGTATAAAGCTTCTTGTATTGGTGAAACTCATATCCATTCTGTCGTATTGGATATTGCATCACTGTTGAATATTGTATCACCAGGGCACTCACAGTATAGCCAGGGGTTGAATTAGGAGGAAAGGAAGTGGGAAAAGAGTTCTATCGCCTCCCTCGATAGCAGACAGCACATAGTGGAAATCAAATAGATGTATGATAAAAATGATCATGGGAAAACAACGACGTTGGAGACAGTTCTACTACATGAAAAATCCAAATTTAACCTAATGATTTAACCCCTGGGTATTGCTATTTACAAAGAGAGCCATTTCCTTCATTTAGCTCCATTCATTTAGAGTCCAGTGAAACACATTTTCAATAACGTCTCTATTGCTCTTTTCAACGTGAGACGTTTATGAAAAAGTTCACACATAGCTGCTATTGATATTTTCATCGTTCTTTTAGCAACCCTACCCCAATGCCCTCATGTTTACTTTTCCAGAAAAAGCTAACATCTATGACTGATCTCATGGACAATACATTCTGGATCACATGGCCTTGACTCATAACCACAATGACACAAGCATACAGTATCCTACTTAAAGGGCATAGTGATAAAGCAGTCTTTTGTAACAGGGCATATACACTGAGTGTACAAAACATTAGGAACACCTTCACCTGGTCAGTCTGTCATGGAAAGAGCAGGTGTTCCTAATGTTTTGTACACTCAGTGTAAATCTATACAGTAATAAAATCAAGGGGGATTTGCTTGTGAACTAATGTACAGTGGGGAAAAAAAGTATTTAGTCAGCCACCAATTGTGCAAGTTCTCCCACTTAAAAAGATGAGAGAGGCCTGTCATTTTCATCATAGGTACACGTCAACTATGACATACAAAATGAGAAAAAAAAATCCAGAAAATCACATTGTAGGATTTTTAATGAATTTATTTGCAAATTATGGTGGAAAATAAGTATTTGGTCAATAACAAAAGTTTCTCAATACTTTGTTATATACCCTTTGTTGGCAATGACACAGGTCAAACGTTTTCTGTAAGTCTTCACAAGGTTTTCACACACTGTTGCTGGTATTTTGGCCCATTCTTTCATGCAGATCTCCTCTAGAGCAGTGATGTTTTGGGGCTGTCGCTGGGCAACACGGACTTTCAACTCCCTCCAAAGATTTTCTATGGGGTTGAGATCTGGAGACTGGCTAGGCCACTCCAGGACCTTGAAATGCTTCTTACGAAGCCATTCCTTCGTTGCCCAGGTGGTGTATTTGGGATCATTGTCATGCTGAAAGACCCAGCCACGTTTCATCTTCAATGCCCTTGCTGATGGAAGGAGGTTTTCACTCAAAATCTCACAAAACATGGCCCCATTCATTCTTTCCTTTACACGGATCAGTCGTCCTGGTCCCTTTGCAGAAAAACAGCCCCAAAGCATGATGTTTCCACCCCCATGCTTCACAGTAGGTATGGTGTTCTTTGGATGGAACTCAGCATTCTTTGTCCTCCAAACACGACGAGTTGAGTTTTTTTAACCCAAAAGTTATATTTTGGTTTCATCTGACCATATGACATTCTCCCAATCCTCTTCTGGATCATCCAAATGCACTCTAGCAAACTTCAGACGGGCCTGGACATGTACTGGCTTAAGCAGGGGGACACGTCTGCCACTTCAGGATTTGAGTCCCTGGCGGCGTAGTGTGTTACTGATGGTAGGCTTTGTTACTTTGGTCCCAGCTCTCTGCCGGTCATTCACTAGGTCCCCCCGTGTGGTTCTGGGATTTTTGCTCACCGTTCTTGTGATCATTTTGACCCCACGGGGTGAGATCTTGCGTGGAGCCCCAGATCGAGGGAGATTATCAGTGGTCTTGTATGTCTTCCATTTCCTAATAATTGCTCCCACAGTTGATTTCTTCAAACCAAGCTGCTTACCTATTGCAGATTCAGTCTTCCCAGCCTGGTGCAGGTCTACAATTCTGTTTCTGGTGTCCTTTGACAGCTCGTTGGTCTTGGCCATAGTGGAGTTTGGAGTGTGACTGTTTGAGGTTGTGGACAGGTGTCTTTTATACTGATAACAAGTTCAAACAGGTGCCATTAATACAGGTAACGAGTGGAGGACAGAGGAGCCTCTTAAAGAAGAAGTTACAGGTCTGTGAGAGCCAGAAATCTTGCTTGTTTGTAGGTGACCAAATACTTATTTTCCACCATAATTTGCAAATAAATTCATTAAAAATCCTACAATGTGATTTTCTGGATTTTTTTTCCTCATTTTGTCTGTCATAGTTGACGTGTACCTATGATGAAAATTACAGGCCTCTCTCATCTTTTTAAGTGGGAGAACTTGCACAATTGGTGGCTGACTAAATACTTTTTTTCCCCACTGTATATGTGACCCCACACTGCAGCCATCTCTGATCAAAACCATTTGGGACAACTGTATATACTGTAGAGATGACAGAGCACGTTGTTGTGGTAACATCTCATGTTAGGCCATGACAAACATAGACCATTACAATGTTCAGGCAAAAATGCATGTAACTAATGCAGTGAGGAACTCCAAAAGAAAACAGTTGTGTATCCAATACGTCTGGTGGAAACTTCAGTCATTGTTGGGCAGTCGCTTCATTTTAGTCTTTAAAAAAACTTGACACGCTTACTTGCTGCTACTAACTTTGATCTGCCATCATCAATGACTAGAATTGCTTAGCTCGCAATGCACACGCTTTCAAATCTTTCTTTTTTTTCTCCAGAAAGTGCACATAGAGAGTTAACCCCCACTGTAAAGATCCCTTGATTGTCATAGCAGAGGAGATAGACTGTAGATGGGATGGTGGAGACCCATACAGTCATTGGTGGAGACTGTAGGACCTCTACATAGGACCGACCACACACTGGGAATGTCAGACATCGACAATACTTTCAGAGAGATACAAGCACACACACACGCAAAGTCAATGAGAAACATTTGGAACAAGTTCAGATAAAATGTCATTGCAGGACACTTACTTGAGCTTTAAACATTTTACTTGGAAAGGCACAAACTATGATTTCCTGGTAAATTATTCTGATGTAAGAAATAAAACTGAAAGACATCGTTTCATGTAGATTGACATTTCGGCCCTTACTCAGATATAAGCATTTATAGGACTATTCCTAGATCACTCTTTATTTTGTTGTTTTGTTGTTTGTTAATTTCAAACCTAGAATTCCACTGTACTTTTTTTCCTTTTCTTTCAAAAGTGCAATAATAAGAAAAGAGCTTAATATCGGTTCCTTTCAATCTTCCACAGTACCTGAGGCCAGTGACTGTGCTACAAAGTCCACATTGACAAAATTAAAGCCAAAAAAAGGAACAAAGAAAGATTTCCAGAAACACTACAACATAAAAGTAAAAGTTTGTTTTCAATCCAGGAAGTCGACTTTGAAAACTATTCAGGATTAAATTACAAAAAAAGAAAGAAAAAAATGCATAAAAATCCTCCAATTCTGGTTTAGATGAAATGCTTCCTGTTGCGCTCAGTGATTCCAGAGTTACCATTAGTATTGTTCATTCTTGCTTCTTACCTTGATCCCACAAATAAAGGACTATTTCTATGGAACAGATTTCATTCACTCGACTCATTGACAGTTCCCTCAGATCAATGGCTGTTGAACAGAAAATGTCCTGTATGGAATCTAGAATACAACAACTGTTTCAAACAGTATCTTTTTTATATATTCACGTCACGGTATTCACGTTTCATTTTTACAGCTTTTAACTTTCTCTCAATCTCCCTTTATTATGCAGGTACTTTAAAATGTTTCTTTATTTTCTTTTTTTTAACGGAGCCAGAGTCTGTAGGGCAACATTCCTTTACACGCCTGCAGCAGGGGAGCGCTAAGAGAGAGAAGAGAGAAAGAGAAATAAAGAGAGATTGGGAAAGAGAGATGGGTGATCTGTGTAGTTGCTTCCATTTAAAACTGACAGTGACCAGAATGTTTCAAGTTCTTCTCTTCACTTGTGCCGCTGGAGGGCTTTCCTCTTTCTCCTTTTGAAGAAACAACAGCACCTGCAGGCAAGGATATCCTATAATTTAGTTTCAAAGTAAATTAATGTTGCATATCAAAAAATGTAATGTTAAAAATTTAATGTAAACTCAACATTAGAGGCCTTAAATGTGTGCAACTTGTTCAATGTTTTGTTCTAACCGTATTTTGAATGAATGGGTTCAGAACCTATATTTCTATTTGACAGTGTGTTTCTTGCAATGGCTGCCTGAGGTAGTGAGACAGAGCAGAGCATTGCGAGCCACTGCCAGTCAACCCCAGGGAAAGACAGCTGTCTTACTTTGTATCATCAGCCACCTCCACCTCAGTGGGAGCAGTGATGGGAGCGTTGGAGTGTCCTGCCGTCGGGTCGTCAGTGTTCAGCTCTCCATTTGTCGAGCTCATCACCTGTACAGGTGAAGACAGGGAATTTAGGCAGGATGTCTGTCTACACATGTTTTTAGGATATATGATCAAATCATGATACATTATCTGTACTTAATCCTTCATAGGAAGTGTGTTATTTGAAGCATTAGCTTATAATTGTTACCCTTGACCACATTACATTGTAAATGTATCTACTAGTTGGCAAAAAGAGGTAATAATTTCAAAGTGTGCAATTCCCTTCCAGAACACTAGATGGCACATTTGCTCTACTAATTATCCTAAAAGTTTATAATCTGAGACTGCAGACTGTACATCACTTACCATTTAAAGCAAGTCATAATTGCACCATAAACGACTAAAGATATGAAATATCCAGTCAAATATTCAAATGTTTTTAAACAGAGGTATCTTCTGAGCTGCTGTTGCCCCTTCATCCCTTCAAAGTTGAGTCAGCGCTGAGACCGTTCATTCTCAATGGGATCCTATAGCACACCCTTTTCTAGGGAGAGGAGAGGGGGGTTCCTGTCCTGATAAAAGGTTTCAAAGACAGTGACCGCATGGTTCTCCTGACAGCTTCCCTCCCCTGTTATCAGCCTGGAGCAGATGAGTGAAGCATAGCAGAGCAGACAGCGCGAGCAGACATACAGAGACAGACTGACAGATACAGTTGAAGTCTGAAGTTTACATACACTTAGGTTGGAGTCAATTAAAACTCGTTTTTCAACCACTCCACAAATGTCTTGTTAACTAACTATAGTTTTGGCAAGTCGGTTAGGACATCTACTTTGTGCATGACACAAGTAATTTTTCCAACAATTGTTTAAAGACAGATTATTTCACTTATAATTCACTGTATCACAATTCCAGTGGGTCAGAAGTTTACATACACACATTTTTTATTATTATTATATATATATATATATATATATATATATATATATATATATATATATATATATATTTTTTTTTTTTTTTTTTTCTTCTTAGGGGGTAGATCAGCTTTAATATTTCAGATAGATTGTAACTTCCATCAATGTAATTGTCTGCTTCACTTCCAATCCCCCATATGTTTTTTTCTCTCGCAAATATATATATATATATATATATATATACACACACAGTATGTCACAAAAGTGAGTACACCCATCACATTTTTGTAAATATTTGAGTATATCTTTTCATGTGACAAAACTGAAGAAATGACACTTTGCTACAATGTAAAGTAGTGAGTGTACAGCTTGTATAACAGTGTAAATATGCTGTCCCCTCAAAATAACTCAACACACAGCCATTCATGTCTAAACCGCTGGCAACAAAAGTGAGTACACACCTAAGTGAAAATGTCCAAATTGGGCCCAATTAGCCATTTTCCCTCCCCGGTGTCATATGACTCGTTAGTGTTACAAGGTCTCTGGTGTGAATGGGGAGCAGGTGTGTTAAATTTGGTGTCATCGCTCTCACACTCCCTCATACTGGTCACTGGAAGTTCAACATGGCACCTCATGGCAAAGAACTCTCTGAGGATCTGAAAAAAAGAATTGTTGCTCTACATAAAGATGGCCTGGGCTATAAGAAGATTGCCAAGACCCTGAAACTAAGCTGCAGCACGGTGGCCAAGACCATACAGCGGTTTAACAGGACAGGTTCCACTCAGAACAGGCCTCGCCTCAAAGAAGTTGAGTGCACGTGCTCAGCGTCATATCCAGAGGTTGTCTTTGGGAAATAGACGTATGAGTGCTGCCTGCATTGCCGCAGAGGTTGAAGGGATGGGGGGTCAGCCTGTCAGTGCTCAGACCATATGCCGCACACTGCATCAAATTGGTCTGCATGGCTGTCGTCCCAGAAGGAAGCCTCTTCTAAAGATGATGCACAAGAAAGCCCGCAAACAGTTTGCTGAAGACAAGCAGACTAAGGACATGGATTACTGGAACCATGTCCTGTAGTCTGATGAGACCAAGATAAACTTATTTGGTTCAGATGGTGTCAAGCGTGTGTGGCGGCAACCAGGTGAGGAGTACAAAGACAAGTGTGTCTTGCCTACAGTCAAGCATGGTGGTGGGAGTGTCATGGTCTGGGGCTGCATGAGTGCTGCCGGCACTGGGGAGCTACAGTTCATTGAGGGAACCATGAATGCCAACATGTACTGTGACATACTGAAGCAGAGCATGATCCCCTCCCTTCGGAGACTGGGCCGCAGGGCAGTATTCCAACATGATAACGACCCCAAACACACCTCCAAGACGACCACTGCCTTGCTAAAGAAGCTGAGGGTAAAGGTGATGGACTGGCCAAGCATGTCTCCAGACCTAAACCCTCTTGAGCATCTATGGGGCATCCTCAAACGGAAGGTGGAGGAGTGCAAGGTCTCTAACATCCACCAGCTCCGTGATGTCGTCATGGAGGAGTGGAAGAGGACTCCAGTGGCAACCTGTGAAGCTCTGGTGAACTCCATGCCAAAGAGGGTTAAGGCAGTGCTGGAAAATGATGGTGGCCACACAAAATATTGACACTTTGGGCCCAATTTGGACATTTTCACTTAGGGGTGTACTCACTTTTGTTGCCAGCGGTTTAGACATTAATGAATGTGTGTTGTGTTATTTTGAGGGGACAGCACATTTACACTGTTATACAAGCTGTACACTCACTACTTTACATTGTAGCAAAGTGTCATTTCTTCAGTGTTGTCACATGAAAAGATATACTCAAATATTTACAAAAATGTGACGGGTATACTCCCTTTTGTGAGCTACTGTATATACAGTGGGGAGAACAAGTATTTGATACACTGCCGATTTTGCAGGTTTTCCTACTTACAAAGCATGTAGAGGTCTGTAATTTTTATCATAGGTACACTTCAACTGTGAGAGACGGAATCTAAATTAAAACAAAAATCCAGAAAATCACATTGTATGATTTTTAAGTAATTAATTTGCATTTTATTGCATGACATAAGTATTTGATACATCAGAAAAGCAGAACTTAATATTTGGTACAGAAACCTTTGTTTGCAATTACAGAGATCATACGTTTCCTGTAGGTCTTGACCAGGTTTGCACACACTGCAGCAGGGATTTTGGCCCACTCCTCCATACAGACCTTCTCCAGATCCTTCAGGTTTCGGGGCTGTCGCTGGGCAATACGGACTTTCAGCTCCCTCCAAAGATGTTCTATTGGGTTCAGGTCTGGAGACTGGCTAGGCCACTCCAGGACCTTGAGATGCTTCTTACGGAGCCACTCCTTAGTTGCCCTGGCTGTGTGTTTCGGGTCGTTGTCCATCCTCCCCTCAATACGGTGCAGTCGTCCTGTCCCCTTTGCAGAAAAGCATCCCCAAAGAATGATGTTTCCACCTCCATGCTTCATGGTTGGGATGGTGTTCTTGGAGTGGTACTCATCCTTCTTCTTCCTCCAAACACGCGAGTAGAGTTTAGACCAAAAAGCTATATTTTTGTCTCATCAGACAACATGACCTTCTCCCATTCCTCCTCTGGATCATCCAGATGGTCATTGGCAAACTTCAGACAGGCCTGGACATGCGCTGGCTTGAGCAGGGGGACCTTGCGTGCGCTGCAGGATTTTAATCCATGACGGCGTAGTGTGTTACTAATGGTTTTCTTTGAGACTGTGGTCCCAGCTCTTTTCAGGTCATTGACCAGGTCCTGCCGTGTAGTTCTGGGCTGATCCCTCACCTTCCTCATGATCATTGATGCCCCACGAGGTGAGATCTTGCATGGAGCCCCAGACCGAGGGTGATTGACCGTCATCTTGAACTTCTTCCATTTTCTAATAATTGCGCCAACAGTTGTTGCCTTCTCACCAAGCTGCTTGCCTATTGTCCTGTAGCCGATCCCAGCCTTGTGCAGGTCTACAATTTTATCCCTGATGTCCTTTCACAGCTCTCTGGTCTTGGCCATTGTGGAGAGGTTGGAGTCTGTTTGATTGAGTGTGTGGACAGGTGTCTTTTATACAGGTAACGAGTTCAAACAGGTGCAGTTAATACAGGTAATGAGGGGAGAACAGGAGGGCTTCTTAAAGAAAAACTAACAGGTCTGTGAGAGCCGGAATTCTTACTGGTTGGTAGGTGATCAAATACTTACAGTGGGGAAAAAAAGTATTTAGTCAGCCACCAATTGTGCAAGTTCTCCCACTTAAAAAGATGAGAGAGGCCTGTAATTTTCATCATAGGTACACGTCAACTATGACAGACAAATTGAGGAAAAAAAATCCAGAAAATCACATTGTAGGATTTTTAATGAATTTATTTGCAAATTATGGTGGAAAATAAGTATTTGGTCACCTACAAACAAGCAAGATTTCTGGCTCTCACAGACCTGTAACTTCTTCTTTAAGAGGCTCCTCTGTCCTCCACTCGTTACCTGTATTAATGGCACCTGTTTGAACTTGTTATCAGTATAAAAGACACCTGTCCACAACCTCAAACAGTCACACTCCAAACTCCACTATGGCCAAGACCAAAGAGCTGTCAAAGGACACCAGAAACAAAATTGATTGTAGACCTGCACCAGGCTGGGAAGACTGAATCTGCAATAGGTAAGCAGCTTGGTTTGAAGAAATCAACTGTGGGAGCAATTATTAGGAAATGGAAGACATACAAGACCACTGATAATCTCCCTTGATCTGGGGCTCCACGCAAGATCTCACCCCGTGGGGTCAAAATGATCACAAGAACGGTGAGCAAAAATCCCAGAACCACACGGGGGGACCTAGTGAATGACCTGCAGAGAGCTGGGACCAAAGTAACAAAGCCTACCATCAGTAACACACTACGCCGCCAGGGACTCAAATCCTGCAGTGCCAGACGTGTCCCCCTGCTTAAGCCAGTACATGTCCAGGCCCGTCTGAAGTTTGCTAGAGTGCATTTGGATGATCCAGAAGAGGATTGGGAGAATGTCATATGGTCAGATGAAACCAAAATAGAACTTTTTGGTAAAAACTCAACTCGTCGTGTTTGGAGGACAAAGAATGCTGAGTTGCATCCAAATAACACCATACCTACTGTGAAGCATGGGGGTGGAAACATCATACTTTGGGGCTGTTTTTCTGCAAAGGGACCAGGACGACTGATCCGTGTAAAGGAAAGAATGAATGGGGCCATGTATCGTGAGATTTTGAGTGAAAACCTCCTTCCATCAGCAAGGGCATTGAAGATGAAACGTGGCTGGGTCTTTCAGCATGACAATGATCCCAAACACACCGCCCGGGCAACGAAGGAGTGGCTTCGTAAGAAGCATTTCAAGGTCCTGGAGTGGCCTAGCCAGTCTCCAGATCTCAACCCCATAGAAAATCTTTGGAGGGAGTTGAAAGTCCGTGTTGCCCAGCGACAGCCACAAAACATCACTGCTCTAGAGGAGATCTGCATGGAGGAATGGGCCAAAATACCAGCAACAGTGTGTGAAAACCTTGTGAAGACTTACAGAAAACGTTTGACCTGTGTCATTGCCAACAAAGGGTATATAACAAAGTATTGAGAAACTTTTGTTATTGACCAAATACTTATTTTCCACCATAATTTGCAAATAAATTCATAAAAAAACCTACAATGTGATTTTCTTGATTTTTTTCTCTCATTTTGTCTGTCATAGTTGACGTGTACCTATGATGAAAATTACAGGCCTCTCTCATCTTTTTAAGTAGGAAAACTTGCACAATTGGTGGCTGACTAAATACTTTTTTCCCCCACTGTATGTATGTGTATATCATCACATACAGTGGGGAGAACAAGTATTTGATACACTGCCGATTTTGCAGGTTTTCCTACTTACAAAGCATGTAGAGGTCTGTAATTTTTAGCATATGTACACTTCAACTGTGAGAGACGGAATCTTAAACAAAAATCCAGAAAATCACATGAATGACCTGAAGAGAGCTGGGACCACAGTCTCAAAGAAAACCATTAGTAACACACTACGCCGTCATGGATTAAAATCCTGCAGCGCACGCAAGGTCCCCCTGCTCAAGCCAGCGCATGTCCAGTCCCGTCTGAAGTTTGCCAATGACCATCTGGATGATCCAGAGGAGGAATGGGAGAAGGTAATGTGGTCTGATGAGACAAAAATAGAGCTTTTTGGTCTAAACTCCACTTGCCGTGTTTGGAGTACAACCCCAAGAACACCATCCCAACTGTGAAGAATGGAGGTGGAAACATCATTCTTTGGGGATGCTTTTCTGCAAAGGGGACAGGACGACTGCACCGTATTGAGGGGAGGATGGATGGGGCCATGTATCGCGAGATCTTGGCCAACAACCTCTTTCCCTCAGTAAGAGCATTGAAGATGGCTCGTGGCTGGGTCTTCCAGCATGACAACGACCCGAAACACACAGCCAGGGCAACTAAGGAGTGGCTCCGTAAGAAGCATCTCAAGGTCCTGGAGTGGCCTAGCCAGTCTCCAGACCTGAACCCAATAGAAAATCTTTGGAGGGAGCTGAAAGTCCGTATTGCCCAGCGACAGCCCCGAAACCTGAAGGATCTGGAGAAGGTCTGTATGGAGGAGTGGGCCAAAATCCCTGCTGCAGTGTGTGCAAACCTGGTCAAGACCTACAGGAAACGTATGATCTCTGTAATTGCAAACAAAGGTTTCTGTACCAAATATTAAGTTCTGCTTTTCTGATGTATCAAATACTTATGTCATGCAATAAAATGCAAATTAATTACTTAAAAATCATACAATGTGATTTTCTAGATTTTTGTTTTAGATTCCGTCTCTCACAGTTGAAGTGTACCTATGATAGAAATTACAGACCTCTACGTGGTTTGTAAGTAGGAAAACCTGCAAAATCGGCAGTGTATCAAATTCTTGTTCTCCCCACTGTACATACATATATACATACATCCATACACACACACATATACTTTTTAAAATTAAAATTCCTTTAATTACTTTCCAACCCCACCACCCCTTCCCCAATTGGAGTAAAGGAGTGAACACCAACGCTTAGGCCTCTACTTCCAGCCCATACATACTATATACATTTTATGGACACAGTCAAATTCAACAATAATTATATTTTGTTTGTTTTTACTCCTGAACTTCCTCCAATCATTTTCATGATGTCCATCTGGTTTGCTTCTATATGCCATATTTTTCTAACTGTGCTCTTTCACTTAAGGCTCTCAACCTATAACGTATATACTTATTATGGACACAGTATGCTTTACATTAGTTATCTTGTTGTTATTAGTTGTTGTTATTAGTCCTTTCCTTCAGCTCCATTCAACACCTCCCATCTATCTCTTAACACCATCCATATTGGATTTCTATTTGCCATATATTTTTCAACTGTACTGTGATGTTTTACAAAAGTTCTGAACCTTTCTATTCTCATTGTTTCTACAGATCGTAAATTGAAAATAAACATTTTTGCTAAAAGTATTATTATATTATTGATCGATTGACTATTACTTTTCAGATCACCCAGTAGTGCTATCTGCAGGGTTAGCTCTAGGTAAATATTGCAATCCTTTAGCCATTCCTGGACCTGAGTCCAAAAACAAGCTACAAATGGACAGTACCAAAACAAATGATCTAATGATTCTGTCTCTTCGCAGCAAAATCTGCAGAGTTAGGAAGATTGTATCCTCCATATAAATAACATTCTATTGGTAGCAAGAATTTTATATAATAATTTTAATTGAAAAATTCAAAGTTTTGAATCCGGCGTCGTTTTGCGTATCAATTCATAAACACTATGCCATGGAATCGGTACGTCAAAAATCTCTTCCCAACTATTTTGCAATCTATATGGGACGGCTGTCAATCCTTTGGTCCTTAAATGAAACTGGTATACTTTTTTATTTATCACAATTTTCTTTAACCAATTATATTCTTTAATGCAAGGCCGACAGACAAGTTCCTTACTTTTTCACCCTTCCACTTTCCTTTTCCATTTTTGCGGTAATGCTGCAATTATTTGGTTGTAATTTTGGGTAGAGCAGCAATTTCCATGTTTTTGTTAGCTGCATGTGCGACATAACTCCACCCGACCTACCTATGATATCATTTACGAAGATTATTCATTTTTTAAAGATTATTTCAAAAAATAATGTTTTTTATCAATTAGTATAGTTGAGTTTAACCACAATAGTTGTTGCATTATTTGTTCTGTCGTTTCTGGAGGATTAAATTGAAATCGCAACCAACTTTCTATGGCTTGTTTTAGAAATAGTGATATTTGGGAGATTATTTCCTTTTCAAATAACTGAAAGTGAGAGGTTGTAATCTGAATAAAGTGAAAAAGGCCATTCTTGAACATTGGGTGAGACAATCTTACTAATTTGCTAGAGAACCAGTTCGGATTTAAGTATAACTTTTGTATGACTGAAGCTTTTAGTGATAGGTCTAATGCTTTAATATTTAATAATTTCTGTATAAAAACATATGCTTAAAGTACTTTTGTTTCCTCCTTCAAAATATAATTTGGTGAATCATGGGTGACTCCGTCATTTGTAACCAGTTTCAATAAATTATTTTTGGTAGCATTCCTATGTTGAAGATTAAAAACAGAATTTGGTGCATTTCTCCCCATATTCCATCCAGTTTGCTTTATTTTGATAATATATTACACTTGATCTTTCTTGAATAATTTTCTCAATTTCTTTTTGTTTTTCCTCTAATTTATTCTGAGCCTCTATGTTATAGTTTTTATTGCTATCTATCTGTTCTGTTAGACCTTCTATTTCCTTTGTTAGTGTGGTCTCTTTTGACCTAAATTGCTTTTGTTTTCGAGATGAGTACTGAATTGCATGGCCTCTAAAGGCACATTTAAAGGTGTCCCATACAATAAGGGGATTTGCTGTACCTATGTTATGTCGTAAAAGATCAGTTATAAATTCCTCTGTCCTAGTTAAAAACAAGTTATCATCCAATAGGCTTTGATTAAATTTCCAATATCCTCGCCCACATGGAAATTCAGTAAGAGTAAGGTATATGCCAATAATATGATGGTCCGACCACATTCTGTCCCCTATCAACACTTTTTAAACTTTTGGTGCCAACGAGAATGACATAAGAAAGAAGTCAAGACGACTAGCTTGATTTGAGTCTCCGCCATGTATATCTCACTAGATCAGGATATTTAAGCCTCCATATATCTACTAGTTCTAATGTATCCATGACATTCACGATTTCCTTAAGAGCATGAGGGTGATTGTTTGTAGTGTGATTTCCTTTACGCTCCATTGAGCTATTTAAAACGGTATTATAATCTCCCACCATAATAATAGAGTCTTGAGTTGCTTGCAGAGTTGATAATTTATTATATATATTGTCAAAGAAGTGTGGATCATCATTATTTGGTTCGTAAAGGTTAATGAGTCATATCTGTTTATGGTCCAATATCAGTTGACTGTGCCTTTAAACAGCTTGGAAAATTCCAGAAAATGATGTCATGGCTTTAGAAGCTTCTGATAGGCTAATTGACATCATTTGAGTCAATTGGAGGTGTACCTGTGGATGTATTTCAAGGCCTACCTTCAAACCCAGTGCCTCTTTGCTTGACATCATGGGAAAATCAAAAGAAACCAGCCAAGACCTCAGAAAAAAAATTGTAGACCTCCACAAGACTGGTTCATCCTTGGGAGCAATTTCCAAATGCCTGAAGGTACCACGTTCATCTGTACAAACAATAGTACACAAGTATAAACACCATGGGACCACGCAGCCGTCATACCGCTCAGGAAGGAGACACGTTCTGTCTCCTAGAGATTAACGTACTTTGGTGAGAAAAGTGCAAATCAATCCCAGAACAACAGCAAAGGACCTTGTGAAGATGCTGGAGGAAACAGGTACAAATGTATCTATATCCACAGTAAAACAAGTCCTATATCGACATAACCTGAAAGGCCGCTCAGCAAGGAAGAAGCCACTGCTCCAAAACTGCCATAAAAAAGCAAGACTACGGTTTGCAACTGCACATGGAGACAAAGATCGTACTTTTTGGAGAAATGTCCTCTGGTCTGATGAAATAAAAATAGAACTGTTTGGCCATAATGACCATCATTATTTTTGGAGGAAAAAGGGGGTGCTTGCAAGCCAAAGAACACCATCCCAACCGTGAAGCACTGGGGTGGCAGCATCATGCTGTGGGGGTGCTTTGCTGCAGGAGGGCCTTGTGCACTTCACAAAATAGATGGCATCATGAGGAAAGAAAATTATGTGGATATATTGAAGCAACATCTCAAGACATCAGTCAGGAAGTTAAAGCTTGGTCGCAAATGGGTCTTCCAAATGAACAATGACCCCAAGCATACTTCCAAAGTTGTGGCAAAATGGCTTAAGGACAACAAAGTCAAGGTATTGGAGTGGCCATCACAAAGCCCTGACCTCAATCCTATAGAAAATGTGTGTGCAGAACTGAAAAGGCGTGTGCGAGCAAGGATGCCTACAAACCTGACTCAGTTACACCAGCTCTGTCAGGAGGAATGGGCCAAAATTCACCCAACTTATTGTGGGAAGCTTGTGGAAGGCTACCCGAAACGTTTGACCCAAGTTCAACAATTTAAAGGCAATGCTACCAAATACTAATTGAGTATATGTAAACTTCTGACCCACTGGGAATGTGATGAAAGAAATAAAAGCTGTAATAAATTATTCTCTCTACTATTATTCTGACATTTCACATTCTTAAAATAAATTGTTATCCTAACTGACCTAAGACAGGGAATTCTTACTAGGATTAAATGTCAGGAATTGTGAAAAACTGAGTTTAAATGTATTTGGCTAAGGTGTATGTAAACTTCCGACTTCAACTGTAGACTGACAGATAGATAGATAGATAGATACATAGAGAGAGAGGCAGAGAGAGAGAAAGCTGGGGTGGACAGACGGTCATGCAGCACCATGCGCAGCAAGCAGTACCTGGACAGAGCCTCCCAGCCTTTCGGCCGTGAGATGCGACCCCAGTGTCTCCTTATTGGTCATTGGAGAGGGCTGACGCTGAGACTCATCTCCTTTGGGCTCAGGAGACTGACGCAAAGAGCACAGGGGGGAGGGGAAGCGGGTTATGGGGGTCAGGAGTGAAGAGGTGGAAGGTAGTGTGGTGGTGATGGGAAAGTGGGAACGGGGAGTGAATGGGGGAAAAAAAGTCAACAAAAACCAACAAACGAAAATAAACACAAAAGACATCTCACAAGAAGAAGCTTGTTAAAACAGACTATGTTAACAGAAGGAAAATAGAGCAAAACAAAGCAGAGCCCACTGATTCATGCAGGAGTGAAAACAGCCTTGATCGGAAACACTAAGCATCTTGTCTTTTATTCCAAAATCTATATTTTCTTCCAGCCCGCAGCAGTCTCCTGTCTATTGGTCTGACTGAATTAGCTAATCATTGTTGTGACTCTATTCCGGTTTCTGCAATAAACTCTGTGATTGTTTGTACTATGCAACGTGTTGCCTGTTTATGTTCATAAATGATGATACTCATTACATTGTACTGGAGAGCCATAATTACAGCCGCGAGTACACAGCAAAGGGCAATTATAAAACCTTATGCGCTTTGCCTTAGAGAAAAATATTGAAAAAGGCTAATAAAGTCTAAAAAGGTTGATGTGTCATGTTTATGACAGTGTAGTAGGATCAAGGCTCAAATAGCATGCTGATAGAACAAGCAAAGGAAAAGAAGGCATGCAATTTTGCCACACATTAAGCAAACAGCTTTGTCATTGCTGATGTGAACAATGCACTGCATTTTGCAATGCAATGACTAGTTCTTAAGGAGGAAGGTTGAAGACAAAACCCTCCAATTCTAAAACAGTTCAACTTTCAAAGATGATGCTACAACATTTAACTACAATTATAATAGGGTCATCAGTTCCCAATCATTCTTGTTCAATAGCAACAACAGAGTAAAGAGTAATTTGAAGAGTTGGAGAGAATAAAGGTAACATTGTAAAAGAGGCCATATTCCTGAGGAAGCTGAGAGTAGGACAGGAGGTTTGGCAGTTGCCTCTGAGACAAGGGGGAACTTGACTGACGAGGTGGGTGGGTGGGTGTGGCAGGCGGCGGTAAGCTCACCTGGTTTTTGGTCTGCTGTTGTGCTTTGTCTCTGCTGGGCTGAGCGGGTGTGTCACTGGGGATAGGGCCTATCGGTGTGGGCTATGGTTGGGAACAGAATGACACAGCATTTTATCTAGGACATAAAAATCGTGGGGGAAAATACTTTACACCGACCACAACATGAAGATATGAATATGACACGGGAAGAAATAGGCCCTTGAACCACTGAGACATCACAGGAAATCTCAATTTTGATACAGTCTGATTATTTACAGAAATAGACAAATGAAAATCTTCAGATAGAGGGGTCAAGTGGTCCACTAAAAACTTTGAATAGGGAGAAGAAGCAAGTGATGAAGGAGACTCACGAGTGGCTTGCCGACCCAGTCGTATTCATAATCAAAGACGTAGCCGTTCCTATCGAAGAGGTCAGTGAAGAGTTTCCGTAAGTAGTCGTAATCAGGTTTCTCAAAGAAGTCCAGCCTCCTCACGTAGCGCAGATAGGTGGCCATCTCTTCTGCAGCAAAGGACAAAGGCACACAATTATTTCATTTGCATAAACTGATCTAGAACTAGACCTAAACAAAAAGGAGTAATGGAAATTCCAAATGAAACCAATCAAATCAAAATGGTGGTACTGACCGGGGAAGCTTTCACAAAGCACTTCAATTGGCGTAGCTCGCTTGGTATCTCCAATCTTCTGATACCTCTCCTTCAACGTGTCCGCCTGGAATCAACAGACAGTACAACAATTATTCTCCTACGTATTTAGCTTTAATTCCCACACAGCACAGTAGAGTCGAAAAACTACAGCTTTGCAGAATGCACAATATAATACCAAGTTTGGGGTAATACATAGCTGGAGGTAGTGTAATTGAATGGGAATAATGTTCACACATGTAGAACATTAAAGTGTCTTAGTTCGCATCCACATCCAAATCCTCTTGTAAGCCATTTTATATCTTGAGTCATCCCATCGATATGAAGCTGTTATGAAGTTCTACCATGATATTCTACAGTTTGCTAGCTATACACTGCCACACAGGACCTCTTCTTGACACTAGCCTGGGTGGAGAGGACCTCAAAGGGGAAAGTGTGGGAGTGACTTATGTTGATATAATAAGATGCCATTTACATCTATTAAAAACTGCAGAGACCAAAAGGTATGAGCTAAACGGTGGTATCCGGTATAGATTGCACAATGATAGAAATAAAACAGAAAATGTAGAATCGTATTTCATGAATATTTTTTTCCATTATTAATCCAACTACACAGAGACGATTAAAATCTCAGAGGTGAAAATCCTTTCTGTGTTTGGTTACAACACTATTTACATAGTATTTTCCCCTAGCATGTCTTCCTCTTCCCTAAATACTGTAAACACTTTCTAGAGTCTGAGGCCTTGAAATGTCACTTGGGTCTTGAATGAAATAAGTTACTTTGCGCTGGGGGGCTAAGCGACAGGGTATGTGTGTCTGAGGTCATGTAGATATCATGAAACTGTATACCTTCAGGCCTTGCCAGGGAAGGCTGCCTCGCAGGAAGTACATAAACATGTGACCCAGAGCCTCCAGATCATCCCGCCTGCTTTGCTCTGGATGAGAGCAGAAGAAGAGTTTGTTACTCACACAGTTATCCACCACTATATATGACACCATAAGGCTGATGTCCTAATGTGAAAACCTCAAATGCATTAATCAATGCATGATCTATCTACATTATGGAAGTTATGTGTACAGATATGTGTACAGATCTCAAGTTGGGATTCGGCCCTTACTGAACATAATGGAAAACTTGCTAATCAACTTCAGCCCAGGACAGGTTCACAGGATTAGGAAAGAAAAGGTCCATCTTTCCAATAACACAGCAGCATGTGTCTTCATTATTATTTCTCACCCTTCCCCAGGTGTGTGTTGATGCTCATGTAGCGTGCCGTGCCTGTCAGGCTCTTGTGCTCCCGGTAAGGGATGTGTTTTTTGGTCTCTGGGTCGATGTATTCTTTGGCCAGCCCGAAGTCGATAATGTGGATTGTGTGCTGCCTCTTGCTGCCCGGCCGCCCCACCAAAAAGTTTTCTGGCTTGACGTCCCTGTATATCAAGCTCTTCGTGTGGACAAACTCCATCCGCGTTATCTGGGAGGCAGAGCACAGAGCATGTAGACAAGCTAAGATCTCAAACTCTCTCAATGCACTTTTCAAATGCAAACACTGTAAACCTTTATGAGCCATCAACACATCTATAGACTATAGAGATAACTGACATCATAGAGTAGTCTTATAAACTATGGGTTGGGCACCTGTGTGTAAGACACTTACGTAAAACAACAATTAAAATCTTACCAGCTGTATGGCTATCATGAGGACAGTCTTGAGGGAGAAGGTGCGGTCGCAGAGATCAAACAGGTCTTCCAGGCTGGGCCCTAGCAGCTCCAGCACCATGGCATTGTACTTCCCACACGGCCCAAAGTAGTACACCTGAGGAATACCCTCTGCAACACAGAGACAGGCATGGACTCATGATATATGAGCGGGACCACACAATTTACCGGGAGCATGCTAGTATCCTAAAGGTTTAAAAAGGCTTTAGTTACTAACCATCTGTTTTAGCATCATAAGAGACACAGATATTCTAAAAGCATTAAAAGCATTAGTCCCTTCTAAAAAACCTTAGAGGCTGAGGGACTATGGATGCATGAAAGGTGGTAGCTAAAGAAGGGTACTAGGGCTTTGATTTGCTGACATGAATCAGGCTACAGAGGCATGTTGATATTGAGCAGCCTACGTGTGTGGGAAGGCGGTTTAGATTAGAACAACATGGATGGTAAACAAAAACGTGTCAACGTTGATGCCTTGTGTTGGAAAAAACTGTTTGCCAACACACTCTGTCATGTGGTCATACACTATATATACAAAAGTATATGGACACCCCTTAAAATTAGTGGATTCGGCTATTTCAGCCACACCTGCTGCTGACAGGTGTATAAAATCGAGCACACAGCCATGCAATCTCCATAGATAAACATTGGCAGTAGAATGGCCTTTCTGAAGAGCTCAGTGACTTTCAACTTGGCACCGCCATAGGATGCCACCTTTCCGACAAGTCAGTTCATCAAAAATCGTCTGTCCTTGGTTGCAACACTCACTACCGAGTTCCAAACTGCCTCTGGAAGCAACGTCAGCACAAGAGCTGTTCGTTGGGAGCTTCATGAAATGAGTTTCCATTGCCGAGCAGCCACACACAAGCCTAAGATCACCATGCACAGTGCCAAGCGTCGGCAGGAGTGGTGTAAAGCTCGCCGCCATTGAACTCTGGAGCAGTGGAAACGTGTTCTCTGGAGTGATGAATCACGCTTCACCATCTGGCAGTCCAATGGACAAATCTGGGTTTGGTGAATGCCAGGAGAACGCTACCTGCCCGAATGCATAGTGCCAACTGTAAAGTTTGGTGGAGGCTGGAGGCTGTTATAGCAGCAAAGGGGGACCAACTCCATATTAATGCCCAGGATTTTGATTTTGGAATGAGATGTTCGACGAGCAGGTGTCCACATACTTTTGGTAATGTAGTATGTGTGACCTAGGAGGAATTTAGGAGTTTATCATCACAGTAAAAATTCTCTCTGAAGAGGAGACTTCCAGTTTAACAGTAACTATTTTCCCAATGTGGAATAGAACAAAGGGCAATGGCCATTTGTGACCCCATGGCCACCATGACCTTATGGTCCAGCCGCCAAGGATACATACAGCTCCAGGTTATGCCTCACCAGTTCAGATCAGTATCTGACGCCAGTGGCCTTCATTCCATTCCTTGGCTGGCAGTTGTGCCAAAGTGACTGCATGCTCCCCTCCCGGCAGGCGGCTGTCGCCCCGAGGGCACCCCAACCCCGTCAGAGAGAGGAGAGGATCAGCAGCTTTAGTGGTACTGCAGGCTGGCCTGGAGGCTGTGTGTGTGTGTGAGGAGGAGGGGAGGGATTAGAGCAGGATTTACCTGATCACCCCTCATGTCACTCCCACAGCAAAGCAGTGCAGATCTCACACAGCCACACAGCTGTCCCGGGGCGCTTTAGACAGCAGGATTTACCTGGTAATGATGGTGATGGCGGACAAGGCGGCAGCTACAAGAGATCAACAAGGAAGCTGACTCATCAAAGCCTGCCCAAATCTGGAGGGAGGGCATTCAGCAGCCCGACCAATGCATTAATCAACAGGAAAGTGGCTACGCTAGAACAACTGTCCCTGACTACACCTACAGTACTCCCTACTGGGGAACTCTAGAGCTGTAAACAAAACAAGGATAACAGCTGGGGAAAAGCTTTAACTGAAATGGAAAGAATAAATGTCAATTTCAGAGAAACCATTGAAAAAGATAATGATTTTATCCTTTACTAAAGCTAGACCTAATCATATTTGCTAAATATTATGTGGATGATGTTATTCCGGTGTAAAAATAACCCTCGCCAATCACGCCTGTAATAAAAGCACTTTTGCAAGGGGCGAGTGGTTTCCTAGAAACAATTCTTTATCGTGATTTATGACAACAGATATAATTGGCTGCTGTCCGCAGCACCAATATCTTCAAAGTCTATTCTGCTGCCTTCCAGTGCCATTCTGTGCACTGCTCACGACCCACTCTCTCCAAACACAAGTGAAATGTGTCGAGAACAATCCAGAGTATTGTCTAAGACAGGGGCCCCTCTCAGTCTGGACACTGTGGCAGACAACGTTGCCCTACAATGAAATGTCAAAGTTTAGGCCGAGCCCGAGAGGGAGGCGGTCTCAATTAAACATTTAGAATGCCGAGTGCATCGGGGAGAGAAAAGAAAGCGCTGATTCCATTAGGCCGGGCGGGCGGTCAGCGCTGTGGCGATGTAGCCGGGCTGAAACGTGATCGTCCAGCCGGCCTGCCCTGCATAGAGCCTGCGTGACTCAGTGGTAGGTTATGTTATCCATCCCAGGCAGGCAGCGCATGAAATATCCAGACTGCTCAGGACTGGATGGACCACAGACGATCACTTCAAACTCTGATTGATTTATCACTCCCAAGATACCAGGGCTGTGGGCATGGTATAAGGACACACACACACACACACACACAACTTGTGTAAGAGCAGGTAATGCTTTAAGGCAAAGCCTTGATGATGGGTTACTAAATATTCACATGCACTGATATTATCAGTGACATTTTAATTATCTCATAAGGAGACAGGTCACGTGCAGTGCTTTCATAAGAGAAGAACATGCTATCAGGACTGTGTGAGCTCAGTCAACCAGTCATTCATTTAAATTATTGATAGTGACATAAAAAGTGGATGATGTCTCAGTTAGACACTCCATGCTCAGTGGTTAATGGTGGGGTTGGGGCGTGGCCAGGCCAGCTAGTGTGTGTAACTGAATGTGTTGTTCTAGTGATTGGGTGCTTTCCAGGGCAGGAGAGAATTAACACTCTTTAGATAAGCTCCTCTTAAGCACCATGTACAGCTGACACCGCTCCAGTATTTGTGGCCGTGGAGTCCAGGTTCAGACCAGGGCTTGACCCTGGCTTACGTTATGTCACATTCATATTGTAAAAGGACTACATGCCTGTATCCATCGGTACCATTCAGAATAATTTTTACAGAAGAATCAGCAGCAGAAAGAAGACTTTGATAATTCCTCACTACTCCACACATTCATTTTTCAATGGATGTAGCAACCAGTAAGAGGAACACTTTTCCCCCTCCATTCTATAATGGGAGGGAAGCTGGACCAACATTGTCACTGGCTCCATATTTAGCTTAGCCTATGAGATTGTAGCAGGCCTTTCTCTGGTGGTCCCTCTGCCACAGTGGCCAGAAGAGGGAAGTCAGGATGTGTATAACGCATCAGTGGAAACGCTACAGAGGGGCTGCTGCCTGGACTCCTTCAACGGGCTGGCCCAAGGAGTGGGGATAAAGACTCACTATTCAATGAATGGATGAGGATCCACAAGCGACTTCAATCGACTCTGTTCCCAAATAGGTGTAAGGCAGCTAAATACTACATTGTGCTATGCTGTGCTGCCTGGGATTGGGAATACAACTACTGGCCCAGTCAGTTAGATCACAACAAAGGATAGCTGACAGACAGAGATAGGCCAGCCCTTTTCCCTGTACATCATGAGAGAGTTTCCCTGGGCTTTCTTCTTCAGGCAGGCAGAGGCATTGCCGAGACGAGCGATGGAAGTAGATATACGATAATGGCCCTACTGCACATTGAAGGCCATCTATAAATAGACTAGCCTAGGCCACCTCTAATGCCCTGAGCTCCAACTCCCTATTAACACTGTGGAGCTGTTGCTCTGGCACAGGGACAGAGAGCAAGCTGGCAGGTGATCAGCTCTCTACGAGAGAGAAAGAGACACACACTTGTCTTATGAAAGAGAACATCACTGGGCGCAGTGACATACACACACACACACACTCGTCTTAGAGTGCGTGTGTGTGGCCTTCCACTCCAGTGATCAAATGGATGCACAGGCTTTGCCCAAGCTGTTCATCTTTTTCATTTAAAAGCCAAAAGGATCAAAGACGAGTGTCCTCAGTCACATTTAGTGTAATTAGAATACAAGTGGTCAGCTTGTCCCTACCTACCCTCAAATACAATACAATCTATTTATGTACCATAAATACAATATATTCACCAGTTGTTTTCTTAACAGATCAAACGCTCATAGAAAGTGACTTGAACTAACTAATGATGAAAAGTACAGTACTCATCACTTTGGCTAAAAAAAGCAGTGGTCTAATGTCAGAGACATATTTTTCAATGAAAGAATTAAGCAGTGAGAGGATCAAACACTAAGCATGCCAGGCTGGCCAAGCTGTGCTGTGGGCTGTTCCAGGTCCCTGTCCCTCCCCACCACCTGATCCTACTGCCCCACCTCTCCCCTCTGAAGCCAAGCGGCCACATCAAAGGGCTGGAGGTACAGCACAGCACAGCCCCACGGATCACAGCACAGAGAGAGCACATAGCTATGGCATGATTGGCCTGGGCCTGCTATCGACCAACCATCTGTAGGAGGGGGACAGGGCTTTCACATCTCCCAGCTACGTCTCCATCCATCCAGCTGAGCCTACTAGCTAACACAGTGCTATTAAACAGTTATAATACTGTAGCTGTATGTGCTTACCTGAACTTCCCAACTGTTTATAAAATCTATATTCCAAGTGAAGCTGTGGAGCCCGGGACTTTATCGGTTCCTGAAAAAGAAAAAAAAATAACCCCATTAGTAATGGATAACAATTAGTGGTTATTAACATATTCAATAGGTGGATCAACGTCTCAAGATTATGGTGACAAATGGTTGAAAAACAATAATATAATGTTGTATGTGAAACAGTATAGGCCTTTTGATAGATTCCATGAGACAACTCAGCGATGCATCCACGCTTACTAGAACATCCTAAGATCCCTCAGGCTTAGCCACCATGTAGAGCTAAGAACCTAAAATGTAATCATCATCGGCTTAACACAACATCCTTCCTCCACGATGATGATGCAAGGGCATTATGTACTTATGAACAAATGTAGCTAGGAAGAGGAAAAACTAAATGGAGAAAATAGAATTTGGGAAAAATCTAAACGGAAGCAGGAAAAAAATAACCGATTTTATAGGGCCCTAGACACATCAGCCACCCAGGCCAGCATTAGCCTCCTCCACACACCTCATCCACCCAGCACCAGCCTCCTCCTGTTTAAATGTTAAAATGAAATTGGGATCCTTAACGTTAAGAAAAATGTTAATCACAGTGCAGTGATTTAATTTTCCATGTTATAGCCTAACTAGACAATAGGCTATATAGCCCTGGGGAAAGTTGTGTAATTTAAATAAAACCAGTGAGGAAGAGGCAAACTTTAGGCTACTTTGGTGAACGTGAGGCATACAAGACAAGACATTGTGAGATACAGATTACCAAGACATATGAGGACGGTTCTTTCTGAATGCCCCATCCTCTCTCTCCGTCGCGCTGGCTCGCCTGCTCTTTCTCCTCGCTAATGATGCGAGTGTGTGTTCAGTCTTCGGTCTGTTGCGTGTAGAATATCCTAGCCTATTCATTGATGATAGGCCCTGCTTTACTGAAGTTGTGAGACATTGCAAGCCAAGAAATTGCGAGATACAGCTTTTGATTGCTACAAGGCCTAGTGCACGGTTCTGACTGTGTGCCTGGTGACCGACCTGCCTATACTGTACCCTTCCCCGAGCTAGCGAGTGTTTATGTTCTCGGAAGTACTGTTCCAAAAATACTGAATCTTAGGAGTCGATTACTAGCGGAATCGAATCTTGACACTCAGAAATGGGAGTTGACGTGCAAGGAGTTGATTAATCAAATATTTTGGAGTCGACTCTCCACAATTACGTCATCGTCGTTAACAGTTGGAAAAATGGTAGAGAAATGCAAGCAAGAGACCCAAACCGTTTCTGGCAGCAGTACAGCTGCATTGTGAATTCATATAGAATGTTATGATAAGGGAAAACCGATAAAACAAATTGCAGTTTAAACATGAAGAAAACGTTTATATTTGTCACATCCCTACTCAACACCTTTCATCCACCCAGCACCAGCCTACTCAACAGCTCTCCTCCTCCCAGCACCAGTCTACTCCCAGCCTACTCAACAGCTCTCCTCCACCCAGCACCAGCCTACTCCCAGCCTACTCAACAGCTCTCCTCCACCCAGCACCAGCCTACTCTCAGACAGCCAGCTGTCAGGGTGGCGATGCATATCAGTAGTCTAAAGTACATCTTTTTCATAATCTCCCCTCCTTCCTCCAAACTGAGCAGAACTAATACTGCTTCCCTTCTACCTATCCTGTGTTTTCAGATTAGTGCAGGTGAAGGAAAGGAGATGAAAATAAGATTATTAAGGCAGCCCCAGCCTGCTCCCAGTCTGAACATTAGGCCCATCTCATCCATCTTAAGTGGATATCTGAGGAGAGAGAGACTGGTTAAGTGGAACCGAACTGGACACATGACCAGGCACAGGGGGGGGAGGGAGGTCAGGGCGGGGCACTGTCTGTGACATCATCAGTGGAGGGAGGCTTAGCCGCTCCACTAGGGAGGAGGATGTGGGAAAAATATATAAATAAAAACAGATGGCTAAAATCCACAGGACCCTAAAACAGAGGCTTATGGGGCTTTACGTGCTTCGATTCAGACTCATCCCAACAGATAACTATGCAAATGACCAAACCAACCCAGGAAATAATATCTACAATACCGGTAGGTAGCCTACTTTCCCATGTTAAATGGTTCATTAACTTCCTTATCATTACCTCTCCAAAATTATAGCAGACCCTCTCGATGCCAAATCTCCACCACCAACCTTTTAAAAGAAGATACTCACGGAGCTCTCACTAGAATCATTACAAACAACCTTTTCACTTGGATGGAATAAAGTGCTTAGGCGCAAGCACTCAAAAAATCAAATCAAATCAAATTTTATTAGCCACATGCTTTGTAAACAACAGGTGTAGACTAACAGTGAAATGCTTACTTACGGGTCCTTTTCCAACAATGCAGAGTTAAAGAAAAAACATTTAAATAAAAATGTAGAAATAGTGACACGAGGAATAAATACACAGTGAATAACTAATAACAATAACGAGTAAAAAATTACATTGCTATATACAGAAAGTAGAAAATAACATGGCTATATACAGGAAGTAGAAAATAACATGGCTATGTACAGTACAGGGAGTACCAGTACCAAGTTGATGTACAGGGGTAATTGAGGTAGCTACAGTGAGGGGAAAAATAATTTGATCCCCTGCTGATTTTGTATGTTTGCCCACTGACAAAGAAATGATCAGTCTCTAATTTTAATGGTAGGTTTATTTGAACAGTGAGAGACAGAATAACAACAACAAAAATCCAGAAAAACACATGTCAAAAATGTTATAAATTGATTTGCATTTTAATGAGGGAAATAAGTATTTGACCCCCTCTCAATCAGAAAGATTTCTGGCTCCCAGGTGTCTTTTATACAGGTAACGAGCTGAGATTAGGAGCACACTCTTAAAGGGAGTGCTCCTAATCTCAGTTTGTTACCTGTATAAAAGACACCTGTCCACAGAAGCAATCAATCAATCAGATTCCAAACTCTCCATCATGGTCAAGACCAAAGAGCTCTCCAAGGATGTCAGGGACAAGATTGTAGACCTACACAAGGCTGGAATGGGCTACAAGACCATCGCCAAGCAGCTTGGTGAGAAGGTGACAACAGTTGGTGCGATTATTCGCAAATGGAAGAAACACAAAAGACCTGTCAATCTCCCTCGGCCTGGGGCTCCATCCAAGATCTCACCTCGTGGAATTGCAAGGATCATGAGAACGGTGAGGAATCAGCCCAGAACTACATCTGAATGATTCAGAGGAGAACTGGGTGAAAGTGTTGTGGTCAGATGAGACCAAAATCGAGCTCTTTGGCATCAACTCAACCCACCGTGTTTGGAGGAGGAGGAATGCTGCCTATGACCCCAAGAACACCATCCCCACCGTCCAACATGGAGGTGGAAATATTATGCTTTGGGGGTGTTTTTCTGCTAAGGGGACAGGACAACTTCACCGCATCAAATGGACGATGGACGGGGCCATGTACCGTCAAATCTTGGGTGAGAACCTCCTTCCCTCAGCCAGGGCATTGAAAATGGGTCGTGGATGGGTATTCCAGCATGACAATGACCCAAAACACACGGCCAAGTCAACAAAGGAGTGGCTCAAGAAGAAGCACATTAAGGTCCTGGAGTGGCCTAGCCAGTCTCCAGACCTTAATCCCATAGAAAATCTGTGGAGGGAGCTGAAGGTTCGAGTTGCCAAACGTCAGCCTCAAAACCTTAATGACTTGGAGAAGATCTGCAAAGAGTGGGACAAAATCCCTCCTGAGATGTGTGCAAACCTGGTGGCCAACTACAAGAAACGTCTGACCTCTGTAATTGCCAACAACGGTTTTGCAACCAAGTACTAAGTCATGTTTTGCAGAGGGGTCAAATACTTATTTCCCTCATTAAAAAGCAAACGTACAAAATCAGCAGGTGATCAAATACTTTTTTCCCTCACTGTATGTACATATACACTCACCGTGTAGTTTATTAGGTACACCACCCTGTTCACGAAAATGGATTGCTCCTACAGACAGCAAGGCACGTTGCCGTGGCTTGTTATATAAAGCAGGCAGACAGGCATTGCGGCATTCAACTGCTGTTCAATGGAATGGTAGAATGGGCAAAACGACTGACCTAAGCGACTTTGAGCGTGGTATGATCGTCGGTGCCAGGCGTGCCGGATCCTGTATCTCAGAAGCGGCCGCCCTCCTGGGCTTTTCACGCACAACAGTGTCTAGGATTTACCGAGAATGGTGCAAAAACAAAAAAACATCCAGTCAGCGGCAGTCCTGTGGGCTAAAACAGCTTGTTGATGAGAGGTCGAGGGAGAATGGAAAGAATTGTGCAAGCTAACAGGCTGACCACAAATGGCGCAGTACAAATAGCGGCGCAGTACAACAGTGGTGTGCAGAACGGCATCTCGGAACGCACAACTCATTGGTCCTTGTCACGGATGGGCTATTGCAGCAGACGACCACACCAGGTTCCACTCCTATCAGCTAAAAACAAGAAGAAGCGGCTCCAGTGGGCACGTGATCACCAACACTGGACTATAAAGGAGTGTTAAAACATCGCCTGGAACATGACAGTGCGTTCAGTTTACTTGAGTGGCCTGCGCAGTCCCCAGACCTCAACCCAATAGAGCATCTTTGGGATGAGATGGAACGGGCTGTTCGCAGCATCAATATACCGTCGTCCAATCTGCAGCAACTGCGTGATGCCATCGCGTCAGCATGGACTAACATCTCTGTGGAATGTTTCCGACACCTTGTAGAATTCCCAGAATAATTCAGGCTGTTCTGAAGGCAAAGGGGGGTCCGACCCGGTACTAGATGGGTGTACCTAATAAACTGCCTTCAGAAAGTATTCACATCCCTTGACTTCTTCCACATTTTGTGTTATAGCCTGAATTTAAAATGGATGAAATTGAGAAGTGTCACTGATCTACACACAACACCCCATAATGTCAAAGTGGAATTATGTTTTTCGAAATGTTTACAAATTAATAAAAAATGAAAAGCTGAAATGTCTTGAGTCAATAAGTATTCAACCCTTTTGTTATGGCAAGCCTAAATAAGTTCAGGAGTTCAAATGTGCTTAACAAGTCAAATAAGTTGCATGGACTCACTATGTGCAATAATAATACTGTTTAACATGATTTTTAAATGACTATCCCATCTCTGTACCCCACACATACAATCTGTAAGGTACCTCAGTCGAGCAGTGAATTTCAAGCACAGATTCAACCACAAAGACCAGGGAGGTTTTCCAATGATTCGCAAAGAAGGGCACATCGACAGAGTCACCCATGATGACGGCGTCACCCATGATTCACCAAATGATATTTTGAAGGAGGAAGTACTTTAAGCATATGTTTTCGTTTCAGTCGCCTCCATCTCCTCTAACTGAAGCTAATTGTAGGGATTTGTTTTCTATTGATAATGTAAAATTAACAGCCATACAGAAATACTAATGTGAAGGTGAAATTACAGAGGAGGAACTTCTGGATGCAATTAGACTTTAAGTCCGGGAAAACTTCAGGGTTGGATTGCATACCAGTCGAGGTATACCAAACCTTTTTTGATATACTCAGAGGACCGTTATTAGCATGTTTTAACCACTCCTATGTAAATGGTAGATTATCAGACACTCAAGAAGAAGGTCTGATTTCATTATTACTGAAACAGGATACAAGTGGGAAATATAAAGATCCAGTCCATTTAAAATATTGGAGGCCCCTAATACTTCAGTGTTATGGTGCAAAAATTCTAGCAAAATGTATTGCACATAGAATTAAAAAGTTATTGTTTGACATTATTCCTTCTAATCAGACAGGTTTTTTACATGGACGATACATTGGAGATAATATAAGGCAAGTACTGTAAACAATAGAACACTATGAAAAATCAGGGAAACCAGGCCTGCTATTCATAGCAGACTTTGAAAAGTCATTTGATAAAGTACGACTGGAGTTTATATATAAATGCCTGGAGCATTTAAACTTTGGATAATCTCTTATAAAATGGGTTAAAATCATGTATAGTAACCCTAGGTGTAAAATAGTAAATAATGGCTATTTCTCAGAAAGTTTTAAACTGTCAAGAGGAGTAAAACAAGGTTGTCCACTATCGGCATATCTATTTATTAAGGCCATCGAAATGTTAGCTATTAAAATCAGATCCAACAATAATATCAAGGGATTAGAAATCCAGGGTTTAAAAACAAAGGTGTCATTGTACGCTGATGATTCATGTTTTCTTTTAAATCCACAACTTGAATCCCTCCACAGCCTCATAGAGGATCTAGATACATTTTCTAACCTCTCTGGATTACAGCCAAATTATGATAAATGTACTATATTACGTATTGGATCACTAAAAAATACAATTTTACATTACCATGTAATTTACCAATAAAATGGTCTGATGGTGATGTGGATATACTCGGAATACATATCCCAAATGAAATGAATCATCTCACTCCAATACATTTTAATAGAAAGTTAGCAAAAATAGATAAGATCTTGCTACCATGGAAAGGTAAATACCTGTCTATTTGTGGAAAAATCACCCTGATTAACTCTTTAGTATTATCCCAGTTTACCTATTTGCTTATGGTCTTGCCTACACCTAGCGAACAGTTTTTTAAATTACATGAGAAAAAAAGATTCCATTTAATTTGGAACGGACAAAATTAAACGGGCCTATTTATATAATGAATATGAATTCGGAGGACAGACATTATTAAATATTAAAGCATTAGACCTATCACTAAAAGCTTCAGTCATACAAAAGTTATACTTAAATCCGAACTGGTTCTCTAGCAAATTAGAAAGATTGTCTCACTCCATGTTCAAGAATGGCCTCATCGGTAGATGAGTAAAGAAAATGCAGACATTGAATGTCCTTTGACCATGGTGTAGTTATTAATTAAACTTTGGATGGTGTATCATCACTCCCAGTCACTACAAAGATACAGGCGCCCTTCCTAACCTAGTTGCTAAAGAGGAAGGAAACTGCTCAGGGATTTCACCATGAGGCCAATGGTAACTAAAACAGTTACAGAGTTTAATGGCTGGGATAGGAGATAACTGAGGATGGATCAACAACATTGTAGTTACTCCAAAATACTAACCTAAATGACAGAGTGAAAAGAAGGAAGCTTGTAGAGAATAAGGCACTAAAGTAATACTGCAAAAAATATGGCAAATAAATTAACTTTTTGTCCTGAATACAAAGCGTTATATTTGGGGCAAATCCAACACAACATATCACTGAGTACCACTCCATATTCTCAAGCATGGTGGTGGCTGCATCATGTTATGGGTATATTTGTGTAACCGGTGTGAAATGGCTAGCTAGTTAGCGGTGCACGCTAGTAGAGTTTCAATCGGTGATGTCACTCGCTCTGAGACCTTGAAGTAGTTGTTTCCCTTACTCTGCAAGGGCCACGGCTTTTGTGGAGTGATAAGTAACGATGCTTGGAGGGTGACTTGTCGATGTGTGTAGAGGGTCCCGGTTTCAAGCCCAGGTGGGGGCGAGGAGAGGGACGAAAGCAATACTGTTACACTTGTCATCGGCAAGGACTAGGGAGTTTTTAGGATAAAAAACGGAATAGAGCTAAGCACAGGCAAAATCCTAGAGGAAAACCTGGTTCCGTCTACTTTCTAACAGACACTGGGAGACAAATTCACCTTTCGGTAGGACAATTACCTAAAATACAAAGCCAAATATACACTGGAGTTGCTTACCAAGACGACATTGAATGTTCCTGAGTGGCCTAGTTACAGTTTTGACTTAAACCTGCATGGAAATCTATGGCAAGACTTGAAAAAGGCTGTGTAGCAATCAGCACTTGAATAATTTATTCAAGAATAATGGGTAAATATTGTATAATCAAGGTGTGCTAAACTCTTAGAGACTTACCCAGAAAGACTCACAGCTGTAATCGATGCCAAAGGTGATACTAACATGTATTGACTCAGGGGGTTGAATACTTATCTAAACAAGATAGTGTTTTATTTTCCATTAATAAAAAATTTAAGTTCTAATTTTTCTTCCACTTTGACAGAGTATTTTGTGTAGATCGTTGGCGGAAAATGACAATTTAATCCATTTTAATCCCATTAATTGTTGTTTACATGCTCAAATGCCCATGTGGGCTTGTTTATACTGGTCAGACGAAATGCGCACTCAAAGTAAGAATAGCTGAACAAAAACAGCTATCCACACCAAAAATATGGACTATGCGATCGCGCGGCATTACGTGAATGCCAGTCATGGCTCAGCATCTACCTTGAAATTCTGGGGAATTTAGAAAGTTTCTCTTTCCTCCAGTGGCAATATAGTGAGGTAATTGTAACAGAGAGAGGCACTTTGGATTGACTGCTTAGATTGCGGCGAGCCAAAGGGTCTGAATAAACAGCTCTCTTTCTCATTGTTTTTGTAAATACGTTTTTCTTTGTTTATTTCTCTGTCTTTTGTTATTCAAGTGGAAAGTATGTGTAGGAATCTTGAATGATGATCATACTCTTGTTTGAATAACCTGTGTAGTTGCTACTACTACTACTGACAGTATAGATATTATTGACATGTTTGGTTGACATGACGAGTGGGACACTCCCCTGCGAGGGTATATACAGTAGGTGCCTCCCACAGTTTTCTTACGCAAGGCTCTGATGAAGGCGATTCATTCCAAAATGTAAGACTATTGTTTGTTTCTCCCATCATAAATATATCAGATGTTTTTTGGGGGGTTTTCCATTTTAATGCCACTTTGTAACACAACAAAATGTGGAAAAAGTCAAGGGGTGTGAATACTTTCTGAAGGCACTGTAGGTAGGGGTAAAGTGACTAGGCAACAGGATAGATAAGATAGTAGCAGCAGCGTATGTGGTGAGTATGAAAGTGTGTGTGTGTTGGTTGGTTCTTCTATCCTTGTAGGGACCTAAAATCCTCAAATGTCCCCACAAGGATAGTAAAACAAGTACAATTCTCCCTCGTGGGAACATTTACCACATCCCCATGAGGTCAAAGGCTATTTTAAACTTAGGGTTTAGGGTTAGGGTTACAATTAGGGTTACAAATAGGGTTAGGGGTTAGGTTTAGGAGTTAGATTTAGGGTTTGGGTTACGGGTTAAGGTTTGGGTAAAGGTTAGTGAAAATAGGATTTTTAATGGAAAATTAATTTTAGGTCCCCACAAGGATATAATAACATAATGTGTGTGTGTGTGTGTGTGTGTGTGTGTGTGTGTGGTGTCAGTATGCATGTGTGCTCGTAATAAATATGCTCGTGTTAGTTTGTGCAAAAAAGTGTAAATTCAGGTAGTCCGGGTAGCCATTTGATTAGCAATTTAGCAGTCTTGTTTAGCAGTCTTTATGGCTTGGGGGTAGAAGCTGTTCAGGGTCCTGTTGGTTCCAGACTTGGTGCACTGGTACCGCTTTCCTCGTGGTAGCAGAGAGAACAGTCTATGGCTTGGGTGGCTGGAGTCTTTCACCATTATTTTGGGCGTTCCTCTGACACTGCCTGGTATAGAGGTCCTGGAACCTTAAGCGTTTAAGGATGTTCCTACAGCTGCTCTGGAAATGAGCAGTCCAAAAGCAGATTATCTGTAACGTAAGGTGACATCCTATTCTCCCTAAATCTAATATTCAAATGAAATCACGCACTATGGCTTATGCAACATTTTAATGCATAAGCTGCCTAATGGCTTACATACTTCAATGAAACAAATGTATTCTTCATAGAAACTTGTCAGCTGGACTGGACACAGGTGTCTGTCAAACCCAAAAAGGGTTGGACTTATGTATGGAAAACCCATTATGTGTGGTTAACGTTTTGTCAATATCCTTTTCATAAATTGTGATTTTCTAAAAACATTCTATAAGCATATTATTTAGTTGAGCATGCACAGCAGATATTTTGTTTTGTGTGTGCATGTGTTTTACAAATGTTGGACTTGGAGTGTGACCAGGCAGGGCTAGTGACCGGGGCAGCTGACTTGCAGCCAGGGATAAAAGGCACTTCAGTGTCGGACCTGCTGCTGCTGCAGCCTCTCTCCTGCTAAGCTGCCACCACCACACCGCTCTCAGACCGCTCTCCAACAAAGGACTAACTTAAAAGCATCAGCCAATCTGTTTCACAGCCAAGCCTGTAGTAGAATAGTAGTTGATGTAAGGGATATATCATTTCCCTTTCAAGCTTGCCTTGCCTTGCCCTATTAACATTTTAATTCCAAAAAAGACGCTTTAGGCTTGTCAACATCTCATTATGTCATAGATCTCATGATCATGGCTGGTTTTAACTTTAACTCATGAATGCGTTCCTGAACACTGTGCTACGGATCTCTGGGTGGATTACGGATGCAGCTGATCATCTAAATCTGATCATGGTAGCTCCATTGCAGCTGACAGAGAGAGAGAGAGAGAGAGAGAGAGAGATCATATTGCCACGGATCCCGGGAGATTGCCTCTTCAAATCAAATCAAATCAAATGTTATTGGCCACATGCGCCGAATACAACAGGTGCAGACATTACAGTGAAATGCTTACTTACAGCCCTTAACCAACAGTGCATTTATTTTTAACAAAAAAGTAAAAAATAAAACAACAACTAAAAAAGTGTTGAGAAAAAAAAGAGCAGAAGTAAAATAAAATAACAGTAGGGAGGCTATATATATAGGGGGGTACCGGTGCAGAGTCAATGTGTGGGGGCACCGGCTAGTTGAGGTAGTTGAAGTAATATGTACATGTGGGCAGAGTTAAAGTGACTATGCATAAATAATTAACAGAGTAGCAGCAGCGTAAAATGATGGGGTGGGGGGGCAGTGCAAATAATCTGGGTAGCCATGATTAGCTGTTCAGGAGTCTTATGGCTTGGGGGTAGAAGCTGTTGAGAAGTCTTTTGGACCTAGACTTGGCACTCCGGTACCGCTTGCCGTGCGGTAGCAGAGAGAACAGTCTATGACTAGGGTGGCTGGAGTCTTTGACAATTTTGAGGGCTTTCCTCTGACACCGCCTGATATAGAGATCCTGGAAGGCAGGAAGCTTGGCCCCAGTGATGTACTGGGCCGTACGCACTACCCTCTGTAGTGCCTTGCGGTCGGAGGCCAAGCAGTTGCCATACCAGGCGGTGATGCAACCAGTCAGGATGCTCTCGATGGTGCAGCTGTAGAATTTTTTGAGGATCTGAGGACCCATGCCAAATCTTTTTAGTCTCCTGAGGGGGAATAGGCTTTGTCGTGCCCTCTTCACGACTGTCTTGGTGTGTTTGGACCATGATAGTTCGTTGGTGATGTGGACACCAAGGAACTTGAAGCTATCAACCTGTTCCACTACAGCCCCGTCGATGAGAATGGGGGCGTGCTCAGTCCTAATTTTTTTCCTGTAGTCCACAATCATCTCCTTTGTCTTGGTCACGTTGAGGGAGAGGTTGTTGTCCTGGCACCACGCGGCCAGGTCTCTGACCTCCTCCCTATAGGCTGTCTCATCGTTGTCGGTGATCAGGCCTACCACTGTTGTGTCGTCGGCAAACTTAATGATGGTGTTGGAGTCGTGCCTGGCCATGCAGTCATGGGTGAACAGGGAGTACAGGAGGGGACTGAGCACGCACCCCTGAGGGGCCCCCGTGTTGAGGATCAGTGTGGCAGATGTATTGTTACCTACCCTTACCACTTGGGGGTGGCCCGTCAGGAAGTCCAGGATCCAGTTGCAGAGGGAGGTGTTTAGTCCCAGGATCCTTAGCTTAGTGATGAGCTTTGAGGGCACTATGTTGTTGAATGCTGAGCTGTAGTCAATGAATAGCATTCTCACGTAGGTGTTCCTCTTGTCCAGGTGGGAAAGGGCAGTGTGGAGTGCAATAGAGATTGCATCATCTGTGGATCTGTTGGGGCGGTATGCAAATTGGAGTGGGTCTAGGGTTTCTGGGATAATGCTGTTGATGTGAGCCATGACCAGCATTTCAAAGCACTTCATGGCTACAGACGTCAGTGCTACGGGTCGGTAGTCATTTAGGCAGGTTATCTTAGAGTTCTTGGGCACAGGGACTATGGTGGTCTGCTTGAAACATGTTGGTATTACAGACTCAGTCAGGGACATGTTGAAAATGTCAGTGAAGACACTTGCCAGTTGGTCAGCACATGCTCGGAGTACACGTCCTGGTAATCCGTCTGGCCCTGCGGCCTTGTGAATGTTGACCTGCTTAAAAGTCTTACTCACATCAGCTACGGAGAGCGTGATCACATAGTCATTCAGAACAGCTGGTGCTCTCATGCATGCTTCAGTGTTGCTTGCCTCGAAGCGAGCATAGAAGTGGTTTAGCTCGTCTGGAAGTCTTGTGTCACTAGGCAGCTCGCGGCTGTGCTTCCCTTTGTAGTCTGTAATAGTTTTCAAGCCCTGCCACATCCGACGAGCGTCAGAGCCAGTGTAGTACGATTCAATCTTAGTCCTGTATTGACTCTTTGCCTGTTTGATGGTTCGTCGGAGGGCATAGCGGGATTTCTTATAAGCGTCCGGGTTAGAGTCCCGCTCCTTGAAAGCGGCAGCTCTACCCTTTAGCTCAGTGCGGATGTTTCCTGTAATCCATGGCTTCTGGTTGGGGTATGTCCGTACGGTCACTGTGGGGACGACATCATCGATGCACTTATTGATGAAGCCAGTGACTGATGTGGTGTACTCCTCAATGCTATCTGAAGAATCCCGGAACATGTTCCAGTCTGTGCTAGCAAAACAGTCCTGTAGCTTAGCATATGTGTCATCTGACCACATTTTTATTAACCGAGTCACTGGTGCTTCCTGCTTTAGTTTTTGCTTATAAGCAGGAATCAGGAGGATAGAGTTATGGTCAGATTTGCCAAATGGAGGGTGAGGGAGAGCTTTGTATGTGTCTCTGTGTGTGGAGTAAAGGTGGTCTAGAGTTTTTTTTCCTCTGGTTGCACATTTAACATGCTGGTAGAAATTAGGTAGAACGGATTTAAATTTCCCTGCATTAAAGTCCCCGTCCACTAGGAGCGCTGCATCTGGATGAGCGTTTTCCTGTTGATTTATGGCCTTATACAGCTCATTCAGTGCAATCTTAATGCCAGCATTGGTTTGTGGTGGTAAATAGACAGCTATGAAAAATATAGATGAAAACTCTCTTGGTAAATAGTGTGGTCTACAGCTTATCATAAGATACTCCCGAGTGGCGCAGTGGTCTAAGGCACTGCATCTCAGTGCTTGAGGCATCACTACAGACCCCCTGGTTCGATTCCAGGCTGTATCACAACCGGCCGTGATTGGGAGTCCCATAGGACGGCGCACAATTGGCCCAGCGTCGTCCTGGTTTGGCCGGTGTAGGCCGTCATTGTAAATAAGAATTTGTTCTTAACTGACTTGCCTAGTTAAATAAAGGTAAAATTAATTAAAATTAAAATTAAATACTCTACCTCAGGCGAGCAAAACCTTGAGACTTCCTTAGTATTTGATTTTGTGCACCAGCTGTTGTTTACAAATATACACAGACCGCCACCCCTTGTCTTACCGGAGTCAGCCGTTCTATCCTGCCGATGTAGCGTATAGCCCGCTAGCTGTATGTTATCCATGTCGTCGTTCAGCCACAACTCGTGAAACATAATATATTACAGTTTTTAATGTCCCGTTGGTAGGATAACCGTAATCTTAGGTCATCCAATTTGTTCTCCAATGATTGAAGATTGGCTAATAGGATTGATGGGAGCGGCAGTTTACTCGCTCGCCGTCGGATCCTTACAAGGCACCCCGACCTACGTCCACGATATCTCCGTCTCTTCCTCATGCGAATGACGGGGATTTGGGCCTTGTCGGGTGTCTGTATGATATCCTTCGCGGCCGCCTCGTTGAAGAAAAAATCTTCGTCCAATACGAGGTGAGTAATCGCTGTCCTGATATCCAGAAGCTCTTTTTGGTTATAAGAGACGATGGCAGAAACATTATGTACAAAATAAATTACAAATAACGCGGAAAAACACACATAATAGTACAATTGGTTAGAGGGCTGTAAAACGGCAGCCATCTTCTCCGGCGCTGTTTGTTCATTGTTCCTCTTGACCCCTCTCCGGAAGATACTCACTGTAATACAGCATATTACTGAAACTGTAATTACGTAAGAAGTGGGAGATAAATACACCACTGTGTATCCTCATCTTGGCTGTCAATCAGGCACTGTACGTGGTGCAGAGTTCAGAGAAATGGGCATCCCTGATTATATCCTCACTGCTATAGTGAAATATTAAACCATACAAATGGAAATTATATTTCTCATTTTAGAGAGCACACTGAACATTCAAACAGAGCATAAGCCCAGCTATTGCCACTGTGCCCATACCTGCATAAGGAAATGAGTGATGCTATAATACTAGTATATTATATTATTATTATTACTAGTAAACAGGGTGCGAGGGGCGGGCCCTTTAGCTTTAATTGCCTGAGGTGTGGAAGAAGCAATGTGAGAGAGCAACAGCTGGCCTGTGTCCAGCCCTTCTCCTGTTTCAGATCAGGTTTCAGGCCCCAGATGGAGCCGGCAGCTGCCACCACGTGATAGCAGTGCTTCAAACATGTCTGCCTTAGCTCCCCCCAGCCACTGAAAGAACACTAGCACCAGTGACACAGGCGGCTCCGCTCTGACACGAGATGGAGGAGTGGACCTCAATAGCTAATGGAACGACTACTACACCCAGTCAGTACCCCTGCTACTACACAGCTCTCTCTCCCCACAACACAGCACTGGGTTTAATAGCTCATAATTAACAAGCAACAGCTTGATGTATATGTTGGGCATTGATTAATTAAGTGAATAGCCTGTTCACTAAAAGCAGCCTTTTTACATCACAGGGTTACTCGGTTGGCTTGTGAAAAATAGGCAGTTCAATCATCAACGTGTCAGTTTCGCTCATGCACAACATGCTGATCGAGCGTTTGTACTTTAACACAGTTCAACAACCGCCACAAGCTGCAATAGGTGTGTGATACAGTAAAAGGAGGAAGACGATACTGCAACTCTGATTTCCATGTTATGGTCGACCACAACTCAACTCCTTGCATGCCACAGCAGGTCCTTAGTGTCTTACACCTATCTGTTTCCACATACATATCCACTAAGTAGTAATGAGCACTATAAGGTCATTCCAATATCAGTCCTTCAGTAGTAGGGAGATATCTTATAGGGAGTCTCCATGGAAGTGTAATTCACTTATCACTCTCCTTCAACAGCCGTGAGTTATTGCCAGTCAAAGCAGAAGCTGTCCATCACAGTCACCAGCAGATTCAGCCCACAAGCCCGCCCGGGGTTTATTGCAAATAACATGGGCCTCATAGGTGGCAGGTTTAACAACTCCCATCCTCTCAATCTCCAGCTGTCAATAAATGACTGTACAGGAGGGGGAGAAATTAAAGACAAAACTGATTTCCACCCCGCCTATTCCTTATAGAGGGAGGCTGACTTCTATTTACGGTCTTCGCCCTAAGCATGAGTGTGTGTGTGCGTGACGGGGAGAAGCGGTCCCTTATCTCTACATCCATGGCAGATTTATTGAGGGGGCACCAGGGCATCATGACCTTGATCGCCAGGTCCCTAGTCCATACAAAACGGCAAAGAGTGTGCCAACCAGGAGAGAGGGACAGATTAACTGGGGGGAGATTGTAGCACGTGGAGAGATTTCAGTAGGAAAACAGAACCTCCCTGGGGCAGTAAAAGGAGAATGAGTAGTAGCCTACTAAAAATGTGATAGGAAAAAAGCCTAATGGAAATCAAACAACATCATAGATAATCTTTATGTACAGAAACATTATCCGTAAATCACAAGTCACCATGGGAGAGCAGAAGAAAAATGTTATGGCTGTTTTTCAAGTAAATGGCTTAAATGAATTACGAGCTGCCATTACTGTAAAGCTGTTAGGATGTGTTTCTTTAAGGTTTGGGATCCCCACCAGATTGTAAGCCTGCACTGTACTTACAGGAGCGGGCTCCTGCTTCCATCACTGAAGGATTTGTCAGTGTGAGAAAGTGCACAGCTGAACCAAAGACTAGACCACTGTGTGTGGAAATGGCTGGCCAACAAAGACAACCTTTCAGCGCTCAGCAGTTTCTCGCTCTGCTTTTTTTGTCTGTGCAGTGCAGTTCCAAATACTCTGACAGAGGGCTGCAACTAGCATGTCTCTTTCTCTTTCTGCTCTCTGGGAAGGGTGACACTGGCATTCACCTTTGTCCCAGGTGCAGCCACCACCCAACCTCATGCTGCTTGTGCAACTTCGTATAAAGGCAGAAAATAATATACAAGACACTTGCCAGTCCATAATGAACAGAGGATAATACTGACAACTAAAACAGAAGCCATATTAGACAGGGCTGTAACATTCACTGGGTTATTCAGGGCCTGCATGAGAGTCGTTCCATGTCATTTTAGCAAGAAATGACACCCACCATGTCAGATTGTTCTGAAATCTTTTCTGTAGTTAGAAATAGATCAGATTAGGCCTCCCGAGTGGCGCAGCGGTCTAAGGCACTGCATCGCAGTGCTAGAGGCGTCACTACAGACCTGGGCTGTAACGTAACAAAATGTGGAAAAAGTCAAGGGGTCTGAATACTTTCCGAATGCACTGTAACTTTTTGGGCGACCCAACAAAATGCACATAGAAATGTGAGTTATAGATCTGTCATTCGCATTGAAAGCAAGTCAAAGAAGCAGTAGTAGATATTTTCTATGTGCTCTATTTGTATGCTTCCCGTTTGTACGTTTCGTTTTTGCGTCTTTTACTTTCGTTTTTTTGTAACCAGCTTCAAAACAACTGAAAATACAATATTTTTGGTTATGGGCAAGATATTTCACAGCGGTTTAGATGGTACAATGATTTTCTACACTATACTTGCTTGTTTTGTCACATAAACTGAAATTATGCTAAATATTCAAATGTTTGAAACCAGGAAATGGCAGAGCGATTTCCGCATAGTGCATCTTTAAGAACAAATTGTCCTCCAGTAGACGGATAACATTTCCAATATCCCCATTTTAATCGCATATGTGCCTAAATATTTTGCTGTGAGACCTGGAATGTTTATTTAGGAGCACCAGTGTGCCTAGAAAGAAAAAAAATCACCCAGATGATAATTGTTGCAATGATTACTTCACTGTAGCGCAGCCAGAGTACCATGGAGAATACACTGAACGCAGATTCATGACCGTCATGCTTGCACCATTACTACAAAGAAAACGTCTTGTTAACTATTTTTCATTGTGCTCCTAAATGTCTTTGTGTGCTCCTATATTATTTTACTTAGGCACACATGTGCTCCTAAAAAAAGGTCAGCATTGAGCCCTGCACTGCCACACTCTTATCCATTTTACTGGTCACTTGTTTTTATTAAATGGATCACAACATTTTCTATTTGCAACTTTGGGTAGAAAACCAATAGCTTTTGCTCATAAGACCTATTTGTATCCTGCTGCAATTTTGATCCTTTTAAGTGGTTCTGAGTGCAATATTTATGTATTCACTCTCAGCAGGTAAACATTGCTCCGGCGACCTCTGGGTCTGTCTCTGTCCTCTGGGGAGGGTCTAGTTACCCTGGGAGGGCCCCCCATCAGCCGTGCCACTTTTGGAGACTGCTCCCCCCTGCTCTACCTGGTTGATCCTGCCATATTATTGTCCCAAAGATTAAGCCATGCTAGTCTTAGAACACATGGTCGGTACAGTGAAACTGTGAATGGCTCATTAAATCAGTTATAGTTCCATTGATCGCCCCAATGTTACTTGGATAACTGTGGCAATTTTAGAGCTAAGATATGTGCTGACCTTCGGGGACACATGCATTTATTAGACACAAAACCTATACGGGGTGCTCTCTCGTGCCCCGGACACTTTTGGTGACCCTGCGTGGCACTGGCGTCTCATTAGAATGTCTGCCCCTATCAACTTTCAAACGGTAGTTTCTGTGCCTACCATGGTGACCGCGGGTAACGGGGACTCAGGGTTTGATTCCAGAAAGGGAGCCTTGAGAAACGGCTACCACATCAAAGACAGCCAGCAGCCACACAAATGATCCACTCCCGATTAAGGGAGGTAGTGACAAAAAATAACAATACAGGACTCTTTCGAGTCCCTGTAATTGGAATGAGCACACCTAAAATCCTTTATATGAGGATCCATTACTGATGTTTAGAAGCATTTTTACAGTGGTCAGAAACTTCTGAAAGTATCATTATGTTTTAACAAAAAATTTGACTGCATGTTGTACATTGTCCATTGGTGTGACAATGTCCTATGGGTTGACGCCAAAAATTGTCTTGGACAAAATGTTAAAAAATTATTGTTAGGCATGAGGCAGGTACCATACAGTTGAAGTCGGAAGTTTACATACACTTTAGCCAAATACATTTAAACTCAGTTTTTCACAATTCCTGACACTTAATCCTAGTAAAGATTCCCTGTTTTAGGTCAGTTAGGATCACCACTTTATTTTAAGAATGTGAAATGTCAGAATAATAGTAGAGATAATGATTTATTTCAGCTTTTATTTCTTTCATCACGTTCCCAGTGGGTCAGAAGTTTATATACACTCAATTAGTATTTGGTAGCATTGCCTTTAAATTGTTGAACTTGGGTCAAACGTTTCGGGTAGCCTTCCACAAGCTTCCCACAATAAGTTGGGTGAATTTTGGCCCATTCCTCCTGACAGAGCTGGTGTAACTCAGGTATGTAGGCCTCCTTGCTCGCACACGCTTTTTCAGTTCTGCCCACAAATGTTCTATAGGATTGAGGTCAGGGCTTTGTGACGGCCACTCCAATACCTTTACTTTGTTGTCCTTAAGCCATTTTGACACAACTTTGGAAGTATGCTTGGGGTCATTGTCCATTTGGAAGACCCATTTGCGACCAAGCTTTAACTTCCTGACTGATGTCTTGAGATGTTGCTTCAATATATCCACATAATTTTCCTTCCTCATGATGCCAGCTATTTTGTGAAGTGCAACAGTCCCTCCTGCAGCAAAGCACCCCCACAGCACGATGCTGCCACCCCCGTGCTTCACGGTTGGGATGGTGTTCTTCGGCTTGCAAGCCACACCCTTTTTCCTCCAAACATAACGATGGTCATTATGGCCAAACAGTTCTATTTTTGTTTCATCAGACCAGAGGACATTTCTCCCAAAAGTACTTTGTCCCCATGTGCAGTTGCAAACCGTAGTCTGTGGCTTTTTTATGGCGGTTTTGGAGCAGTGGCTTCTTCCTTGCTGAGCGGCCTTTCAGGTTATGTCGATATAGGACTTGTTTTACTGTGGATATAGATACTTTTGTACCGGTTTCCTCCAGCATCTTCACAAGGTCCTTTGCTGTTGTTCTGGGATTGATTTGCACTTTTCGCACCAAAGTACGTTCATCTCTAGGAGACAGAACGAGTCTCCTTCCTGAGCGGTATGACGGCTGCGTGGTCCCATGGTGTTTATACTTGCGTACTATTGTTTGTACAGATGAACGTGGTACGTTCAGGCACTTGGAAATTGCTCCCAAGGATAAACCAGACTTGTGGAGGTCTATACATTTCTTTCTGAGGTCTTGGCTGATTTCCCCATGATGTCAAGCAGAGAGGCACTGAGTTTGAAGGAAGGCCTTGAAATACATCCACAGGTACACCTCCAATTGACTCAAATTATGTCAATTAGCCTATCAGAAGCTTCTAAAGCCATGACATCATTTTCTGGAATTTTCCAAGCTGTTTAAAGGCACAGTCAATTTAGTGTATGTAAACTTCTGACCCACTGGAATTGTGAATTATAAGTCAAATAATCTGTCTGTAAACAATTGTTGGAAAATTACTTGTGTCATGCACAAAGTAGATGTCCTAACAGACTTGACAAAACTATAGTTTGTTAACAAGAAATGTGTGGAGTGGTTGAACAACAAGTTTTAATGACTCCAACCTAAGTGTATGTAAACTTCCGACTTCAACTGTAATAACACACAAGATAATAGTTATTTTGTCTAGGTTTAGTGAAAATACTGTGAATCTTACCCAAAATGTAATAGCGAGATACTTGGTTATCATCATTATACAAGCAAATTGTGTTTTCATTTGAAATGCCAGAATATGACTTAAAGACAAGTAACTAAATAATGAATAAAAATCATTTTCTTGTCTATTTGGGAATCATTAAATTCGCTGTTGAACATTTTGTTTTACCGGAATAAAGTAGCCTAAGCTACCGTCTGAGACGACTCATCTCGCTATAGCCTACCAGCTGATCAGGGCTTAGGTTACATCAGATTTGATTTCAATTGTTCAGGTTCACCATCAGCAATAGTTCTGGTAGTTTTGCTTTAAACAATCAGTGTATAGTCATTTTTAGATATACAGGGTAAAGTTGATCACTTCATAACGAGGACAGCTACCAGCACTGCATGGTCGAAACGGGAGGAGAAGAAAAGTTAACTCCGTAAAAACTTTGGGGTGAAAAGTTGTGCTCACACACATATACATACATACATACATACATACATACATACATACATGGTATATTCATTGGCTATGTAATAGCACATTTTTGAAAGATAAATAGACACATTACTAGTTCAAACCCTTTGAATCTGCAAAAATGACAAATTCATTAGTGGGTGATGGTGTTTTCAGAGCAAAAGTGCGGGGAACAAAAAGCAATCAAATGTTGTTTTATCACATGGTGTAGACTAACAGTGAAATGCTTACTTATGGGTCCTTTTCCAACAATGCAGAGTAAAAAAATAATATATATATATAAAATTTGATAAATAAATACACCAGTGAATAACAAATAAAAAATAACATGGCTATATACAGGGAGTACCAGTACCGAGTCGATGTTCACAGTACTTAGTGTGTGGGTAGAGTCCAGTGTGTGTGCATAGTCAGTGCAAGAGAGTTAGTGCAAAAAAGGGTCAATGCAGGTAGACCGGGTAGCCATTTGATTAGCTATTTAGAAGTCTTGTTTAGCATCTTTATGGCTTAGGGGTAAAAGCCGTTCAGGGTCCTGTTGGTTCTAGACTTGGTGCAATGATACCATTTGTCGTGTGGTAGCAGAGAGCACAGTCTATGGCTTGGGTGGTTGGAGTTGTTTTGGGCCTTCCTCTGACACCGCCTGGTATAGAGGTCCTGGATGGCAGGGAGATAGGTCCCAGTAATGTACTCACCAACCTCTGTAGCGCCACGCGGTCGGGTGCCTTGCAGTTACCGTACCAAGTGGTGATGGAGCCAGTCAAGATGCTCTCAATGGTGCAGCTGTTGAACATTGAGGATCTGAGGGCCCATGCCAAATCTTTTCAGCCTCATATGGGGGAAGAGGCGCTGTCGTGCCTTCTTTACAACTGCCTGTGTGTACAGTCGTGGTCAAAAGTTGAGAATGACATAAGTATTGGTCTTCACAAAGTTTGCTGCTTCAGTGTTTTTAAATATTTTTGTCAGATGTTACTATGGTATACTGAAGTATAATTACAAGCATTCCATAAGTGTCAAAGGCTTTTATTGACAATTACATTAAGTTTATGCAAAGAGTCAATATTTGCAGCGTTGACCCTTCTTTTTCAAGACCTCTGCAACCCGCCCTGGCATGCTGTCAATTAACTTCTGGGCCACATCCTGACTGATGGCAGCCCATTCTTGCATAATCAATGCTTGGAGTTTGTCAGAATTTGTGGGTTTTTGTTTGTCCATCCGCCTCTTGAGGATTGACCACATTGTCTTCTCCGGACAAGCATTTTTCCGGATGCCCCAAACAATCGGAAAGGGGATTCATCAGAGAAAATTACTTTACCCCAGTCCTCAGCAGTCCATTCCCTGTACCTTTTGCAGAATATCAGTCTGTCCCTGATGTTTTTCCTGGAGAGAAGTGGCTTCCTCGCTGCCCTTCTTGACACCAGGCCATCCTCCAAAAGTCTTCGCCTCATTGTATGTGCAGATGCACTCACACCTGCCTGCTGACATTCCTGAGCAAGCTCTGCACTGGTGGTGACCCGATCCCGCAGCTGAATCAACTTTAGGAGACGGTCCTGGCGCTTGCTGGACTTTCTTGGGCGCCCTGAAGCCTTCTTCACAACAATTGAACCTCTCTCCTTGAAGTTCTAGATGATCCAATAAATGGTTGATTTAGGTGCAATCTTACTAGCAGCAATATCCTTGCCTGTGAAGCCCTTTTTGTGCAAAGCAATGATGACGGCACGTGTTTCCTTGCAGGTAACCATGGTTAACAGAGGAAGAACAATGATTTCAAGCACCACCCTCCTTTTAAAGCTTCCAGTCTGTTATTCTAACTCAATCAGCATGACAGAGTGATCTCCAGCCTTGTCCTCGTCAACACTCTCACCTGTGTTAACAAGAGAATCACTGACATGATGTCAGCTGGTCCTTTTGTGGCAGGGCTGAAATGCAGTGGAAATGTTTTTTTTGGGATTAACTTCATTTTCTCTTCATAACATTCTGGAGTATATGCAAATTGCCATCATAAAAACTGAGGCAGCAGACTTTGTGAAAATTAATATTTGTGTCATTCTCAAAACTTTTGACCACGACTGTATGTGTGTGTGTGTGTGGACCATGTTAATTCCTTATTGATGTGGACACAGAGGAACTTGAAGCTCTTGACCCACGCCACTACAACCCCATCGAAGTAGATAGGGGTGTGCTCTCCAGTCCATTTCCTCTAGTCCACGATCAGCTCCTTTGTCTGGCTGACGTTGAGGGAAGAGGTTGTTGTCCTGGCACCACACTGCCAGGTCTCAGACCTCGTCCCTATAGGCTGCCTCATCGTTTTCGGTGATCAGTCCCATCACCGTTGTGTCGTCAGCAAACTTGATGGTGTTGGAGTCATGCAGTTGTGGGTGAACAGGGAGTACAGGAAGATACTAAGCACACACCCCTGAGGGGCTCCCATATTGATGGTCAGCGTGGCGGATGTGTTGCCTACCCTCACCGCCGGGGGGAGGCCCGTCAGGAAGTCCAGGATCCAGTTGCAGAGGGAGGTGTTCAGTCCCAGGGTCCTGACCTTGGAGGGGACTGTGGTGTTGAATGCTGAGCTGTAGTCAATGAACAGCATTCTTACATACTGTAGGTATTCGTTTTGGCCAGGTGGGTGTGGGCAGTGTGGAGTGCAATAGATATTGCGTCTGTTGGGGCGATATGCGAATTGGAGTGGGTCCAGGGTGTCTGACCAGCCTTTCAAAGCATTTTATGGCTATAGCATTTCTTGGCGTTCTTGGGCACGGGACTATGGGGGTCTGCTTGAAACAAGTTGGTATTACAGATCGGATCAGGGATAGGTTGAAAATGTCAGTGAAGACACTTGCCAGCTGGTCAGTGCATGTTCTGAGTACGCGTCCATGTTAACCTGTTTAAAAGGTTCACATCGGCTACGAAGAGCGAGATCACACAGTCCTCCAGAACAGTTGGTGCTCTCATGCATGGTTTAGTGTTGCTTGCGTCGAAGCGAGAATGGAAGGCATTTAGCACGTCTGGTAGGCCTACGTCACTGTGCAGCTCACTGCTGGGTTTCCCTTTGTAAATCAGTGATAGTTTGAAAGTCCTGCCACATCCGTCGAGCGTCAGAGGCGGCTTAGTAGGATTTGATCTTAGTCCTGTATTGACGCTTTGCCTGTTTGATGGTACGTCGGCGGTCGGAGTGGGATTTCTTATAAGCGTCCGGATTAGTGTCCCGCTCCTTGAAAGCGGCAGCTTTCTAGCCTTTAGCTCATTGCAGATGTTGACTGTAATCCATGGTTTCTGGTTGGGTTATGTACGTACGGTCCCTGTGGGGATGACTGTGGTAAACTTCTCAATGTTATTGGATGAATCCTGGAACATATTCCAGTCTGTGAAAAAGTCCTGTAGCTTAGCCTCCGCTTCATCGGACCACTTCCGTATTGAGCTGGTACTCTGAGTTTTTGTTTGTAAGCAGGAGGATAGAGTTATGGTCTGATTTGCCAAAGGGAGGGCCTTGTACGCGTTTCTGTATGTGGAGTAAAGGTGATCTAGCGTTATGATAAATAAATAGTCATTGCAGAAGTATTCAGCCCTTAAATTAGTTCAGGTTAAAATTTGGCACAACAAATCACATAATAAGTTACATAGACTCACTGTGTGAAATAGGGGTTGATATGAATTTTGATTGACTAACCCTTCCTCTGTTCCCCATACATACATACATACATACATACATACAGTGAGGGGAAAAAGTATTTGATCCGCTACTGATTTTGTACGTTTGCCCACTGACAAAGAAATGATCAGTCTATAATTTTAATGGTAGGTTTATTTGAACAGTGAGAGACAGAATAACAACAACAAAATCCAGAAAAACCCATGTCGAAAATGTTATAAATTGATTTGCATTTTAATGAGGGAAATAAGTATTTGACCCCTCTGCAAAACATGACTTAGTACTTGGTGGCAAAACCCTTGTTAGCAATCACAGAGGACAGACGTTTCTTGTAGTTGGCTACCAGGTTTGCACACATCTCAGGAGGGATTTTGTCCCACTCCTCTTTGCAGATCTTCTCCAAGTCATTAAGGTTTCGAGGCTGACGTTTGGCAACTCGAACCTTCAGCTCCCTCCACAGATTTTCTATGGGATTAAGGTCTGGAGACTGGCTAGGCCACTCCAGGACCTTAATGTGCTTCTTCTTGAGCCACTCCTTTGTTGCCTTGGCCGTGTGTTTTGGGTCATTGTCATGCTGGAATACCCATCCACGACCCATTTTCAATGCCCTGGCTGAGGGAAGGAGGATCTCACCCAAGATTTGACGGTACATGGCCCCGTCCATCGTCCCTTTGATGCGGTGAAGTTGTCCTGTCCCCTTAGCAGAAAAACACCCCCAAAGCATAATGTTTCCACCTCCATGTTTGACGGTGGGGATGGTGTTCTTGGGGTCATAGGCAGCATTCCTCCTCCTCCAAACATGGCAAGTTGAGATGATGCCAAAGAGCTCCATTTTGGTCTCATCTGACCACAACACTTTCACCCAGTTCTCCTCTGAATCATTCAGATGTTCATGGCAAACTTCAGACGGGCATGTATTAGTGCTTTCTTGAGCAGGGGGACCTTGCGGGCGCTGCAGGATTTCAGTCCTTCACGGCTTAGTGTGTTACCAATTGTTTTCTTGGTGACTATGGTCCCAGCTGCCTTGAGATCATTGACAAGATCCTCCTGTGTAGTTCTGGGCTGATTCCTCACCGTTCTCATGATCATTGCAACTCCACGAGGTGAGATCTTGCATGGAGCCCCAGGCCGAGGGAGATTGACAGTTCTTTTGTGTTTCCTCCATTTGCGAATAATCGCACCAACTGTTATCACCTTCTCACCAAGCTGCTTGGCGATGGTCTTGTAGACCATTCCAGCCTTGTGTAGGTCTACAATCTTGTCCCTGACATCCTTGGAGAGCTCTTTGGTCTTGGCCATGGTGGAGAGTTTGGAATCTGATTGATTGATTGCTTCTGTGGACAGGTGTCTTTTATACAGGTAACAAACTGAGATTAGGAGCACTCCCTTTAAGAGTGTGCTCCTAATCTCAGCTCGTTACCTGTATAAATAGACACCTGGGAGCCAGAAATCTTTCTGATTGAGAGGGGGTCAAATACTTATTTCCCTCATTAAAATGCAAATCAATTTATAACATTTTCGACATGGGTTTTTCTGGATTTTGTTGTTGTTAATCTGTCTCTCACTGTTCAAATAAACCTACCATTAAAATTATAGACAGATCATTTCTTTGTCAGTGGGCAAACGTACAAAATCAGCAGGGGATCAAATACTTTTTCCCCCTCACTGTACATACATACATACATACATGTCCCTCAGTCAAGTATTGAATTTCAAGCAGAGATTCAACTACAAAGACAAGGGAGCTTTTCAAAAGCCTCAAAGACGGGCAGTGATTGGTAGATGTGTAACAACAACAAATCAGACATTGAATATTTATTTAAGCATGGTTAAGTTAATTATGCTGTGGATTATACACAGTGTAAAAAATATTAAGGACACCTGCTCTTTCCATGACAGACTGACCAGGTGAATCCAGGTGAAAGCTATGATCCTTTATTGATGTCACCTGTTAAATCCACTTCAATCAGTGTAGATGAAGGGGAGGAGACAGGTTAAAGAAGGATTTTTAGGCCTTGAGACATACATTGTGTATGTGTGCCATTCAGAAGGTGAATGGGCAAGACAAAAAATATAAGTGCCTTTGAATGGGGTATAGTAGTAGGTGCCAGGTGCACCGGTTTGTGTGAAGAACTGGAACACTGCTGGGTTTTTCACGCTCAACAGTTTCCTGTGTGTATCAAGAATGATTCACCACCCAAAGGACATCCAGCCAACTTGACACAACTGTGGGAAGCATCGGAGTCAACATGGGCCAACATCCCTGCGGAACGCTTTCGACACCTTGTAGAGTCCATGACCCGACGAATTGAGGCTGTTGACAACTTAATTAGGAAGTTGTTCTTAATGTTTGGTATACTCAGTGGATATAAGGGCAGTTTGTGGGACTGGTAACAGATAAAGACTGACTCTGATGCTGTTGAAATGCAGTTCTTGAGGAGAACCGACCACACTGGATGTGTACATCTTGCCAGCCAAGGATGACAAGGCTTGGGTGGCTGCAGGTCAAGTTGTCCAGTCCCTGTGTACTTTTGTGGACAACAGGGGGAAGAGGTACCATTTCATAGAGCCTGTGCTGGCAGATTAAAGGGTGTGACATTAATACAAAGCATGACCTTATAAAATAAAATAAACTTTGAATTGAGTTTGAGTTTTTGTATGTTTATGCTGTTACTCAGTAGGTGATTGATAATAACATTTAATATTTTAAATAAAAGTCATTAATGATCAAGAATGAAATTATTAAAATATTGTACATTTGAAATGGAGTGCAGTGTCATTTTCTGTCTGTCTTTTGGGACCATGTCACATCCATAACGCAGAATGTCACATCCATAACATTTTCCTCTAGCGGTATTATGAAAGTGCTAATATTTATATAATTGTTGAGGTATGCAGCACTCTAATTCGCAATGAAAAGAGGTTTTCAAATAAAGAACTGTAAATTGTAACTATTCAAGATACTGGTGGTACACTGCATTTTCAGGTGACAACAAAAGTATGATGATGAAGTTTGGTGAACAAATCTTTAAAATATAAACACTTATTTTGCTCAGCGTCAGATCCATAATGGAGAATGTCACATCCATAACAGTAAATTTTCTTCTAAAGCATATGACAACTATAATATTTTCATAATTGTTGTTTTTGTGTGTAGCCAAGCCTTACTTTCAAAGTGGCTATTCATATTTTACCCTAAGACCATTCTCACAAAAATACCTGTCAATTTCCGTCACATCCATAATGCAAGTTGTTGTTTCGTTACTTCAAAGTGGTATTAGTTAGAATGTTGTAATTGTGTCCACACTTCCCCTATAGGGTTCTACAAATATACAGTGCATTCAGAAAGTATTCAGCCCCCTTCTATTTTTCCAAGTTTTGTTACTTGACAACCTTATTCTAAAATTGATTAAATAAAAACATTTCCTTATCAATCTACACACAATACCCCATAATGACGAAGCGAAAACAGGTTTAGACATTTTTGCAAATGTAATAAAAATCTAAAACAAAAATTCCTTATTTACATAAGCATTCAGACCCTTTGCTATGAGACTCGAAATTGAGCTCAGGTGCATCCTGTTTCCATTGGTCGTCCTTGAGATGTTTCTACAACTTGATTGGAGTCCACCTGCGGTAAATTCAATTGATTGGACATTGTTTGGAAAGGCACACACCTGTCTATATAAGGTCCCACAGTTGACAGTGCATGTCAGAGCAAAAACCAAGCCATGAAGAAATTGTCCGTAGAGCTACGAGGTAGGATTGTGTCGAGGCACAGATCTGGGGAAGGGTACCTAAACATTTCTGCAGCATTTTAGGTCCCCAAGAACACAGTGGCCTACATCATTCTTAAATGGAAGAAGTTTGGAACCACCAAGACTCTTCCTAGAGCTGGCCGCCCGGCCAAACTGAGCAATCGGGGGAGAAGGGCCTTGGTCAGGGAGGAGACCAAGAACCCGATGGTCACTGACAGAGCTCTAGAGTTCCTCTGTGGAGATGGAAAAGCCTTCCAGAAGGACAACCATCTCTGCAGCACTCCACCAATTAGGTATTTATGGTAGGGTGGCCAGACGGAAGCCACTCCTCAGTAAAAGGCACGACAGCCCGCTTGGCGTTTGCCAAAAGGCACCTAAAGGACTATTTGGCCTGAATGCCATGCGTCACATCTGGAGGAAACCAGGCACCACTCATCACCTGGCCAATACCGTCCCTACGGTGAAGCATGGTGGTGGCAGCATCATGTTGTGGGGATGTTTTTCAGCGTCAGGGACTGGGAGACTAGTCAGGATCGAGGCAAAGATGAACGGAGCAAAGTACAGAGAGATCCTTGATATAAACCTGCTCCAGAGCTCTCAGGACCTCAGACTGGGGCGAAGGTTCACCTTCCAACAGGACAACGACCCTAAGCACACAGCCAAGACAACGCAGGAGTGGCTTCGGGACAAGTCTCTGAATGTCCTTTAGTGGCCCAGCCAGAGCGCGGACTTGAACCGATCGAACATCTCTGGAGACCTGAAAAATAGCTGTGCAGCAACACTCGCCATCCAACCTGACAGAGCTTGAGAGGATCTGCAGAGAAGAATGGGAGAAACTCCCCAAATAAAGGTGTGCCAAGCTTGTAGAGCCATACCCAAGAAGACTCGAGGCTGTAATCACTGCCAAAGGTGCTTCAACAAAGTACTGAGTAAAGGGTCTGAATACTTACTTAAATGTGATATTTCAATTTTTTGCTTTGTCATTATGGGGTATTGTGTGTAGATTGATGGGGAAAAAACTATTGAATCCATTTTTGAATAAGGCTGTAACGTAACAAAATGTGGAAAAGTCAAGGGGTCTGAATACTTTCCGAATGCACAGTACACATTAACATTTATGCCTGATAAGTCAATTCTGTGAGACATTTTGTTTCTCATTTTGTATGCAAATGTCACATCTGTAACACTGAAATTGCCCTTACTCATTATTTGGAAGAATTATGGTCTAAATCAGATGATTGTATGATTCCTATAAATTAATATTGCCATTTGGGTACAATCAATTTGCTTAATTTCTCATAGATCAAATTCTATTTCAAAATAATGTTTCAGGAATGCAAATCTTATCTGTTTCGAACTATAGAAATTAATTTAGCACAATCTGAGATGGTGGGTGTCAAAATTCTCTTTCTTGTGCTTGAGGTGGAATAACCCATGTTTGAGTGACCAGAGAGTGGAACGCACAAACATGTGGACAGCTACACTAGACTGGAGGTCAGCCAGGGGAGCTAAAGCAGAACCAGCCACTCATGCCCAAACTGAGGTCAGAGGAGTTCACATGCGTCAGATCCTCAGAGGAGAGGACACAAGTCAAACCAGCAGCACATAAGCCTATATTTCGCTGGAGAAAAACAACAAAATCTTGCTGGCTGTGTTGATGCCCAGTAACAGTTCAGTAATGCCATTATCTGTTGCCTCGCTGAACAGGTCCATGTTGCCAGCTAGCTGATGAGATCAATCAACAGGGCACAATGCCACTGCCCTAATTAGGAAAGGTGAGGGAGTAGTTAGCTAGTAACCACCATTGAAACAAATTATTTGGTTCACTTCAAATGTACTCATGGAGCAACAGTGGCACAATATCCAGCGATGTTACGGAAATAATGCCAGAGCCGGATATAAAATGGACATGATGCAGATAAAAATACCCAAAACAGATGGAACGTTTCAGACAGAGAGAAGAAGCAGCACAGCGGAGGATTTCAGAAGTAAAAGAGATTAAATTACAGCGCTAACCTCTGCTTTCAATGCGGTTAGCAAAGCCTTCAATATGTGCCTAGTCAGAGATAATGACCTCCCCGGGAGATACAAATGTAAAGATAATCATACACGGTCCAGTGTGGCTGTGTAGGTGGTGACGCCAAGCCCACACTCGAGTGCAGCGTTCAGACGCCATTTATGACAAACAACCTCTCTCGTAGGGTGCAGAGTTACACTAAGGCCTTTTTCCAGGAGACTTCTAATTGGCAACTTTAAATGACCCCAATAAAACATATGGATACAGTGACATTCAGTCTTACACATGACTGGAGGAGGAAAACAGAAACTTAAAATATGTTGCAGAGGAAGCTCAATTTCTGGCCGGCCTCCCTTCACCAATCAGAAAATAAATGGGTCTTGCCATCTCATGTTTTCCCAGACCCACACTCTGTATATTGCAGAGGAAGCTCAGTTTCTGGCCGGGCCTCCCTTCACCAGTCAGAAAATAAATGGGTCTTGCCATTTCATGTGGTTTCCCAGACCCACTCTCTGCGTGCTGCAGAATTAAAATCTTGACTTGCAACCTCTCTGAGCCCCTTACGCTGGTTTACTCAGAGTTTCCATTTCACCTTCGAGTTAAAAGGCAAGAGCCCTACTGTGTGTGTGTGTACATGCATGCACACATCACCATGAGACTGTACTGTAGTTGACTTGTTCTCATAGTGATATTGTGCAACAATTCCCTTAGCTCCCTCAAGGAGTTCTAGTGGGCGTTTCTCTGGCGTGTATATTATGACCTGGGAAGTTAATTATTCTTCCTTCTCTTTAATATAATACAAACTGAGCATGGTTGACTCATTAACAGTGCATGGGACCTAGCTACAGATAAGTAAATATTTGCCTGTGGGGGAGGGGGAGAGAGACATTGTAAGCACTCAAATGTTTCCTGTCTCTTAAAAGGTCAACAAGTCATCAGGGGTGGGGTATTCTGCTGCTATAAGGAAACTGGATTAAATTACCTTGGCTAAACTACAGTAACACAAATCTAATAACACAAAAAAATGAATGTCACAAAGCAGCTGCACTAGTTGTAGTGAAGTAGTGTAGAGGAATGTTAGATTGGAGAGGATGGCAAAATATAGACCTACAGTATGTAATTTGAAAAAGACAGTGGTGAGGATGATTAATGTAGGAGTGCATCCAAACAGAAACACACCACAGCCATGCCGTTTAGTCAAGCATGTTGGCCTTACCAATTTGATGGCCACATATTCGTTGGTGTAGAGGTTCTTCCCCAGCCGCAGCTCTCCAAAATTGCCACAGCCGATCTTTTTTCCGACACGGAAGTTTGGGCCAACCATAAGAACCCCAGAGTTGGTCCCTGTACCCCGGCCCCCATGTCCAGTCCTGCTGCCAGCTGCCTTAGACATATTTTTCCCTTCCTCTGTCTCTCCCTTACTCCCCTTCTTGTCAAAATCCATAAGCTTGTGATACCCTGGCCTCTCCACGATTACTCTCCGGCCATGCAAATCACAGAGGCACCAAAACAACCAGGACTCTTAAGGGATGGGGGAGGTGATACAAAGACAGCGGAAAGGTGTTTTATAGAAATGTGCAATGTATTAAAAGCCACTTCCACTGGGGTAAAACTGCAGCCAAAACACAGAGTACGTCTATCTGCCAATGTTGTACTGCGTGCTCTCCCCTTCTTCCTTCTTGTTTATGGTGGTCGACTCCTTTCTTCTCTGTTTGTCCAACTCCAGTCTCAGAGTAGCATGTCGCTGCCTGAAGTGGGCAGGTTGTGCTAGCATGCACCCACGCACACACAAACACACACTCATACACAACAAGCACTCGGAATCCCAGCTACTGGATCCACAACGCAGCTTGGCAACTTCCCCCGGGGCCCCTCATTGCTTCCTTCTGGTCAGTCTTTGGTAATACAGCAGACATTCTTCATGTTCCAGTGCCACAGCAAAAGAGGCAATGGTGGAGGTATAGTCAACAATGATGATGAGATACTGCAGTAGAGTCCTGTTCTGTTTAGTTGGATATCTGAAAAACACAAACAAACTGAATTAGCCCCTAGGTGTAACAATCCATTACAGAATCTCTTGCCAAAGACACATTTGCAGTGATCAGACACATTTGCATTGATCAGATATCAATTACATGTCTTTTCTAATTATAAGCATTAAAGACTGCAGAAATCTGCATGCAATAATAGTCTGAGATAAGATCTTATAAAGGCTAGTATGTTACTGGTAATTCATACATTTCCAGCCTGAAGTAGAAATTGGATCCATTTTCAGAGTGGTACATGCAGTGAATTCAATAAAGCAATCAATACGGGTGGAAACATCACATACTAGACTGAGAACAACACACCCCTTTCCAGGACATTTCATCTTTGAATGCCCAAAAACCTGTATCTATACAAACACACTATAGGGCTATGGCTTTGGACAAAAGGTGTTCCTTGACTATTAGCTGTAAAGACTATCAAACGTGATTGATTCATAGGAATGTAAAATTGGACAAATTCAACTGGAGTGTGCTACATAGCCTATGCTTTGGCACAATCATCCACAACCTCATCAATATATCAGTTTTCACTGGTAGTGTGATTTGACAGCCTTTGAATAGTTAATAGCATACATGGAGGTTTCTGTATAACCCTGAGGCCCAGCTTTCCTCCCTCCCCTTCCCTTGGGAACTGTGATGTTGCTGATACTCATGGAGAGCAGGTAATGCCAGCAATATCTGCAGGCAGCTATGCTTTCCTCAGGAAATGCACTTAAACTGATCAATGACTGCCAAAATGTCTGATAGCCTGGGAAACTGATTCACATCATAGAGTTGAAATGGAGAGGGCAAGCCAAAGGGCTTACCTATATAATATATATCAATGTTCATCAATGAAATCATGAAATAGCATGTAAAGAGAAAGCAAGTAAAACACAACATTAACCAATTTAACTTGCCCAATACCCAGTGCAAGCTTTTTGCAGTAGTAGAATAAACTAACTTACACGAGTAGAATAGGCTAAATGTAGGACTATGTGTGTGTGTGTGCCTTCACCTGTGCAAAGACTGAAACAGAAGCATGTGTTCAGAGCAGATAAGGTAAATCATTAAATCACTGTATCCTCCTTGTAGTTGGACATGTCTTAGTCATTAAAAAGTCAATCAATTAAATGGAAACCCCATTACTTGCTAAATGTATCCATCACCACAAATTATGAAATTGTGAGAGCACTGAACACATGCTACTTCCAGCTCAGTCATGTAAACAGAGAAAAAGGAGGAGAATTTGATTAGTGTGGCTGGTTTTAATAGGAAAACCATATTTCAAACTTGACAGTAAAATGAACAAATAATTTGAGTCAATGTGATGATACATTATCAATTCCAACCGACTGTTTTACTGAGAAATTGAAAAGCCACAGAAACAGAACACTACAGTTGACTAGTTAGTAACTACATAAACAGTTGAATATTATTGTCACATTTGTTTTAACTTGGCATAAATTGCCAACATGTGGTTATGAGAGTAACCACCGTCTTTCATACATAAATTAGCCAACATTTGTTTACAATATAGTCATCATTCAAGCAATATACAAGACACTAACTAGCTATAAATACTATAGCCAATATGAGGCATTGAATTGAATCCTATTTGGTAGCCATTTGACACTGAAGAAACAATAAATGCTTGGTCGAATGTTTGCGCGACACATTTTCACGAGATGTTGTGTTAGCTAGCGACCGTTAACTAGCTACTTGCCTTAGTATCCTGCTATATTCTCTTTCCAACGAGTTGAGTCCTAACAGTAACAGACAAACGAAACAATAACGTCTGTAGTAAATTAGCTAACAAGTGAGATTAGTGACAAGCTATAAAGCTAGGGTATGTGATGAAGGCAACTCCACTGGTTAAAGAAGGCCTCACATCGCGCTAACTCGCTAGTTAGCGCATTCTCTTCCTCGCGCAGAGTTCATGCTAGCTTGTTAGCTAGCCTGATTCTATGGCAGCTGCTGTCAGTTGTGTGGCCCTTTTAGGAAAGGTAGCTTAACCTGGTACCCGTACGAAGAGGACAATACTTGTGATCAATCGGTGATTTCCATATTTTTCTACTTGTCAACTCCGTAAATACTACCCACGAGTTAAAGAAACAGGAGCCGGAAAAATCGACTTTCAGACTTGCCAGCCAGCTAGATAGCTAGCTACCCATCTAACATTAGCGAACTAGCTACTACTAGCGTGCTGAGGTGAGGTAGCTGACATGTAATTGGAAGTGGCCAATACTGATATTGTCACCAGCTTGTTTTCTTGTCAAACTATTCAAATTGTTGATTAGTTAGTTCCTCATCGGGTGATCATTGAAAATATCCTGGCCTACTAGCTACTTGTTCCCAAAACACACTGATCAGTCACGTACTAACTAGCTAACGTTAGCAAGCAAGCTACTGCCGAGTAGAACAAGCTAAAACTGCATAGAACATCAAATAGTAATTGCCATAACCTTAATTCCACATTAATCATGACAAGCCCTTCTAATAGTGTAAACATATTATACGAAGTACGTAAAAGCGAATTAACAAAGTGCATTTCACCTAAATTAGCTGCGTTTGTTTTCAGTTCCCAAACATAACATCAGTGGGCAACTCCTTAATCCCACAACAGAAATGCAGTTTGCAGCTAACGTTAGCTCTTTCCTTAGCTAGGTCGTTCATTTACGGCTAAATGCGATTGCCTTCGGAAAAAGCTCCCCCACTTAACCATGAAACGTATTTTACCTGTCAACGTGTATTTTCAAAGTGGATGTATCAACATGTTCATGTATTTATGAGATTTTATCTATTCTCCCTCGCTAGGTCTTGCTGTTTCTTTAAGCCTCCCAGCCGATAAGCAAGCATTCAGCGTCACCTTCCACTCCCACCGATATCCTCGCGCTGGTAAACTAGCGCACCTTGCTTGGAGAATATGACTAAAATCCATACAGCTCAATAACCCATGAAAATAGTCGTGTGTTGATGCTGTGGCTCAGTTTCCAACCATACAATTTATGGAGATACAAATGCTGAGCTTTTGTGAACTACTGGGCTGTCATTTGGTAAAGCATACCAAAATCATCAAACACCAACAATATTGCATGATTTTGAAGAGCATTTATTTGTCTAACTTTGTTGTCTTGAGGGGGCTATATTAAAACATTTACATCTTAATCATGTAGCAGACGCTCTGAAGACTTACAGTTAGTGAGTGCATACATTTTTCATACTGTCCCCCCGTGGGAATCGAACCCACAACCCTGGCGTTGCAAGCGCCATGCTCTACCAACTGAGCTACAGGAGGCCTATATAACCTACTAGACATAAAAGTAATTTTCATGTCCTGCTGATTTACACAGCATGAGAATTTTGTCAAATATTTCCTCCTCTGCCATGACCCTTATTTCAATCTTTTATTGTGCTTTTGACTAGTATATTAGTTCAATCTAACAATGGTGTAGAGGTCAATCTGAAGCTCTATAGTTGATGTGTGCTGTAGGCCTATAACCACCATCTGCTACCTCTGGTCACCTGGCTGGTAGCCTTCCGTGCCAGGCTTATTGGCTGTCCTGACACAGGGGTATCTGGTTGGCACTCCCTCCCTGCAAGGAATCTGTTGGAGCACATCCCAGTCATTTACCCTCTGTTCTAACCCCTTGACCTCCCATTGCTTGAGTTATTGCTTTCTTTTGCCCAAGACCAGAGACCCAAACTCATCTGGGTTATTATTTTTCTATTTGAAAAAAGAAACAAATGGAAAAACTAAAAAGACATTCAAAATAATTGTATTCACACACAGTTGAATTACGGTTTTATTGTGTATAAACATGAAATTAATATAGGATAGGCCTAAAGAGTCATACCATGAGACATTACAGAAAATTGTCTTGAACAAATTGATATTTTATTTTAAAAGAAATAAGTGCCCCAAACCACATTTAAATTCTCTATTCTCCTACGTTTTTTTATTTGATTTATTTCACCTTTATTTAACCAGGTAAGATGGTTGAGAACTAGTTCTCATTTACAACTGCGACCTGGCCAAGATAAAGCAAAGCAGTGCGATAAAAACCAACAACAACACAGAGTGCTTGTCATAAGTGAGTAAAAACTGACAGTAACATCTCTAAGCATATGCAGTATGTACCAATACACTCCCGGTTGCGATCCCGAATGCTCACAACATACTAGCCCCTTGAGTGTTTCTTAATCAAACTAATCATCTACAGACATAATCATTTGTCAGAGGTACTCTAACAGGACAATTAGCAAAGGTCCTTCACACATACAAACAGTTGTACAGAGTCAAAGTTACAATCAGTAGTTTATGTGTCCATGTTGATACTAGTACACCAGTGTACTCTTTTCTTATTTGAGTCCCTTTTTGTCAACACACACTGCAGAGAAGTTATAGACCCAGGTTGGTGTGGGGTAAAGCTTTACTGGGATAGAAAGTCTGAAGGGAAAGGCTGCCATTTTTACCAACCGGTGGGGCAACTCCTAAGGCCGGGCTGTGTTGCTGTAGAATGGGCCAGAATATGGGGGTGAAATGTAAGCCAGCTGACAGCATCCCTAAAGCATGATGATGTGGAAGGTGGTTCTGCTCTCCACACACAAAGGGAAAAACGGGAGGATAATGTAATCTTGAGTGGGCCTGAGTTGCAATGGCGTCTACAGGACAAGAAATGGTGGGAGCATCACTGACTTCCCTGAGAGGAGCGAATTTGCTTTGTGTTTTGGAGTCCTTGGTAGTGCTCTCTTCCCCTCCTGCCTTGGTTTGATGTGATTCCTCCAGGCTTTGTACTCTGCGAAGAGGAGAGCATCGCTGTCCCTTACGGAGCTTTGCTCTTCTGTTCTTGAACCACACCTGGAGGAGTATATTATTTAGTTATTGGTGAAGGGTTGAAGTGTTAATAAAGGTTTTAAAAAGTAATACTGATACCACTACTTCGGAAAGTATTCAGACCTCTTGACTTTTTCCACATTTTCTTACATTACAGCCTTATTCTAAAATTATTTAAATTGTTTTTTTCCCTCATCAATCTACACACAATACCTCATAATGACAAAGCAAAAACAGTTATTTTTTAAAATTATCACATTTACATAAGTATTCAGACCCTTTACTCAGTACTTTGTTGAAGCACCTTTGGCAGCGATTAAAGCATCTTGGGTATGACGCTACAAGCTTGGCACACCTGTATTTGAGGAGTTTCTCCCATTCTTCTCTGCAGATCTTCTCAAGCTCTGTCAGGTTGGATGGGGAGTGTTGCTGCACAGCTATTTTCAGGTCTCTCCAGAGATGTTCAGTCAGGTTCAAGTCTGGGCTCTGGCTGGGCCACTCAAGGACATGCAGAGACTTGTCCCGAAGCCACTGTCTGCGTTGTCTTGGCTGTGTGCTTAGGGTCGTTGTCCTGTTGGAAGGTGAACCTTCGCCCCAGTCTGAGGTCCTGAGCGCTCTGGAGCAGATTTTCATCAAGGATCTCTCTGTACTTTGCTCTGTTCATCTTTCCCTCAATCCTGACTAGTCTCCCAGTCGCTGCCACTGAAAGACATCCCCACAGCATGATGCTGCCACCACCATGCTTCACCGTAGGGATGGTGCCAGGTTTCCTCCAGACGTGACTCTTGGCAATCAGGCCAAAGAGTTTAATCTTGGTTTCATCAGACCAGAGAATCGTGTTTCTCATGGTCTGAGAGTCTTTACGTGCCTTTTGGCAAACTCCAAGCGGGCTGTCATGTGCCTTTTACTGAGCAGTGGCTTCCGTCTGGCCACTCTACCATAAAGACCTGATTGGTGGAGTGCTGCAGCGATGGTTGTCCTTCTGGAAGTTCTCCCACCTCCACAGAGGAACTCTAGAGCTCTGTCAGAGTGAACATCGGGTTCTTGGTCACCTCCCTGACCAAGGCCCTTCTCCCCCAATTGCTCAGTTTGTCCAGGCGGCCAGCTCTAGGAGGTTCCAAACGTCTTCCATTTAAGAATTATGGAGGCCACTGTGTTCTTGGGGACCTTCAATGCTGCATAAATGTTTTGTACCCTTCCCCAGATCTGTGCCTTGATGCAATCCTGTCTCGGAGCTCTACGGACAATTCCTTCAACCTCATGGCTTGGTGTTTGATCTGACATGCACTGTCAACTGTGGGACCTTATATAGACAGGTGTGTGCCTTTTCAAATCATGTCCAATCAATTGAATTTACCACAGGTGGACTCCAATCAACTTGTAGAAACATCTCAAGGATGATGAACGGAAACAGGATGCACCTGAGCTCAATTTCGAGTCTCATAGCAAAGGTTCTGAATAGTTATGTAAATAAGGTATTTCTGTTTTTTATTTGTAATAAATGTTAAATGTTTTCTAAAAACCTGTTTTGACTTTGTCATTATGGGGTATTGAATGTAGATTGCTGAGATTTAAAAAAAAATATTTAATCCATTTTAAAATAAGGCTGTAACATAACAAAATGTTGAAAAAGTCAAGGGGTCTGAATACTTTCCGAAGGTACTGTATATTACAAGAATAAAGTTACTAAAAGCAGCAGTTCAAATAAATATTATGAATGAATGCATGCGCACAGGCTGGTCCTCTTTGAAGAGCGGCCTTTACTGACCTGAATGCGAGCCTCAGGCAGGTTGATGCAGACAGCCAGTCTCTCTCTCATGCTTACATCAGGGTACTGGGTCTGTTGGAAGGCTTTCTCTAGAGCCTGTAGCTGGGACACAGTGAAGGCTGTGCGGCTCCGACGCTGCTTTTGCTGGTTCCCATAACGGGCCTCCAGGATCAACTCTGTGGGGACAGAGGAAAAGCCACAACCAGATTAGTGGTGAAACAGCCAGTTGGCATGTGAGATATCGGGTTAAACGTGAAAATACCAGCATATCCTGCATTCTATTCTATAATATAATTATGTATCTTAGTCCATGCCGCTCTGTCATTGCTTGTCCATTTATGTATATATTCTTAAATCCCATTCCTTACTTTTTTGTGTGTATTGGGTATATGTTGTGAAATTGTTAGATATTACTGCACTGTCGGAGCTAGAAGCACAAGCATTTCGCTACACCTGCTATAACATCTGCTAAACACGTGTATGTGACAAATACAATTTGATTTGATGACAATTATCATTTTGCAGCCTACAAATGTTTTTTATGTTGTTGTTTTTGTGTGTGAAAAATGTTGCCACCTGCATTTGTTTGATTGCATGCATCGATTACAGACACTGTCATAAGTTAAAGTAGTGTAGTCTAAATACCTGCAAGTCTTTCAGCAACAGAGAACGTGTTAACCGAGGAGGGATTGGCCAATGAATAAACCTGGTACTGGTCTTCCATCTGGTGGTGGTCGAAAAAGACGGAGTTGAAGCTGTGTAGAGGATAGACTCCACTGTTGGATCCCCCGCAGAAATTCAAGGAATTCATAGCGGCCCTAAATGTATATAGACAAAATAACCGTTTTTAATAACTATAATAACTAAGCCTACAATGGAAAAGACTATATCGCCTATATAGCTTACTGTAAATGTAAGACGCTTGCACTGTGCAATTTAGATTTACAGTCTAAACTCACTTAAAAAATGTAAAATACAGAACAACTGGTAAATATACGTTTTCAACTTTCTTGATAATTTAAAGTAAATGAAAGTTATTATTCTCTAAGCATAAACCATTGCCACTTGATTTTGTGTAATCTGCTGCAGTAGGCTACCAGCATACAACTATTTTCAAAATACAGATCAGACAAAAAAGTGTGTAAAAGTTCTAGTATTTTTTATTTTACCTGAAAAGCTCACAAAACAGCAGAAATGTAACCAATTCTCGTCCGCTTTTAGGCAAAGAAGTCCACCTATACAGTCCAATACTTTCGAAATTCAGGCCTTATCCTCGTACGCCACGTCATGGATCTAATTCTCCGAAAACCATTCTCACCCACCGACCCACGACTATTTAAGAAGCATTTACTCCAGCTCCCCTAAACCATTAGCCAATAGAAAGAAAGGTATTAGCTTGGATTAGGTGGGATGAGGGAAAAGAGGGGGGTCCAAGGGCTCAAGTTTTTGAAACTATTGAACTTGAGGAGATTTACGCAAAGGATCTCCCCACAATAAACGAGCGCTTCATTCCCTCCCGTTAAAACAATTAAAACAATGTGGTCTGCTAATCTCTGAGGCAGCCCAGATTAAAATAACAGCCTTTGATTGTCCCCTGTTCTCAGCCTCCTTTCTCCTAAACTCCCTGCTTTGTCAATCTCCACTTGCAGGGGGTTTGCTTTGCGGTTTGTTTTGCTAACAGGCTCCATATTTTGCCCATAAACTGTCAGCCTGTGAAATACAATCTAGACATGGGCCATTAAGACCAATTTCCTAAGGTTCAACTAAACCAGATTCAAGATCTCTTCAAAGAGAACTATTATCCCACCAAAATAAGGAAATTAATTAAACAATTAAGTTTTCCATATTATTGTGCTTTGTCACACTAAAATAATAAAAAACAACATGCAAATATTTTATTCATAATTTGCATGTAGGTTAGATGGAGTGTTTTCTTTTCAGTAGCACTTGCACAGAACTCACAGAATGTATATTTTTTTCACAAATGCAGTAAACATGATAATGCACTTTATTGTGAAAGTAGGCTGTTGCACTCCACACCCAGAAAATATTTATAGCCTGGTCTCATAGACTAGACGTAACATAGTAAATGTAAATCTGGGACACTCAAATTAGTTTGATATGGTTACGTTTGGTATGGTTAGATAACACAGAATCTTACTTAAGGCAAAAACAAAGGTAGGGTTGTTGGTCGGAGTCAATGGGTGGGTGTATAACACAAACATCTAGCAACCCAAAGGGTTCAAATCTCATCACGGACAACTTTAGTATTTTAGCTAATTAGCAACTTTGCAACTACTTACTACTTTTTTAGCTACTTAAAAAATTAAATAATAATAATCATACTTTTTAGCTACTTTGCAACTACGTAGCATGTTAGCTAACCCATACCCCAGTGCTTAATTTGAGCTGGATCCGGCATCTCTCAGATTTGACATAGTTCATTCCGGTACCTATTTTCCCGGATCCGCTACCTCTCGCGGCATTATTTATTAATTTCAAACATTCTAATAAAAGCGACCAGAGTTAAATCAAGTTGCCTCCTCGTTATTTCTCCCACCCCCCAAGAAAAACCATCACGTAAAAGTGCTGGGATCCTTCTGTGTAATCACCCTATCCTGCCACACTGATTCCAGACCTCTCCACCGTGCATCCACCGACATAGTGCTCGGAGCAGGTGCAATTTGGACGAAGGCTCAGTTCAAGAACAAGCAAACTTATTACCCCTGGCTTGTCATGCAAATTTCAAAGCTGGGCTGTACAACATGCAAAAAAGTAGGGAGCTTGGGTCTAAAAAAGACTGGATGGATTAAACTAGCAAAAGAGTGGGTGGAAGTTACAGTAACGTCCTCTGCCTCCGACGTAAAAAAACTACAAAGAGCCCTCAGAAAAAAAGGTTTTTGAACATACCCGAACCAAGGTGCATTTAGTGGCAGCAAGCAATGTAGACAAGGCTAAAGAGGACACCCAGGTTATAGTTAACACTCAAAATGAAAAAATAGACACTACAGACAGTGTTCCGAACAGCCTTACAAGGAGGCTAACCATCACAGCCACATTTCTTGCATTGAGCAAGAAATTAACAATCAGGAGTTAAATGGACTTGACATTGGGAGAGTCATTGTGGAAGGTTTTGAAAACTAAGGTAGGAACATATTTTTCCTGTTTATTTTTCTGTACTGTGAAGTTAATCTGAATTTGCGCTTCATTTTATCACATAGGCAGGAGGTCTATATATTCTCATATGCGTGTTCTGCTAAAAAACAGCAAATTGTCCTCTCTGCCCCATGGCAAAATGAGTAGAATTGCATGATATTAGTTTTAAATTGCTAAATCTTCTCTATGCCACATGGCAAATTGTGTAGAATTGCACGAAAATGTTCTCTCCGCTGTCAAGAGGGTGGCTGCTAAAATGTTTTGCTCGCAATGTGGTGGGGGGGGGGGGGGGGGGGGGTACCTCAGAGCACCCTGGATAACCCCCTCTCGCGCTCACTATGTGTTCCGGGACCTCCCGATTTACATATTAAGCACTGCCTTACCCTTATCCTAACCTTAACCCTTTAACCTATCTCCTAACCCTTAACCTACCTAACTTTAGCTAACTAATGTTAGCTACAACAAATTGGAATTCGCAACATATCATATGTTTAGCAAATTCTTTACATTTTTTACATTTTTAGTCATTTAGCAGACGCTCTTATCCAGAGCGACTTACAGGAGCAATTAGGGTTAAGTGCCTTGCTTAAGGGCACATCGACAGATTTTTCACCTAGTCAGCTTGGGGATTAGAACCAGCGACCTTTCGGTTACTGGCACAACGCTCTTACCCACTAAGCTACCTGCCGCCCCGTACAAATTGTACGAATTGCAATCCGTTACATATCATACAAATTGTCATTCGTAACATATTATATGAAATGGCGGACATCCACAAATGAATACATACAGTGCTTTCGGAAAGTTTTCAGGTCGAAGGAATTGTCCGTAGAGCTCAGAGACAGTGTCGAGGCACAAATCTGGGGAAGGGTACCAAAAAATGTCTGCAGCATTGAAGGTTCCCATGAACACAGTGTCCTCCATCATTCTTAAATGGAATAACTTTGGAACCACCAAGACTCTTCCTAGAGCTGGCAGCCTGGCCAAACTGAGCAATCGGGGAAGAAGGGCCTTGGTCAGGGAGGTGACCAAGAACCCAATGGTCACTCTGACAGAGCTCCAGAGTTCCTCTGTGGAGATGGGAGAACCTTCCAGAAGAACAACCATCTCTGCAGCACTCCACCAATCAGGCCTTTATATTAGAGTGGCCAGACAGAAGCCACTCCTCAGTAAAAGGCACATGACAGCCCACTTGCCGTTTTCCAAAAGGCACCTGAAGGACTCTCAGACCATGAGAAACAGGAGTCTCTGGCCTGATGAAACCAAGATTGAACTCTTTGGCCTGAATGCCAAGCGTCACGTCTGAAGGAAACCAGGCAACACTCATCACCTGGCTAATGCCATCCCTACGGTGAAGCATGGTGGTGGCAGCATCATGCTGTGGGGATGTTTTTCAGTGGCATGGACTGGGAGACTATTCAGGGTTGAGGGAAAGATGAACGGAGCAAAGTACAGAGAGATCCTTGATGAAAACCTGCTCCAGAGCGCTCAGGACCTCAGACTGGGGCGAAGGTTCACCTTCCAACAGGACAACGACCCTAAGCACACAGCCAAGACAACGCAGGAGTGGCTTCGGGACAAGTCTCTGACCGGGTTTAGGAAACGCTGGGCTAACACACACCAAATACACCAGCCAAATACAGTCAGGAGAGGAGAATCCAGTACCACAAAAAAATTACACCGCATATTTGCAGGTGTTAAAGTCTCGGTGTTGAGGTATAAAGTGTTGTGAGTGTTATGTCTGAGTGCTGATTCCAGTGGGGCTAACACCAGTGAGATTGAAATTGACGACACCTGCAGTGAATAAATTAAGTGTTATTTGAAATCACAGTATAATCTTTATTTTTTATTTTTTTAGTTAAGTTGACTGAAAACACATTCTCATTCACAGCAACGACCTGGGGAATAGTTACAGAGGAGAGGAGTTGAATGAGCCAATTGGAAGCTGGGGATGATTAGGTGACCTTTTTTTTTTTTTTTGTCATTTAGCAGACGCTCTTATCCAGAGCGACTTACAGTTAGTGAGTGCATGCATTATTATTATTATATATTTTTTATACTGGCCCCCCGTGGGAATCAAACCCACAACCCTGGCGTTGCAAACACCATGTTCTACCAACTGAGCTACATCCCTGCCGGCTATTCCCTCCCCTACCCTGGACGACGCTGGGCCAATTGTGCGCCACCCCATGGGTCTCCCGGTCGCGGCCGGCTACGACATAGCCTGGATTCGAACCAGGATCTCTAGCGGCACAGCGATGCAGTGCCTTAGACCACTGCGCCACTCGTAATTTAGCCAGGACACCAGGGTTAACACCCATACTCTTACAATAAGTGCCATGGGATCTTTAGTGACCACAGAGATTCAGCACACCCGTTTAACGTCCCATCCGAAAGACAGCACCTTACACAGGGCAATGTCCCCAATCACTGCCCTGGGGAATTGGGATATTTTTCTTAGGCCAGAGGAAAGAGTGCTTCCTACTGGCCCTCCAACACCACTTCCAGCAGCAACTGGTCTCCCATCCAGGACCAACCCTGCTTAGCTTCAGAGGCAAGCCAGCAGTGGGATGCAGGGTGGTATGCTGCTGGTTTCTATCAACACAGTGTGGTGTTGTTGTTACTCGACTGTGTTGAGTTAATTTCCTTTAACTCTCTCAGAGTGAAAAACACATGGGAGGGGCCTCATTATCATATTTCCCAGCATGAAACTAAGAAGATGACTTCCAGAGTGGCGAGGGGACCAATAAACGCATCAACTTCGGGACACACTCGTGACTTGAATGACGCATTTCAATTTTCACTTTTAAATACTAAAACAAGCATGAAATTCTAATTAACAAATCCCCCCTGTCGTTTTACAAAATATAAATCTCAGTAACAGCTAAATATTTAATTTGGGAGGTATTTCATCTGTTACATGTGTCAAATCTCGAAATCAGACATAAACAAATGCACGTGGCATATAATTAATCATGCCTCTCCATTCTTTTGTATTACCTTGCACAAACTCCAAACATATCACGGTGCATGTGAGGCGCACGTGAACACGCAAATAGAGGGCCAAGGGGAAGGGACTGATTTTGTCGATAACAAACACAGTCATGGGTGGGTAACTCTAACATTCACACAAAAGGTACTCTGGGAAATATGCAAATAAGGCTTTAGAGTCTTAAAACAACAGCCCCTAGAAATACTGTAACACTACACAAAGGCATCAGCTCTAATAAAGTGCTAATTTAAGTCGGAATATGCAACACCTACGGTGTTAGAAACCCAACACTGTAAGTTTATCAACACTTTGAAAAGTGTTCGTTTAACACTATTTCGGTGGGTCAAATTTCATTTCTAAGAAAGTGTTTAATTTCACACTGTGAGTGTTAAAATTCTGATCTCAAATACGCTGTGTGAAAGTCTGTGTCACTGATAAACATTCAAAGAAGTATGTTTTCATTATTGCACTTGATTCCACTATTTCTGTAGGCTTTGAATTGCCTAATGCACTGATTTAACGTGAATAGAGTTCTCAGACCTCTTGGCTGGTTTCCTCACTATCAGGCATGTTTCTGTTCTAATTTTTGCTGAATTTGATCAGTGACCCTCAGTCTCAGAGGTCACACAATCCTTTTATTTTTTATGAGCTCCACTACCCTATCTTGCTTATAGCCTATCATGCACTACACAAAATATTACATCATTATCTGCCTAAAAAGGTTGTCGTGAACAAATGCACATATTCTGTGTAGATAAGCATTTCAATTTTACTGGAAATGTAAACTTTTTGTTCATACTTGTACACCATCCAGATTCCTAAAATATGTGAAATCTTTTCTATTTTCTTTCCCCTTGCTTTTCTCCCTTCTTTTCTCTGTTCTTGGCTGTCAAGCTATATTAGTGTCTGATAAAAATAAGTCATTTAGAAGAGGCTCTGTAGGCCAGCCCCTGAACCCCACTAAAAGCTCCAGGATTAGGTCCCAGAGGCCTTTGTCTCCTCAGCCCGCAGGATTAGGGGAGATTTACTGCTAAGAAAAAAAGTAGTTATTTCATGGCACTTTCATGATGAAACCTGGCCAAAGCCGTGTTGGCTGGGGGGATTAAAGGCACACAAAGACTCTGGTTGTGTGCGACCCCCTCCCCATAGCCACCACCCCAACTCACTGTCCCCCTGGAAACCTTCCCCTCCACAGGCACACCTCCTCCCCTCGTCACCACCACCACTTCCCAGGCACCACCACAGCACTGTGGTTCCACTCTAAATTAGTGATGTCCTTACTGATTCCTCCCACTGTTCCAAGTCATTAAAAGTGCTCCTCACTGATTGCTTTGTTTGTCTTAAACCCCACACACCACCCACTAAGTAGTAGGACGATAGAACTTGAAGAATAAACAGTACTGATGTCCAATGACATTTGCGCCTCTAAGCAATGACTCAAAATTCATAATTTGAGACTGGATTTATCATCATGCATTATGATTCACATGCTACTTCTTTTCAGCACAGTTGAGATTATTATTTCAGCAAATAACCTGGATTACTGTAAATGATGAGGCAAAAATAGATTACTGGCTTGCAGTCCCTCGTTTAAAAGGGCTTAAGGGAATTATCCTCTTCTTGGTGGATCCACTTACACATGCACGGATTACTGGCACTAAAAGACAAAGGTTATCTTTAGTAAGTCACATCACAATGGTCTCACCATCAAGCAGGTAAGACTTTGCAGACCGAAATTAGGTTTAATAACTGCAGTGAGCAGACATGATATTACTGGGACTTTGGAAGATGATTGGGTCGAGAAATACTGTTGGAAGGGTGAAAAATATAATCACTGACAAAACATTAAAACCTTTTGCATGGAATTTTGCATGCACATTTTTTTAAATAATAAAAGTTAAATTGTGCGGAAAGTTCACAAGAAATGATTATGTTGTAAAAGCAACATTTTTACTTTAATATTTTCATGCTAATCTTATCAAAAGAAGAAAACAGAGCAAGTTCATACTCCTGATATCAGACAAATTGGAGCAGGAACAGTTTGAAGAACAAAAAACGATCAGTTTATACAATGTTTCTTTCATCTTGCCCATCCACTGAATTGTGTTTTAATATTCTTCAGATTGGTAAAAACGACAGGGGAGCCAGAGAGGGTGGAGGGGGGCTGGTTTTGTCTTCTAAAAGTGTTTTTGTTCATGTCTCCTGTTTAACAGATGTTTCAGCTGGAGAGCAGCAGTCAGAGGAGCCCCCTCTAAAGCACCGCTTTATCTTTTTCCCTTTCTTTAATTACTTATCAATAGTGGACATTTGTATTGACAAGCGCCTGTCAAGAGGCGAGCTTTGTAGTTGTCAGTTATCTGTGGGAGAGCTGCTCAAAGGAGAGGCCCCTTGGACACCAACTGGATCGATCGGCACGCAAACACAATACAGAGGCTTTCAGGCCTGCCTTGTCAGGGCTGTGGCATGAGGACCAGAGGAGAGCGGGTAAGGGGCTAAAGACTTCTTCATTGGAGGAAATCGATGGGGCCGGCTGCCCTTTGACCCATAGGGGACAGGAATAGCGAGCGGCGGGTCAGTAGCCCTTCTTAAGCCCCAGTGAGTGCTAGGATCACGCTGTGAGCCCTGACACTAGCTATGACACACACACACAGCTTAGACTGACAATGACCTCACATACACACCTAATAATGGAGCTATAGGGGCATCTGTATTGTCCTTTTAACATTGGATTACTGCTTTAGAATAGAACTTGAATAAAACTTATGTGGAGTAATACTGAATGCTCAGGACATAGAACCAGAACAGCATATCTTGATGCCAATGCAAAGTTTTGCAAACCTCTGCAGACTGTTCTGAACTTGAAAAATGTTTAACTGATCCCTACCAGTTGCTCTCATAACTATTGGCCATTAAATTGTCCAACCAGCCTCTAACCAATCTATCAATCTCATCTAATAGATCTAGAGTGGCGCATTGAGATCTCTGAAACTCATTGATTTTGGTTAACTGGGCACTAGTAATTCCATTCTTATGAGGCCTAGAGACATTAACTTCATATGATCTCCACCCAAACCCTAGGGAGCTTTGCCAGAGGCAGCTCATCTGGCAGATCAATATGAGAGACTGAGTAAAGATCAGTCACTTAATTGGGCAGCATGAGTCTGAGTTAATGACCGAGAGAGGGACAGGCGGCTGCTAGGCCCGCCCAGGGGGTCAAGGGCAGCAGCGGAGGGCCGGGTAGAGGCTGGCTAGGACCAAAGAGAGCACACAAGTGACCTTTGAAATGGACTCGCCTATTATGGGCCATAATCCAAACTCTAAACAAAGGCTTCACTCAACCTGCAAGCAGGTGCTATGATTCATACAGATGTATTTTCAGTTTCTGTGCACAAGTCATTTCACTGTATGAGAAAATTCTAATTGCTAGCTTTTGTTTCAATATGAAATGCTAATTCACAAAAGCTTGACCACTTTTCAGTCTTCAGCACCAACACAAATATGCTGCCCTGTCACAATAAGGGCAATTCCACAGTAGCAGGGTGATGCTGAGACTCAGATTTTCCACTTGTATGCCAAACAAACATATTTTTTGCAAAGTTAAACAAACCATACAACTCTATGTACAAGGACTACTAATGACGGCACAAACAGCACCAACCGTCATTCTGTTACCAAATTTTGCATCTGCACTGTTCTTCAAGTAAACGTGTTTCTGTAAAATCTTCAGTGGAAATTGTTAAAAGTAGTCCTTGTGCAGAGTTGTATGGTTTGTTTAACTTTGCAATCACTGTTTTTGGTTTGGCATACAAAGATCTAAGTCCATTCCATTACTGTGGAATTACCCATTATGTTCTTGATATACAGTGGGGGAAAAAAGTATTTAGTCAGCCACCAATTGTGCAAGTTCTCCCACTTAAAAAGATGAGAGAGGCCTGTAATTTTCATCATAGGTACACGTCAACTATGACAGACAAAATTAGAAAAATAAATCCAGAAAATCACATTTTTTATGACTTTATTTGCAAATTATGGTGGAAAATAAGTATTTGGTCAATAACAAAAGTTTCTCAATACTTTGTTATATACCCTTTGTTGGCAATGACACAGGTCAAACGTTTTCTGTAAGTCTTCACAAGGTTTTCACACACTGTTGCTGGTATTTTGGCCCATTCCTCCATGCAGATCTCCTCTAGAGCAGTGATGTTTTGGGGCTGTCGCTGGGCAACACGGACTTTCAACTCCCTCCAAAGATTTTCTATGGGGTTGAGATCTGGAGACTGGCTAGGCCACTCCAGGACCTTGAAATGCTTCTTACGAAGCCACTCCTTCGTTGCCCGGGCAGTGTGTTTGGGATCATTGTCATGCTGAAAGACCCAGCCACGTTTCATCTTCAATGCCCTTGCTGATGGAAGGAGGTTTTCACTCAAAATCTCACGATACATGGCCCCATTCATTCTTTCCTTTACACGGATCAGTCGTCCTGGTCCCTTTGCAGAAAAACAGCTCCAAAGCATGATGTTTCCACCCCCATGCTTCACAGTAGGTATGGTGTTCTTTGGATGCAACTCAGCATTCTTTGTCCTCCAAACACGACGAGTTGAGTTTTTACCAAAAAGTTATATTTTGGTTTCATCTGACCATATGACATTCTCCCAATCCTCTTCTGGATCATCCAAATGCACTCTAGCAAACTTCAGACGGGCCTGGACATGTACTGGCTTAAGCAGGGGGACACGTCTGGCACTGCAGGATTTGAGTCCCTGGCGGCGTAGTGTGTTACTGATGGTAGGCTTTGTTACTTTGGTCCCAGCTCTCTGCAGGTCATTCACTAGGTCCCCCCGTGTGGTTCTAGGATTTTTGCTCACCGTTCTTGTGATCATTTTGACCCCACGGGGTGAGATCTTGCGTGGAGCCCCAGATCGAGGGAGATTATCAGTGGTCTTGTATGTCTTCCATTTCCTAATAATTGCTCCCACAGTTGATTTCTTCAAACCAAGCTGCTTACCTATTGCAGATTCAGTCTTCCCAGCCTGGTGCAGGTCTACAATTTTGTTTCTGGTGTCCTTTGACAGCTCTTTGGTCTTGGCCATAGTGGAGTTTGGATTGTGACTGTTTGAGGTTGTGGACAGGTGTCTTTTATACTGATAACAAGTTCAAACAGGTGCCATTAATACAGGTAACAGGTGGAGGACAGAGGAGCCTCTTAAAGAAGAAGTTACAGGTCTGTGAGAGCCAGAAATCTTGCTTGTTTGTAGGTGACCAAATACTTATTTTCCACCATAATTTGCAAATAAATTCATAAAAAATCCTACAATGTGATTTTCTGGATTTTTTTCTCTCATTGTCTGTCATAGTTGACGTGTACCTATGATGAAAATTACAGGCCTCTCATCTTTTTAAGTGGGAGAACTTGCACAATTGGTGGCTGACTAAATACTTTTTTTCCCCACTGTACAGTACAACTGGCATAATACAGGAATATGTTATACAAAGTAATATTTGTATAGATAAATGGAAACCTAACCAAAGTTCATTAAATGTTTAAAACCAGTAAAGAGTGAGAGGGATGTGGTCAGTGGTTTGCTTTGAGGGATAACCCAGCTTTATCCCAGCATGGGGTCATATGTGTGCTCCCGCAAGCAGTCGCCAACCCCGGCACCAAGCGACCCCCAGCAGTCAAAGGTGATCAGAGGGCATGCACTGATCGATTTTGATAATGAAGAAGACCTCTAAGCTGCTTCGCCCCACATGCTCAAATCGCCGCTACACTCAAACACTAGGAATCTCCTCCCTGTCACTAGAACATTGTGTGGTTATTGATCTGTGCTAACTGGGTCTTTAATACCTGGGGTCTAGAAGATCTCTGGCCTGAGTTGGGGAAATGCATGCTGACATGTGACGGGAGAAGCTCAATAGGCAAACATGCAGAGCCTGGTGAAAAAGAAAGGATGGGCCTCTCCATTTAGCATTTCTGTCCCGTTCTGTATCCCACACAATCATCTGCTAAGAAAAGGAGACTTAATACCAGCGCACCTGCCGTAAGAGTATACACACAGCGAAGAGACATACTGTACTATACAGTGCCTTCAGAAAGTATTCACACACGGTGACCTTTTCCACATTTTGTTGTGTTACAGCCTGAATTTAAAATTGATTGAATTGAGATTTTGTGTCACTGGCCTACACACAACATCCCATCATGTCAAAGTGGAATTATATTTTTAGATGTTTTGTTTTTATTAATTAAAAATGAGTCAATAAGTATTCAACCCCTTTGTTATGGCAAGCCTAAATATGTTAAAGTCACATAAGTTGCATGGACTCACTCTGTGTGCAATAATAGTGTTTAACATGACTAGCTCATCTCTGTACCACACACATAATTATCTGTAAGGTACCTCAGTCGAGCAGTGAATTTCAAACACAGATTCAACCATAAAGACCAGGGAGGTTTTCCAATGCCTCACAAAGAAGGGCACCTATTGGTAGATGGGTAAAAATAAATAAAAGCAGACATTGAATATCCCTTTGAGCATGGTGAAGTTATTACACTTTGGATGGTGTATCAATACACCCAGTCACTACAAAGATACAGGTGTCCTTCCTAACTCAGAGGCTGGAGAGGAAGGAAACCGCTCAGGGATTTCACCATGAGGCCAATGGTGACTAAAACAGTTACAGAGTTTAATGGCTGTGATAGGAGAAAACTGAGGATGGATCAACACTGTAGTTACTCCACAATATTAACATAAATGACAGAGTGAAAAGAAGGAAGCCTGTACAGAATAAATCATATTCCAAAACATGCATCCTGTTTGCAATAAGGCACTAAAACTGACAAAGAAATTAACTTTATGTCCTGAGCACTAAGTGTTATGTTTGGGGCAAATCCAACACATCACTGAGTACCACTCTTCATATTTTCAAGCATGGTGGTGGCTGCATCATGTTATGGGTATGTTTGTCATTGGCAAGGACTAGGGAGTTTTTTTATGATAAAAATAAACTAAATAGAGCTAAGCACAGGCAAAATCCTAGAGGAAAACCTGGTTCAGTCTGCTTTCCAACAGACACTGGGAGACAAATTCATATTTCAGCAGGACAATAACCTAAAACACAAAGCCAAATATACACTGGAGTTGCTTACCAAGAGGACATTGAATGTTCCTGAGTGGCCTAGTAACAGTTTTGACTTAAATCTGCTTGAAAATCTATGGCAAGACTTGAAAATGGCTGTCTAGCAATGATCAACAACCAACTTTTTAAAGAAATGTGCAAATATTGTACAATTCAGGTGTGCAAAGCTCTTAGAGACTTACCCAGAAAGACTCACAGCTGTAATCGCTGCCAAAGGTGATTCTAACATGTATTGACTCAGGGGGTTGAATACTTATCTAATCAAGATATATATTTATATATATACATTTTTTTTAATACAAATGTTAGAATTTTTCTTCCAGTTTGACAGAGTATTTTGTGTAGATCGTTGATCAAAAAATTACAATTAAATCAATTTTAACCCCACTCTGTAACACAACAAAATGTGGGAAAAGTCAAGGGGTGTGAATATTTTTTGAAGGCACAGTAAATGCACAGGATATGCACTAATATAAGTAAACAACTTACATTTGGACAACTATACATTATAGAAGGCACTTATTGTTAGTGATGTTTACATTTATTATGCTTTGACATTGGCAGAAATATTTTTAACTTTGAAATGATTACATAAACCAGATCTTTTCAATCTTTTTAATAGAAAAAGATAAACAAAAAAACTAATACAAAAGGAAACAACTTACAGCATATTTACAGCATAAGTTTTTTTTTTTTTGACCCTCATATGTTATACCATATTTAACAAAATTATAGGCGTTAGTTACTATAAACGATTTGATATCTGTCTGCATTGAATAACTAATTGTTGCATAATGTGGACATAGTTTTTCTACATACCCTGTGAGTAATAGGTTCTATCTGTGTGGCTATAAAAGTAGCCCAAGTTCACTTTCATGCAGTGCACAAGACACAGATATAGTGAGATTTGATGGTCAAGCTATTCAACACAATATCTCTAAATCAACCATACCAGGACAATTTTAGACACATAAATACTTCTGTTTTGGGGTCTGACCAAGTCCGTCATGATTAATCAAGTTCGAGAGCCGCCAAAATACTAAAAGATTGTACCACATCTGTACTATTAGATGAAATGTGGTCAATCTAAGTCCAAACTCCAACACCAAGTGCATGTATGGTGGCAACGTTCCATGTCTGAGAATAACCATGTTTAGACAACGATGCACCGAGTTCTTCAGTACCAAGTCTTTAGTACTGTATTCATTCAACACAGATGAGGTACTTTAGCCCAATACAAGGAGAGCATTTCTATAGTGCAAGTTGGGCCAAGGATGCAGCTCAGCAGCAATAGCATTTTCACCATAACATAATGTGAACAACCCCCCCCCCCCCCCCCCACCCCCACTGTCTTTCAGAGTTAGATCGTGGAAGGAGAAGAATACATACAAACAAAAACTGGTGACAATCATGATCATGGATCTTCTCAATAAAATAGGAACAGTAAATGAAAACACTGTTGATTTCTGTATTTTACCAGCTCACTCTATCGAGGGCTCTGGCTCTGCTGCACTCCAACAATGTACTCCAGCAGCACCTGTTCACTATGGCCCACCTGACCAGGCAACATAGTGACTTGGCCATCCCAGCAGATCTCTTCAGAGGAGCCCATTCTCAGCCTTTCGCTCTCTGTCACTGTCCGACCACAGTAGAACTCAAGTACTGGGCAGTTGGCCTCTCAGACTGACAGTTCTCTCCAGGGCCCTCAGCCCCCCTTCTCTCCCCCTCACTGTCCGTCTCTCTACAGCGGTCCGGTTAGAGGAGAGCAGAAGTCATCTCTTTACCTTGGCGTCTTCTCGGATCTTCCATATCATGAGCTCCATGCAGGCGCAGGCGTCCTCACTGGAGTCATGACCTTCAACTGAAACCAGAGAGGGAAATGGCCTACTAGTGACATGTTACATACATATATATTATATATATATATATATATATATATAAATAATATATATATATATATATATAAATAATATATACATATATATATATATATATACATATATATATATATATATATAAATAATATATACATATATATATATATATATACATATATATATATATATATATATATACATACATATATATATATATATACATATATATATATATATATATACATACACATATATATATATATATACATACACATATATACATACACATATATATATATATATATATATATATATATATATATATATATATATATATATATATATATATATATATATATATATATATATATATATATATATATATATATATATATATATATATATATATATATATATATATATATATATATATATATAATACAGAGGAACAATAAACAGTGGAGTGAGGGTTTAGCTGCTCACCGCTGTCCTGTATGATGCGTTTGAGGTGATCTGCCATGAGGTTCCTCAGGGCCCGCTTGTAGGGCAAGCCCAGGCGATGGGGGAACACGATGGCTGTGTCCACTACAGTGCTGTGTATGACCTACGAAGACAGCATGAGATACGGAGTGAGAGGGCTTTTACACACACACCTAACTACCTACCTACAGTGAGGGAACAAAGTATTTGATCCCCTGCTGATTTTGTACGTTTGCCCACTGACAAAGAAATGATCAGTCTATAACAACAAAGAAATCCAGAAAAACGCATGCAAAAAATGTTATAAATTGATTTGCATTTTAAATGAGGGAAATAAGTATTTGACCCCCTCTCAATCAGAAAGATTTCTGGCTCCCAGGTGTCTTTTATACAGGTAACGAGCTGAGATTAGGAGCACACTTAAAGGGAGTGCTCCTAATCTCAGCTTGTTACCTGTATAAAAGACACCTGTCCACAGAAGCAATCAATCAATCAGATTCCAAACTCTCCACCATGGCCAAGACCAAAGACCTCTCCAAGGATGTCAGGGACAACATTGTAGACCTACACAAGGCTGGAATGGGCTACAACACCATCGCCAAGCAGCTTGGTGAGAGGGTGACAACAGTTGGTGCGATTATTCGCAAATGGAAGAAACACAAAAGAACTGTCAATCTTCCTCGGCCTGGGGCTCCATGCAAGATCTCACATCGTGGAGTTGCAATGATCATGAGAACGGTGAGGAATCAGCCCAGAACTACACGGGAGGATCTTGTCAATGATCTCAAGGCAGCTGGGACCATAGTCACCAAGAAAACAATTGGTAACACACTAAGCCGTGAAGGACAGAAAACCTGCAGCGCCCGCAAGGTCCCCCTGCTCAAGAAAGCACATATACAGGCCTGTCTGAAGTTTGCCAATGAACATCTGAATGATTCAGAGGAGAACTGGGTGAAAGTGTTGTGGTCAGATGAGACCAAAATCGAGCTCTTTGGCATCAACTCAACTCGCCGTGTTTGGAGGAGGAGGATTGCTGCCTATGACCCCAAGAACACCATCCCCACCGTCAAACATGGAGGTGGAAACATTAGCCTTTGGGGGTATTTTTCTGCTAAGGGGACAGGACAACTTCACCGCATCAAAGGGACGATGGACAGGGCCATGTACTGTTAAATCTTGGGTGAGAACCTCCTTCCCTCAGCCAAGGTATTGAAAATGGGTTGTGGATGGGTATTCCAGCATGACAATGACCCAAAACACACGGCCAAGGCAACAAAGGAGGGGCTCAAGAAGAAGCACATTAAGGTCCTGGAGTGGCCTAGCCAGTCTCCAGACCTTAATCCCATAGAAAATCTGTGGAGGGAGCTGAAGGTTCGAGTTGCCAAACGTCAGCCTCGAAACCTTAATGACTTGGAGAAGATCTGCAAAGAGGAGTGGGACAAAATCCCTCCTGAGATGTGTGCAAACCTGGTGGCCAACTACAAGAAACGTCTGACTTCTGTGATTGCCAACAAGGGTTTTGCCACCAAGTACTAAGTCATGTTTTGCAGAGGGGTCAAATACTTATTTCCCTCATTAAAATGCAAATCAATTTATAAAAATTTTGACATGCGTTTCTCTGGATTTTTTTGTTGTTATTCTGTCTCTCACTGTTCAAATAAACCTACCATTAAAATTATAGACTGATCATGTCTTTGTCAGTGGACAAACATACAAAATCAGCAGGGGATCAAATACTTTTCCCCCCCTCACTGTACCTACCTACAGTGGGGAAAAAAAGTATTTAGTCAGCCACCAATGGTGCAAGTTCTCCCACTTAAAAAGATGAGAGAGGCCTGTAATTTTCATCATAGATACACGTCAACTATGACAGACAAATTGAGAAAAAAAAATCCAGAAAATCCCATTGTAGGATTTTTAATGAATTTATTTGCAAATTATGGTGGAAAATAAGTATTTGGTCACCTACAAACAAGCAAGATTTCTGGCTCTCACAGACCTGTAACTTCTTCTTTAAGAGGCTCCTCTGTCCTCCACTCGTTACCTGTATTAATGGCACCTGTTTGAACTTGTTATCAGTATAAAAGACACCTGTCCACAACCTCAAACAGTCACACTCCAAACTTCACAATGGCCAAGACCAAAGAGCTGTCAAAGGACACCAAAAACAAAATTGTAGACCTGCACCAGGCTGGGAAGACTGAATCTGCAATAGGTAAGCAGCTTGGTTTGAAGAAATCAACTGTGGGAGCAATTATTAGGAAATGGAAGACATACAAGACCACTGATAATCTCCCTCGATCTGGGGCTCCACGCAAGATCTCACCCCGTGGGGTCAAAATGATCACAAGAACGGTGAGCTAAAATCCCAGAACCACACGGGGGGACCTAGTGAATGACCTGCAGAGAGCTGGGACCAAAGTAACAAAGCCTACCATCAGTAACACACTACGCCGCCAGGGACTCAAATCCTGCAGTGCGAGACGTGTCCCCCTGCTTAAGCCAGTACATGTCCAGGCCCGTCTGAAGTGCATTTGGATGATCCAGAAGAGGATTGGGAGAATGTCATATGGTCAGATGAAACCAAAATATAACTTTTTGGTAAAAACTCAACTCGTCATGTTTGGAGGACAAAGAATGCTGAGTTGCATCCAAAGAACACCATACCTACTGTGAAGCATGGGGTTGGAAACATCATGCTTTGGGGCTGTTTTTCTGCAAAGGGACCAGGACGACTGATCCGTGTAAAGGAAAGAATGAATGGGGCCATGTATCGTGAGATTTTGAGTGAAACCCTCCTTCCATCAGCAAGGGCATTGAAGATGAAACGTGGCTGGGTCTTTCAGCATGACAATGATCCCAAACACACCGCCCGGGCAACGAAGGAGTGGCTTCGTAAGAAGCATTTCAAGGTCCTGGAGTGGCCTAGCCAGTCTCCAGATCTCAACCCCATAGAAAATCTTTGGAGGGAGTTGAAAGTCTGTGTTGCCCAGCGACAGCCCCAAAACATCACTGCTCTAGAGGAGATCTGCATGGAGGAATGGGCCAAAATACCAGCAACAGTGTGTGAAAACCTTGTGAAGACTTACAGAAAACGTTTGACCTGTGTCATTGCCAACAAAGGGTATATAACAAAGTATTGAGAAACTTTTGTTATTGGCCAAATACTTATTTTCCACCATCATATGCCAATAAATTCATTAAAAATCCTACAATGTGATTTTCTGGATTTTTTTTCCTCATTTTGTCTGTCATAGTTGACGTGTACCTATGATGAAAATTACAGGCCTCTCTCATCTTTTTAAGTGGGAGAACTTGCACAATTGGTGGCTGACTAAATACTTTTTTTCCCCACTGTATGTTGTACTATACTTGCGAGGATTGATTCCCATTCAAAATCCTATTTTCCCTAACCCCTAAGCCTAAAATAGCTGTATTATTTTTTGTATTTTACCCCCTTAGACTGCTGTGCCACTTGGGAGGCCCCACTAAAATAGCCTTTAAAAAAAAAGTGAGGACTGGCAAAATGTCTAACTTCTCTGAGTTGGTTTTCTATTTGTGTGAGGACTTCTGGTACTCACACGAATAGTATAGTAAAACACGCGCACACACATAATGACCAGAGGGCAATCAGATTAGGGGCGTGTGTATGTGTACCTTGAGGGCGAAGAGGTCACTCTCCAGGCTGTGTCCTATGAGGATGGACTCAGCGCTGAACATGTTGAGGATCACCGCCTGCACGTCTCTCAGGGTGATGGTGGCATTCTCCAGGTCCTCCTCCGTTACACCAGAAAACCTGCGGAAACCATGAAAACGTGTATTTTGTCCTAGCGTGTGTGCGCACATTCTCCACACTCAAGACTGAACAAAGTAATTCTCGATCCCTTACCGTGTGTTGTAGTCAACCACTTTGCTTTCAGGTTTGACAAATGTGTCATAGATGACTTTCAGCTCAGAGTTGATAACAGTCACCCTGGTCAGCTCTAGACCCTGCTTTGTGTAGCACTATTACCGAGGAGAAAGAGAGCAAGAAAGACAACACATTATATAGAGTATTAAGAGCCACTCTCAGCACTCATACAGCTAATTGTGCCCAAAGAAAAGCAGTGCAGCAGCCAGCTCACCATCTCACAGTCCAGAGCATAGACTCCACCGTTGCCGTCCGGGGGCAGCTGTTTCTCAAAGGTCTGAACGTAGCTGTCCAATGACTCTTTGCGTCCGTCCTGAACGTGTTGCTGTGGACAAATAGGAGGCAAGGTGACAAATCAATGGCAGGTATTAGTTTATACTTAAATGTAACACAAACAGAGAAAGTATTCTGCTTTGAATGGAAGTCATCAAGCGCAATCAGTAGCAGTCACGATGTGCCTTGGACAACACTGCCCCCTTGTGTTCCCATATGCTTCTCAGTTCAAACTCAGTACTGACATTACTGATCACACAGCAGAACTGTTAGGTGTGTTACCTTAGACACGGAGCAGCCAGGAGAGCCCACAGACCCTGAACAGCAGTTGTAGTTGGTCTCCCAGCCTCCCGACACTGTTACCACAAACACACAGAAGCTCTTGCTAGTCCAATTCAAAATATGACACTACATTCAAATCCTAACATTCCCATTACAACACGCACAAACTCAATAACTGCAAAAGTTCATAGACAGACAGGGAGACATAGACAGACAAATACAGTAAACTCCAAAAGTTTTGGGAGAGTGACACCATTTTGTATGTTTGGCTCTGTACTCCAGCACATTGGATTTTAAATGATACAATGACTATGAGGTTAAACTGCAGACTGTCAGCTTTAATTTGAGGGTATTTTCATCCATATCGGGTGAACCGTTTAGAAATTACAGCACTTTTTGTACATAGTTTCCCCCCCATTTAAGTTTGTTTTGGTTGTGTTAGATTATTTTGTGCCCAATAGAAATGAATGGTAAATAATGTAGTGTCATTTTGGAGTCACTTTTATTGTAAATAAGAATATAATACAATAACAGGGGAGGTTAGCATTTTGGGGGGGTATGATATTTGTGCTTCTGTAACTTTCTCACTCATCATTATTCCCGATTAATTTAGGACTATCCGTAATCATGTTAGCATCCATATGAATCTAGAAGTGTTTAGAAACATTTTCTATTCTCATTTACAATAAAAGTGACTCCAAGATGACACAATACATTATTTACCATTCATTTCTATTGTGTACAAAATAATCTGAAACACAACCAAAACAAACAGCAAACGCATCCAACAAGTTTGTAGTCACAAGCTTGATGTAATCATTGTGTGCTATGTATATGGGACCAAACACTAAACTTTTGACTACTTTAATTTTGAATTTGTCCCAATACTTTTGGTCCCCTAAAATGGGGGGAATATGTAAAAAAGTGCTGTATTTTCTAAACGGTTCACCCGATATGGATGAAAATACCATCAAATTAAAGCTGCACTTTAACCTCAGTCATTGTATAATTTCAAAGTGCTGAAGTACAGAGCCAAAACAAAAACAATTGTCACTAACCACATTTCCACCCACCATTTCATGCGGATGAATTACCTGACGCATGAAAAGTCACGACTGTGCTGATGGAAACATGAAATGTCGGTAACATTGTATAAATGCCTGTGGGATCTTTTGGGGTCTGTAAAATTAATTATGTGCGACATGGCGGTGGAAACATCTTTATGCGCAAATATTGATATAATAACCATCAATCACATCGAAGTAAACTTGGGAGTCACGCGATGATATGTTGTGTGGTTCTCCCACTACGACGACTCGGGAAAGCATGCCGTTTATTAGGCTACAGATGAAATAAGTTATGAAGAACTTCACTGGGTGGTGAATGTGCAAGGTGATGAGCATGATGCTCCTTTCCAATAAATATCAAGGGTCTTATTCTGGTGACATGATGATCGATGCTTGGCTGCCGATTGACAAATAATATCACTCTTATCCATAATAATCTCATAATGTAGGTAGCCTACCCACACTGTATCTGCTAGCTGTTGGCAGGACCAGAGTGGGTACATTTGCTATATAAATGCAACAGGTTTTTTTTACAAAACCATCAGTAGAGTTGAAAATACGACGGATACCCAATTAACCTTTATTTTTCATTTGGTACTTGGGAATTGAATGGCAAAAGTTACACTAAATTACCAAAAGTATGTGGACACCTGCTCGTCGAACATCTCATTCCAAAATCATGGGCATTAATATGGAGTTGGTCCCCCCTTTGCTGCTATAACAGCCTTGCTGGAACATTGCTGCAGGGACTTGCTTCTATTCAGCCACAAGAGCATCAGTGAGATCGGGAACTGATGTTGGGCGATTAGGCCTTGCTCGCATTCGGCGTTCCTATTCATCCCAAAGGTGTTCGATGGGGTTATGGTCATGGCTCTGTGCAGGCCAGTCAAGTTCTTCCACACCAATCTCGACAAACCATTTCTGTATGGACCTCGCTTTGTGCACGTGGGCATTGTCATGCTGAAACAGGAAAGGGCCTTCCCCAAACTGTTGCCACAATGTTGGAAGTACAGAATCATCTAGAATGTCATTGTATGCTGTAGCATTATGATTTCTCTTCACTGGAACTAAGGGGCCTAGCCCGAACCATGAAAAACAGCCCCAGACCATTATTCCTTCTCCACCAAACTTTACAGTTGGCACTACGTATTGGGGCAGGTAGCATTCTCCTGGCATCCGCCAAACACAGATTCGTCAGTCGGACCGACAGATGGTGAAGCTTGATTCATCACTCCAGAGTCCAATGGTGGCATTGCGCATGGTGATCTTAGGCTTGTGTGCGGCTGCTCGGCCATGGACACCCATTTAATGAAGCTCCCGACGAACAGTTCTTGTGCTGACGTTGCTCCCAGAGGCAGTTTGGAACTCGGTAGTGAGTGTTGCAACTGAGGACAGAGGATTTTTACGCGCTACGCGCTTCAGCACTCGGCGTCCCGTTCTATGAGCGTGTGTGGCCTACCACTTCGCGGCTGAGCCGTTGTTGCTCCCAGACCTTCCCACTTCACAATAACAGCACTTACAGCAGCTCTAGCAGGGCAGAAATTTCACCAACTGACTTGTTGGAAAGGTGGCATCCTATGACGGTGACACACTAAACGTCACTAAGCTCTTCAGTAAGGCCATTCTACTGCCAAAGTTTGTCTATGGAGATTGCATGGCTGTGTGCTCGATTTTATACACCTGTCAGCAACGGGTGTGGCTGAAATAGTCAGAAGTTTACATAGACTTAGGTTGGAGTCATTAAAACTTGTTTTTCAACCACTCCACACATTTCTTGTTAACAAACTATAGTTTTGGCAAGTCGGTTAGGACATCTACTTTGTGCATGACACGTAATTTTTCTAACAATTGTTTACAGACAGATTATTTCACTGTATCACAATTCCAGTGGGTCAGAAGTTTACATACACTAAATTGACTGTGCCTTTAAACAGCTTGGAAAATTCCAGAAAATTATGTCATGGCTTTAGAAGCTTCTGATGGGCTAATTGACATCATTTGAGTCAATTGAAGGTGTACCTGTGGATGTATTTCAAGGCCTACCTTCAAACTCAGTGCCTCTTTGCTTTACATCATGGGAAAATCAAAAGAAATCAGCCAAGACCTCAGAAAAACAAATTGTAGACCTCCACAAGTCTGGTTCATCCTTGGGAGCAATTTCCAAACGCCTGAAGGTACCACGTTCATCTGTACAAACAATAGTACGCAAGTATAAACACCATGGGACCACGCAGCCGTCATACCGCTCAGGAAGGAGACGCGTTCTGTCTCCTAGAGATGAACGTACTTTGGTGCGAAAAGTGCAAATCAATCCCAGAAAAACAGCAAAGGACCTAGTGAAGATGCTGGAGGAAACAGGTACAAAAGTATCTATACCCACAGTAAAACGAGTCCTATATCGACATAATCTGAAAGGCCGCTCAGCAAGGAAGAAGCCACTGCTCCAAAACCGCCATAAAAAAGCCAGACTACAGTTTGCAACTGCACATGGGGACAAAGATCGTACTTTTAGGAGAAATGTCCTCTGGTCTGATGAAACAAAAATAGAACTGTTTGGCCATAATGACCATCGTTGTTTGGAGGAAAAAGGGGATGGCTTGCAAGCCGAAGAACACCATCCCAACCGTGAAGCACAGGGGTGGCAGCATCATGCTGTGGGGGTGCTTTGCTGCAGGAGGGACTGGTGCACTTCACAAAATAGATAGCATCATGAGGAAGGAAAATTAGATGGATATATTGAAGCAACATCTCAAGACATCAGTCAGGAAGTTAAAGCTTGGTCGCAAATGGGTCTTCCAAATGGACAATGACCCCAAGCATACTTCCAAAGTTGTGGCAAAATGGCTTAAGGACAACAAAGTAAAGGTATTGGAGTGGCCATCACAAAGCCCTGACCTCAATCCTATAGAAAATGTGTGGGCAGAACTGAAAAAGCGTGTGCGATCAAGGAGGCCTACATACCTGACTCAGTTACACCAGCTCTGTCAGGAGGAATGGGCCAAAATTCACCCAACTTATTGTGGGAAGCTTGTGGAAGGCTACCCGAAACGTTTGACTCAAGTTAAACAATTTAAAGGTAATGCTACCAAATACTAATTGAGTGTATGTAAACTTCTGACCCACTGGGAATGTGATGAAAGAAATAAAAGCTGAAATAAATCATTATCTCTACTATTATTCTGACATTTCACATTCTTAAAATAAAGTGGTGATCCTAACTGACCTAAGAGAGGGAATTTTTACTAGGATTAAATGTCAGCAATTGTGAAAAACTGAGTTTAAATGTATTTGGCTAAGGTGTATGTAAACTTCCGACTTCAACTGTTCATTTGTACAGTGGGGGAAAAAAGTATTTAGTCAGCCACCAATTGTGCAAGTTCTCCCACTTAAAAAGATGAGAGGGGCCTGTAATTTTCATCATAGGTACACGTCAACTATGACAGACAAAATGAGGGAAAAAAATCCAGAAAATCACATTGTAGGATTTTTAATATATTTATTTGCAAATTATGGTGGAAAATAAGTATTTGGTCAATAACAAAAGTTTCTCAATACTTTGTTATATACCCTTTGTTGGCAATGACACAGGTCAAACGTTTTCTGTAAGTCTTCACAAGGTTTTCACACACTGTTGCTGGTATTTTGGCCCATTCCTCCATGCAGATCTCCTCTAGAGCAGTGATGTTTTGGGGCTGTCGCTGGGCAACACGGACTTTCAACTCCCTCCAAAGATTTTCTATGGGGTTGAGATCTGGAGACTGGCTAGGCCACTCCAGGACCTTAAAATGCTTCTTACGAAGCCACTCCTTCGTTGCCCGGGCGGTGTGTTTGGGATCATTGTCATGCTGAAAGACCCAGCCACGTTTCATCTTCAATGCCCTTGCTGATGGAAGGAGGTTTTCACTCAAAATCTCACGATACATGGCCCCATTCATTCTTTCCTTTACACGGATCAGTCGTCCTGGTCCCTTTGCAGAAAAACAGCCCCAAAGCATGATGTTTCCACCCCCATGCTTCACAGTAGGTATGGTGTTCTTTGGATGCAACTCAGCATTTTTTGTCCTCCAAACACGACGAGTTGAGTTTTTACCAAAAAGTTATATTTTGGTTTCATCTGACCATATGACATTTTCTCCCAATCCTCTTCTGGATCATCCAAATGCACTCTAGCAAACTTCAGACGGGCCTGGACATGTACTGGCTTAAGCAGGGGGACACGTCTGCACTGCAGGATTTGAGTCCCTGGCGGCGTAGTGTGTTACTGATGGTAGGCTTTGTTACTTTGGTCCCAGCTCTCTGCAGGTCATTCACTAGGTCCCCCCGTGTGGTTCTGGGATTTTTGCTCACCGTTCTTGTGATCATTTTGACCCCACGGGGTGAGATCTTGCGTGGAGCCCCAGATCGAGGGAGATTATCAGTGGTCTTTTATGTCTTCCATTTCCTAATAATTGCTCCCACAGTTGATTTCTTCAAACCAAGCTGCTTACCTATTGCAGATTCAGTCTTCCCAGCCTGGTGCATGTCTACAATTTTGTTTCTGGTGTCCTTTGACAGCTCTTTGGTCTTGGCCATAGTGGAGTTTGGAGTGTGACTGTTTGAGGTTGTGGACAGGTGTCTTTTATACTGATAACAAGTTCAAACAGGTGCCATTAATACAGGTAACGAGTGGAGGACAGAGGAGCCTCTTAAAGAAGAAGTTACAGGTCTGTGAGAGCCAGAAATCTTGCTTGTTTGTAGGTGACCAAATACTTATTTTCCACCATAATTTGCAAATAAATTCCTAAAAAATCCTACAATGTGATTTTCTGGGGAAAAAAATCTCAATTTGTCTGTCATAGTTGACGTGTACCTATGATGAAAATTACAGGCCTCTCATCTTTTTAAGTGGGAGAACTTGCACAATTGGTAGCTGACTAAATACTTTTTTCCCCACTGTATATATGGCCTCCCGAGTGGCGCAGCGGTCTAAGGCACTGCATCTCAGTGCTTGAGGCGTCACTACAGATCCCCTGGTTCGATTCCAGGCTGTATCACAACCGGCCGTGATTGGGAGTCCCATAGGGCGGCGCACTATTGGCCCAATGTCATCCGGGTTTGGCCGGTGTAGGCCGTCATTGTAAATAAGAATTTGTTCTTAACTGACTTGCCTAGTTAAATAAAGGTACAAATTAAATAAATATATAGCGTATTTTAATGTGCACTATGTCCTCACGCACAGACTTTTATCCGCAAAAAGTATGTTTGATGGAAACATCTCTGGTGGGAAAATGCTTATATTGTTTTATGCAGATTTTAGAATATTTACATGAAAATCTGTCGCAAATTGGATGGAAACCTAGCTAGTGTCCAAATACTTTTGGAACTCACTATTTACGTACAGACATACAGACAGACCTACCTTTATGTCTACGCAGACGGCCCCAGTGATGATTACACTCCTCCTTGCGAACACAGTTGCCGTTGGCGTTGATCCTATACTCGGCCCCACATCGACAGCACACCTTGGCAAACGCTTTGAACAAATCAAAGAATCTGTTAGTCTGGTAGGGGAGGATTTGATCCAACCAGACTGAGGAGGGTGTGTGTAGGTGCTTTGTAGAGATTTACGGTCAACATTCTTCTTCTCTGGGACGTTGTGGACCACGGCTCGACCTGAGCGCTCAGGGTGTGGCCTGGGGTATCCATGCTCCTGCAGCTGCTCCTCCGTCATCAGATAGTCCCTCAGCTTCCTGTATAGCCTGACACCTGCAGCCGGACAGACAACACATAGCTAGAATACAAAGCTCCCGCCTAATCAAACATATTCTGCCAGTAATACCAGCTCCAACCAGAGGAGGACCAGCTACTCACCACTGAGTTTCTCCTCCTGTTGCTTTCCAGTCCTGTTGATGGTGAAGCTGGTCTTGGCAGCAAGGCGTCCCCCCAGCACTTCCTCATGGGACTGGGCCTTCCTGTTCCCCAGCGCTGCAGGGCTCCCTGAAAGAAGACAAGCAGGCTGATTAGACTCTGATCTAAGTCAGTTTGGTTATTTTTCACCTAATGGTAAAGGTTGGCATTTTTGGAGGGAGATTTTATCCTAGATCTGTGCAAAAGGGTAACGACTTACAGAAGCGCTGCAACTACACCAAACACCATCTGTTTGTAATTGCTACATAGATAATGTATGTGTCAGTGACATACTGGCAACGGGTGAGGTGGGGGAGATGCTCTTGCTGCGTAGCTTCTTCAGTGTGTTGACTGCCACGTTGAGGTAGATGTTCTTACTGCTGCTCCGGTCATACACCACCTTCTCTTCGTCCAGGGCCTAGAGAGACAGTTGACTGTTTTTAACTTAAACTCACATCAAATATTTCAAACATAACTCATCCACCCTTTCCTAAAATGGGATACCACTAGCAGTGCTATGAGGACACATACTTTACTGTAGACATGGATAGATTTGATGATAAATCAGTTCAACCCTGTGTGGTCTCACATACCATTTGGAAGGCCAAGTCTTCAGAGGGGCAGAACTTCATACACTCATCTATAAAGTTGTTGAGGTATCGCTGGCGGACGTTGGTGGGCACTTTGGCCCCAAACTCAGTGGGAATCACTGGGCGCTTCATTGCAGAGCTCTGAGAAGAACATAAAAAATAATGTCAACTAAATGGACACAAATATCATGTTTTCATGATAATGTTGTGACATACTATAAATTCCTGGTGTTACCTTCATTGTGGGAGTGTGTGCTACCCTCTTCTGTGCAATAGTGGTGGTGGTCTTTGACAGGATGCCGGCTGATGTTTGGGCCTTCACAGAGAAACCTCCTGGGAGGGTCCTGGTGGGCGACAATACTCTGCTGCCTGCTAGCTTTGCCTCGGCAAGACCTGCAGTCAGATAAAGAAAGGTTTGGGAAACCCTGCATTAGATGACATGACCATATATAGGGTGAAAGATAGAAAGGCCAAGCATTCTTACCAGACTTGGAGGAGGATGGTAAGGGGGTGGGGCGGTGGGCTACTCTCTTCCTCTCCCCAGGGAAGGGGCTGGGGCTGGGTCTTGGCCTGGGTCTGGGTGTAGAGGCAGTCTTCACGGCTGCAGCAAGCTGGGCGGCCTGCTGCTGGGCAATCTGCATGCGCTGGTAACAGATCTCCTGGGCAGTCAGTCTCCTGTACGGTGGAGGCTTTGGCGTTGCCTCAGTCTGAAAACACAGAATCCAGTTTGTATTCAATGAAACGCTTTTTGCTACCGTGGTTACCATAGAGATGTGGGTAAATACCAGAGAACAAACTCACACTTCCTTTGGCAGAGAAATGTGAAACCCTCTTCTTCTGCCCAGGAAAGAGAGTAGTTTGATTGCTGTCTGTGGTGGCATCCTCATCGTCAGAATCTTTCGAGGGCTGGGAAGGGAGAGGAAAAACTGAATAAAATGTACATTTCACACAATATTTTACGAATAGAATATTGGAGACAAACACATTACATTCAGTCCCATTCTAAAACAAATTACACCAATTATTACTGATCTGTATGAACAGGATAAACTGCAATGAATGCTAACCTAAGGAAATATTGTACAAAACAAGTTACAATGAAGGGAGATGGCAATCTATGGGTACCTTGGCTTGCCTTCCCTTGTCCTCTGTCTTCACATCCTTGGATTCATTGAAGATCCGTAAGCACTCCTCCATTGGGTCATCATCCAGGTCAAAGTCCAGGTCCACCTGCAGACCGGAGTAGTCCACTCCACCACCATCCATGTCATCATAGCCTCTGTCATCATCTGGACCAACGTCATCATCCTCTGAGGATGAGGGGGTGAGCTCTGTGGCATTCCTCTTGTTCAAACGCCCCCTCTTGAAAGCAGCAGCTGACTTCCTCACAATTGTCTCCTCTTCGTCATCCTCCTCAGGTTTCTCCTCTGCACTCTCATCCCCAAACAGATCTACGTGACTCAGAGATCTTTGTTTTACCTTTCCTGTTTTGCCATCCGAGGAGCTTCTGCTGGTTTTCTTCACCTTGTCTTTACTGCTGTTAGAACTGTTAGAACTCCCTTTGCTAACTTTATTGCAGTCCTTTTCTCTTCCACTGCTGTAATGTTTACCATTCTTGTGTTCTTTAAACTTAGAAGAGTCCTTTTCCTTGTCTGAATTCTTCAGTTTTTTACTATCCCCACCCCCCTTTTCTCTCTCACTCTCGCTCTTGCTTGACTCCCCTTTTACTTTGTCTGTCCTTATCTTACTCTTTCCATCACTTCTCTTTCCTTCCTGTCCCTCCTTGCCTTTGTCTATGGATTTATCCTTTATCTTGCTTTTCTCCTCTTCTTTCTTTCCCTGATTCTTGCTGTCCTTCTTTGCAGTTTCGTGGCTTGATTTCTTTGAATCACTTATTTTCTTACCGTCCCCTGCTCCTTTTTCTTTACTACCACCACTCTTTTTACTGGACTCCTTTTCAGATTTATGCACCTTCTCTACTTTGCTGCTCTTCATGTGGCTGGTTTTAAATGGCCCTTTTTCAGTCTCTGGCCTGTCTTTTTGCCTTGCTACTTCCTGCTTCTCCGAGTCCTCCTGCTCTTTAACCTCCCTTCTCCTCTGTTGTTTCAGCCCATCTAGAGCTCCTTCTGTCCTCTCTCCTTTCCCTGGACCAGAGGCCTCCTCCACTAACCCACTGCTGCTCTTCCTCCTCTGCAGACGGCTGAGAGAGGTGGGTCGATACTCTGTCCCAGAGCTCTCCTCATCAGACTCAGAGAAACTGGCAGTGTACTTCAGTGGGTCTGGTATCACCTGCCGAGGCTTCTTGATTGTTGGCACATATTCCTCATCAGTTGACGGCTTTCCTGTCCCTGACAGGTGAGGTCTTTTTTTCCCTTCTCCCTTAGAAGCACCTGTCCTCTGGTCTTTCTTATTCTTGCCAGCAATTTTAGCTGAATAGTTGGAGAGAGGGTCATATTCCATGTCTGTGGATGGTTTAGAATTATCCACTGTGTACTTGTTCTTGGAGGACGCATTAGTGGAGTATTTAGGACTAGTAGGGGGAGAGGGTAGATGAGGAGTTCGTGTTCGAGGAGCAGGCTTTTTCAAAGCTGTTTTGGTAACTGAGGTGGGCACATATTCCATGGAGCTGGCATGGTTGTCCTTGCTGTCAGAGTCCAAGGTGTACTTACTGGAGCGAGGGGTGGGGTTGTAATCTGCTGTTGTAGTCATCTGATAACTGCCTGGGTCATACGCCAAGTGGGATGCCACGGCCGGTAGTTTTGGCCAGTTAGCCATCACTTTGGGGGAACTGGTGGTAGGGTCATATTCCTGGTCCCCAGTTCCTGAGAGTGGTTTTGGCACCACTTTGGGGGAACTGGCAGTAGGGTCATATTTTTTGTCCCCAGTTTGAGAGAGTGGTTTCGGCTGTTTCGCCAACACTTTGGGAGAACTGGCAGAAGGGTCATATTCCTGGTCTCCGATTCGTGAGAGCTTCTTCTTTTCCCGCTCCACCTCACTGCGTACCTCCTCGATGGCACGGTTGACCAACTCAAGCTCGAGGGCACCCATGTCCACTGTTGCAGCAGCAGGCTCCCCATTCTGTTGCGCCTCTGGTCTTACTACCTCTGGGTTGAATGGGTCATAGCCACCTTGCTCTGAAGAAAGCCATTAAGATACCAATTAGGATTAGCAAATTGTCAATAATTTTCTATGGTAAGTATAATGCACAGTTTTACAGTACTCTTAACAGTTCAGTTGAATATGTTATGTCTTTACCTTGCATAGAAATAAGGTTTCAAATGCCATTGTCAACAAACCTGACTTCAGACAACACGCAGAACCATTCAGAGTTCAAAGGGTTAACATCAGGACACCACTTACTTCACTCTGACTTTACTAGCTAGCTAATGGTAATGCAGCTAAAACGAATTACACAGTATAGCCGATTGAGGATTTATTTAATGTACAAGATGTGACGTTATCAACCCCTCAGTAAGGCTGAAACATGTTTTATATATTTCACAATGGTTAACACATTAGCTTTAGCTTCAATACTTGCACATTTAGTTAAACACTGTAGCTAACGTTATGCAGCCACTGCGACATCAATAAACATTGGATAGCTAGCTAACATAGCGAAGTTATAGGAATACAAAATAAATGCAAGTCACCCTTTTGGTTGGAGTAAAGTTCTTTTGATTTTCTAGTGTAATTTGATCCATAAGACGCACGTCTATGTTTGCTGTGTCTGAAGTGACAGTATGGTCTGTTGCACCCATATTTGCCGCTTTCCTCGTTGTAGCTATCCGTGTAAAACGGGCAGTCAATTCCACGGAAGAAACCGGTGGATCTCAGCATAGTCTTCCCAGACCTCTCTCATACCCGCAGAATCGAGACCGACAATTTGGTGTCGTAGTTCGTGTTTGAGTTGTAATAAATCGAGAAGAATCCACTTGTCTTCACATAAATAGGTCCATGTAAAACAACAATACAGCGTCCCTACGACGCCATGTTGGATGGTTAAAAAAAAGCTGTCGCGAGAAGCCCCACGTCGCACAAATCCACGTCATTGAGAATACCAAGTATTTGCCTGTGCAAGTTCAGGCCAAGGCAATGCGAGCATGTGGGTGTAAGAAAACTACCCACAGCATACTTTTGTCGTTTCATTTCTCACCTTCAAAATACGTTAACATTTGCCATCTCATTGTGTAAACGTGACTAAGGACTTAAAGTGACTATGAACATTAACAGTTCACCCTGCTACCTCAGCCTCGCTGACGCTTAACTACACAGGTGTTGGCAAGACTAGCGACCTCAAGCTTCTGTTAAGAATGTTTTAGCGCACAGTAAATAACCTTTGAAGTCTGTGTAGCTTGACTTGAGACCCAGTAGTCAGGTCAGCCTAATTTGTTCAGTTCTCCTCCTGGTGTTTACACAGGCAGCCAGATGCTGATTATTTTCTCTCACTAATTGGTCTATTGACCAATCAGATCTGAAAGAAATCTGTGATTAGACAAAATACCAATTAGTGGGAGGGGGGAAAAAAAATCAGAATTGGGCTGCATGTGTAAACGCTGCCTAAGTGGGCTGCAGCATTCTATAGCTTAATACCTGTGACTCAGATCTGAGTTTAAGATGAAAGAAACCAGACCATGAAGAAAGTGTTTATTTCACAAGTTTATTTTTTCCAGTCCTTATATGGTAATCAGAACAGCTGATATCTTGATGAGAAACTGCACTCTTCCTAATCAAAACATATGTAGGTAGGCCTATAGGAAAACGAAAAATGTGTTTACCAGAATTACACTGATTTGAGAGATTGAAACAGATGTTACCACATTCAATCTACCAAAAAAAAGGTCACGTATGGCATCAAAATACACACATTTACTTTGTCTGATTCTTCAAGCAGGTTTTTGTTGCCAAAATTGTTTTGGCCAAATGAGTTTAGACATAATACGACATCAATCGAGGATATGGGTCTATAAAATCAATATAACCATAAACAATTCATTATCATCTGTTAACACACAAAATGGTTATGCACGCAGTAACCCAACCATACCTTCCTGAGCTGAACCTCAAAGTCACCAACTCGCATACGAGGCCAGCTCTGCCCTTTTATACATGTTCTTCACCTGTTGCGCCCAACTGATCAATTAAACCAAACAATTATGCAAATTGTTTGGTATAGCCAGCCCTACAATACATTTGTCCAAAATAGAGTAGGGCAAATGGGAACCTTTGAGCATATTTTGAGTCTATAAAAAGCGCTATGGGCTATGTAGACCTAATAATAATACATTAGAATGTATTCAACTTTTATAGCGCTTTTCTATTATCAGGGCTATGCATAGGCTATTAATTAGACTATAAGGAACAAACACTTTTTCATGATAGACATTCAAGTAAATAAGTAGCTCAAGAGCAAATGCATGCATTTTATTACTGTGTATAGTTGTCTTTGACTTTGCTTGAAATAGTTATTGTGTGTCTACTGTGTCACAAATAAGAACGCAATACGCAATAGTTTATGACGCTTAGAGCGCTCCAGTGTGTGTTCTTGCTGAATTTTCTCTCTGTTAAACCAAGCTTCAAACGCACCATTAACGGGGCAAATTCTGAACACAAAATGTAGCAGGCTAGCTAGATGATGGTTTCCATCGCCAATATGTTTGCTACCGCAAATAATGATTTCAGCAATGGTGTGCATGTCTCTTCACGGCCTCTGTTCCTGGGTCTTGATGTGGCAATCCTTATCAAGACCATTGTGATTTTATTCTGCTCGGGCCTCATACTGTGGTGCTTATGGGATCTATGGAGAAGAAAGGATGAAGACTTCGATGACAATGATTTTTTGTAAGTTTAGAAACATGTTTTGTTTGTGTGTATGTGTGTGTGTGTGTGTGTGTGAGAGAGAGAGAGAGAGAGAGAGAGAGAGAGAGAGAGAGAGAGAGAGAGAGAGAGAGAGAGAGAGAGAGAGAGAGGGGAGAGAGAGAGAGAGGGAGTGTGTGTGTGCTCTAGCCAACACTTAAGTAATTTTCTCTTCAAAAAATGTTTTTACTAATATCAGTGATATCTTTTCTCACAAGGGACATGCTGAAGGATTTGACCACCCAGAGCTACACCCTATACAGTAGCTGCTTAGACCTTGTGAATGAACTGGATGATCTGCTGGAGAACACTGTGCACAAGGTCAGCTGTAGGAGCAGAAGACAGAGGAAGCCAAGGCAGCAGCGGTCTCAAGATTCCTACGACACGGCCAGTGAACTGGATACAAAGAGAAAACCTTCATTTTCCTCCAAACGTCATGTCGAGTTACTGGCTGACTGCAAACAGTGCAGGTCTATGCACCTGTGTAACAACGATGGTGGCAGGTGCGTCGACATCAGAGTGGACACTCCAGAGTCCAGAAACAAAACCACCACCAGCAGTAAGACTGAGGACAGCTTTTGGCCTCTGAACATTATGGGTTCCTCTGATTCTATCAGCTCATTTACCTCCTGGTCCTCCCTCAGCTCCTCAACATCCAGTCTATCCACTCTTGTGCCTGCAAGATCTGAGATGAGTGAAGCGATCCATGCTCCACCAGTGGTTTCCAAGGATGAGCCATGCTCTACTAACAAAGGTCCTGCTGGCAGGTCAGAGTTGAATAACCCACTGTCAGTAGAATTGCAGGGGAGGCACGGGCTAGAGCACAGTATCCGCAAAGAGGCCACAAAGAGGATTCCTGAGCTTGTTTTCAATGTTGAAGAGGAAAAACATCAACCTATGGTGTGTGACAAAGTTACAGATCCCGAACAGCACAACGCAAAGACCACATTTCAAAAAAGTCTTGCCATGTTTGAATATCTTATTAAAATCGAGGAAAAATCTTTTGGCAAATTATCAAAAGTGAACACTACTGATATATCCTGGGTGGCCTTCAATGATCAGAAAGCTCAGAAACGGGAAAAGATGGACCTCTTGTCTAAGCCACAGGGAAATGCTCGTCCTAAGAGGTTGGTGAAGAAGCTAGTCGGACCAGGTATTCGCATCCCTATAACCAGAGTGAAACATGTTTTATTAATAGAAAAGGCATCCATTCAACTTCTTGAGATGAACCTGAAACAGAAGCGTTTGGCAAATGTATTGGGAGCGACAACCATCTTCAGCAAGTCCATGGAACTGATCACACCCGAAGAAACTCCTCAGCCTAAGGAAGTGACATCATCAGAGGTAGAGTTGGAATTGAATTGCTCTAAGACACTTTTCATCAGCAAAGAAATGAGAGACAAGCTAGAGTTCCACATCAAACGCAAGACAATCCAACACCTCTGGGGTCTGCCTCAGGTGGTGCCAAAGTCTATTGATGCCCTCTTTCCCAAGGCACCAAAGATAGACCGGAGCAGAGTTTTCCCAAAGCCCAAGTATGACATTGAGGTGATGACAAGTGACTTGCCGTTTTTGACTGACGAACAGAAAGAGGCTTTAGAGGGCAATGTGAGGAAAAAGAAGGCTCACAAAAACTGGGGTTACCCAAAACGGATAATGGACTCTCTGAAGGCATTTGAGGTTCCTGAGGGTGTGGCCAAAGACCTGGACAAGAGACCTCGCCCTGTAGCCAAAGTCCAACACCCCCCAGCGGCCTCTAAGGTTAAGGATATCCCTGTGGAGCCCAAAGAGCCTCAGTCATCAGCTACATCCGAAACCAACGACCTCAAAGAAATGAGTAATAAACAACAGAACAAGCAGAACAACTCCCACAACCTATTAGAATCCAGCACCGCTAAGATTCAAGAAAGAGGACTTCCCAAAGTAACTTTTGGGCATTTTTCTAAGAAGTGTTTCCATTCCGAGTATCCAGTACTCACAACGTTTTTGAAATTTGGATCCAATCTAAATAAATATTCACTACACAAAGGCTCCAATGTGCACAGAGAGTTGATTGCAGGGAGCACAGAAGGGGAGGGAAGAGACAAGGCATCCCCATCTCCACAGACACAGACTACCTGTCTGTCAGAGCAGCCATCAGTGTCAACCAGCAGACCCTGCAGGAAGGAAAATCTTTTTTTTAATCACTGTGAGTACCAACATTAAAAGTTTACTCTATGGCTGATACAATGTAATGTTATCATTCAAAGAAATTTTGCCATTTAGTAATAATTTCTTATTTCCCCTCAACAGGAGTCCTGAAGGAAGAACATATTTTTCCCTCAACAGGAGTCCTCTTTCTAAAGAAAGAATACTTTATTTTGACCAACATCAAATAAATACAGATATTATTTAGCATTTATCCCTTGATTCTGTGCAATATTTTTAGGCGAATGAAGTAGTTTCAGAAAGTAAACACTAGGGGGAAACATACTCTTAGGATTTGAGCACTGCTCTAACTGTACTTAGCTAGATATAAACACTCCTACATATTTATTTGGACAGCAGTGCTTGACTTGGACTGAAATAGGTGACGGTACTCATTTTGGGTGCCGGTACTGTTTATATTTAGGTGCAGGAGCTGTGGGAGCTCTGAGGTACCGGAAAATCACCTTTATAATAAAGCATTGCATGCATATCATTGCATTTGCGAAGTGGTCTAGACTAGAGGAGTAGAGGTACAGTACCAGTCAAAAGTTTGGACACACCTACTCTTTCAAGGGTTTTTCTTAATTTTTTACTATTTTCTACATTGTAGAATAATAGTGAAGACATCAAAACTATGAAATAACACATATGGAATCATGTAGTAACCAAAGAAGTGTAAAACAAATCAAAACATATTTTATATTTGAGATTCTTCAAAGTAGCCACCCTTTGCCTTGATGACAGCTTTGCACACTCTTGGCATTCTCTCAACCAGCTTACATTTACATTTACATCATTTAGCAGACGCTCTTATCCAGAGCGACTTACAAATTGGTGCATTCAACTTATGATAGCCAGTGGGACAACCACCTTTTTTAAATAATTGTTTTTTAAATGGGGGATGGGGGAAGAAGGATTACTTTATACTATTCCAGGTATTCCTTAAAGAGGTAGGGTTTCAAGTGTCTCCGGAAGGTGGTCAGTGACTCCGCTGTCCTGGCGTCGTGGGGGAGCTTGTTCCACCATTGGGGTGCCAGAGCAGCGAATAGCTTTGACTGGGCTGAGCGGGAACTGTGCTTCCGTAGAGGTAGGGGAGCTAGCCAGAGGTGGATGAACGTAGTGCCCTCGTTTGGGTGTAGGGTCTGATCAGAGCCTGAAGGTAAGGAGGTGCCGTTCCTCTCACAGCTCCGTAGGCAAGCACCATGGTCTTGTAGTAGATGCGAGCCTCAACTGGAAGCCAGTGGAGTGTGCGGAGGCACGGGGTGACATGAGAGAACTTGGGAAGACGGGCTGCAGCGTTCTGGATAAGTTGTAGGGGTTTAATGGCACAGGCAGGGAGCCCAGCCAACAGCGAGTTGCAGTAATCCAGACGGGAGATGACAAGTGCCTGGATTAGGACCTGTGCCGCTTTCTGTGTAAGTTAGGGTCGTACTCTGCGAATGTTGTAGAGCATGAACCTGCAGGATCGGGTCACCGCTTTGATGTTAGCGGAGAACGACAGGGTGTTGTCCAGGGTCACGCCAAGGTTCTTTGCACTCTGGGAGGAGGACACAATGGAGTTGTCAACCGTGATGGCGAGATCATGGAGCGGGCAGTCCTTCCCCGGGAGGAAGAGCAGCTCCGTCTTGCCGAGGTTCAGCTTGAGGTGGTGATCCGACATTCACATTGATATGTCTGCCAGACATGCAGAGATGCGATTCGCCACCTGGTTATCAGAAGGGGGAAAGGAGAAAATTAATTGTGTGTCGTCTGTGTAGCAATGATAGGAGAGACCATGTGAGGATATGACAGAGCCAAGTGACTTGGTGTATAGAGAGAATAGGAGAGGGCCAGGAACTGAGCCCTGGGGGGCACCAGTGGTGAGAGCACGTGGTGCGGAGACAGATTCTCGCCACGCCACCTGGTAGGAGCGACCTGTCAGGTAGGACGAAATCCAAGAGAGAGCAGCGCCGGAGATGCCCAACTCGGAGAGGGTGGAGAGGAGGATCTGATGGTTCACAGTATCAAAGGCAGCGGATAGGTCTAGAAGGATAAGAGCAGAGGAGAGAGAGTTAGCTTTAGCAGTGCGGAGAGCCTCCGTGACACAGAGAAGAGCAGTCTCAGTTGAATGACCAGTCTTGAAACCTGACTGGTTTGGATCAAGAAGGTCATTCTGAGAGAGATAGCAGGAGAGTTGGCTAGAGACGGCACGCTCAAGAGTTTTGGAGAGAAAAGAAAGAAGGGATACTGGTCTGTAGTTGTTGACATCAGAGGGATCGAGTGTAGTTTTTTGAGGAGGGGTGCAACTCTCGCTCTCTTGAAGACGGAAGGGACATGGCCAGCGGTCAAGGATGAGTTGATGAGCGAGGTGAGGTAAGGGAGAAGGTCTCCGGAAATGGTCTGGAGAAGAGAGGAGGGGATAGGGTCAAGCGGGCAGGTTGTTGGGCGCCCGGCCGTCACAAGTCGCAAGATTTCATCTGGAGAGAGAGGGGAGAAAGAAGTCAAAGCATAGGGTAGGGCAGTGTGAGCAGGACCAGCGGTGTCATTTGACTTAATAAATGAGGATCGGATGTCGTCAACCTTCTTTTCAAAATGGTGACGAAGTCATCCACAGAGAGGGAGGAGGGAGGGGGAGGAGGAGGAGGATTCAGCAGGGAGGAGAAGGTGGCAAAGAGCTTCCTAGGGTTAGAGGCAGAGGCTTGAAATTTAGAGTGGTAGAAAGTGGCTTTAGCAGCGGAAACAGAGGAAGATAATGTAGAGAGGAGGGAGTGAAAAGATGACAGGTCCGCAGGGGGTCTAGTTTTCCTCCATTTCCGCTCGGCTGCCCGGAGCCCTCTTCTGTGAGCTCGCAATGAGTCGTCAAGCCATGGAGCAGGAGGGGAGGACCGAGCCGGCCGGGAGGATAGGGGACATAGAGAGTCAAAAGATGCAGAAAGGGAGGAGAGGAGGGTTGAGGAGGCAGAATCAGGAGATTGGAGGGAGAAGGATTTAGCAGAGGGAAGAGATGATAGGATGGAAGAGGAGAGAGTAGTGGGAGAGAGAGAGCGAAGGTTGCGACGGCACATTAACATCTGAGTAGGGGCAGAGTGAGTAGTGTTGGAGGAGAGCGAGAGAGAAAAGGATACAAAGTAGTGGTCGGAGACTTGGAGGGGAGTTGCAGTGGGATTAATAGAAGAACAGCATCTAGTAAAGATGAGGTCAAGCGTATTGCCTGCCTTGTGAGTAGGGGGGGACGGTGAGAGGGTGAGGTCAAAAGAGGAAAGGAGTGGAAAGAAGGAGGCAGAGAGAAATGAGTCAAAGGCAGACGTAGGGAGGTTAAAGTCACCCAGAACTGTGAGAGGTGAGCCATCCTCAGGAAAGGAACTTATCAAGGCGTCTTGATAAGTGTGCCTTGAATTCTAAATAAATCACAGAGAGTGTCACCAGCAAAGCAGCCCACACCATAACACCTCCTCCTCCATGCTTCACGGTGGGAACCACACATGCGGAGATCATCCATTCACCTACACTGCATCTCACAAAGACACGGCGGTTGGAACCAAAAATCTCAAATTTGGACTCCGGTCTAATGTCCATTGCTCGTGTTTGTTGGCCCAAGCAAGTCTCTTCTTCTTGGTGTCCTTTAGCAGTGGTTTCTTTGCAGAAATTCGACCATGAAGGCCTGATTCACGCATTCTCCTCTGAACAGTTGGTGTTGAGATGTGTCTGTTACTTGAACTCTTTGAAGCATTTATTTGGGCTGCAATCTGAGGTGCAGTTAATTGCCGATTTCTGAGGCAGTACATCCAACCGGCCTCACAACCGCAAACATTTTACATTTTAGTCATTTAGCAGACGCTCTTATCCAGAGCGACTCACAGTTAGTGAGTGCATACATTTTCATACTGGCCCCCCGTGGGAAACGAACCCACAACCCTGTCGTTGCATACGCCATGCTCTACCAACTGAGCTACAAGGGACTACGTGTAACACGCCAGTCCAGGACATCTATATCCGGCTTCTTCACCTGCAGGATAATCTGAGACCAGCCACCCGGACAGCTGATGAAACTGCAGAGTATTTCTGTCTGTAATAAAGCACTTTTGTGGGGGGAAATTTATTCTGATTGGCTGGGCCTGGCTCCCCAGTGGGTGGTCCTATGCACTCCCAGGCCCACCCATGGCTGCACCCCTGCCCAGTCATGTGAAATCCATTGATTAGGGCCTAATGAATTTATTTCAATTGACTGATTTCCTTTTATGAACTGTAACTTCGTAAAATCGTTGAAATTGTCTCATGTTGCATTCATATTTTTGTTCAGTATAAAAGGCGAGAGATAGGCTTTTGGCACTAGCACATCCGCCATCGCCGGTGAAACTGGAAAGCTTTTTTAGGACTATAATTTCCCCCTATATTGTACAATATGTGAGTCTCCTCCACACACTTAGGTCTAGGCTATTGATGGATTCAAGATGAGATCGTTTTTAATGATCTCACATTCTCAGTTTGTCAGTGTCAAAGTAGCCTGACATTTCAATCATTGGTGCGGTATTAAAAAAGATTCTGCTGAAGTCTCCAGTCATGTAAAATTACATCGAATTGCCTGAAATGCGTATATACAAGGCCACATTTTTCCCCGACCCTAGGCTTCAAAAAAGATTCTGCAAGTGCCTCTACTCTACTGCTCTAGTCTAGACCACTACGCAAATGCAATGATATACATGCAATGCTTTACTATAAAGGTGATTTTCCGGTATTTCAGAGCTCCCCAGGTCACCCCCCCACACTCACTTTATATTCCGGAACCTCCCGATTTACAAATTAAGCACTGGGCATAAGTATTTGGACAAATTCACTTATAGTGTATTACATTTTGTCAAAAGTTTAGGATTTGGTCCCGTAGGCCTATTCCTAGCACGCGGTGACTACATAATTCTTGTGACTCTACAAACTTGTTAAATGCTGCTAGTGAAAACCTTGATGACCTTGTACCTAGCCGGTGGGGATTCCGGTGGGGTACTGGGGGTGGCAGTGCTGGCAACACTGGCTGCAGTAACCCATGGGGAGGGGGTCACACTCGGACAATCAGAGAGGAGGCATTTTATTGTGGCCCTGGTGGCACAAAATAATCAAAGGTCTGACTGCACAGAGATGCTGGGGAAAATGGTCACAACGGGGGACCCACATGTGTGTGTTTCATGGGGGGTGGATCTCCATCACCTAGGACTTTACATTGGTTCATAAAATCTCACATTTTAGCAAATGTGTTGCTCAATCTTGCATGCTTTCTCAAACAGCTGTAACTGTATATGCATTCGTAAATCAGGTCCTTTCTTGAGTTGGGCTCTGGGATGTAACAACTTATGGTTGATTGTGGGGGAAAGGGGTTGAGTGTGTAAGAGTGTGTGTGTGTGTCTGTATGTATCCCACATCTGTTGCAATGGGGTAAGGATGTTAGGGATTGTTTGCTAAAATAATAATTGCTTGACAAAAATGTAATGTAATGCAATGGCAATCCTGGTTATAGGTAACAATCCTTTGCATGAACTGCCAACATTATTACGCATATTAATTCTTAATGATGGAAATTAAGATACGCAAGATATTTGAATATATATATATATATATATATATTATAGCTATATATAAAGCAAATTGAGGTGAGAGCATTGGAAATACTTTTAGAGGTTGATCTGCTTCTGTTCTGTGGGTGGCACTGTGTACTGTTTTCGAAGGATGGGGCCTAGGGATCCGGGGGGATGGGGGTGGTCTGCAGGTCACTGGGATGGGGAGGGGCTTTAGCGGGTGGAATAGTGGAGGACAATTGGAGGGTTACTTAGTAGCAATGCAAATATCACTATGGTACTTTTTAATGGTACATTTACAAACATATATTATGCTAAATAGATTTGAAACTTGTATTTCATTATAGTAAATGGTGAAATAAGTATAGCCAGTTATAATTGTAATGGCTTAGCAGATAATAAGAAAAGAAGAACAATATTTACCTGGCTCAAAGAGAAGGAATATAATATCTATTGTTTACAGGAAACTCATTCAACAATTTTAGATGAAGTTGTGTGGAAAAAGGACTGGGGGGGGGGCGAAATATACTTCTCCCATGGGCAAAGAAACTCAAAAGGGGTAATGATGTTAATTAACAGTCATTTTGATTTTGAATGTGCAAATTGTCCAAACAGATCCACAAGGTGATTTTAAATATGTTATTGGACCATAAACAGATATGGCTCATTAACCTTTACGGACCAAATAACGATGATCCACGCTTTTTTGAAAATATATATAATACATTATTAACCCTACAAGCAATACAATACTCTATTATTATGGTGGGAGATTATAATACTGTTTTAAATACCTCAATGGACCTTAAAGGAAATCACACTACAAACTATCACCCGCATCCTCTTAAGGAAATCATGAATGTCATGGATATATTGGAACTAGTGGATATATGGAGGCTTAAATATCCTGACCTAGTGAGATATACATGGCGGAGGCTCAATCAAGCTAGTCGTCTTCACTTATTTCTTATGTCATTCTCGTTGGCACCAAAAGTTTAAAAAGTGTTGATAGGGGACAGAATGCGGTCGGACCATCAGATAATAGTCATACAGTGGCTTGCCAAAGTATTCACCCCCCTTGGCATTTTTCCTATTTTGTTGCCTTACAACCTAGAATTAAAATTGATTTTGGGGGGGGGGTTGTATCATTTGATTTACACAACATTCCTTTGAAGATGCAAAATATTTTTTTGTGTGAAACAAACAACAAATAAGACAAAAAAACAGAAAACTTGAGCGTGCATAACTATTAACCCCCCCAAAGTCAATACTTTGTAGAGCCACCTTTTGCAGCAATTACAGCTGCAAGTGTCTTGGGGTATGTCTCTATAAGCTTGGTACATCTAGCCACTGGGATTTTTTCCCATTCTTCAAGGCAAAACTGCTCCAGCTCCTTCAAGTTGGATGGGTTCCGCTGGTGTACGTCAATCTTTAAGTCATACCACAGATTCTATATTGGATTGAGGTCTGGGCTTTGACTAGGCCATTCAAAGACATTTAAATGTTTCCCCTTAAACCACTTGAGTGTTGCTTTAGCAGTATGCTTAGGGTCATTGTCCTGTTGGAAGATGAACCTCCGTCCCAGTCTCAAATCTCTGGAAGACTGAAACAGGTTTCCCTCAAGAATTTCCCTGTATTTAGCGCCATCCATCATTCCTTCAATTCTGACCAGTTTCCCAGTCACTGCCGATGAAAAACATCCCCACAGCATGATGCTGCCACCACCATGCTTCACTGTGGGGATGGTGTTCTCGGGGTGATGAGAGGTGTTGGGTTTGCGCCAGACATAACGTTTTCCTTGATGGCCAAAAAGCTAAATTTTAGTCTCATCTGACCAGAGTACCTTCTTCCATATGTTTGGGGAGTCTCCCACATGGCTTTTGGCGAATACCAAATGTGTTTGCTTATTTTTTTCTTTAAGCAATGGCTTTTTTCTGGCCACTCTTCCGTAAATCCCAGCTCTGTGGAGTGTACGGCTTAAAGTGGTCCTATGGACAGATACTCCAATCTCCGCTGTGGAGCTTTGCAGCTCCTTCAGGGTTATCTTTGGTCTCTTTGTTGCCTCTCTGATTAATGCCCTCCTTGCCTGGTCCATGAGTTTTGGTGGGCGGCCCTCTCTTGGCAGGTTTGTTGTGGTGCCATATTCTTTCTATTTTTTAATAATGGATTTAATGGTGCTCCGTGGGATGTTCAAAGTTTCAGATATTTTTTTATAACCCAACCCTGATCTGTACTTCTCCACAACTTTGTCCCTGACCTGTTTGGAGAGCTCTTTGGTCTTCATGGTGCCGCTTGCTTGGTGGTGCCTCTTGCTTAGTGGTGTTGCAGACTCTGCGGCCTTTCAGAACAGGTGTATATATACTGAGATCATGTGACACTTAGATTGCACACAGGTGAACTTTATTTGACTAATTATGTGACTTCTGAATGTAATTGCTTGCACCAGATCTTATTTAGGGGCTTCATAGCAAAGGGGGTGAATACATATGCACGCACCACTTTTCCTTTATTTACTTTTTAGAATATTTTGAAACAAGTTTTTTTTTTCATTTTACTTCACCAATTTGGACTATTTTGTGTATGTCCATTACATGAAATCCATATAAATAAAAATCCATTTAAATTACAGGTTGTAATGCAACAAAATAGGAAAAACACCAAGGGGGATGAATACTTTTGCAAGGCACTGTATACACTACCGGTCAAAGGTTTTAGAACACAGACTGCCAAGAGTGTGCAAAGCTGTCATCAAGGCAAAGGGTGTCTATTTGAAGAATCTCAAATATAAAATATATTTTGATTTGTTTAACACTCTTTTGGTTACTACATGATTCCATATGTGTTATTTCATAGTTTTGATGTCTTCACTGTTATTCTATAATGTAAAAAATAGTAAAAATAAAGAAAAACCCATTAACTTTTGACTGGTAGTGTATATTTGCAAAACAATATATGGGGGATTGGAAGTGATACAGACAATTACATTGATGGAAGCTAAAATCTATGTGCAATATTAAAGCAGATCTACCCCCTAAAAAATAAATAAATAAATAACAAATACAAATGTAAAACTTGTTAAATGCATTTGCAGTTTGTTTTGGTTGTGTTTCGGACTGGTTGAGCCCAATAGAAATTGATGGTAAATAGTGTATTGTGTCATTTTAGAGTAACTTTTATTGTAAATAAGAATGGAATATGTTTCTGAACACTTCTGCATTAATGTGGATGCTACCATGATTACGGATAATCAATCAATCGTGTATAATGATGAGTGAGAAAGTTACAGATGCACAAATATCATGCCCCCAAACATGCTCTCACCATTACCAATAACATGGGAGGTCTTTTTGGGGGGGGGGGGTATGATATTTATGCCACTGTAACTTTCTCACTCACTTATTCACGATTCATTAATGATTATCCGTAATACATTGTTAATTACAGCTGTGAGTCTTTCTGGGTAAGTCTCCAAGAGATTTCCACACCTGGATTGCACAACATTTGCCCATTATTCTTTTCAAAATTCTTCAAGCTCTGTAAAATTGGTTGTTGATCATTGCTAGACAACCATTTTCAGCTCTTGCCATAGATTTTCAAGTAGATTTAAGTCAAAACTGTAACTTGGCCACTCAGGAACATTCACTTTAATCTTGGTAAGCAACTCCAGGGTAGATTTGGCCTTGTGTTTTAGGTTACTGTCCTGCTGAAAGGTGAATTGATCTCCCAGTGTCTGGTGGAAAGCAGACTGAACCAGGTTTTCCTCTAGGATTTTGCCTGTGCGTAGCTCCATTCCATTTATTTTTTATCCTGATTTTTGTCCCCAGTCCTTAACGATTACAAGCATACCAATAACATGATGCAGCCACCACTATGCTAAAAAATATGGAGAGTGGTACTCACTGTTGCTTGTTGTAATGTGTTGTATTGCATTTGCCCCAAACATAACAATTATTGTTCAGGACAAAAAGGGAATTGTTTTGCCACATTTTTTGCAGTATTACTTTAGTGCCTTGTTGCAAACAGGATGCATGTTTTGGAAACAATGTATTCTGTACAGGCTTCCTTCTTTTCACTCTGTCAATTAAGTTAGTATTGTGGAGTAACTACAATGTTGTTGACCCATCCTCAGTTTTCTCCTATCACAGCCATTAAACTCTGTAACTGTTTCAAAGTCACCATTGACCTCATTGTGAAATCACTGAGCGGTTTCCTTCCTCTCCGGCAATGTCACGGTTTCGGCCGAGGCTGCCTCTCTCCCTTGTTCGGGCAGGCTTCGGCGTTCGTTGTCTCCGGAATACTAGCTGCCACCGTTGTATGTTTCATGTTCGTTTGCTTTTGTCTGATTGTTGTCACACCTGTTATCATTTAGTGTCATTAGTGTCCTATTTAGTTCTCGTTGTGTTTGTCAGGTGTTGTGTGTTATTGATTTTGGTCTGTCGTGTGTTGGGCTTATTTTCGCCCTTTCGCTCGGTTGAGCTTTCCTCCACTGCGTTGGAGCGTTTCGCACCTGTTAGTGCACTTGTTGCTATTTCGCCTTCGTGCGTATTTTTGCCTTCGGGCAAGTGTTGTTATTTTTCCTGTTTGGAGATTAACTAAAGTTGTTTGGACTATCCTTCGGTGTTCTGCGTTTGATTCCACCACTCCACCCACCTACAGCACGCGTGACAGAATAACACACCAATAATGGAATCAGCAGGAGCCGCAGCAGCCCAGACGACGCTGGAGGACCAGGTTCGGGAACAACGGGACCAGATCCTGCAGATGGGGACCGCACTGCAGGAGGTGATCACCACCACCCGAGGCTGGGGACGCCTCCACCACCACCCTCCCTGCCAGCACCATCGGCCAGTCCGCCCATTCCTGCACCGGAATCCCGAGGAGTCCGACTCTCGCTCCCGAGGGCCTACGACGGAACCGCGGCCGGGTGTCAGGGATTCCTTCTCCAGGTGGAGCTGTACCTGGCCACCGTGCACCCGGCGCCCTCGGGACATGAGAGCGTGTCCGCCCTGATCTCCTGCCTTTCCGGGAAGGCATTGGAATGGGCCAACGCGGAGTGGAGGAGGATCGACGCGGACACCATCACGTACGACGAGTTCTCCCGCCGCTTCAGGGCAGTGTTTGACCATCCCCCGGAGGGGAAAGCGGCGGGGGAGCGTCTGGTCTTCCTCCGGCAGGGGAGGAGGAGTGCCCAAGAGTTCGCCCTCGAATTCCGTACTCTAGAGGCAGATGCAGGGTGGAATGATCGGGCTCTCGTCGATCACTACAGATGTAGTCTACGAGAGGACGTCCGTCGGGAGCTGGCTTGTAGGGACACCAGCCTCTCGTTCGACCAGTTGGTCGACATGTCCATCAGGCTGGATAACCTACTAGCTACCCGCGGACGTCCCGAGGGGGGTCCGTCCATTTCACCCTCCAGCGCCTCCGAGCCGTGTCCCATGGAGCTCGGGGGCGCTGGCGCTAGAGAGAGGAGGGGTCGGCTTACTAGGGGGTCCATCCCCTGCACCAACTGTGGTCGGGGAGGACACACCGCGGCTAGGTGCTGGGGATGGCCTCCTAGGGGAGAGGACGACAGGTCCCGCACTGGGGATTCCTTCCAGGTGAGTAGGCGCCCCACTCACCCAGAGCTCTCTGTTGCACATTTTTGTATACCTGTGAGTTTTCCACAGGTAGCACCTCATTCCCAGCATAAGGCGCTGGTAGATTCAGGCGCGGCTGGGAATTTTGTTGATAAGAAGTTTTGTTTAGCCTTAGGGATTCCCCTTCTTCCTGTTGATGTCCCTTTCCCCGTTCATGCCCTAGATAGCCGTCCGTTGGGTGCGGGCTTGATCAGGGAGGTCACTGCGCCACTTAGGATGTGTGCGCAGGGGGGTCATCAGGAGATGATTCAGCTATTTCTGATTGACTCTCCTGCGTATCCGGTGGTGCTGGGCATGCCCTGGTTGAGTACCCATAACCCATTTATTTCGTGGCAGGAGAGGGCTCTGATGGAGTGGTCTGCCCAGTGTGTGGGTCGATGTTTGGGCGTTTCCGTAGGGGCTACCTCGGTGGAGAGTCCAAACCAGGTGCCCGCATTGCACGTTCCCCCTGAGTATGGGGATTTGGCCATCGCGTTTAGTAAGTCGAGGGCGACGCGGTTGCCGCCCCATAGGCAGGGAGATTGTGCGATAGACCTCCAGGCAGGAGCTGCGCTCCCACGGAGCCATGTGTATCCTCTGTCTCAGGAGGAGAAGAAAGCTATGGAAACTTACATAGACGAATCTCTGAGACAAGGATACATACGGCCTTCCACTTCCCCTGCGTCCTCGAGTTTCTTTTTTGTGAAGAAGAAGGATGGGGGTTTACGCCCGTGCATCGATTACCGTGGTCTCAATCAGATCACGGTGAAGTACAGTTATCCACTCCCGCTGATTGCGACCATGACTGAGTCCTTGCATGGGGCGCGTTTCTTCACTAAATTAGATCTCAGGAGCGCGTACAACTTTGTGCGCATCAGGGAGGGCGATGAATGGAAGACAGCCTTTAGTACCACCTCGGGCCATTACGAGTATCTTGTCATGCCATACGGGTTGATGAACGCTCCGTCAGTTTTCCAATCATTCGTGGATGAGATCTTCAGGGACATGCAGGGGCAGGGGGTCGTGGTGTACATAGATGACATTCTCGTGTACTCGCCTACCCGTGTCGAGCATGTGGCCCTGGTGCGCAGAGTGTTGCGGAGGCTGGTGGAGCACGACCTGTATGTTAAGGCAGAGAAGTGTCTGTTTTTCCAGGAGTCGGTCTCCTTTTTGGGGTATCAGTTGTCTGCGTCAGGGGTGAGGATGGAGGTAGACCTGGTGTCAGCCGTGCGTAATTGGCAAACACCAACCACTGTGAAGGAGGTGCAGCAGTTTTTGGGGTTTGCGAATTACTACCGGAGGTTTATCCGGGGTTTTGGACAGGTGGCAGCTCCCATCACGTCTCTCTTGAAGGGGGGTCCGGTGCGTCTGCAGTGGTCTGCCGAGGCGGACAGGGCATTTGGGAGGCTGAAGGACCTGTTTACCTCGGCTCCAGTGCTGGCGCATCCGGATCCCTCTTTACCATTTCAGGTAGAGGTGGACGCGTCTGAGGCCGGTATTGGAGCCGTGCTTTCACAACGGTCAGGCGCGCCACCTAAACTCCGCCCCTGTGCCTTCTATTCCAAGAAGCTCAGTCCGGCGGAGCGAAACTATGACGTAGGGGACAGGGAGCTGTTAGCCGTGGTACAGGCCCTAAAGGTGTGGAGGCACTGGCTTGAGGGGGCTCAACACCCTTTCCTCATTTTGACGGACCACCGTAACCTGGAGTACATCCGGGCAGCGAGGAGGCTAAACCCTCGGCAGGCTAGATGGAATATGTTTTTGACCCGGTTTACATTTAAGATCACGTACATCCCTGGGTCACAGAACGGTAAGGCAGATGCGCTGTCTCGGCGGTATGACACGGAGGAGAGGTCCGTGGAGCCCACTCCCATACTGCCGGAGTCGTGTCTGGTGGCACCGGTAGTGTGGGAGGTCGATGCTGAGCTCGAGCGGGCGTTACGCACCGATCCTAGTCCACCACAGTGCCCGGAGGGTCGGAAGTACGTTCCGCTCGAGGTTCGGGATCGATTGATCTATTGGGCTCACACGTCACCCTCCTCTGGACACCCGGGTATCGGCCGGACAGTGCACTGTCTTAGTGCCAAGTACTGGTGGCCCACGTTGGCAAGGGATGTGAGGGTTTATGTTTCCTCCTGCTCGGTGTGCGCCCAGTGTAAGGCGCCTAGACATCTGCCTAGGGGTAAGTTACTACCCCTGCCCGTTCCACAACGACCATGGTCCCACCTCTCGGTGGATTTCCTTACTGACCTTCCTCCTTCACAGGGGAATACCACTATACTGGTCGTTGTGGACCGGTTTTCTAAGGCCTGTCGTTTGCTCCCCATGCCGGGCCTTCCTACCGCCCTGCAAACTGCCGAAGCCCTATTCACCCATGTGTTCCGGCACTACGGGGTACCCGAGGATATTGTGTCTGATCGGGGTCCCCAATTTACCTCCAGAGTCTGGAGGGCCTTTATGGAGCGGTTGGGGGTCTCGGTGAGCCTCACCTCGGGTTACCACCCGGAGAGTAATGGGCAGGTGGAACGTGTGAACCAGGATGTGGGTAGGTTTCTTAGAACATACTGCCAGGACCGGCCGGAGGAGAGGGCAAGGTACGTTCCCTGGGCCGAAATGGCCCAGAATTCCCTACGCCATTCCTCCACTAACCTAACCCCTTTCCAATGTGTGTTAGGTTACCAGCCGGTTCTGGCACCTTGGCAGCAGAGCCAGATCGAGGCTCCTGCGGTGGATGAGTGGGCGCGGCGCTCGGAGGAGACCTGGAACGCTGCACACGTCCACCTGCAGCGGGCCCTCCGACGTCATAAGGCGAGCGCCGATCTCCACCGCAGTGAGGGACCGGTGTACGCACCTGGTGATCGAGTCTGGCTCTCTACCAGAAACCTGCCCCTCCGCCTGCCCTGTCGGAAACTGGGTCGGCGGTTTGTAGGGCCATTTAAAGTCCTGGGAAGGTTGAACGAGGTGTGTTATAAATTACAACTACCTGTTGAATATAAAAGTATTAACCCCTCGTTCCATGTGTCCCTTCTCAGGCCGGTGGTAGCTGGCCCACTCCAAGAAAGTGAGATCAGGGAGACTCCTCCGCCCCCATTGGATATCGAGGGGGCACCGGCGTACTCCGTGAGGTCCATCTTGGATTCGAGACGTCGGATGGGGGGTCTCCAGTATCTAGTGGAGTGGGAGGGGTACGGTCCGGAGGAGCGGTGCTGGGTGCCGAGGAGAGACATTTTGGACCCGTCTCTCCTGACGGAATTCCATCGTGGGCACCCGACGCACCCTGCTCCGCGTCCTCCGGGTCGTCCCCGAGGCCGGAGTCGGCGCACGTCTGGAGCCGCGCGTCAAGGGGGGGGTACTGTCACGGTTTCGGCCGAGGCTGCCTCTCTCCCTTGTTCGGGCAGGCTTCGGCGTTCGTTGTCTCCGGAATACTAGCTGCCACCGTTGTATGTTTCATGTTCGTTTGCTTTTGTCTGATTGTTGTCACACCTGTTATCATTTAGTGTCATTAGTGTCCTATTTAGTTCTCGTTGTGTTTGTCAGGTGTTGTGTGTTATTGATTTTGGTCTGTCGTGTGTTGGGCTTATTTTCGCCCTTTCGCTCGGTTGAGCTTTCCTCCACTGCGTTGGAGCGTTTCGCACCTGTTAGTGCGCTTGTTGCTATTTCGCCTTCGTGCGTATTTTTGCCTTCGGGCAAGTGTTGTTATTTTTCCTGTTTGGAGATTAACTAAAGTTGTTTGGACTATCCTTCGGTGTTCTGCGTTTGATTCCACCACTCCACCCACCTACAGCACGCGTGACAGGCAAGTGAGTTAGGAAGGATGCCTGTATCTTTGTAGTGACTAGGTGTATTGACACACCATCCAAAGTGTAAGTACACTGAACAAAAATATAAACGCAACATGCAACAATTTCAAAGATTTGACTGAGTTATCAGTCAATTGCAATAAATGCATTATGCCCTAATCTATGGATTTCATATGGCTGGGCAAGGGCACAGCCACGGGAGAGCCAGGCCCAGCCAATCAGAATGAGTTTTTCTTTATTACAGACAGAAATCTGGTCTGCGGTTGTGAGTCCGTTTGGACATACTGCCAAAATCTCTAAAACAACGTTGGATGAGGCTTATGGTAGAGAAATTAACATTCAATTATCTGGCAACAGCTCTGGTGGACATTCCTGCTATCAGCATGCCAACTGAATGTTCCTTCAATACTTGAGACATCTGTGGCATTGTGTTGTGTAACAAAACTGCACATTTTAGAGTGGCCTTTTATTGTCCCCAGCATAAGGTGCACCTGTGTAATGATTGTGCTGTTTAATCAGCTTCTTGATATGCCACACCTGTCAGGTGGATCGATTATCTTGGCAAAGGAGAAATGCTTACTAACAGGGATGTAAACAAATTTGTACACAAAATTTGAGAGAAATAAGCTATTTTTTTGCTCATGAAACATGGGACCAACACTTTAGATGTTGTGTTTATATTTTTGTTCAGTATAATAACTTCACCATTCTCAAAGGGATATTTAATGTCTGCTTTTTTATTTTTTTACCAATAGGTGCCCTTCGTTGTGAGGCATTGGAAAACCTCCCTGGTCTTTGTGGTTGAATCTGTGATTGAAATGCACTGCTCAACTGAGGGACTGTACAGATACAGTGGGGAAAAAAAGTATTTAGTCAGCCACCAATTGTGCAAGTTCTCCCACTTAAAAAGATGAGAGAGGCCTGTAATTTTCATCATAGGTACACGTCAACTATGACAGACAAATTGAGAAAAGAAAATCCAGAAAATCACATTGTAGGATTTTTAATGCATTTATTTGCAAATTATGGTGGAAAATAAGTATTTGGTCACCTACAAACAAGCAAGATTTCTGGCTCTCACAGACCTGTAACTTCTTCTTTAAGAGGCTCCTCTGTCCTCCACTCGTTACCTGTATTAATGGCACCTGTTTGAACTTGTTATCAGTATAAAAGACACCTGTCCACAACCTCAAACAGTCACACTCCAAACTCCACTATGGCCAAGACCAAAGAGCTGTCAAAGGACACCAGAAACAAAATTGTAGACCTGCACCAGGCTGGGAAGACTGAATCTGCAATAGGTAAGCAGCTTGGTTTGAAGAAATCAACTGTGGGAGCAATTATTAGGAAATGGAAGACATACAAGACCACTGATAATCTCCCTCGATCTGGGGCTCCACGCAAGATCTCACCCCGTGGGGTCAAAATGATCACAAAAACGGTGAGCAAAAATCCCAGAACCACACGGGGGGACCTAGTGAATGACCTGCAGAGAGCTGGGACCAAAGTAACAAAGCCTACCATCAGTAACACACTACGCCGCCAGGGACTCAAATCCTGCAGTGCCAGACGTGTCCCCCTGCTTAAGCCAGTACATGTCCAGGCCCGTCTGAAGTTTGCTAGAGTACATTTGGATGATCCAGAAGAGGATTGGGATAATGTCATATGGTCAGATGAAACCAAAATAGAACTTTTTGGTAAAAACTCAACTCGTCGTGTTTGGAGGACAAAGAATGCTGAGTTGCATCCAAAGAACACCATACCTACTGTGAAGCATGGGGGTGGAAACATCATGCTTTGGGGCTGTTTTTCTGCAAAGGGACCAGGACGACTGATCCGTGTAAAGGAAAGAATGAATGGGGCCATGTATCGTGAGATTTTGAGTGAAAACCTCCTTCCACCAGCAAGGGCATTGAAGATGAAACGTGGCTGGGTCTTTCAGCATGACAATGATCCCAAACACACCGCCCGGGCAACGAAGGAGTGGCTTCGTAAGAAGCATTTCAAGGTCCTGGAGTGGCCTAGCCAGTCTCCAGATCTCAACCCCATAGAAAATCTTTGGAGGGAGTTGAAAGTCCGTGTTGCCCAGCGACAGCCCCAAAACATCACTGCTCTAGAGGAGATCTGCATGGAGGAATGGGCCAAAATACCAGCAACAGTGTGTGAAAACCTTGTGAAGACTTACAGAAAACGTTTGACCTGTCTCATTGCCAACAAAGGGTATATAACAAAGTATTGAGAAACTTTTGTTATTGACCAAATACTTATTTTCCACCATAATTTGTAAATAAATTCATTAAAAATCCTACAATGTGATTTTCTGGATTTATTTTCTTCTCATTTTGTCTGTCATAGTTGACGTGTACCTATGATGAAAATTACAGGCCTCTCTCATCTTTTTAAGTGGGAGAACTTGCACAATTGGTGGCTGACTAAATACTTGTTTTCCCCACTGTAATTATACACTATATATATAAAAGTATGTGGACAGCCCTTCAAATTAGTGGATTCGGCTATTTCAGCCACACGTTGCTGACAGGTGTATAAAATTGAGCACACAGCCATGCAATCTCCATAGACAAACATTGGCAGTAGAATGGCCTTACTGAAGAGCTCAGTGACTTTCAACGTGGCACTGTCATAGGATGCTACCTTTCCAACAAGTCAGTTCGTCAAATTTCTGTCCTGCTAGAGCTGCCCCGGTCAACTGTAAGTGCTGCTATTGTGAAGTGGACACATCTAGGAGCAACAACAGCTCAACCACAAAGTGGTAGGCCACACAAGCTCACAGAACTGGACCGCCGAGTGCTGAAGTGCGTGGTGCGTAAAAATAGTCTGTCCTCGGTTGCAACACTCACTACCCAGTTCCAAACTGCCTCTGGTAGCAACGTCAGCACAATAACTGTTCGTAGAGAGGTTCACGAAATGGGTTTCCATGGCCAAGCAGCCGCACACAAGCCTAAGATCACCATGCGCAATGCCTAGCGTCGGCTGGAGTGGTGTAAAGCTCGCCGCCATTGGACTCTGGAGCAGTGGAAACACGTTCTCTGGAGTGATGAATCAAGCTTCACCATCTGGCAGTCCGACGGACAAATCTGGGTTTGGCGGATGCCAGGAGAACGCTACCTGCCCGAATGAATAGTGCCAACTGTAAAGTTTGGTGGAGGATGAATAATGGTCTGGGGCTGGTTTTCATGGTTTGGGGCTAGGCCCCTTAGTTCCAGTGAAGGGAAATCTTAACGCTACAGCATAGAATGACATTCTAGACGATTCTGTGCTTCCAACATTGTGGCAACAATTTGGGGAAGACCCTTTCCTGTTTCAGCATGACAATGCCCCTGTGCACAAAGCGAGGTCCATACAGAAATGGTTTATCAAGATCGGTGTGGAAGAACATGACTGGCCTGCACAGAGCCCTGACCTCAACCCCATCGAACACCTTTGGGATTCATTGAAACACTGACTGCAAGCCAGGCCTAATCGCCCAACATCAGTGCTCGACCTCAGTAAAGCTCTTATGGCTGAATGGAAGCAAGTCCCCGCAGCAATGTTCCAACATCTAGTGGAAAGCCTTCCCAGAAGACTAGAGGCTGTTATAGCAGTAAAGGGGCAGGACCAACTCCTTATTAATGCCCATGATTTTGGAATGAGATGTTCGACGAGCAGGTGTCCACATACTTTTGTCATGTAGTGTATATGTGGGGTACAGAGACAAGGTAGTCGTTCAAAAATCATGTTAAACACTATTATTGCACTTGTGACTTGTTAAGCACATTTTCACTCTTGAATTTATTTAAGCTTGCCATAACAAAAAGGGGTTGAATACTTACAAGACATTTCAACTTTTAAGTTTAAATTATTCAGGAAAAACAATTCCACTGACATTATGGGGTATTCTGTGTGCAGGCCTGTGAATTTCTCTCCAATTTAAAATTCAGGCTGTAACAAACATTTTGAAAAAGTCAAGGGGTGTGAATTTTCTGAACAGCAGAAAGAAAAGAAAATGTGTTTCAAAGCATTTTTATTGTATATTTTTTAGAAAAACAATACAAAATTCTGCAACAGTCAGATGTTGCTTTGCGTGAACTGCAAATCAGTCACATGTTACAGTAAAGTGCTTATTTAAAATCAATGTTTGTCTGATGTAATTTCCAACATTTTCCCCATCAATATTTTGGGCTGGGAGAGAACAGTTAAAAAAAGTATTAACAACACTCAAGAAAAGCCTGAAGGCTTGAGGAGATCATAACCACATTGTAGAAAAAAAATCTACATTACCTCCCTCAAACTCAACTATTTATAAAAATGTTTAATTAAAATGTAAATGTTAAAATGCATTGCCGGTGGGCTACATTCAAATTGTGGGGAAGTGGATTATGACTGTCCAGTTGAAGGTCTCCATTTTACTTCAAAAAGGTCTCACAATGTAAGGAGGGATAGCTTGTATCCACTCTCCAAATAAAAAAGGCAGTCCAAAACTACTGCATTGGGTAAAAGTAGAAATGGTTATGACCAAGGAAACTCATACCATAATTATATCTAAGCGTACTACCCAAGTCTTTGTGCATTTCTGAGAATCCCAACCCTAACAAAATGTAGGGAGAAACATGTCCGATACAAAAGTTGAAATACTGAATTGAATAGGGATTTTCAAATCCCTAAAGTTTGCCTGACTTAGCTTAATGATTTTGTTCAGATTCTTGATAGCAAGGTAGTTCCACAAACAAAGAAGAAAGAGCTGCATACACAAATTCAAGTAAGTCTTACTATAAGACATAAAACCCCACAAAGATGCATCGGTAGAAGGTTTCTTTAAAAGATTACAATCAGTGTCCTATTATCAGCATAATGGGCCATATGACGCCAAGGGAGCCATTTTTTCCAGAGTACCACACTGCAGTGCTGGCAACACCACATGGACATTCATGAGTTTAGTAGTTTCTTACGCCTTGAATGCGCACTCGTGTAAAAAACCTCAAGTCAAAACACTTGTCATGACTTTTACCCTCTTTGGCAAATGGCTACAATGTCTTGAGACCATCACCGTAAAATAATTGTTCAATTTCAGAAAGAGCCAAACTTGTTTCCAAACAGATAGTTAAACACTTTCACATACAAAAACAGTAAAAGAAAACGCCTTCACTGGGCATTCATTTCGCTCCAGATACAAATAAAACACTTTCCCCATCTCACATCCTCTTGTTCATTCAACTAGAACTCAAGAACAAACGCTTAAAAAATAATCTTAAGAAAAACATCTGGTGTTCCACCTGAACACCACATGCAGGTCGATATAAAAAATAAAAATAAAAACCCGCTTAAAAACAGCCATAAAAATATCAGTGGCACAGTTAAACATTGATGTCGTTATCAAACATAAAATAAAGTAAACTTTTTAAAGAACTCATTAATACAGCTACATGTCCTCAGAATATATATATATATATATATATATATATATATATATATATATATTTTGAATGCTTTTCCATTGTGTTTATTGTTTTTAAATATGGTTTTCATAGTCTCCTTCACCATGTTCTATGCAAATTTGCAACGTTATGATGCAGTTTAGAATCATTCTGAGGGTGTGCGTCACATTAGAGGACAACATCAGGTTACCCTCTTAACGGAAAAGCCTGATTGAAACCGGATCTCAGAAATACAATAGCTCTAAGTCACAGCGGCCAAAATGTGCTTTTTTAACCCTGCTATGCTTGACAGGTTATTATGACAGCCATGGCATACAATTACTTCACACTAACCGGCAGTCAAATTACTTAAGACGTATTAGCTGTGAACATCGAATGGTCTGATGACGACAAAACTTAGTACACAATTTGGCATGGGGAACCATATTTGCCATTTTTAATGAGAGGGTAGCATCAGGCAAACCCCATTCAAAATGTCAGAGGCGTATACTACAAAGCAGGATCAATGAGTTTGCCAGCTAACGTGCCAAAATGTTCAGATTAAAAAAAAATATATTTTTTTTAAGTTGAGCTTGAAATGGGAAGTCTCTTTAGCTAGGTTTCCATCCAATTGGCGATAGATATGTAAATATTCAAAAACATTGCATAAAAACAAATATGCATATTTTCTCACCAGAGATAGGTTTTTATCAAATTGACCTGTTGCGGATAAAATGCTGTACGTGATGACGTAGTGCTCATAAATTACTTTTGCGGATAAATTCCCATGTACCGAATAAAGAATACAAGTTACGTCAACATTTTTTGTTATATTGCTAAATGTGCCCACTGGTCTTGGCACATGTGTTCTAGCCAACAGCTCGCAGATAGAGTGCCGGTAGGATAGCCTACATGAGATTATTATGGACAAAAGAGAAAGATTTGTCAAAAAGCAGCCAAGCGTCAATCATGTTTCCAGAATAAGACCCTTGATATTTATTGGAAAGGAGCAATCAAATCACTGCGTGCACTTTCGCCACCTTGTGAAGTTATGATTCACTTATTTCATATGTAGCCTAATAAACTGCATTCTTTGATGAGTCGTAGTGGGAGGACCACACAACATATCGCGTGACCAAGTTATATCAATATTTGCGCATAAAGGCATTTGCGTCACCATTTCCTCACATAATTAAATTGTACCGACAAATATCCCCCCTAGTCTATCATATTTTGTTTTAACATTTGTTAAGTTCACTGACAAATTTGCCGTTTCCATCAGGCCTGCCGTGAATTAAAAATAATAATAAAAGAGACGTACTTAAAAATAAAAAATAAACGCATAAAACGGTTGGATGGAAACATGGTTAGCAACTCAACCAAAAAACATTAAGTTTAGCTTTCTTAATGAACAAGAAAATAAAGTTACTTCTGGTTGTTCAAAGTTAGCTGGCTAACTCATTGATCCTGATTTGTAGTATACCCCTCTGGTATCAAATTAGTTACATGTGCCAAGAACTTTGAGTTGGTGCATAAAGCCTCTCTTGCAGAGGCAGGAAAAACACATTTAATTCAACCCCTATTGCATTGTAGAAATTCAGGAGGAATGAACGTTGAATGATGCATGGCCAGTGCTAGTTTGGCATAATTCATTTAATCTATTAAACTGCATTGGTAGACATTGCAGCGTAATAAGGGCTGGTTATAGATACACGTTCTCTGGTACTAGAGGCTCAAGTGCACAGCCACAAGGTTTTGTACTGTGGGCTTAAACCTTCTACAGAGTCAGTGTAGTTGAAGAGGAATTTATCCATTAAGATAAACAAAATAATCAGAAAGCTTTGAAAGTCCCAGCCAAACAATGGACTGCACCAGGAACTAACATCATTCGCGTCCAGCCTGCTCTACACTGAATCCCTCCACACGTCATCTTGGCTATTGCATAAGCATGTATGTATCTGCTGATGAGGCATTCATGCATACACAGACATACAGGCAAAGAGAACATTCTAGGTAAACTTAAGTCACAGTTGATCTAGTTATAACGTGAAAGCAGCACAACAGGTAGTACTTTGGTGTCTGAGCTTGGTTCAAATTTTCTGCCTTAGCTTGAGGCCTCCAATCCCATCGACCTCCCAGTCCCTAGCAGGCCCAGCAGCCCGTCAGCCTGGATGTGCGTGTGTATGCAGGCCCGGCTGATGTGCTTTACAAGTGCTGCTGTGGGGCAGAAGGCAGTTAGGAAACAGACAGCAGGCATGGCAGCAGTCTCCTGTTAAAGAGGGGGTCATGCCTGCAGTCAGTCAGTGTGGCTGAGGAGCTGCGGCCAGGTAGTGGCAGAGAGGCCAGGCTGAGCGGTCGTCTAGAGATCAGAATCGGTGTTGGGGGGAGGTGTCAAAGATGGTGGTTTAGGCACATGATGACGTGATGACAAGGGGGGTGAGGAGCTGGCAGAGTTCGGCGGCAGAGACGGGCTCAGTCTTCAAGAGGCTGCCCCTCTGCCTGCGCTTGGCCAGCTTTGAGTTGGATGGAGGGTAGAGGCGCATGGAGGTGGAGCTGGCTGTGATGACCAAGGGAGCCTCGTCAAGCTGCTGCTTCTCCTCCATCACTGCCTGCTCAGCCAGCTGCCGGTTCATGGCCACCGCCTTGCCAGCAAAGAACGTCAAGTCCTTGGCACTGTTTCTGATAGGGTAGGAGGAGACCAAACAAAAACATTAACAATGCAGGTGGTGACACTCCATTTTCAATAGTTGTACTTTCCTATAATGAGCTGATCAGGATACACTAGAATAAATAACATACCCCATATCCCTCAGGAACTCTGAAAGATGAACTCACCTTTGATGTAGGATGGATGTTGGCAGAGTGTCAGAGAAACCCTAAAAAAACAAAAAGCAGAGAGACCTGTTTTAACAGGTGGGTAGACAAAAACAACCCCCACCCATTCTACCCAAGAGAGAGAGAGCGCGAGACTTACCCCCTGCACCCAAGGGTGCTGCAGAACCTGGCCAGCACTCAGGCGGTTCTTGGCGTCACGAACAAGCAGTTTGGAAATCAGGTCTTTGGCACTTGAGGAGATGTGAGCCCAGTCCTTCTCAGGAAACTCATACTTCCCTTCCTGGATACTCTCGAACAACGTGTTCTGGAGAATAAATAAGCGCTTTCTTTACCATCACATAGTAAGGAACTTGAAGAAACGTATGGCTTGAATTTCACAATTGTGTGCAAGCCACAGGTGCCCTATGTAAACGTGCATCTAGGACTACTATACTACCTACTAAACAAACAGGATACCATTTCAGGAGCGCACATGATAAACAAAAGGGAGAGAAAGCTCGAGCGAGAATCTGACGCAGCCGGAGGTGGCCTTGGTTTCCTTTCTTACCTGGCATGTGTGGCATGGTTCTCCCATATCCCAGCCACAGTCGCTGCCGCAGCGGCCCACGAAGGGCGGGTAGCCACTCAGCAGGATATAAAGGATGACCCCCAGGCTCCACAGGTCACAGCGCTTGTCATAGTTGGTGGCCTCCTCACTGAAGGCCTCCACCACCTCAGGGGCCATGTACTCTGCCGAGCCACACTGCAGGAAACAGACAGATCGCAGGGTTAGTTAGCTCTGGGCTGGGAACAGTCAACAACTCCCACCTGAGGCTACTGCTGCAGCTATATAAAAACAGAGCTGAATGTAATATGTGGGTACAACAGTGAAAAGGAAAAACAAGTCTATGCTGTCCAATATCTGTGAACAAGTTTTTGGTAAAAAAAAAAGAAAAACTGCATTACTCTCCATTCAGCTGATGCCTCATGTGCCTGCACAGAATAATAAGCCTGTCTGAGACTCTGTTGTATGAGAGTCACATGGTAGACAGCAGCTCTGGGCTAAACTAAACTAGTACAGCAGAGGGGCTCAGGAGGAGGGGGGATTATCCACACTGATGGATTCCTTTAAGTGCCTCTGCTTTCCAAAACATCTCTGTAGAAAACATAACAAGGCATGGAGAACATAATGTGCAGTGGGCAGGGAGGTGAGGGCAGTGATGAGTGGGGCCTGTGTGACTCACACAGCCTGCTCTTAGCACTCTGCTCAAAACCCACTGTGGATCAGCTACAGGCTCAGCGTGACTGTGTCGGATGTGACACTAGGCCAAGCACTGAGCTAAGAAAAGAGGATTGTCGGTGGGTCAGTCTAAGAAAGCCCAGCACAGTTGCATAACTCCGGCAAACAAAAACACCCAATGGTGTTTCAATACTAGCACAGCTTGGCGGGTCATGTTTCGGAGGACGCATGTCTCGACCTTCGCCTCTCCTGAGCACGTTGAGAGTTGCAGCGATGAGACGAGGTCAAAACTACCAATTGGATATCGTGAAAATGGCGTAAAGATTACAATAATCAACAAACATGATTGAGGAATCTGTGGGGTTAGATTGACCAGACCATAGAAACTAAACCCAGGTCAGCAGAGGTATCAAGGACACCCTTTAAACAATCCTGATTGGCTAGCTAGCTTTATCATGAAAGGTGCTCTAGATAACCTCTGGTAAACCAAATGTCCATAAAACCCAAACAATGAGAGAGTCTGCTGCAAATCCCATTCCTCTATCCAAGGAGAGGCTGGAGAGCAGTCTGTTTGCACACAGTTAGCCTCTATTGTGAGCCCTGGTCCAGCTGTCACCCCAGCTCCGTCCCACTGCACCCTTATGCAATGCAATTTCGCAGTGCAGGACTCAGAGCAGACAAAGCCTAGTCTGTTGGCCAGCGCGCCCCAACACAGCTGGTTGCCTTCCTCAACAACACTCCCAGATTCAGGTCAACTCCAACCCTCTCTCATGCAACACCCAAGAGAAACTGCAACACTGCCAGCTAAAACAGCATCATGGAACAAAATATATTTCTGTACACCAAGGTGCTTCAGAGGAGTAATGGGATTATGATCATCAAAAGAGTACTCATGTTTCAGAGCTCCCTTCAAAAACATGGCTAAACCCAGCAGCCAGAGATAGGCTGGCTAGACTGACTGCTCAAGGCACTGATAAGGGTGTGGGGTTGCTAAAGGGGGTAGGATGAGAGAGCTCAGTTCTACTGATACTTGTACAGCAGATTTGACTTTCTAGAGTAGATAAACATAACCCTGCTGGTGCAATACTACTGTAGACTTGCATCAGTCAATACTACTGGACTTGCATAAGGCAATAGTACTGAAGACTTGCATCAGTCTCAGCCTCAATCCATCCTGCTGTGACACAGATAGTGGTTAATCAGCGGACGTATGAGGATTTGTTGGTGAAGTCAACCTGGGACTTTCCTAACCATGTGACCAGTCAGCCCATACAGTCATCATATGACAACACAGCTGTTGTTTGAGGACAGCTTACAGAAAGAGGAGTTGGTCTTTCATCAGCGCCTCAGTTGCACAAAAGTGCCTGACAAACCTCTGACAACTCTGTGAATTCCCCTTAAGGCGCAGCACAGGCCTGTGTGTGGTCTCGTACTGCTGCACACAGCCCCATGCAGATCTGCTTTCACCACTCAGTTCTCAGGAAACCACTTGAACATGATTCTCAGAAAAGAGACCAGCTAGTCCCTGAAATTCACACCCCTCTCCACCTGAAGACTTTCAACCTCTACAAGTACAGTTAAACAAATTGCCCACGCTTGCTTTTATCAAATTCTATTTACTCAAGCACATGAAAATCTGTAAATACATTGGGGAATAACATGGCCTAAGTGCAGGCATGTGGGTAAAGAAGGGGGAAAAACAATTTAAAGAGGGGGAGGGAGAGAAATAAATCAGAAAATATTGTCCCTGTGATGAGGCCAAAGAAAAACAAGGGAGAGCGCTGGGTACACACGCCACTCCCCCCACTCCCCCTCCCACTGGCTCAGCCAATCAAAGCACAGTTGCTAGGTACAAGGGCAAGACTCAATTTCTATAGAACAAGCTTCAGACATGGGGCTTTTGTTTCATGAATACAAAGAGAAATGCAGGCTTGCACAAATGTGGTGAGAGAAAGTGGGTGGTGATTACAGTGCGGGAAGAGACTGGAGGGTGGGTGGCAATGCTATTTCTGTTTCTGCATGTTACAGCACAAGTGATACAAGAGGATTGTAGCAGAGGATCAGTGAAGGAAAACATTGTTTCGTTCCAATTACCGTTCCAAGGAAAATAAGGTTCTCATTCAACCACTTCCACATACCATGGCTTGGCCTCGCTGTCTGTGCAATCTGTTCCCTGTAGCCTTAATCCTACTCAAGGATATTACATCTAGTTCTTTCCACAGGAATGACAAAATACCTTTATTCAAAACAAGTCTGACCCGACCCAGGGCACTCTCAGATAAAGACCAGGCCATTGTTGAAACCAGAGGGGGATGCAGGCAAGGTGAGGGAGAGAGCAGAGACCCATGATCATAGAGGGGGAGAACACTCACGCCACCCAGTCGGCCAAATGTGCGAGTGTGACCCCCCCATCCCACCAGACTAAACACGTGAGAGCCCTGGTCCCACAACTAATCAACCAACAGGCCAGGGCAGAGCTGGCCCGCCAACAGGCTGCTAAAGCTAGGTCAGGTTACAATGCAAAATCCACCACCCCCTACATTTCTCCACATTCCCCCTCTAGCTAGCCTGGACGGGCGATCAGCTTCACCTGCTCACACCCATCTCCCTTCCTCTGACAGCTATGGGATGAGGCGCAAAGAATGGGATGGGTTTCCTTTACATTTGAACCATTCCAATAACTGTGCCATTCAGGGTTCAAAGAGTTGTGTTTGACGAAACTTGGGGTTATGATGGTTTAACCCCATGTGCCTCACTATTTCCACTGATAAGTAGCAGGATGTGGACATTAGACTTCTGGGAATTTGAGTGGAGTTGACAGGAGCAATCCAGATATCTAAGCCTAGGAGCTGCCAGATAGGAGAGCGCGCCAAGGGCGGGGTACACACACACTGCTTGAGAGTCAATCCCCAGATGACACCACCTGATCTTGTCCAATACCATACAGGCCAGCCCATTTAACTGGGGAGTGGCATTGTAAAACCACCCTGCATATTATCCACCTGCCCCGTGTAAACAGCCAGCGGCAGGGCATGTGACCGATTAACCTCACTGGGGCTTTGTGCCACGTCCTATAATCACAGCACATCTGCCTTCTAGGGACGTAACAATTCACCAATACGCATCAGTCCCCGATTCAAATGTTTAAGATATGACTGCATCGGTCCGCAGACCCCAAACCGATCCAAATGTAACATGAATCAGTCAGCAAAAAAAATATTCAAACGCTACGAATCGCCGATTCAGTCAAATGATCATGGCTATACCTTCGGACTTACAATAGATGTTATTTCGATTGTTCAGGTTCCCCATCAGCAATAGTTTTGCTTTAAGCAATCAGTGTATATGGTCATTTTTAGATATACACATGTAATGTTGATAATTTCATAACAAGGAATCACTTTTGCGAGGTGCACTACATGGCCAAAGCGGGCGGAGAAAAGAAACCCAACAAAAACTTCCAAACGGTCAAAACCATTCGATTTTGAGATGCGGTGAAATCCAAAGTTGTGCGCTATATCTATTTATGCTATGTCATAGCTAATTTGTAAATATTGATACATTACTAGCTCAAACACTTAATCTGCAAAAATGACAAGTTAGTGTGTGATTGTAATTTCAGAACCAAAGTAGGGGGACAAAACATAGGCTACACTGCCCCCCCTAATTTATAGTGGTAGTGGGGTGGTAGATGCCCAGTCTCCCTTATGGCTCAGATCAGGTGCCTACAGAGTATACGCCATAGACATACATAATTTACACCCACACTGAAGTCAGCTCAGACAGATCCAGCTAATGAGCTCCATCAACAGATTTGAACTTAGAATAGAAAATGAATGCGTTTATGCAACAAATGTTACAAATCGCATCCATTCATTCTCTAATCAAACTGAAACGCACCGAATCGTTTCAAACTAAAATGTATCGTTTTAACCCATTTATTTAGATACGTATCAAATAGTCTTCAAAAGGAACGATGCAGATCCCTACTGCCTTCCATAGAATTTCTCCCATAGCATTTCCACAAGATTATTTATTCATGCAGTCAAAATGAGTCAAGGTGAACTGGACTGGCGCAACAGTGTAGTATACGGACTGACCGGAGTGAGGAGTTCTGGGGTGGAGATGGGTGAGCTGTCGCTGTTCAGCTTGATCCCACTGCCCAGGTCAAAGTCACAGATCTTCACAGGAGAGATCTACAGAGGAAGGGAGAAAGGCACGTTTTAGAGGTTACAAAAACATCCTTTCTTCTGATGCCGCTCAATAGATTTGTGACCAAAGTTCAGGGTGTAGGTTGTCGTTTATGCCTTTCATTGGGTATGATAGCACTTTAGGGGAAGGCGATTTATTGGCAATCATACTTAACTTCAGATTAGAGTGCCCTTGGGCCAGTGACTAAAGATATCAGACACCCGTCAATGGAAACTTACCTTGTCCACATGCTCACACAAGATGTTTTCTGGCTTCAGATCTCTATGTGCCATTCCTTTAAAAAAAGGAAAAGAGGCGTCATTCTGAGGCATGGTGAATTAAACAGTAGGGGTGGGGGGATTTTGGCATGTGGCAACTGACCAGCATGGGCTACTGCTAGGGATCACAGGGCGTCTATGGCTAACCTTTGACCCAACAGCCCAGGTGTGGAGGCAACACGCGAGACCATAAGCCCATTTATTATACCCAGGCGTACAGTTGGCCGAGCCTTCCAACAATCTGCTGAAACCAGATCAGATAGTTGCAATGCCCTTGTGAGACGCGCCAGCCCATCTCCAGATGCCAGCGCCCATTGCCATGCCATGCCATTCCCAGTATCCACGTTAAAACCCCATCCTCCCCCTTGGCCTGGAAGGCGTGCCCTGGGCTATGGCTCGACCCTGCTGGAGGAGGCTTACCTTTGTTATGCAGGAAATCCAGAGCGCTGGCGATGTCCTGCACCACAACGCAGGCTTCCTGCTCGCTAAAGTGTTGTCTCCTGTGGATGTGAGCCAGGACCGAACCTGCGGGTCAACAAGACTCTTATTACTCTGCTCAACCCAATTACATTGGCTTGTATAAAAAGTGCCTGTATTAAGCTACACCGACCAATTCAATATGAGACGCATGCAAGAGGAAATGGTGCATTTTACTATAGCTTTCCATTAGCGCGCGAGCCCCCCCCCCCCCCCCCCGAGACTGGGTGTGAGTGTTCAGAGCATTTAAGCATGGTTAGAAGCACTCACCTCCTCTTAGCATTTCAAACACCAAGTAAAACTTGTCTTCCTCCTCAAAGAATTCCACCAGCTCCAGGATGTTTCTGCAGTGAAGGAAACAGGACACGGTCATTATGTGGTCATACGATTACAACCATTACTAAAACAGCTGTCAGTCTGGAAATATGTATTGAATAACTGGAAAAACATCTCAGAGCATTACTCATTAAGTGCCAAGAGCATCTGGTGAAGTAAGGTGCACTGCTTTCTACTAAAAAGTGTCACAAGTCAGCCATGTGGTTGGACATATAGGCAGTAATCTTACCTGTGACCCTGGCACTGGTACAGCATCTCCACCTCCCTGAAAACGCGACTGCGGCTGTGACCTGGTCTCTTCTCAATGATCTGGAATGGAGGAGTCTGGGTTAGGGGATGGGGTTCCAAACACCATGTATGCATCATACTATACTGTGCACGGAATGGAAATAACCATGTGCCCTTAGCCCCACCTTCCAACCTTTACCACTTTAGGCACAGTTAGGATGAAGGGTTAACATACTTCTGAGGTTTGCCTAGTGCCTACCCACCCAGACAGCCAATAGGTTAAGCATCACACCTCTAAATATAGTATACGTGTGTAACCTATATTCCAATCTTCAAGGCTTGCTCCATGAAATCAAAAGGTTTCATTCCAGCCCCCACAGGCAACCAGTTCCCAGTTGCATCAACAACAGAGTGGAGACTAAATTTAGCTGTAGTACTGTTGTGGGCCGCTGCTTGGCAGCCTAGCTTGTTGCAAAGCCAAAAGAGACTGCTGACACTAAAAGCAAACGCCTCCATTTTTCCAGCTGCCCCCTCTTCTCATTGTCTGAGGGTGTACGTGACGCTCTTCCTGCTAGCTGGATTAGGGATGCCATTGAAACCCACCGGGTCAGAGCACAATGTTTATAGGATTAGAGGCCTGCGTTGTCCAAAGCTTAAGCAATATTCTAAACAGTCAGCACAAAAACCTGTTACTTTCTCCTGAACACAACCTCCAATGAGTAGCCTCCAAGTAGCAGACACTAGTATTGATTAACTAATAAATGGGAGAATTGATAGATGGCTAAATGGATAGCCAACACATGGGGGTGAGCCCCTTTTGTCCCCATGGAGGGCTGTGGGGATTTTACTGTCCTCTCAGAGACAGTCACCCAGCACCTCCAGGGGCTATAAATCCCTGCAGCCTGGCTTCAGGATGGCCCTATTGAATCATACTGCAGGTCTGTAAATAAACCCAGACATGTGAATGCCTAGACAGCCCAGGAGCACTCAGTGTGCTGGGCCCCAGGATGAAGCTAGCCAGGCAGGGAAGAAGGTAAGCAGATAGGAGACCGGCCCCTTCAGTTTGTTTTCCTGCAGCTCTGGCTTTTGTTCGGATTGCAACACTAGAGTCCCCGCCCCCCTTCCAGACATCGGGAGGGGGAGGGGTAGTTGACGAGGACATCTGGTGTGGGCGGTCTGAGCCCCTTCAGAGCCTCAACTGACCTTCAGACACTGGTTCTCCCACAACCCCCACCCCCCCCCCCCCCATAGGACCCCTCTTTTCAGTAAACAACTCTATTACTAGAAAGATTTAACGGGAACAAATACCATTAATATACTGGATGCAAAAGTAGTCTTACAGCAGTCAAAGAATCCATACAAAATATGGAACTAACTAAATCTTACAACACTTCTGCAAAAATGAAAACCAGACCAAATTGCACAACATCTCATGGCAAAAGGAGAGAGAAAGAGGCAAGAAGCCACAGGAATCCAACGACTGTTTTTCAATCCACGCCCCATTTTGTAGAAGAAATAAAACTGTGGCGCTAGAGGAACAAAAAAAAAAAAGTGAACACACCAGGTCACAACCCTTACCCAGGTTTATGTTTTGGTACAGCTGCCAGCACACCTCCTGCCACTAGGAGCCTGGCTGACGAATGAGAGCAAAGAGGGGTGGTGTCTTATTGGCTGGCAGAGCCAGAAAAACACAGTAAAGTTTCTGTGCTAGCAGTAGCTAGGTACCCAGTGCCCATAAAAACTACAACAGCAGCACAACACTGGCAGAGCCTCAGACATCAGTTAAAAATAACAAAAATGATCAATTCTGTCTTGGAATGTCCCAAACAAGGTTACAGTCCACAAATGTAGATGCCAGAGAAGACTGTGTCAAAGAGACTCATTGATATAGTGCATCTATAGGGTCTTCCATTAAAAAAAAAAAACATGAAATGAATTAAGGGGCTACATTTCCAGAGCAATTCCTTCACGTGCACAATTCACAGCTTGTGGCTAATGATCAGATAACCATGTGCAGTCTTTTGCAATGTAACATTCCCATATCGATCGCAACCCAAGGCCCAGACAGCAAAGAAGTGCGATGTGAAATGATAGCAGTCACATACCCATGTCAGGAGTGACGCACACTTCAGACACTATCCTCTGAAGTTGGCAATATCCTGGGAGAGCCTTCAATAACCTTTCCTAGAAAAATGGTCACGTTCCCAAATTCTATACAAACCACTCAAACATTCAGGCACTCAATGATATTGGGGTTCCTTTTCAAAGAACTCGTGCAGCATGAGAAACATCTTACCTTCACAGCATATTCTTTATTGGTGATGAGGTTGATGCAGCTCTGCACTCTTGCATATGCCCCCTCTCCAAGAACCTCTGCCTGCAGCCTGTAGACATCTGGTAGGACAAATGTACAAAAAATGTAAACTGTAGAAAAAAATTGCTTGATTTTGTACTATAATCTACAGAATCTGTCCTTTACATGAGAAGAAAATTACTCACCCTCAAATCGGCCAGAGAAGCTGTCAGTTGCCCTGCAACGCTTTTTCTTCTTATTTCTCTTCTTGGCATCAGGGATGTCAATAGGCTGGCTGGAGAGAATATCTACACAATCATAAAAATCTGTAAGAATAATTTAGAATTACAGGGTGCTACTTAACATAGGAAATGCTACTACAGAGTTTGTGTCCCAGGATGCCGATATTGACCTATTGGAGTAAGATGAGAACTTCTAGTCAAGGGTTCAGTACAAACAAATGAATACACTTACCATGTCTATTAGACGACTCAAAATTGAAGTCGGAATCAAGGAGGGATCCATTTTTTGTGAATTCATCAGTCTCAAAGGGATTTTGGCCCTAGATGAACAGAACAAATGGGTGAATTTAAACTAAAAGTTAAGCATTGTTCAAAATTACCCACACAATTTATGATAAAATTATCAAACCATTAGCTACAGTGGCCATGGCCTCATCCATTTCAATATTGAGTCAAGTTTCAAGAATTTCACAGCTGATACTGTATCCAGTGAACAATTCTGTACACTGCCCACTTGTACACAGGCTTCACATATACAATAACATCTGAACCAATATGTGATGTTGTGCCATTTAAAAACATTGTCCAAGTAGGCCAATTTAACATTTTCCCTGGGAAACTCAATTAGTCTGTCATTATCCATATCTGCATGTGTGAACTGTAAACATTGGTAGCAAGGCCACACGTTTGTCACCCAAGTGTGAAGACAGATGTAGTTAAATATAGCAAGATGGAGCCTGGTCTCACTTCGTCATCTTGTAACCAATGCAATCTAATAGAAACACTCATTCACCTTGAAAGAGCTATGGAATCCAGTGACTTCGCTGATCATATTTTGCACCATTTTGCTTTGATTAAATTTGATTATGAGGGACTGATGGCGGCTGCAGCGTTTATGTAGTATCAAATTACACTCTCCCAAAACAAAATGTTTATTTTAGAGAATGAAGCAAATTATCGCTGTGCTGTCTGGTCAAGATGATGCGGCGCTTTCAACCCGACGGGAGCACTGTGGTGAAAAAGAAATGCATTGTATAAACATTAGACAACAATCGGGAATATTTGACAACAATAGCCTAGTTAGGCCTATATCAAGCTAGACATTAAACATTGGAAGAATGTAACTTTAAGGAGTAGCTGTAATATTACATTTCAAAATAGTTCACCCAATTCACATAACGCAACATGGCCCGTTGTCCAACCACGTTTACTGAACCCACACTGCGCTACTAGAAGCAAACACTTTGCGTGAGAACACTGCATAGCAGCATGAATTTGCAGTTAACTAATCTAGCTAGTTAGTTAATCAATCGCACCAATATCCTCAAATTAATTACCAACTGAGTCAACCGACTAAACAATCTAAGCGTAAAGCAATATGGAAATGGCATTTTAAAACAATGAATGCCAATTCAACGATTTGGCTAGCCAGATAGCTAGTTAATGCTGTCGAGCCATCGACAGAAGCATTAAATTCGATAAACTCCGAGTAAAAAGGACGTCAAGCCAAAGTAACTATCGACAAACTAGTTTTAATTTACCCCGTTTTCGTTTTTCACAGCTCCAGTGTTAAAGCCGTTGTTTGACCCACTGCTTTCATCAAAGCCGCAGAGATTGTCGAGGGGAAACCAGATCGTGAGTGTGTGGAAGGTGGAACGAAATGCATCCCGACAAGGCTTTTTAATCTCACGACTGTTTCCGCCCACTTCTCGGTTCATCCAGCCCATTCGGTTACTCGCACCCAAAACACAGCAACAGACGGTTGGTTCATCACATGGGCTGGGATTAGGAATTACGTGTGTTCTCTAGGTCTGATTCCATTTCAGCCAATAGCATCTTTCCTAACGCCTTCTCATTCACCCTTCAGAAATGATCTGAAATTATTTTGTAGGTGTGCAAGCAAACACAGCCTTTCACCACATTGTGGAGATTCTGCCATGTCGCTTTCTTCTATAAAGAATGTTCAGAGTGCTAGGTTTTAGGAGAGGGGACAGAAATGGAACTGGGCGAGAGTGGATTGCTTTGTTCCCCATGAGTTCCAGTGAAGAGGCATGCTGGAATGAAGAGGATGTACACTAGTGTGTGTTAGGACACAAACAATGATCATGTTTATTCAGGTGTAGGCTTATCGTGTTCTGTCAGACATGGCGAGATATGCATTTCAACAATAGCATAAATCTAAGTATTTTTCACATTAGATCCTGAATAAAAAGTGCCCGCTAGACAGTTATCCTACTTACGGATGCTGGTGATGACAAATTGCAATAGGGGTACACACATAGACTAACCAGGTGAATCCAGGTGAAAGCATTGATCCGTTATTGATGTCACTTGTTAAATCTACTTCAGTCAGTGCAGATGAAGGGGAGGAGACAGGTTAAATAAGGAATTTTAAGCCTTGAGACAATTGAGACATGGATTGTGTATGTGTGCCATTCAAAGGTTGAATGGGCAAGACAAAATATGTATGTGCCTTTGAACAGGGTGTGGTAGTAGGTGCCAGGCACACCGGTTTGTGTCAAGAACTGAAACACTGCTGGTTTTGGTCCACCACCCAAAGGACATCCAGCCAACTTGACACAACTATGGGAAGCATTGGAGTCAACATGGACCAGCATCCCTATGGAACGGGGGAGGGGGGGTGCAACTCAATATTAGGAAGGTGCTCCTAATGTTTGGGATACTCAGTGTATGTGAATGCACACACACTAGTTTAGTGCAACATACATGTCATATAAATCAAATCAAATTTTATTTGTCACATACACATGTTTAGCAGATGTTATAGCGGGTGTAGCGAAATGCTTGTGCTTCTAGCTCTGACAGTGCAGTAATATCTAACAAGTAATATCTAACAATTTCACAACATATACCCTATACACACAAAACTAGTAAGGAATGGAATTTAAGAAAATATACATGGACAAGCAATGACAGAGCGGCATGGACTAAGATACAGTAGAATATTATAGAATAGAATGCAGTATATACATATGACATGAGTAGTGTAAGATATGTAAACATGATTAAAGTGACTAGTGTTCAATTTCTTAAAGTGGCCAGTGATTTCAATAGGCAGCAGCAGCCTCTAATGTGCTAGTGATGGCTATTTAACAGTCTGATGGCCTTGAGATAGAAGCTGAGGAAAGTAAAATATTAGTAGTATAGGACCCTCCTTCATGTCTTCACACTACACATCTATGGCATGTTATCTCTTGAATCGTGACCTAGCATCGCACGTTTCAGAAATTGCTGAGGTGGTACGCTGGCAATCAATTGTCTCTCACAGCAGTGATAATGAAATAACTCTCTGAGGATTTTCAAATGAGCTACTGTATCTTCCCGTTACGCCTAAGCAACATTGACACAATGAGTAGAAGAGTGACCCCGTTTATTTTGGTAATGTGCAATGGATTGCTTTCTCACAATGTTTAAGAACGAGTTTTAGCAAGTTCTATAAAATGACCCATTACATACAGTGCCTTCAGAAAGTATTCACACCTCTTGACTTTTTCCGCATTTTGTTGTATTACAAAGTGGGATTAAAATTGATGTAATTGTCATTTTTGGTCAACAATCTACACAAAATACTCTGTAATGTCAAAGTCGAAGAAAAATTCTAACATTCATGAAAAATTTATGAAAAATACAACTTGATTAGATAAGTATTCACTCCCCTGAGACAATACATCTTAAAAACACCTTTGGCAGCGATTACAGCTGTGTCTTTTTGGATAAGTCTCTAAGAACTTTGCACACCTGGATTGTACAGTATTTGCCCGTTTTTATTTTACAATTCTTCAAGCTCTGTCAAGTTTGTTGTTGATCATTGTTAGAAAGCCATTTTCAAGTTTTGCCATAGATTTTCAAGCTGATTTAAGTCAAAACTGTAACTAGGCCACTCAGCAACATTCAATGTCATCTTGGTAAGCAACTCCAGTGTAGATTTGGCCTTGTGTTTTAGGTTACTGTCCTGTTGAAAGGTGAATTCGCCTCCCAGTGTCTGTTGGAAAGGAGACTGAACCAGGTTTTACTCTAAGATTTTGCCTGTGCTTAGCTGTATTCCGTTTGTTTTTATCCTAAAAATATTCCAGTCCTTGCCAATGACAAGCATACCCATAACTTGATACAGCCACCACCATGCTTGAAAATATGAAGAGTGGTACATTTCTTTGCCACATTTTTTTCAGTATTACTTAATAAGTGCCTTGTTGCAAACAGGATGCATGTTTTGGAATATTTTTATTATGTACAGGCTTCTTTCTTTTCACTCTGTCATTTAGGTTAGTATTGTGGAGTAACTACAATGTTGTTGATCCATCCTCATTTATCTCATATCACTCACAACCATTAAACTCTGTAACTGTTTTAAAGTCACCATCGGCCTCATGGTGATATCCTTGAGCAGTTTACATCCTCTACGGCAACTGAGTTAGGAAGGACGCCTGTATCTTTGTAGTGACTGGGTGTATTGATACACCATCCAAAGCCTAAATAATAACTTCACCATGCTCAAAGGGATATTCAGCGGCTTTTTTTTTTACACGGCTACCAATCGGTGCCCTTCTTTACAAGGCATTGAAAAACTTCCCTGGTCTTTGTGGTGGAATCTGTGCTTGAAATTCACTACTCGGTTGAGGGACCTTATAGATAATTGTATGTGTGGGGTACAGAGATGGGGTAGTCTTAAAAAATCATTTAAACCACTAATATTGAACACAGAATGAGTCCATGCAACTTATTATGTGATTTATTAAGCACATTTTTACTCCTGAACTTATTTAGACTTGCCATAACAAAGGGGTTGAATACTTATTGACTCAAGACATTTCAAATTCCACTTAGACATGATGGGGTATTGTGTGTAGATCAGTGACACAAAATCTACATTTAATCCATTTTAAATACAGGCTGTAAGACAATAAAATGTGGAAAAAGTAAAGGGGTGTGAATACTTTCTGAAGGCACTGTAGCCTATGCTGCACCCAAAATAATGTATCTGTTTATTTAATGGTTGTGCAAAATATGTTGAATTATTGCCATGACCCAAACTTTTCGGTCATGTTCTTTCTGTTGTTTACCTATTGTTACTAACTATGTGGCCATGAAACACTTGCTACTGTATGTGCTAGTTTCCTTGTAGGACTTGTTTATAAGAAGAGGAACATCTTGTGACTGTGTTTTCTCTCTCCTTTCCTCTCCCCGGGCACTCAGTGTATCTTGGCCCATATACTTGGGCCTTAAACTGCAGCAAACATTATGTAAAGGTTTGGCTGCTACTCAATAGGGCCAGGACCAAATTATGCAATCCCAGGTTAGGTTGTAAAACAAACCATGGGGCTGAGGAGGGGCACTATGGGGTAACAGTAGCAGGGGCATAGTAAAAGGCTTCAAGTGGCAGCCTCATTCCAATAACAACATCCCAGGAGGTAGTCTTTCAGAGAGGGGATATTTCTGCCTGCTCACGGATTGGCTGAGATCAGGAGGCGTGGCTGACAGGATGATAACAACAATGGATTGCATTTATACAGCACTTTTGTGTGCTACAGTCAGTTACTCATTCACCACCAGTGTGTAGCAACCACCTGCGTGATGTATGACTGACATGCATCAGAATGTGTACAATACATTAACTACAAACCTCTGCAAACTTCTTGAATGGCCAACTCCTTGAATATTTCCCCCCCTTAAGTGTGTGTACATTACTGTATTTATACTTTGGATATCGCTTTTCAAGGGGAAAGTAAAACAAATAGCTGGTGGGGGTCTTTAATGTGTAGTAGCTCAAGACATCATACAGTGGGGAAAAAAAGTATTTAGTCAGCCACCAATTGTGCAAGTTCTCCCACTTAAAAAGATGAGAGAGGCCTGTAATTTTCATCATAGGTACACGTCAACTATGACAGACAAATTGAGAAAATAATTTCCAGAAAATCACATTGTAGGATTTTTAATGAATTTATTTGCAAATTATGGTGGAAAATAAGTATTTGGTCAATAACAAAAGTTTCTCAATACTTTGTTATATACCCTTTGTTGGCAATGACACAGGTCAAACGTTTTCTGTAAGTCTTCACAAGGTTTTCACACACTGTTGCTGGTATTTTGGCCCATTCCTCCATGCAGATCTCTAGAGCAGTGATGTTTTGGGGCTGTCGCTGGGCAACACGGACTTTCAACTCCCTCCAAAGATTTTCTATGGGGTTGAGATCTGGAGACTGGCTAGGCCACTCCAGGACCTTGAAATGCTTCTTACGAAGCCACTCCTTCGTTGCCCGGGCGGTGTGTTTGGGATCATTGTCATGCTGAAAGACCCAGCCACGTTTCATCTTCAATGCCCTTGCTGATGGAAGGAGGTTTTCACTCAAAATCTCACGATACATGGCCCCATTCATTCTTTCCTTTACACGGATCAGTCGTCCTGGTCCCTTTGCAGAAAAACAGCCCCAAAGCATGATGTTTCCACCCCCATGCTTCACAGTAGGTATGGTGTTCTTTGGATGCAACTCAGCATTCTTTGTCCTCCAAACACGACGAGTTGAGTTTTTACCAAAAAGTTATATTTTGGTTTCATCTGACCATATGACATTCTCCCAATCCTCTTCTGGATCATCCAAATGCACTCTAGCAAACTTCAGACGGGCCTGGACATGTACTGGCTTAAGCAGGGGGACACGTCTTGCACTGCAGGATTTGAGTCCCTGGCGGCGTAGTGTGTTACTGATGGTAGGCTTTGTTACTTTGGTCCCAGCTCTCTGCAGGTCATTCACTAGGTCCCCCCGTGTGGTTCTGGGATTTTTGCTCACCGTTCTTGTGATCATTTTGACCCCACGGGGTGAGATCTTGCGTGGAGCCCCAGATCGAGGGAGATTATCAGTGGTCTTGTATGTCTTCCATTTCCTAATAATTGCTCCCACAGTTGATTTCTTCAAACCAAGCTGCTTACCTATTGCAGATTCAGTCTTCCCAGCCTGGTGCAGGTCTACAATTTTGTTTCTGGTGTCCTTTGACAGCTCTTTGGTCTTGGCCATAGTGGAGTTTGGAGTGTGACTGTTTGAGGTTGTGGACAGGTGTCTTATATACTGATAACAAGTTCAAACAGGTGCCATTAATACAGGTAACGAGTGGAGGACAGAGGAGCCTCTTAAAGAAGAAGTTACAGGTCTGTGAGAGACAGAAATCTTGCTTGTTTGTAGGTGACCAAATACTTATTTTCCACCATAATTTGTAAATAAATTCATAAAAAATCCTACAACGTGATTTTCTGGATTTTTTTTTTCTCAATTTGTCTGTCATAGTTGACGTGTACCTATAATACAAATTACAGGCCTCTCTCATCTTTTTAAGTGGGAGAACTTGCACAATTGGTGGCTGACTAAATACTTTTTTCCCCCACTGTACATAACAGGTTAATTGATTTAAACAACATACTTACAGTAAGGACTAACAAGTATGTACATACATTATATAGGCCTACAACTACAGTAAGTAGGAATTAAAACCAAAACAAACTTGTTTTTTGTTTAGGGGGGTCTACACGTGTCTGTGATGTATACAAATACGTGTGTATGTATCGTAGGTGTGTGGATGTGTGCACAAATGCTTAATACTCTCCACAAGAGAGATGAGTGTGCTGCAGTTAGCAGTCCTCTTCTGTTTCATCTTGGCTGCTGGGTTTTTCCAAGGAGTCAGCGCTCAAGGTCACATGGTAAAGATTTACACACACTTGTTCTTAGAATGAGGTTCCCAGAAAAATAGAAACATGACCACCTTTAAAGGAAAGGAAAAACTACAACTTTCAAGCAAAATAAAATATTATTACAGAAATACATGTTATCCAAATACCACCTTTACACGTCCCAATGACACTTTAGTTGAGGATAAAGACATAATAGCACCAAAAGTACACATATTACTAAGTTATAGGTTCCTGAGACCACACATGATACAGCCCACCCAATACTTTCTCCAAGATATTCCCACTAAGGACATGAAAAATTGCTCAAATGTGCTGTGAAATTAATATACTGTGGAGTGGGTGTATTCCTGGTCAGCTCATGTTACATAACAATGTTACATAACATATGGCATTAATTTAAATTCTCCTTATTCAAACTGAGATAATACTAACAAAGGAGATTAGTGAACAATCAGCACACTTGGATGAAACATATTCAGTTCACTTCAGGACCACAGTGTTTGGCATTTTGTATATTATTTGAAGAAGATTTCACTTAAATGTAGGACTAGTCCAGACCAACCACTCAACCAACAGACAATCTTAACTGAAAAAATTCCCTATGGTGTCCCTAAAGCTGTATTTGCATGGTACTCAGGTAGGCAGGTACATTTTCTATACGAGTTATCTTACATGTCTGGCAACTGTAGTAATTACTATGTTGGCCTAATAATATGTTCCTACACTGTAGTTATACTGTACCTGTCCTTGTACTTATCTAGTAAACATATATATATTTTTAGGGGCTTCAAATTTAAGTAGAACCACAAACTGTGAAGGAAATTGTTTAATGAGTAGCATAGGATGGTTGTTTAGCAACAAAAGCGACTCATTCGCAAATTTGGGGCAAAACAGACAGGGTTGGCTTAGATTGTTGACAATGTAAACTATATGTCATCTGCAATGTTTAGGCTATTGAAAACATGCTGTAAATACATTTGCACAATGATGAGCACTTGTTGTCTCTCAAATATATCCTTACAGTTGTTGGTTAGCTAGCTAGCGAAGTTGAGCCATATTAGCATAGACGTGACATCAGTCAAAACACCTAAAACAAAACATGGTATCAAGAACAAGATAGAACTAGCTGAAACAAGCCACCTATGATTCCACACATAGCAGCTTCTTGTCATTGTTGCTAGTTATCTGGCCATCCAGAATCACAACAACACAAGGACTTCTGCTCCATTGAAGCGTGCACATCGTTTCCATGACGTTGTCAGCTAACCCGTCTATACAGGAGAACATATTGTAAACTGTGACTACCTAATTCTACTTGAACCCAATTTGACACTTTTGGTCCCTTTCTGTGTACATTTGAGAATATTTCATTATAAAGTCCTAAATATTAGACATCCCAAGCACTTGTTTTATTGTAATATCCTAATATGTAACGGGAATAATATCCTATTTCAAATAGAACTTAACTATAATTGAAATAAGACCATTTGAACTGACAGTCTGTGAGATAATACAGAGGACCATACATGAGGCAACTGACTTGCAAGTCATGAAACCGTTAGGGTGTGCACTCAAAGCCTAATATTTGCTGAGTCACATAATCCACCATGTCAATGATCACATTTGCATTCAAAACAGTACAAGCACATTGTCATTGCAACAACTCAGACAGAGTTGAGTAAGCTTCCGTTTGATTGGTGCTACTGAAATTCTTTAACTTGATCGCCTTGATACAGTTGAAAGTATGGTTCTTATTATACCTCAGTGGTCTAGTCTGGTCTAAAACATTCCAGTAAATAAAAAACAAGCAGATTGAGATGAGTTAAAAATACCTCCTGCCTGTTTTACACGTAGCTCCGTCTTACACGTAGCTCACGTAGCTCACACAGCGAGACCAGTCACAGGGTTGCTGTAGCGGGGAGAATGAGGGGAAATTATTCTTGTGAGTTGGCACTGAGACTACATATTCAAGCAGATGCAGAGAGAATTTTGATTAGAACCTGCTATGTACTATTGTTGACCGAGGGTAGATAGAAAAAATAATATTCCCCTCACAGCTAGTGGTTATGTACTCCTTTAACACGGCCAGTAGGTACTATTGGCACAACAGCCTGAAATAAAGGTGGTTTCCAGGTGTTGCAACCTGGTCTCAGAGCATTTCGTATTATTCTGTACGTAAATACGAGACACATTTCGTATGGTATGTATTAATTCGTGTATGATACTGTATGTTACGAATTACAATTTGTATTATATGTTATGAATTTGCAAAACGTATGATATGTTATGAAATCTAGCTAGGTGGCTAATGTTAGCTATCTGGCTAACATTAGCTAGGCTAGGGGTTAGGGTTACGTTTAGGAATTAGGTTAAAGGGTTAGCTAAAAGGTTTAAGGTTAGGGTTAGCTAAAAGGGTTAAGGTTAAGGGAAGGGTTAGCTAACATTCTAAGTAGTTGAAAAGTTGCTAATTAGCTAAAATGCTAAAGTTGCCGTGATGAGATTTGAACTCGCAACCTTTGGGTTGCTAGACGTTCGCGTTATACGCCCACCCATCCCGACTAAGTAACCATCTGTCTTATGTAATCATACGAAACGTAACGTATCGTATTAAATGGAGGGTCTCGGCTTTACGTAAGACTAATACAAAATGCTCTGAGACCAGATTGACAACCGGAATGGGCTTCCTACTACATATAAACTCCACAACCCAGCCATATGTATGTGTTCTTTATGCCACCTTGTGGACTAACTTAAGACCTGCACAACTGGTTTATTATGTTGGTTGGCTTCGCTCGACAGGCTTTGTTCTCAGTTCTTTTATTGCTTTTACAAAACAATGCCATAGATTTCATAAACAAACAATATACCAGTTTGAATGTATATTCTGGAAAAATAACAATGTATGATAACACAGCATGGCTTCAAACGCTGTTCGTCTAATCAGCATCCAAACTACCCATTCTATAATTAAACATAAGACACTGAGTTTAGAGTTTAGAGTAGGAACAGAGTGCGTTTAATCTCTCCACATACTACAATCTTAGATATGTACAAACATACATATATTATTTTAAGATAAGAAGAGAACAACTAAATGACAGGAATGATTCAGCTTCAAATTAAAATAGAAAGATTTCTCTCTTAATACTGTGCTCTGATAAAATGCTCAAAACATTAAAAGGAAGAGAATGCCTTACAATGTTCCTGGTTAAACAAACCTACATGGTTAAAATAGATTACAGTACTTGTTTATAAAAAATAAAGACTCTTTTAGATTTGGTTTATGTTTCCTGTTTCATTCTTCTACATGGACGGAACTAGTCTTCAAGGGGGAATGTGTCAAGTGGTCAGTGGCGCTCCCTTAGTGGCACATCTGTGATGTCATCTCTTTCTGTAGGAGACAGGAGTGGTAGTTTAGCAACATTATCATAGCAAAAGCACACAAATGTGCTTGTAAACATCACAATTCTAGGGTGCAACACAGACATAACTTCAGGCAGCTTCCTTTACAAAAAAAAGCCATGTAATGTGTAAGAAATTATATGAAAATTAAAATGTATCCTTGCCTTTATGAGTTTGTGCAATCGTTTGTTTAACAGCTCGCCTACCAACAAGATAGACAATTCAATTATTTGTATCCTCACTCACCAGTGGCTCGAGCTCCTTGTGGTCTGTGAGGTTGAACTCTGTTACAAAGTAGTAGAAGTGCTTGTAACAGGTGTTGACGTGGGCCTCTGCACCCATCTGGCTCACACGATCAAAGTGGTGGATGTAGACGTGGACGAACACACGAAACAAGCGAGACAAAATCTTCTTAGCTACCTGCATGAAGGTCTTGGGGAAGGGAGTACCTTCAAAAACCAAACAAAAGATGACAAAAGAATATGAAGATGTGTCCTCCGGGGACATGTAAAGTAAACACAAAAGTAGTCATGCTCTCAACCGTATCTGTGTTTGAATCAGTCTGTTTGTCAGATTAATTCTCAACTTTAAATATTACCTTGGGTGCAAATAAAATATATTTTGTTTTTGTGAACTACAGGATTATGCTTGTATCACTCGAAGGAGATATGTGAGCCTTTAAATGACAACACCTAGGGTAGAGGATTTATATTTTCCTTCATCCATCAAGAATAGATGAAGTTATCTGTCCATCCGTTTACACTAATCTAATAGTATTTTAGCAATGCATTTCCAGGGACATGTGCACATGCCATGCCTATTTATACCCTACTGTAGATTGTGTGACCCATTTCTAATGCCATTGCTTGGATGTTTCTACAGATAGTCAGATACCAAGTTGTGTGGTTGGAATTACGTGAAGAATGCAAGGTTAGGAATTTTTGGATCATTGTAGATGAACAGATACAGCTGTTGCACTTGGTAAAAGAGAACAAGGAATTCAGCCTATCAAGATGCTCTTTTGTAACTCTGCGAAAACATTAAACCTATTTATCACAATGCAGATCCAAGCCCATGTACCTAGTTATCATTCTTTGTACATACCGACGTTGGTGGGGAAGATGTGCTCGTTGTTGATCTGTACCTCGATCCAGTCCATCAGCAGGCTCATGTACTTTGGGGCTGGAACAGCTGTGGGCTTCTTGTATTTGTGCTCGTCCTGCCAGCGGTACTCGTACTTGGGCCCTCCGGACATGACGGGGCAGGTCTGGTCGGTGCAGGAGTCACTGATGGTGCCGTAGATGAGGTTGATGCGGTTGAAGAAGTCCACCACATGCACGGCCACCCAGTCATTCAGGTCCTCTCCATGGGGCAGTGCCACTGCCTGCTTCAGGTCCAGGCCTGCATTCAGAGACGCCTGAGCCTTCTTGTGCAGCTCGAAGCGCTGTGTCCCGGGCTCAAACTTACGCTTCGGCCGGAATGTCCTGTCCTTGTTGAAGACTTGCTTCAGGGCCATGGACATTGTTGCATGTGGTAGTTTGTTTATGTCTTTTTGAATTATTTACTGGTTAGATGAAGGAGATATAACAACAGTGGAGCTGTTAAACACTGGTTTTATTTTTCTCAAAGCTGGATTTAGTCCTGAGGCTGATGAAGGGTCAAATCTGAGAGAGGGGTAGAAATAATAATTTACAGTGTCAGATTCACAGATGCCATATTGTCAAATTCAGCAGTAACATGCAGTATTCCATCTGGTGCGGCTATGCCAACAAGGCCCACAATGTATTTCTTACATTTTAAATATATGTTAAAACGATATGCATCACCATTAGTTATGTCGTTTGGTAAGAATGCATAATACTGTAAGCGTTTGTTATGTTGCAGTCAATTTCTGAGCTCCAATTAACTAATTAAAAAACAATCAATTAATAACTAATGATAAACCACTGATTAATAATCACTTAATGAAATTATTAAACCATATTTAACTACCAAACCATAAAATACACATCTACGACTGCTGTCAAAAGAGTTGTAGGTTCATGGAAGTCTGTCCTCCACATACCTTAACAGACATCAACTTAGAGAAGAATAACGCCAACCAGTTACAATGTTGCAAAAGTGAGTGTTGTTACAGAGTAGACTAGCTAGTTACCATGTTGCAGAGAGTGAGGTTATTATTAGAATGTGGTTACAATGTTGCTAAGCTACACGAGTCATTTCCTATTTTTCACATTTACTTTATGGCCTGGTTCAGCCAAGCGAGCCAGCATGGCCAACCTTGCACGACTTTATGAAGTGACCTCAGATAATAAGGCCATTTCATATATTGAAGTTACTTATAGACCTACTTATTGACAGCAGACATCAGAAGTATAAAGTGGTCGGGGGCAAAAGTGAAACAAACTAAATCTAGCTAGTTAGTACATGATGTAGCCTTGCGGTAGCCTGAGCGGTGATGCTAATGTTGCTTTCTTGAACGATGAGGGCGCGTGACGAGGCCACCAAGTTTATTCATGACGTGAGAAAAAACGACATCAATCGCACTTGTTGCTTTTCGCAAGATAAAGTTAATCATAACCTGCTCCTCAAAAGATTTCTCATTATTACATTTCACGTAAAAAAATAACGGAGTAAATTGCTACCGAGCTGACGGTGACGAAATTCGTCTCCCAACCACTTTCCCCGAACTTGGAGAGAGATACCACTTACTTGTTCCGCTTTACTGAGCCTTCCCCTTGCGATGTTCCCTTGAATAAAATAAACTTTACTAATCGTTTTCAAATGTATAACAGGAGCTACATTATAATGAATGTATAATAGTTTTGAACATAGCGCTAAGTCTATACTTTATTAGGAAACAAAAATAGGCCCCTCCCTATCCAAAAAAAACAACAACACTTCCTTTGATCAGACGTCACTGTACACGGCCGGAGGACCGTGGCGCACCTCAATGAGGCGCACACACAACTCTTTATTCTAGGCCTACTGTACTGTAGTCTAATGATATGCCAACAAGTATCTTGATAATTCATACAAAGTGAATTGTTTGACATCATATTAATATAAGCAAGACTGTTGTGTCGATGATATAGCTATGGGTTTAATTGTTTCCTCATAGTATTCGATTTTAAAGTGTTGTGAAAATGTTAATCAGTTGTGGAAGTGACAAACTTTCACGAGAATTTTACTTCTTGGTAAGCGAAATTATGAAAATGTAGACCATTTCAAAACTCAAAAACGGAATTAACCCCATGTCTCTGACCTTAAAGTCTGTTTCATCATTCATTCACAAATAATTTCCACAATTACTTGATATACATACACCATATTCGGTGACATTTTTTATTTTTTTTACAAATGTATCGAGAGCTGAAGCACTTTATTTTTTATTTAACCTTTATTTAACTTAAATAGAAACAGAGTTCACACTAGACCTAATTATATTCTCAGGGAATTACACTTTCAATATGCAGTTTTACAATTCTAACACGCACCATTTTTTTTGAGTTTCTTCTAAAACATTCAAACCAACAAATGATGCAGTCCTGGGCTACAAAACAAGGCTGTTCTTATATGAATGACTTTCATTACCAACTCACATTTGCGTCAATAAGGCTTGTTTAGCTGTTGACTGTTGCTGCCTGTTTCTGAAGCTGCCAGTTTGTGCCCAGTTCATAAGAGGCTCTTTGTCTATCTTAAAGAATGCATTGTGTGGCGCGGGGACAGAGTGCATCTTGTCCCTGGACTATTTGAGAGGCTCAGCAGCGTCTGCGGTCCCCTCAGGCGGAGTTTTGTTGGATATAGAGTAATAAAAGCCTCGCATGCGCTCCTCCACCTTCACAAAGCCTGGCCGGTCCTCGTGTCTGAGAAGAGAAAGATCAGAGACTTTAGACGTAATGGATCTCATTTGGGCAGCAGTGTGGTCTAGTAGCAATACCATGTGGTGTGAAAATTAATAGGTCTCTGGTTTCTCACTTACTTGTATGTCCAGCAGTCCTTCATCAGAGCATACATTCTATCTGGACATCCAGATGGACATTCCATGCGGCTCCCACTGGCAATGAAACTGATCACCTCAGGACCTTTCATTTTCTGATCACATGTGGTAAAAAAACAGATTAAGATAATCTAGACAGCACTCAACAGCTCCTGTGTTGGAGGCTGTTATTACAGTATAAATGTTAAATATTTAGATCTTGCTGCTGCTGTACAGATAGTACCTTGTATGGTTTCCCTCCATAAGAAAAGGCTTCCCACATGGTGACACCAAAGCTCCAGACATCACTCTTGCTGGAGAATTTGTGGAAATTCATGCATTCTGGAGCATACCACTTCAGCGGCCATTTTCCTGCTGTGCGTGCCTATGTTCCCACCCACACACATGCTTACCATACCACATGAATATTGTACATATAAAGAACTGCAGTATTTAACTATATAAAACAGACCAACTTAACATTATAGCACATGACACGTGCAAGAAACTCATACCTACCTTGTAATAGTTGTCATCAGCACCCAAAGCCTTGGACAGGCCAAAGTCACTGATCTTGGCAAACTGTTGGTTGACCAGCAGGACATTGCGAGCTGCGAGGTCTCTGTGCACAAAGTTCTTCTCCTCCAGGTACTTCATTCCCATAGACACCTGGTGCATCAGCCCCACAATGTTCTCCACTGTGACCGTATCCCTGAGAGGTAGAGGGACAGAAAGGGAACTCAAATGAACCTTCAGGGGAATTCGCTCATGGTATTTAGCTTCACTTTGCTGAGCTCATCATCACTTTTTGAGTAATAGCAGTGCTATCATTAATTGCATTTCCATAACTCTCTATGATCAGTGTCACTATTAAGAGAATAACATGCTTTATGATATACTGTACTACTGTACGTGTGAAATAATTGGCCTTACTTATTGGTGGAGAGGAACTTGTTGAGTGGCCCAGCAGAAGCCATCTCCATCACTAGCATCAGGCACTCGGCCTGGCAGAGCCCCAGCATGCGGACGATGTAAGGGTTACTCAGCTGGTGCATGATCTCTGCCTCCCTCATCATCTCATCTTTCACCAGATTCTCATTCTCACTCTTCAGCACCTTGATGGCCACATCAGTGTGGCCCCTGGAACCACACAATAATTTGTGATGTGTTATGAATAAGGCCCAGTGTTTTTCTAAATTTTAGCCTCTAACTAGGGTCCAGAGTTTTTCCTGATCAGCTCACTTTCTCAGTAAAAATAATTATAAACCTCTGTGACATAAAACTTAGTTTTCAGTTGTTATAAATGGCTCTAGGCATGAGGTTATAGGTTCTAAACTCAGGCTCTGATGCTCTGTTTTGATTAATCCAAGAAGCAGCACCCCCCACCCTCCCTCACTTATTTGTCTTGAAGACTCCTTTCTTGACACAGCCAAAGTTGCCTGAGCCGAGCTCCACCTCATCAATCATCAGCTGCTCCCTATTGATGAAGAACTTCTTCAGGTCATTGGGGTCATGGTAAGGGTTGACAAATTCACTGCAGTCCATGGGCAGCATCTGACGGTCTGTGGGGGGCGAAGTGTTGACTTCTGTGGAGCACCCCAGAGGTACTGTAAGAAAGGGCCAAACCACAGGGAAATGTCTTAAAGACAAATTCAAAGATTTTTGTATGTGTATTTTGGTGGAAAGGCTATGTGTGTCTGTTGTAATGTTATTGACCTACCTCCAGGTGGCGGTGTGTATCCATTTGTTCTGAATTGCCTCTGAAAGAAATGTACTGTATTCAATAGATCTGTGTGAATGAAGTTGGAAAGTACTGTATCTACCATGGAGAAATTAGAAAATGTTCTTGATACTCACCCCTGAGGGCACAACTGGAGACTCTGAAAATGGATTTGAAAATGTATTAAATTACATAGGGGACAGATTTTGTGAAATTATAAGAAGAATGTGATGATTGTGATTCATTTGAGAACAAAATGTTGGTTCAGTACGTTTGGCATTGTTACGGTTCACACATGGTTCCCTCAGAACTGTCACTAGCCCATCAGGCTTCATCTTCAGATACTCAACCAGCTGCAGTGTAGAAGGGAGGGAGAGTGGGGTAGCAGACTTAAACATGAGGTAGCAGACAATACATTTGAACCAATTTGTTGGAGAAGAGAGAACAGCCTACCTGCCACACAGTGTCAAATTTGGTTCCCTCTGGCATGGAGTACTTCCCTGATTTGTCATGTAGAATCTGGTAATGGTAGGCCGTTTTTCCGTACATCAAAGAAAGGGCAAAGGTGCCGGACTCTTCCCTGTCTCTGACTCTGATGAGAAAAAAAAACACTATAATAATTGTTGTGAGTGTTTTGGGACTTTTGGATGGCATTGGACTAAAATATATTAAATGACTCACAGGAACTTTCCGTCTGGCTGTGCCCTGGAATAGAGTCGCCTCTCCCCCTCCTGGCGAGGGATCTTGCCGTGGTACCAGGGCATCCTCTCATGGGCGGTGGTGGCGATCAGCTTCTCCAGCTGTGGGGCCTGGCTGATGATGGCCTGCTCCATGGCCTCCCCCTGAACACAGATAGACAGTTAGTCAACCTGAGCCTACATGGGGGGGGGGGGGGGGGGGCAAGGCAAACTACAGTTCATAATAGCATAGTAAAACCAACAGGGCCAGCAGACTAACAACAGTAAACCTACTCATGCCAAGGTTCTACAGGGCATCAGAGATGTTGTTGGTGTGACTTCTGGCCCTGCTGCCAATCGTTCAGCCAACCCTCACCTCCAGGTTCCATGTCTGTCGTACATACTCCCTCAGCATGTTGTCCCTAAGGTTATCAAAGACGCCTGCTCTGATGGGGTTGTCTGGGGAGCGCAGACAGGGCTTCCTCAGGGTGCACACCAGGCCATCTGAGTCCTTACTGTAGAACTCACAGAGCTCCGCTGGCCCACAGTGGGGCTTGCCACCCGCAATACAGTAGGTGCTGTTGAGTTGTTTCTCCACAGAGTAGTGATGGAAGTCCAGGTCCCACACCAGGGAGACCACGTAGCCGCCCAGGCTCCGCAGACACTGGCGCAGCAGGAACAGTCCGTCGGCCATGCCTGCCAGCTTCAGGTGCTCCTCAGCCTCCGAGCGACTGATGCTGCCGTAGAAAAAAGGCAGCTCTGCCGCAGGGTCTGTCGCCATGTCTGAGTCTCCTCAGGAAGTATGAGGGAAGACTCCTCAGTTGGAAGGGTTGGAAGGGTTGGAGATGGCTGGAGGCTCCTGATTAAAGATCTATACAGTGAGAGAGAATGGGAAATAATAATGCATGACCACTGTTTTATTATTTTCACAATATTCAAATTACCACAAGTAATGCTAACTATAGTATATGTTTTCCTGATAGTTGTTTTTCTCTAATTGAGGATGTTGATGACTTATAGTCTACAGACTTCATCGGAACCTCCATCTCAGGGACCCAGAGGAGTATCTGAGGTATTTGTGTCGTTGGGCTGTTCTGTGTGCAGTAAGTGAGATAAATAGTAGGCTATGCGTGTTTCTCTACACTGCCACAGACTGGTGTTAAGCACAGCCACAACAGGAAATGACACCCGCCCCCGTCCTCCTTCTCCAACCTCTCTTCAGTTTCTCACTCTTCCGTTGAACAGGTGCTGCTGTTACTCAAATTTTCCCTGAGCTGTTCAACACACTAGCTGCACATATCAATGAAGATTATGAAAACAGATGTCATTTTTAGACAAATGAAAATACAGAAACAAAATATTTCAGATGTAGCCCCAATCAGTATTTGTTTCAACCAATTTGTGCTTTATTCTGACTATCAGGAGAATTTAAAATAAGTGTAGACTGCAGGCTGTGTGTTTATCATGAAAGCATGTTGTGTCTGCTCTGCTGTGAGGTAGCTTTATTTGATAACAAGTGGAAAATGCCTGTTGGTGGGCAAGACACAGATGAGTATCATAACTTTTTAAACGCACACCAGACAACTATCAAGATGACATGATATTCACACACAGAAGCAGAAATAAAATGAGTTTGGTAGACAAAATAAACAGTTGAATCAGTTAACATAGTGATGTACTGAGTTTTCTATTTGCGGTTTTCATACATCTTCCTCTTTTCCGTTTCATTTGACACCCCCATTTTGGAAAATGAATGCTTTAGCAAAAAAAAAAAAATGTAATCTGTTGGTGTGAGTCATAGGTCAGGGTGGTTTTCCTTGGTTTGGTTTGTAGTTTGAATCAACTGCCAAAATCAAACTTCAGTTTATTATATGATACACAATATACTAGCAGCTCCTTATGGGAACTCTTCATCCCTATTCTTCCTGTAAAAAGTCCAAACTTATGGCCCATGGCCAATATCTGATGTATTGTTTCAGAGTTCTGAAGTCTTGTGCTTGGTGAAAGGATTCTTTGAGGTGGGGTATGTCAAAAGGGGGGTGAAGGTAAAGACTGTATCACCTGTGTCTATGTGTGTCTATGCTCGTGTCTATGCTTTTAAAAGGGTGGTGTGATTCAATCACAGTTTCCTGGACGTACAGTACCTGTGACAGTCTGTCTACATCCATGTCAGAAACACAGACACAGAGCCATAGAGAGACGCAATGTGCCACAACACACACAGACTCCACCATGGCCTGAGAGCTTCAAACCCCCACTCACCACAGTAAAGGGACAGTGGTACAAAGACATGTTGTAATGTGAAAACTGTGCCTTCAGTATGCACTTGTTGACATTTCTGAAATTCTATTGATGTGAATGGCTAAAACTGATTTGTGTTTAGTTTTATTTCCTGTCTTTTTATCCTTGTATTATATGACCTGAATCAGCTAAAAGTCAGAACGACAGAATAAAGTACTTGAGAATAGCCATAAAAGTCAGTTCCCATGCAAATGGAAAGATATTAAGCATAAAAAACAATCTGTCAGAGAAGAAGATGTATTGTCAACAAGAGAGTTGTTGACAAGGAAATGTCCACATTTTATTTTCTAGTTCCCTGAATTTATGTTTGAACACATAGACAAAACTATAAATGTCTCACCACTAGCTCAATAATCGGAGCATAAATATGCTGTTTGCTTTTGACCACCCCAATTTTCATCCCTCATGTTGCTTTCCTTCCAGCTCAGAACAGAACACCTAAATGGATATTGACTTCTGATAAGGGAATGCACTATATATTCTCTTTTAAACTATTTCTGAATGTTATACTGCTTCATAAGAAAAACAAACCAACCAAGACAAATTTCCCTAACAATATATAGAGCAACCCAGATGTTACTTTACAAAACAGAGACTGACAGTGTGATGGATATTTAACTACATCAGTACTTTTCCCAACACACTTCTACGAACATTACCCATGCTGTTAATATTCAAACGTTACATTCCAGCGAAATGGCTGTTTTCCCACAAGACATTAAGCTCACATCAAAACCAGCTGTAGGCCTATATTCTCCCCTGGTAGACCCTGCATTCTCAGTAGTGCTTTGCCCGGAGGTTGGTTGGGGTTTACAGCGGAGCCAATATAGGGCATACAGTGCCAGCAGGTTGGACGGCTGAACCGGCCGACCCTTACAGGAGTCTCAGTCCCCATCTGCAGGCTGAAGGCCATAGCTTTAAAGAGCGGAGAGATAGCAGAACTGTGTTCTGACGCACAACCTTTTCCATGCAGTTACAAGTGGCTGTGAGGTCTACAATAGAAATGCCTTGTCCATTGTAGCACAGAGGATAACATGATAGAGGGCCCTTGGTTTAGCAATAAGACATTACATTCATCAACTATAAGCAGTAAACTCAGCTTTGCTAAATTCAGTCGTTGGCTCATGGCCATGATTTGTAACAATAATAATACATATTTGTCTTGTATTTCATATGTAATCATAGTCATATAAATAATGACCCACCATGTTTTGCCATTAGAGTGGATTAAAAATATGATTAAAAAGAAACGTTATATCAGAAAGGGTATCTGTTCTATAAGTTATACTAACCAAAACATTTCTAAATCATTAGATACTCAATATCTAGCTATTTTTATGCATTGCTTTGGCTACTATGCGCTTAACAAACCTTGTCAAATCAGGAGAACATATGCTTATCAAAACGTCTAAATATATACAGTGCCTTGCAAAAGTATTCATCCCCCTTGGCGTTTTTGCTATTTTGTTGCATTACAACCTGTAATTTAAATGGATTTTTATTTGGAATTTAATGTAATGGACATACACAAAATAGTCCAAATTGGTGAAGTGAAATGAAAAAAATAACTTTAACAAAAAAAAATCTAAAAAAAAAAATAACTGAAAAATGGTGCGTGCATATGTATTCACCCCCTTTGCTATGAAGCCCCTAAATAAGATCTGGTGCAACCAATTACCTTCAGAAGTCACATAATTTGTTAAATAAAGTCCACCTGTGTGCAATCTAAGTGTCACATGATCTCAGTATATACAGTGAGGGAAAAAAGTATTTGATCCCCTGCTGATTTTTTACATTTGCCCACTGACAAAGACATGATCAGTCTATAATTTTAATGGTAGGTTTATTTGAACAGTGAGAGACAGAATAACAACAAAAAAATCCAGAAAAACGAATGTCAAAAACGTTATAAATTGATTTGCATTTTAATGAGGGAAATAAGTATTTGACCCCTCTGCAAAACATGACTTAGTACTTGGTGGCAAAACCCTTGTTGGCAATCACAGAGGTGAGACGTTTCTTGTAGTTGGCCACCAGGTTTGCACACATCTCAGGAGGGATTTTGTCCCACTCCTCTTTGCAGATCTTCTCCAAGTCATTAAGGTTTCGAGGTTGACGTTTGGCAACTCGAACCTTCAGCTCCCTCCACAGATTTTCTATGGGATTAAGGTCTGGAGACTGGCTAGGCCACTCCAGGACCTTAATGTGCTTCTTCTTGAGCCACTCCTTTGTTGCCTTGGCCGTGTGTTTTGGGTCATTGTCATGCTGGAATACCCATCCACGACCCCCTGGCTGAGGGAAGGAGGTTCTCACCCAAGATTTGACGGTACATGGCCCCGTCCATCGTCCCTTTGATGCGGTGAAGTTGTCCTGTCCGCTTAGCAGAAAAACACCCCCAAAGCATAATGTTTCCACCTCCAAGTTTGACGGTGGGGATGGCGTTCTTGGGGTCATAGGCAGCATTCCTCCTCCTCCAAACACGGCAAGTTGAGTTGATGCCAAAGAGCTCCATTTTGGTCTCATCTGACCACAACACTTTCACCCAGTTCTCCTCTGAATCATTCAGATGTTCATTGGCAAACTTCAGACGGCCCTGTATATGTGCTTTCTTGAGCAGGGGGACCTTGCAGGCGCTGCAGGATTTCAGTCCTTCACGGCGTAGTGTGTTACCAATTGTTTTCTTGGTGACTATGGTCCCAGCTGCCTTGAGATCATTGACAAGATCCTCCCGTGTAGTTCTGGGCTGATTTCTCACCGTTCTCATGACCATTGCAACTCCACGAGGTGAGATCTTGCATGGAGCCCCAGGCCGAGGGAGATTGACAGTTATTTTGTGTTTCTTCCATTTGTGAATAATCGCACCAACTGTTGTCACCTTTTCACCAAGCTGCTTGGCGATGGTCTTATAGCCCATTCCAGCCTTGTTTAGGTCTACAATCTTGTCCCTGACATCCATAGAGAGCTCTATGGTCTTGGCCATGGTGGAGAGTTTGGAATCTGATTGATTGATTGCTTCTGTGGACAGGTATCTTTTATACAGGTAACAAACTGAGATTAGGAGCACTCCCTTTAAGAGTGTGCTCCTAATCTCAGCTCGTTACCTGTATAAAAGACACCTGGGAGCCAGAAATCTTTCTGATTGAGAGGGGGTCAAATACTTATTTCCCTCATTAAAATGCAAATCAATTTATAACATTTTTGACATGTGTTTTTCTGGATTTATTTGTTGTTATTCTGTCTCTCACTGTTCAAATAAACCTACCATTAAAATTATAGACTGATAATTTATTTGTCAGTGGGCAAACGTACAAAATCAGCAGGGGATCAAATACTTTTTTCCCTCACTGTATACACCTGTTCTGAAAGGCCCCAGAGTCTGCAACACCACTAAGCAAGGGGCACCACCAAGCAAGCAGCACCATGAAGACCAAGGAGCTCTCCAAACAGGTCAGGGACAAAGTTGTGGAGAAGTACAGATCAGAGTTGGGTTATAGAAAAATATCTGAAATGTTGAACATCCCACGGAGCACCATTAAATCCATTATAAAAAAATTGAAAGAATATGGTACCACAACAAACCTGCCAAGAGAGGGCCGCCCACCAAAATTCATGGACCATGCAAGGAGGGCATTAATCAGAGAGGCAACAAAGAGACCAAAGATAACCCTGAAGGAGCTGCAAAGCTCCACAGCGGAGATTGGAGTATCTGTCCGTAGGACCACTTTAAGCCGTACACTCCACAGAGCTGGGCTTTACGGAAGAAAAAAGCCATTGCTTAAAGAAAAAGAGAAGCAAACACGTTTGGTGTTCGCCAAAAGGCATGTGGGAGACTCCCCAAACATATGGAAGAAGTTACTCTGGTCAGATTAAACGAAAATTGAGCTTTTTGGCCATCAAGGAAAACGCTATGTCTGGTGCAAACCCAACACCTCTCATCACCCCGAGAACACCATCCCCACAGTGAAGCATGGTGGTGGCAGCATCATGCTGTGGGGATGTTTTTCATCGGCAGGGACTGGGAAACTGGTCAGACTTGAAGGAATGATGGATGGCGCTAAATACAGGGAAATTCTTGAGGGAAACCTGTTTCAGTCTTCCAGAGATTTGAGACTGGGACGGAGGTTTACCTTCCAGCAGGACAATGACCCTAAGAATACTGCTAAAGCAACACTTGAGTGGTTTAAGGGGAAACATTTAAATGTCTTGGAATGGCCTAGTCAAAGCCCAGACCTCAATCCAATTGAGAATCTGTGGTATGACTTAAAGATTGCTGTACACCAGCGGAACCCATCCAACTTGAAGGAGCTGGAGCAGTTTTGCCTTGAAGAATGGGAAAAAATCCCAGTGGCTAGGTGTGCTAAGCTTATAGAGACATACCCCAAGAGACTTGCAGCTGTTATTGCTGCAAAAGGTGGCTCTACAAAGTATTGATTTTGGGGTGGGGGGGGGGGGTTAATAGTTATGCACGCTCAAGTTTTCTGTTTTTTTGTGTTATTTCTTGTTTGTTTCACAATAACAAATATTTTGTATCTTCAAAGTGGTAGACATGTTGCGTAAATCAAATGATACAAACCACCAAAAAATCAATTTTAATTCCAGGTTGTAAGGCAACAAAATAGGAAAAATGCCAAGGGGGGTGAATACTTTCGCAAGCCAACGCGGCAATGTTGTTTTTTATATAGTGGTGTAGGCCACTATATAACAATGTTGCTTAGTAACACATACAGTGTTTGCAGAAACAACTACAAATAGGCCTACAAACATCAGACCTATATTAAAATGGTGGGAGGTCTCTAATATGTAGTTCATTTAAAGTCTGTGGCTGAGACTGCTACCTAGAAAACAAATAATACTTAGAAATTGCTTATGTCAATGGAAAATCGAAAAGGGACTTACTGCGCATATTTTTCCTATACGTAGAATGAAATTGCCCAAGTCAGCCACACATCCTCAGGACACAGTTTAGCCAGTCTGGTTTAAACCAGGGCCCTATCCCAACAGGCAAATCAAGTTGTTTCTTATAGATTCTTATAGAACCCATTGCATTGGTTATATTGGAATGCATTATGTTCAGAATATTTCAAAGAAGTATGAAGATTGGTCTGTCGTCTAGTTGAGAATGAGTCTCTGTTAAAAACGACATAAAAATACAGCCCCTTATTTTCATACAAAGCACAGTAACCTCTTTTGTATTATTTATCTGATTACAAGTGCCAACGAGTCTCAAAATAGAATCTACAGTATAATTCAAAATAAAATTACAAGCAGTAATGACACACATAAAACACGGGTGTGTCTACTTGAAAATCTTACCCCCTTTTGGCTTTCTATTCATATACACAATGAAAGCAACTATTTATAAATATAATTACTTTTGAAGCCACAGCTAGAATGTCTTTGCCGCACCGTGGTGAACCCATTTTGCCTTTGTTACAGCACAAACTCTACTAATAGAAACATATTAACAGTTTTAAATGTGTTTAAGACACTGGTTATAAGGGAACAAGTCATAGAAAATGAACATTTCAAGAACAATCTTTTACATATATTATTTATATAAAATATTGTATTGTATACTTCAAAGTAGATTAAAGTAATGGACTTTCAACTTTATATTTTTTCCGTCTCCAAAATACAGCCTAAACAAATTCCTTGATTTGGTTAAAAGAGATTCATCCTAATTCCTCAATTGAAAATGAGTGAATAAAAAGACAGAACTGGCTTTTTAAATTAGATGCACTCACCATACACTATTTCACTGGAATGGAGTAAAGAAGTCAGAGATCTTAGTAGATTGGCCTCAGAGACAGAGAGCTGCTGAGTCTGTCCATCTGTATAGGTGACAGAGAAAATGCATCAGCACTGCTGAGTGAGGGCATGAGTGAGGGTTCAGGAAAACTATGTGGGTTGATTGATACAGCCCTGGAATCTTCACTAACCTACTTCCTCACCTCAGTTACATGAAACCCTTTCTACTATACTACCCTTTCTTTCATGAAAAGGCAGAAATAAAAAATGGCACAATTTCAATATCTACAACCATCTGACAGAGCTGACCCAGTCTTCTGTATCCACCTGTCGACCACGGCCCTCCAGCAGTGAGGCTATGATGGAGGTTTTAATGGTTAGATGGAACAGCATTCCATTTCAGATATCTCTTTGTTGGAGGCCACATGTCAAAACTGGGCTAGTGCAGGCCCTCAAAATCACCTACAGAGGGCGGTCTGGATTAACTATTCAGGTAGGCCTAACTACTATCACTAATAACAAGTCAAGTGTACGTGTAATATGCATAGGATACACATGATGTACACAGTACAATGGAAAACTTAATAAAGGAATGTCAGAAGTAGGATAATAACACTGGCACGCTGCTATTACTACTACAGTTGTCTACTAAATGCCTTCTATGCTCGCTTCAAGGCAAGCAACACTGAACCATGCATGAGAGCATAATCTGTTCCGGACGACTGTGCGATCACGCTCCCCGTAGCCAATGTCAGTAAGACCTTTAAACAGGTTAACATTCACAAGGCCACAGGGCCAGACAGATTACCAGGACGTGTACTCATAGCATGCGCTGACCAGCTGGCAAGTGTCTTCACTGACATTTTCAACCACTCCCTGACCCAATCTGTAATACCTACATGTTTCAAGCAGACCACCATAGTCCCTGTGCCCAATAATGCCAAGGTAACCTGTCTAAATGACTATCGCCCCGTAGCACTCACAACTGTAGCCATGAAATACTTTGAAAGGCTGGTCATGGCTTACATCAACACCATCATCCCAGACACCCTGGAACCACTCCAATTAACATACCGCCCCAACAGATCCAAAGATTAAGCAATTTCTATTGCATCCCTCACGGCCCTTTCCCACCTGGACAAGATGAACACTTATGTAAGACTCCTGTTCATTTACTACAGCTCAGCGTTCAACACCATGGTGCCCTCCAAGCTAGCTCATCACTAAGCTAAGAACTCTGGTACTGAACACCTCCCTCTGCAACTGGATCCTGGACTTCTTGACGGGCCGCCCACCACACTGACCCTCAACACAGGGGCCCCTCAGGGGTGCGTGCTTAGTCCCCTCCTGTACTCCCTCTTCACCCATGACTGCGTGGCCATGCACGACTCCAACACCATCATTAAGTTTGCCAACAACACGACGGTGGTAAGCCTAATCACCGATGACGACGAGACAGCCTATAGGGAGACCTATGTAGACAGCCTATCTTTTGAATTAATAAGACATGCTGCTTAACATCAGAACCCCCTAAAAACACACCACTGCGATACAAGTGACTTTTCCTAGCAGGTTAGGAGAGCATTTTCGCTAACCCTAACCATACTCCTAACCTGCTACGAAAAGTCGTAGCTGTATCGAAGAGGCGTGTTTTTAGGGAGTACCGTTTCGTTATCTGCATTGGCCGTGCAGCATTTACGGTGATACGGCCTCTGCAGAAGTCAGGGCATTCATAATTATTTCTCATCGCTGAGCAGTGCAGAGCTGTTGAGCAGAGCTGTTGTGAAGGAAGTTATCAAGGAAGTGAGTTTGTGTTTATACAGGACCTCCCGCCCCCACCTACCGTCAAACAATCATGTCAATGCGGAGCTATACGGAGCCCTCAACATTGTTAAAACATTTGGAAGGCGCACAGCGATGCGGTACAGAGCTCAATTTGGCCTCTGCGTGCCTCCGGAGGATAGGATAATTAACGTGGCAGGTTAGGAGAATTAATGTGTCAGGTTAGGATAATTAACGTGGCAGGTTAGGAGAATTAAGGGGCAGGTTAGGACAAACTTAGCAGGTTAGCGTAGCCGGTTAAGATAATTGACATGGCAGGTTAGGAGAACTAACCTAGCAGGTTAGGACAATGTGGTTAAGGTTAGGAAAAGGGTTCGTTAGGGTAGGTAAAACGTTACAAGGAAGCAGCAAGCAGTCGCTTCTAAAACGGTCTTGAGTGGCAACCAATCTGTTCAATTAGCTGTTTCGACTTCCATACACCCACTTATTTCGCAACGCCCACTTTCAGACACACTCCACACATATACTAGCGATGCATCTTTGAAATACTATTTAGTTTTTACAAACTTTTTCAACTCTGAATCAATTGGGCTTCCCAAAAAATAACATGGTCGCTGTTATAGAACGTTTATTTTGATTAGAGTCCCATCTAAGAGCCAGCTGTAAACTGCGTTATTAGGCTATTACTATTAGGGAAGTCGCATTTCTTGCCTAAACCTTTTCATCGAAATAGTATATTGTAAACGTAGTTGACCAATAAGAACAAAATGAATGTATATATATGCTGTTGCAGAAGTGTGGTTATAGTTGTGTTTAAAAACATCCCCTTCTTGGGGCCCTTCGTTTTCTGAAGCACAGTATAGGCAAAAATCTTTGGTGTAGCTCCTCTGTGCGTAGTGTTCAGACGCTGTCATTACCATTTTTACTTCCTGGTCTAGTACGCAGCAGTGAGAGCGAGCGTGCAGGCATTCACAGCGTATCTGTGGCAGTGGGACCCTGGGAGCAAGAGAGCTCCACTCACTGTACGATCATCAGCTCAATACAAACATAACTTCTCAAGGTAACTGACACGTCTTGAAGGAAAACAGGAGAAAGACACCGGAAACCCTGAGAGGCAACCATAGTGAACTTGGACAGGGAGAAGGAAAAGGTACTGGACCCTCATTTGAAACTTATTTTATGCTCATATTTCGTAAACCTAGTGTGCACTTTTGTCTATATTGTGAGAGCATAGTCGATTCCGTAAAAATGGTTGACGACTTCTTTAGAAGTCTTCCATATCGATTTTCCAGCTATTTAAAGTAATTTTGCACAACTCGTGAAAATGTGCATGGAATTATCAGGTAGAGTCAGACCATGACATTTTGTGATGGTGTTGATTTCTCAGTAAAGTAGAATCTTTTGAATTAACAACATTGTTGGGGGGTATTTCCTTGTTTAATTGCATTGAGGTTATAATGAAGAAACTGTCAAGGATCCGGACACTTTTCCCCATTTGTTAGATTCAGTTAAGTGAAATGGGGACCCGTTATTTGTAAAGCTGAACCCAGGTGGGCGGTGAGGGACCACGCTTGGCTGATTCCAGGCAGCAGCAGCAGTTAGTGTCAAGTTCTGAGGGTTTCTGCCGGGTGGGGAGCGAACAATGCTCCAGCAAGAGTTGGGCAATGAATAGGCAGAAGGGGATTCTTCAGGACATCAGCAAACTACTGCACTCTCAGTGTTTGAAGAATATTTGTGTGCTTGGGTGATGTGTATCTATCACTCTCTCTATCTCTCTCTCTCTCTCTCTCTCTCTCTCTCTCTCTCTCTGTCACACACACACCTCAAACTAATATTTGAACTAAAAACTCAAATCAAGTACCTTGAAGGAGTTGCATTGCACAGTGAACACAGTGATGTAACAGGTAGGCCTAACTGCCAAAATAATGACAACACTTGAGTAAATGAGGGATACAAAGTGTATTGAAAGTAGGTGCTTCCACACAGGTGTGATTCCTGAGTTAATTAAGCAATTAACATCCCATCATGTATTAAAAATGCTGGGCAGGCCATTATTTTGGCTACCATGGCTATGCCCCCATAGGGCACGAGTGGTCACTGAATGGTTTGATGAGCATGAAAACGATGTAAACCAAATGCCATGTCCATTTCAGTCACCAGATATCAACCCAATTTAACACTTATAGGAGATTCTGGATCGGCGCCTGAGACAGTGTTTTCCACCACCATCAACAAAACACCAATGATGGAATTTCTCAGGGAAGAATGGTGTCGCATCCCTCCAATAGAGTTCCAGAGACTTGTAGAATCTATGCCAAGGTGCATTGAAGCTGTTCTGGTTCGTGGTGGCCCAACGCTCTATTAAGACACTTTATGTTGGTGTTTTCTTTATTTTGGCAGTTACTCTGTAGCTCAGCTGGTAGAGCACGGCGCTTGTAACGCCAAGGTAGTGGGTTCGATCCCCGGGACCACCCATACGTAAAAATGTATGCACGCATGACTGTAAGTCGCTTTGGATAAAAGCGTCTGCTAAATGGCATATTATTATTATTATTATTATTATTATTATTATTATTAGTCCATCATGTAACTTTCCCCTTGCAGATCAGTACCCACCTCTTCCTCAACCAACAAATGTATGACACTGACACAGAAGTGACCTGTTGCTGATTAGGCTAGTGATCTCTTTTGTAACAAAACTCAAATGTTGGTATTGCTGGGTTAGTTCTAAAAACTTATGGTAAGAATCTGTCACTAAAATGATTGATGTTTTGTTTATATTGTGAATGCCCTTCATATCCAATAGTTTCACCATGATTTGTAAGTCGCTCTGGATAAGAGCGTCTGCTAAATGATGATGTAAATGTAGGGCTGGGCAGTGTTTGATCAGCATGTGAGGTCTCTCAACGGACTGAGGCGAATGGACAAGTCTGTGGTCTGTCGTTGTCTGGGTGTGTAGTATGAGAAATATGAAACTAAAGACTTAAACTGCCTCATACGTAAAAATGTATGCACACCTGACTGTAAGTCGCTTTGGATAAAAGCGTCTGCTAAATGGCATATTATTATATATTATATTATGTTCTTCTGTACACTCTCTAGAGTTGCTGACTGACTCAGTGAGCCCAAGCCAGCTCTCACAAAATATTGTCTTCGACTAGGGCTCATTTTCAGAGTGCGCATCCTTGGCTGTCTGACAAGCCTAGTTGTTTATGTTCCCACTTTTCATCTCCAGATTGTTTATTTGGGAGAAACTGAAAGAGGAATGCCTCTCCACCAAAGACAGTGTTTAGACTGAGATCCCTTCCTTTATTCTCCATATTATTTTTATCACTTCATCTGTTGTTTGTTGTGCAAGGCTTAACGTGGGGGAGTCATGTAAATGGAGCTTGCTTTTCTACGCCACTTCTGAGGGAGTGACTGCTGTCAGGGCGATACAAGTATCTAGGCCATGTGCTGCATGAGCTCCCAGCTTTCCCTTAGTGTTGATGTGTTTACATTATAGTAAAGAGGCCACACTCCCCTACTCGAATAGGACTGAAATGACAAATGAGACATCAAAAGAGTAAGTCTAATATCAGAGAGGAGTGACAGGAAGAGTAGACAATCCTAGTGGTTTCTTCAGAGGAGCACACTGAGGGTGGTGTTAGGAGCTGAGCAGGGGACTGAGCAGCGTTTCTTAGAGTGAGCCTTTACATTGAGCAAGTCATATGGGTTTGATTAGTGTGGCCTATTCTGCCTGTCTGTACAGTTCCTGGCAGGGTCACTATACATAGTCTGCAAAAACGTACTTTTCACTGCCTTCTCCAATATGTTGAAAAGCTTACGGTCCAGACTACATTATGACTTTGGCCCACCCTGAAATTGCAATTTACAATCCCCTGTCTAATGTCTCTTCTACTGTTGTCCACAAATACCTCCATGTCTTGCTTTTAAAAAGCACTCTGACCACATTGTAATTGTGCTGTATACAGCCCATTCCAATTCTTGAACTCGCCATTGCCACAATCAGGCATTCAAATTGGTCAGAGGTACTCATCTAAGGAAATGATAAAAGTGTCTGCTAAATGGAATATATTATATATATATTATAAAATGCTAACAGTACTTACAGCATTATGGTTGTATTGGTCGAATGACAAACACAACAATATATTTTTCCGAAAAGACCCGCAAAGACATATGACAAAATCACTTTCAACAAATTGTATAAATTCACAAATGACCAGATTTTTGTCATGTTTCTTAATTGAGCAATGGTTTAGTGAGTGTAGAGAGAACTTGAAGACAGTCAGTAAAGCTTTTAAGCAGCCTTGTTTAAAATCACAAAGGCAATGATAGGGGGTCCGATTATGTGGGCTTTGTTTAAATAAACAAGATGAGAAATAGTTTTAATGAAAACATTTGATATCTTGCTGCAAGTCTAATAACCCCACAATAAAATGAGACTCCAACAACAAGTAATGAAAATAAAGGAGAGTTTGGCCAAGCAGGAAATGACTGAAAAAAGCCTGGAGGGAGGGAGGGCTGTGGAGATGGAGAGGGGTTTACAGTTGCTCCACATTTAAGGGAAGTGGGAACACAAAGCCGCCTCACTGTTTTAGGACCCCATTCCGTACGGTACTGTACCGTGAACCGCTGCTCTGCTGTACTGGGACCCAGGGAAACCAGAGGCACATTAAGCCTCCATCTATCCCAGTCACCTCTCTCTGTCAGCTACGTCTGTAGATTGTATGGTAGTCAGCATTATCTGATTATGAGCAGACTATTAGTGTGAAAAGCTTCAGCTGCTCATTTTCAGATGGGCCGGGTCAGAGAGAAATAGTTTGTCTCACTTGTGCTTGAACAAATGGATCATTATTCATTAGCTAGATTAATTAATGTATGGAGTAGGAAGATACAACATGGCAAAGCTTCAGGCCAGGCGGTCTCTGGAACTGGATGTGTACAATGGTCTACAGAACTCAGAACATTCCAAAACAAAAATATTTCCTCTGAAAGCAGTCAGAGAGAGGTGAACCTTAATCCAGGCACAGAGAAAGCTTACATTTTTTCAGAAGGCGCAAAGATTCTTGTTTCTCTCACTCCCTCTCTCTCACTGTCTCTCTACACACACACACTTAGTATTTAAGCATGGCTATCCCAGCTCTCTCCCGTCTCTCTTTCAGCCCCTTGAGCTTTGTACTCCCTTTTTCATATTTGTTTTGTCAGGAGGCAACTTGTTCCCTCACTCTCGTCGCCAAATCGTTTCCCATCTGCTTCCGGTTACCTTTGCCTGCAGTTGGTTTGCCGCCAGCCATCTGGGCCAGTGTGGCTTCTTCTCTGTTCTCTGCCCAGACATACTCAGAGAATGATAGAGGCAGGGTAGGCAGTGTGGCTCGAGGGAAGGTTATCAAAGATTGGGTTTGGACCTCTCAATGACATTGCCAAAAAGGCTTAGGAACAAAAGTCACAATGTTACTGTAAATAGGACTCCTCCTCATCCAGGATTTTAACTCCTCTGTACACTTCAAAGTGTGATGGGGGATGGGACATCTTCAGCGTTGTGATGTAATAATAACCAATGTTGCTTTTTTAAAGGTAATTTTTGATCTCCCAAAAAAGCCTGATCTATGGCTAATGGCCTATTCTCGCTGTGTGTGTCTGCCTCTTCCCTGTGATGTGGCCAGGCCACATGAGGCCCACAGTGAGTGTGGAAGTAACCCGCTGCTTGTCTCAAATTGGGTAATTGTCCCCCACAGCCACTGACATAACACCCACTTCCAGCTCCTCTCAGCCTAAGCACAGCGTTTTAAAAGATCAATGCCTTCCTTTCTCTTTCCGGTGAGCAGACGACTAAAAGAGACACAGGGCCCCCAGGTCGAGACTTGCTTACCCTGGTCATCAGATTGTCAGCCAGTGTTTTCCTGTGACGGGGAATGATTGATCAGCTGAATACGCAGGGGGAGTAGGCTGTTCGTGAGGCACTGACTACAGACTAGATATATTTGTGTTGTCAGATGGGGACCATTTGGGTCAGGGGGATCTCATGCTCTCTCTCTCTCTCCCTCCCCCAATCTCCCCTCACACTAACCTGTTTCTCTTCCACAGGGAGGCCACAGTACATTATAGACTCCGCTGTTGCTGCTGCTGTACTCAGAGACAGTCTCTCCATCAGAATCTTCCTCTGACTGTGGTCCTACCAGAGAGAGAAGCAGAGAGGCTGTGTGTCCAGAGCTCTCCAGTCTGGTCTCTAGAGGTCTATCCTGCTGCTATGGCCCGTGAGTGCGCTGCGTCCCACTGGTGAGCGAGGGGCATCAGAGGGCAGAAGACATGTTGGGACAGAGGCCTGGGGACCGCACTGAAGCTTGCTGTAGTAACCATGGAAACGGTATGGAGGAACTTGGCCTGCATTGTTGTCATCATCGTCATGGTTGCCACCGAGGTCGCAGAAAGTCAGACTGCTGAAAAGTTCACCCAGTCACACGGTGAGCAGAGATCGGGCCGACTAATTTCTTCTCTTTTGTTTGACATAAATGGAAATGTTTAACTGTGTCAATGTTTGTCATGAATACACAGTTTGATTATATTGTTATTGCTGTCATATTCATTGGGGAATTGGTATTATTCCCTCTCCTGAACTGTAAAAGTGGTTCAACATTTCCAGTCACCTAAGTCCAACAGAGGTAAAGGACCAGTTCAATTAACTCTTCCATACAATGTGGAGGGCCTACTCTGAGCTGAGCAACACTCCAGGGCAGAGGCCCTGCTGAACCTGAACCCTGCTCTCACAAATCAACTCCAGAGACGGAGAGCCACGCGCCCCCCTCACCTCTCCTCAGCCAGGCCAATCCCCTTTAGGCTCGGACATAAATACCCAGAGTGTCCATGACAGAACAAGGCACTGATTGTGTATTTCTTATGCTTAACCTCTGCACCCTGTAAGTCATCTGTTTCCAATAGTCTGCCACACTACTTCCTTGAAAACCACTACAGGCCCATTCATTAATCTCCTCTGTTTAAACAATGCTCTAGAAGGACACCTTTCTAACCCAAAACTGAAACCAGCTCCATTGATGGACGGTAATCAATTTTATGAGTTTATGAGTGGTCCTCTGTAGCTCAGCTGGTAGAGCACGGCGCTTGTAACGCCAGGGTAGTGGGTTCGATCCCCGGGACCACCCATACACAAAAATGTATGCACGCATGACTGTAAGTCGCTTTGGATAAAAGCGTCTGCTAAATGGCATATTATATTATTATATTATCATATTATGAGTTATCATTTGTCACAAATATTCACTGGAAAATGCAACAAGTAGGTTAATGCTTAATTTGTTAATGCTGTGAAATTCAATCAGGACAGGCTGTTTAGTACAGTACGTCTGGTGTTATACATTTCAGCACCACTGTTAGATTCCTCCATGCTAGTCACGTCTCCTACAATGGATATTGACTCCTGGTCAAGCGTTAGTTGTTATCTAACTGAGAATGGTAACCTCTTTAAGTCATTCTAGATTAAAACCTTCAATGAAAACAGAGAATGAGAAAATGGGGGGCATGAAATCTGCTTGTATTTGCTGCAGCACTTCATGACAAGCTGCAGAGTATATTTGGCTTGTCTTTGTGTTTATTTAAAAGAAGGAGAGGACAAATATGCAGACATGGCGTAGTTGGAGAGTTGGGCTTTTTCTGAAAAAATATTTCTTTGAAATAAGCGAATAATGAGGTAGTGGCATTAAGTCATTTAGTTCAGTGTTATTAAACCATTGCATGGAGTGTATATATAACCTTTCCCTCGGACTGAGACTGAGGCTCCGCACCGCAGTCTCATAACTCAGCCAGTCAACTGTCCCAGGCAGAGGCGTGACCGACAGACATATAGACAGACAGACAGGCCGACAGACAGACAGGCCGACAGACAGACAGGGAGACATGGTGGGAGACAGACACGGCGGGAGACAGACACGGCGACAGAGAGGGAGACATAGAGGGGGGACAGACACAGGCAGACAGACAGACAGACAGACAGGGTGACAGACAGATACACAGATATGGAGACAGACATTAAGACAGACATGGAAACAGGAAGGGAGACAGGGAGACAGGGAGCGAGAAAGACAGGCAGCCAGAGCTGAGAGCAGAGTTATGAGCAGAGGAACTGCTGACAGGGCCCTATGGTGACGGAGGCAGAGATTGACTTTTTCAGCCAGGCATGGATGAGAGAGAGAGAAGTCCCTCTCTGGGAATGCTTCAGTAAAAAGGGCCACTGTTCTCATTTCCCTCTTTTTTTTAAAGAGGCTAATTAAAGGTTCCTTTCTTCTAAAAGCTAAAATAAAGCGAACCCTAGGTAGTGCTTAATGACAGTTTATTTTACAGAAGGTGAGCGCTCTGCAGACCTTTATTCTTTTATGTGTCTCTCTCTGTTACCGGTTGGGTTTATTGGTGAGTAATGATAGTTTCCTCCTCTTCCTGGTGATTAGAGAAATGGTTCACCCTGTGGTGCTTTCCATCAGTTGTAGGTGACCTGGGAGAGGATCAGACGCCACGCGACCCTTCAGACCAGACTAGGACCTACTGTACGCTTATACTGTGTTTAGCCAACTTCACTCCCCTATTTTCCATTGTACCAGCCATATTTCCCCTTTGAAGTACCCTGCACATCTGGGCACAGTGCATTGGGAGGGGGCTGGCTGCAGAATGGTAGCCTTATGAAAGCAGTGGTAGAGCCAAGTCAGCCCACTAGCTGCCTCACTCATTAATTAGACAGGCTTATCAGGTTGCTGGACAGATTACTGCTGCGCTGCAGAGAGAGAGAGAGCCATTGCACAGAGCAGGCAGGGCACGAGGAGCAGCTGTATAGCTGTGGAACCACAGAGGGATGGAGAGAGGGAGGAGGGGAGAGTAGGGGTAGAGTACACTTTTTAAACTAGGCCTCATTAAGTCCTTCCAAATATTTGAATGGTCTACTTTATCTGACCGCTGGCCTCCGAGTCACCTCCAGTCCTCCATGAGGCTTTCCTGTGCCAGATACTTTTGCCCCTGTGAAAATACCATGAAAATACGACTTTTTATGTGGATCAATTGTCTGAAATGTTGTAGGAGAGGAATTCAAAGCTCCTATAACTGACTGTTGCAGAATGTGCTGAAGGATGTGAAATGGAGTTGGGAGGGGGCTGGGGGGCTGTAATGGTGCTTGCTGTTTATTTAAGCTGGCCTGGCCACATAAACAGAGGCTGGGTCTGGACTCACGGTACAGACACTAATCCCTGCCTGTTTACTCTGTGGGGAGGGCTGTTTCTCCACAAAACAAGGCAAAAGGCCTTGATGAAAACTGGGCTCATTTCTGTTGACCTTTCCCCTGTTAGTGCAGTGTTTGGAGCGCCATGTTTGGACAATAAATCTCCGGGCCCGCAGCCAGAGACAGGAAGTATAGGATTTCAGGGTTGCCATGGAGACAGCCTTGGGAGGGATAGCGTGGACTGAGAAGTCCTCAAGAATCCCACTAGTCACTACTGACTCTGGCCTGTCCTCATGAGCTTTAAAGCCATGATGATAATGCACATACTGTATATTCAACCAAAGTTTATTTGTAATGTCAGTGTTTGTGCTCTGTCTCCTCTCTCTGTCTCTCTCCAGCTACGTTCCTGTCCAGCCTGGGCCAGTATGAGATTGCCATCCCGGTTCGCGTGGGGCCGCAGGGCGAGACCCTGGACACAGACGATGGGGGTGCAGACAGCCCCAACCACCATCGGCGGAGCCGCCGCAGTGCTGAGGACCAGCAACAGGACCTGTCCCAGCTGTACTACCAGCTCTCTACCCCCACAACCAACTTTCTTCTCAACCTGACCCTGCAGGGGGGCCTGCTGTCCCGTCAGTTCCGTGTGGAGTACTGGAGGAGGGGACGTCTGGCCTGGAGCCACCCTTACGCCCTTCAGTGTCTCTATGTAGGCCACCTGCAAGATCAGCCCCACTCTAGCAAGGTGGCTCTCAGCAACTGTAATGGCCTGGTAAGAATTTGTTGTCCTTGGCCTCAAGGGACCCAGGGCTAATGGAGCTCCAGTGGAATCCTCTCCCTCTCAGTGTAACATTATGATTCTGTGTACTAGGATAGCTCTGACCCTGGATCCTGGACTAGACCAGGGCACCTGTCTGGACCACATGCTATTCTGGAGCAGTAATGCACCTGTGTAAACAAGGGATTACCAAAGCCCATTGTTATCACCAGACTTCCCCTGCTGGTCACAACTCATAACGTCACTAAGGCATGTTCACAGCTGGACGTCCAGACCATTCAGTAGCCAGCTAGCACCTCCGCCTACGGCAGACCCTTTTGAAATAATGAAATCAGTCAAATGACACAATTCCAATGAAATTGACACATGAAAGCATTCTCCTTATCCATCTATTATTGTGATACCTTTACAGCTAATAAATAATTGGGCCCAAAATAACAGGGGTAAATACAACCAAGGATTAAATCTGCTCACAAAGTGTTAATAAGTCCCACACATAATTACTTGTGGTCAGACTAGCATAACTTAATTCAGCAGGGAATCCGCTGTGTGTCCACGAGAGCATCACTAAACACATTAGAGGATTAGGTACACTCTGAAAGTGCGCTGCTATTGTAGCGACTAGAGAGGGCCAGGGGGGAAACACTCACTTTGACCTCAGAGGCTGCAGTCAAGATATCTAATCAGGGGAAGTGTTAGTGTCTCTGTCTCCTCTCTGTGGAAAGACAGATAGGATCACTCTCCCTATGTATCTGACCTACAGAAAAGTCTGGGAGAGAGGTGAGGGCCTGTATTTGTTTAGGCCCAGGCTGATGAGAGACTGATATGATTATCATTCCAGGCCAGGGATAGTTATGTACTGTACTGTATCCACTGAGGGGAGGTGAGATATTAGAGACTGGCTGTAGACAGACGGAGACCTCCAGTAATGCTACTGTAATGGGCCTGTCAGGCAGCCGAGATACTGACAGGCAGCAGAGATACTGACAGGCAGCAGAGATTGGGACTTCTGTACATGTCAGTTCTTGTCCCGTCACCACCAGCCTTCAGAGGGCCCCTGGCTCACCTCTGCTTCCCTGACTTTTCCAGCAGGGGGTGATCGTGGCGGGGGGTGAGGAGTACATCATCGAGCCTCTGACCCCGGCCGAAAACCTCACGAGGGGGGAGAGCCGCCCCCATGTGGTTTACAAGAGGTCATCTCTTCGCCACCAGTACATGGACCAGTCCTGTGGGGTCATCGGTAGGTAGAGCTGTCTGGGTACTGGGTACAACATGCCCCTTTAAACGCTCATGTTTCACAGGTTACGATTGGATCAGCAAACAGTTGTTTATGATATCTGCTGTACAAGCAGTCTCAGTTTACAGGACATAATAACCTTGTTTTAATACATGTACATTAATGCCACTCTTCTCATCAGTCAAAATGTTGTGGAGTGGCTCTTATCAGGTAGTGTACCCTCTCCTCTCTCAGTGCCATTAACCGCTCTTTGTGACTGTTCTTCAGATGAGAAGCCAGGTAAAGGCATGTCCTGGTGGCAGAGGACTCTGAAGACCCCTCCCAACCCCATTGGCCGAGGCCAGCTGCCCCTGAAGAGGTCTGTGAGCAGAGAGCGCTACGTAGAAACACTGGTGGTGGCCGACAAGATGATGGTGGGGTACCACGGCCGCCGGGACATCGAACAGTACGTCCTGGCTGTCATGAATATTGTAAGTTTCACATCGAGTCAGATCACTACAACTGGCAGGGTGGAAAACTCTGAAAATACTTGAAAAAGCCCCATAATCTCCTATTGTCCTATCCACTTTGTCTGTGTTTAGGATTGAGTCTAGGATTGTTGTTACTGTATTGAATGGTTCTTCTGTCATCTCCTACAGATAGTGTAGTAGTATTCTTTCACAGGATATCACTTCACACCCTGTTGATCAGATGGCTAAGCACACACTCATGTCTGGAATGTATTTAATGAATGGTTGGCCTCATTTTACAGTTCCACACCAGGTTGCATCCATCCTGTCACAAAAGCCCAAACAGAAGAAACTAAACTACAGGAGTGTACTGTAAAGTAACCCAAATTACACACGTTTCTAGGTTGTAAGTGGTAGTGATGAATGATGTGTCAGCTCTTTTTAAGACTGGTCTTTTCTTGTTTCCCTGGAGGTCAGGTTGCCAAACTGTTCCAGGATTCTAGCCTGGGGAACGCAGTGAACATCGTGGTGACCCGCCTCATCCTGCTCATGGAGGACCAGGTATTCTCTTCTAGACCCATTCTGGAAAAATCTCTGCCTTTCAATGGACTCAATGGAGTCTACATCCATCCACCCTGCCTCCTCTGCATCTCACTCCTAGTCCAGTCCAGCCTAGTTTCCAGGCCAGCATCTATGAGCTCCTTGTTTGTGTCCAATTATTGGCTTAAGTGTTCTTCCTCCTATGCTCCCAGCGGAGACTGTCTTGTAAGTGGAGCCGTTTGCGGTGGTAGAGAGAGAGCGACCTGCCAGGCGGCCCAGCCATGACTGCACTTGTTGTTGCTGGTGACCTCTCGGGCCATTGCTATGACGTACATTAGTGCCCTAGAAAAGTGCATATCAAAATAAAAAGCTAAATATGAAGGCAGGCATCACTGTGGCCTAGTGTTCTGTCCACCTGCTGCCTGGTGATTGACATGAATGTCACGTCATGTTCTTGGTCCCTGTCCAATCCACCAGGCCATGGCACTGTGCTATTAACGGCATGCGGTCAGACTGAGTGCCAGGACAGGGTTACACTCTCTGGTGTAATGTGGACATTATAAGCTTCAGAGGGTATTATAAGGGGACTAGTGGGTTTGCAGTGAAGGTACTGTGGCAGTGTAATAACCCTTTTTCACTCACAGCTCCTGTCATCCTGTATACGCCCGGGTTGAAATTTATAGATTTTGTCATTGATAAGCGCCTTAATTGGAACGCAGTGGCTGTACAGTACCATGCTATACATGACATCAGAGTTTCTCCACTTCACAGCGCTGTATGGGTTTTCACTGACAGCCGTTATAAACTTGAGCACCGTGCGCAACAAGAAGATTCCCCCATCCCTTCCACTAATTGGGCTACTTTTTGCACATTTTGTTGTTGTCTGAGTGAGGGAAATGCTGTAAATCGAGAGGAGTCGATGTGTTCTGAAAGATGAGACTTTGAGGATTGTAATAAATACAGCTTTGATGTCATACAAGCAAACCACACACCCATGAGTCCAAATGTGCACTTCACATTTCCATATTTGAAAACTCATGTCATTTACAGTATCAATGTTTACGATCGCTATGTTTGATCCACAGTTACAAGGATGACATGCGTTATACCCGGGGTCGTCCTGAACAGAATGAGCCTATGTTTGTCGTATTGTGAAGAAAATTTGAGGCGGAACACGCACATGAATGCACTCCTGTCTCCATTCTAAACCACTCTATGTCTGAAGTGCCTTTTGAAAGCCTAGCACTGTAAGATCGTATTCTATTACTTAGATAACCATGTTAGCAATATAATACGCTTTCAAATGATGCCCACCTGACCCATACTGCGATTTTAAAGTGTAATGAACATTTTTGGATTGTGTAAACAACAACAGTAATTGTGTGATGGTGGGAATGCAGGTATGTGTTCCAAACAAAAAACTATAAGTGTGCTTGCTTCAGTTTCTCAATAGTAAAGCTAGGAGAGTTAAAAAATGCACCTTAAAGTGGAAGGCTCTTTCCTTGAGCCATAAAAATGCAATGAAATTACTTAGGAGCTGTGCACAGTTTGGAGAGGTGTGTCCACTTGGAGACACCATTGAGACCTCACTCAAACCCTTGTAGTCTTTTTTTTACCTACTACAAAATGTATATAAATATTCTTATTATGTTACTGAATGTATCCAGAGTATTTTCAGATTTCGTAATTGACAAATGCTGTGAAAAGTACAGTAAATGTAAAATGCACATCAAATCAACAGTGTAATGTTTGGATTCAGTCTTGTGTCAGGTTAACTGTTGTGTCCTCAGCTTTTGGTCTGATAATTTCACCATCATCTCCAAAGTGTTCTTTCAATTGCTACCATTGTCATGCATATGATTTTTATACTTCTTCTGTAAGAAACATTTCAGTTTGGCCCTATCCATATAGACCATTTCCACGAGTGTAAAGGGTTAGCAACCTGTATGATTCATACCAGACAGCTGAAAATAAGCTCCTGAAATTTGCCCCGGGCGTATGTCATCTGACAAATAAATAAATGTTATGATCATTAGCAGTAGTATTAGTATTATTCTTGCCGTTTTAGTCTGTTGTGGTTGGGCTCAGACCAAAAGTAGTCTCCCAGAGCAGAGATTCTGCTGGTTCCAGCTGAAAACTGCCCCTGGAAAACAAAACAGGCCAGCCAGCCCACTGAGCCCAGAGATGGATTGTGGGATGTGACAATTACTAGTTATGTCACCACCATGTGCATTCCTGTGTTACCAGCCTTACCCAGCTGTAGCTAGGAGAGTATTCCCTCACCCCTGCCAGGGTGGCTAATGGCAGAGGGAGAGCAAAGCAGTAGACGCTCCTGTCCTTATCAGTCCAGTTCAATAGCCCCTTGGCAGAGGCTCATTCCACAGCTATGGTTATACTGATAAATTCTGTTTATGTAGGGAAAAGGAATTATTGGACCACACAGGGAATGTCTGTCTCATTACTCCCGTTGGCTTCTAAATGATTGTCGGTGGTGGCAGATCTATGAAAACCTAAAAGTGATTTATACAGTCATTTGATTATTTCACTGTACTCTGTTCCTTAATATGTTGATTTCAGTTTGTATTCTGTCTCTGTCAGCCGACTCTAGAGATCAACCACCATGCAGGGAAGTCCCTGGACAGCTTCTGTAAGTGGCAGAAATCCATCCAGAACCGGAATGGCAATGGGAACGCCATCCCAGACAACGGCATTGCTCACCATGACACTGCCGTGCTCATCACCAGGTCAGCACTCATAGCACCAGAACATTCTTAGTGATTCAGTGTTCACAACTCGGACTTTCGCGTCAATCATTAATTGACGCCAATCTGAAACTTTTGTGAACAATCGAGATAAGTGCACAGATCTCAAGACCGAATACTGCTCTTAGTACTGAAAGGCACCCGCTAGCATTGTCAATGCACATAATGAAACCTCTCTAGCCTAATTCCTTAATGATCCACCACTGAGTCTATTGGACAAACAGAATATATTATGCTCAAATTCTTATTTGGATTACGGTTTTAGTAAGAACTTACTCCATATTCTGCCCTCGAGATGCCTCTGAGTTCACAGGCTCCTTCCTTACCTCATGGCCTGTCATTTTCGGCAAATGTGCGTTAGTGTCTGGTCCTGTCTGGAGTGATGAAACCTAGGCAGTTATACTCAACTGAGCATCTGGAGAGAGAGCGCTGTAGAGCGAGAGAGGTAGAGAGAGGGAAGGAATCAGAGCACAGCTGCCTTGAATCTGACAGCCTTGAGCCGGGCCAAGGAAGCAAAGTGCAGTTTCAGAAATAGTGAGGCACTATTTAGGGGGGAAACGGCAACAGCAGTGGAAACACAATACTGCAGAGAGATACAACAGAGCACCATTCACTGAAAAACACTCCTCTGCCCATGCTTGGCTCCTGTTCCTAGTAGCTTGGAGTATCTTGGGATGTTTGGTCTGTGAGAACATGTTCTTTATATGAAGACTTTTATCAAAGAGGGATGGAAAATTAAGTAACCATCATTTTATTTCCTGCCATTGTTCAGACCGTATCAGTTACTTATCAGGTCTGTTATGTGTCCATAGGGCTTAGTGTCGCTGAGAGAGAGAGGGGGGGAGGGAGAAAGCGACAGCGAGCGAGAGGAGAGAAATAGTGTATGTGTGAGAGTCTTTGTGTGTGTGATTACATGTGTGAGTGCTTTTTGCTGAATGTATGTTTTAGTGTAAGTGTGTGTCAGGGTGTGGACGCACCGACTGCCAGAGTATTCATTTTAGTAAATTATTTATTTCCCTTCCTGTTCCTAGGTACGACATCTGCATCTACAAGAACAAGCCATGTGGAACCCTAGGTAGGACCTCTGGTTAAACCTGGAAGCCCAGCCCAGGAGAGGGCTAACCCTGGGCATACACACTGCACACACACAGGCCGCTTGTTGGGAAGCACTGAGCTTCAGTGTCAGACTATATATAATTTAAAGAGCCAGGGGAGGGGATGTGACTCAGGAAACTGCCCTCATTTTCACTATTAAGTACCTACCTATCGTATCTCTGCTGCAGCTGACTGACCATCATGACTGACTAGCACAGTCTTAGAGTGACACATAGATGCAGAATTGTAGGTTTTAGTTAAGTTTGTAATGCATGTAACTGTATGTATTTTTACTTGCATCACCTCTGTATGTGCTTCAGCATGCATGAATTGGAACGGACATTTCTGGCTATGTTAGAGACAGTATTGTGTGTGTCTCTGTCCCAGGTCTAGCTCCAGTGGGGGGGATGTGTGAGCCAGAGAGGAGCTGCAGCATCAACGAGGATATCGGCCTGGCCACAGCCTTCACCATCGCCCACGAGATAGGACATACGTAAGGCGCTCACCCACGTCACCTATATCACCCTCATATCCCTCACCACTGGGGCCCTGAGTTGTTCCTGACCAGGGAAACAATCGGGGCCCCAGTAACAGTTACAGCCTTCATCACCTTTGACACACCCTTTGGTCTTTAGGCTCGGCTTCTGTTTTATGGACCTACGCTGTTTCAATAAACCACTCTTTCATTGGTGTTACCTGTGACCCCTCATAGGAAACCCCTGTCCTGGCTTCTGCACCTGCCTCTGCCCCTTGCCCCCAACCTGCCCATAACCCCCACCCCTGCGCTGACCTGGGCTAAACTGGCCCAGCCTCAGCGTGAGATTGCTGTTAGATTAGAGCTGTACCAGAGGGAGAACTTACGTAATTACCTCCATGAGTAATTTCCATCAATACACAACTTGTTAATAGCTTAATATTTTCTTTGTCATATTTATACGCAAGTGGAAAAAGTTACGAGTGTGGCTGGTACACTATATCATTCTGGGCCTACCTCAATGCCTGGCAATAGGCATGTCTTTTGTACCTTCCCTTCAAGACACTTAGTTTTACTTGCTGGCATACCAGCCGATCTTACTCATGCATACATATTTATCTAGGCGTATGCCTGAGTAATATCGGACATGCTCCACTGGACATGCTTGTCATTTCCAAACCTCTTCATTCCCTGCCATGAAAGAGGATTCTGTTAGATTTGCGCTGATATTTTCCTTTCAAAAGCCATTACTTGGTATCATTTTAGAAAATCCACTATTTTTGCTAAGTAATTGAGTGTGCCATTTACCTACGTGTGGACACAGGCCTCTGAGGTATTTTCACAGGTGGCAAACCCATTGGTGCTCCCCCCTAATGGCTAGTCCAGGTACCTTTGAACTGGATGGGGTGCTTGTACCCTGGGGCTGTCTAGACGGTGGGCCTTGTCTTTTACAGTGCCTATGGAAGTGTGTATCAGACAGAGAGAGCAGAGCACAGAGACACTTTGCTGTCTGTTAAATCTGCACAGACCCAGTTCCGCGCTCATGGTGTTAATGAGGTTAACAGGGAGAGGATGTTTGATACCATCACCAATACCCCAATACCTTTTTCACACATGCTCAGTCACCCAGGAGATATATCAATGCAGTACCATCTGGTTCTCCCTGCAGGTTTGGGATGAACCATGACGGAGTGGGCAACGCCTGTGGCTCCCGCAGTCAGGAGACAGCCAAGCTGATGGCTGCACACATCACCATGAAGACCAACCCCTTCGTCTGGTCTGCCTGCAGCCGAGACTACATCACCAACTTCCTAGAGTGAGTCTGAGACTCACCTCCAATGCATAGGATATTAAAGGGAGTTGCAGGGCTTGTTATGTGTGGACAGTGGGATAGAGTAACTAGCTAGGTACATTGTGGGTGAGGTCCATGTTTGTTGGGCCTGTATTCATTGTCTTCTCCTGTTTGTGTCTGCAGCTCAGGTATGGGCTCATGCCTCAACAACGTCCCCCCGAAGCAGGAGTTTGTGTACCCAACCACGGCCCCTGGCCAGGCCTACGATGCAGACGAGCAGTGCCGCTTCCAGTATGGAGTGAAGTCTCGGCAGTGTAAATACGGGGTACCTACTCACCTTCCTCCTCTAACTCGCTTGATAAGGCTGTATGGTCATTTGTAGCTGACAGATACATTCAGTACTGTATGTGTGACCCATGTAGAAATGATACTCACACAAATCTTCTGATCCATCAGTACCACGTGCACCATATGTCCTCTCCCTCCTTCCCCTACTCCAGAGCAGACGTGCGTTTCTCCTCTCCATCTGTAGGCCAGCTCTCCTCTCCTCTCTGGCATATCTCTGGCTGTCTGCCCACTCTGATCAGTGCAGCATGAAGGCAGGGTAGCCAGTAGCCACTGGATTTACTGCTATTTATTTGTCTCCCAGCTAGAGTTGACATTTTATTTTTAACCAGTCCCATTGGTTTTTGGCCCCATGTGTGAAGAGTTTATGAAGAAATATTGTGCTATCTTTATTGTATAACATTTTTTATTAGATGGTCTATTTTATTGGCCCGACAGCTGAGTGAACAGACATCTGGAACAAAATAGTACTTTATAGTGTCATTATCATTGATACTTTGCAGTCAGAGCATATGTATACAATAAAATACAGCGCCATATGTTATTGCTATTGTAAAAGCCTTAAATACATTAGCACCACAGAGACCAGAGGTAGTTGAACCAACCACTGGTGCCATCTGCTCCGGGTCAGTGGGCCCTCTTGGCTGGGCTCATCAGGGCCTGTTGTCTCTATATGGTCTGAAATGGACACACTCTGACAGCTCTCCCTGTGTCTGCAGGAAGTCTGCAGTGAGCTGTGGTGCATGAGCAAGAGCAACCGCTGCATCACCAGCAGCATACCTGCTGCGGAAGGAACCATCTGTCAAACCAATACCATAGAGAAAGGGGTAAGCACTGGAATGTTCCATGATCAGCAGAAATGGGGGGTGTTTGGTTTTTATTTCATTAGTTCCACAGCTTGTGCCTCTCCTGTGTGTGTTACAGTGGTGCTATAAGAGGGTGTGTGTGGCCTACGGGACCCGGCCAGAGGGGGTGGACGGCGGGTGGGGTCTTTGGACCCCCTGGGAGGAGTGCAGCCGTACCTGTGGGGGAGGAGTGTCCTCCTCCATCCGCCACTGTGACAGCCCCAGGTGAGTGATGTGGATCTCAACTCTGTCCATAGGACGGACAATAGTCATTGAATTCACAGCCACTGTAGAACTGTAAAGCCATAGGGTTGAATCTGGCTGGCTCTTCCTAACTTCCAAGCACATCTGTTTGGAAGAGAGACGCCAGTCTACCACCAATCATTTTAACATCTCACAATAATCACCCACGTGCAACAATGACAGCCGTAATAAAGGATATCAACACAGACAGTGGCAAACTGACTTCTCTCTGGTGTTTCTACTGAGGAGTTAGTCTGATTTGACTTGGATAGCTGAGTAATAAAAATACAGACCGAAAAGATTGAAACAGGGTGGTAGAGCCCGGCTAGCCATGCGGGAGGAGAATAGAACCCAGTGTGATTGGGGAGTTATTGTTCAATTGCACTCAGATGTGTTTTGCCTCTGCTTTTCTGGTTCCAGGCCAACGATTGGTGGAAAGTATTGTCTGGGAGAGAGGAAGCGCTTCAGATCGTGCAATATTGATGTGAGTGGGGGAGCAGAGCAGAGTGGAGCAGCAGCTCCCTCTGAGAGGCCTACAGTACCATCACCATACTCATCCTGGCCCGGCCCAACTCTACAGCTCTCAGACTGACCTAATTAACAGCAGCCTGCCCAGCCCAGAACTAATGCCCTCAGTGTGTGTGTGTGTGTGTGTGTGTCCATGCGTGTGTGTGTTTGGTAGAGTGTAGAGGCTACTATGAGTTCAGTCTTATTTTAAATGACTGCTGGCAGCAAAAGAGACAGGGTAGGGGATACAGTGGGTGTCTGATGTCGAGAGGCCTGTGATTTGACTGACACAGAGCTGATCTGTGCCCCTCTGTGTGTGTCTGTCTCAGGAGTGCCCTGCAGGCTCTCAGGATTTCCGGGAGATTCAGTGCTCCGACTTCGACAACGTTCCTTTCCGGGGGAAATTCTACACCTGGCAACCCTACAGGGGAGGTGTGTACAGTAAGTGTGTGTGTGTGTGTGTACCCCCTCCCCCCTCCACAGCAGACTGTGATACATCATTACAGAGGTAACTACAGTGTGTCTGCTCGGTTGTCATTTCAGGCTGAAAACGTCTGAAGATAGGGAGAAAGCTGACATACCTGCCTGTGAGTTTACAGAGAAAGAATAGTGCAGCAGCACATAGAGAGAGCTGAGCAGGAGAGTGCTGCCAGACCGTGGGCCCAGAAAAGGAAGAGGGGAGAGCAGAAAAGAAGAGAGAAGTAGGGTAGAGAGAAGAGTAAAGGGGAAAGCTGCAGACAATCTCCTGTCTGGCTAGAATGCCTGTGCTTGATGAGCGCTGCGCTGGACGCGAAAGATAAATACTTTCGACGACATAGCTGCCTTTAATCTACCAGTCCAATAACATAATGGCTTACAGAGGGGCCCTCTCCAACTCCAGGCAACAAGTGCTCCTTTCATCAAGTCAGCTGATTTTACAATGGAAATCCCTTGCAGCTGTTAAAATACGAGCTGTGCCACAGTCTGCCCTGCGTTAGGGCTATATCACACATCCCAGCCCCCTTCTCTCCCCTCACTCTCACTCACTCACTCACTCACTCACTCACTCACTCACTCACTTCTTCACTCTCCTTCTACATTCCTCCCTCTTTCTCCCTCTCTGTCCTGCTTTCTTTCCCCCTCTCTCTTGCTATTTTTCTCTCTCTCTCTCTCTCTCTCTCTCTCTCTCTCTCTCTCTCTCTCTCTCTCTCTCTCTCTCTCTCTCTCTCTCTCTCTCTCTCTCTCTCTCTCTCTCTCTCTCTCTCTCTCTCTCTCTCTCTCTCTCTCTCTCTCTCTCTCTCTCTCTCTCTCTCTCTCTCTCTCTCTCTCTCTCTGTCCTGTACTCGGACACCTCTAGCAGGCCATCGGGCTCGACTCAGACAGCCAAGGACAGTTCATTAAAAAAAGTTTTAGCAGTCATATACATTTTTTTCTGAGGCATGAGCCATCCACATTGTTGAGCTCGGTCCAACAACTTTTGCAGGAAGCCTTCCTCCAGCAGGCCCACCAAGTCAGTCAGCCCCCGTCCATCCATCCATCATCCCACAGCTTTGTCATCCGCTAGCCTCCCAGGCAGCACATACTGTACCTGTTTCAGCGGTGCCAGCACAAACAGAGCCCAAAGTGATTGCAACAACTTTTCACAGTGGAACTAGCTGGAAATGGGTATACTTGGCTAGTGCACAGCCGTGGCAGTATTAGATGACTTGTCAGCCCATAAAGTGATATGTTAGTGCACAGGCTGCTCTTCCAGCCCGTAGGGGGTAACAGTTTGGGGGGTTGTGGGCTGTGATGCCAGAGAACCCTGGCTAAGAGAGTGGAAAGTCACTCTGCTGCCTGCCTGGTCCTGACTGTCGGCTGGTACCTCTGTGCTCCCTGCCTGGTCCTGACTGTCGGCTGGTACCTCTGTGCTCCCTGCCTGGTCCTGACTGTCGGCTGGTACCTCTGTGCTCCCTGCCTGGTCCTGACTGTCGGCTGGTACCTCTGTGCTCCCTGCCTGGTCCTGACTGTCGGCTGGTACCTCTGTGCTCCCTGCCTGGTCCTGACTGTCAGCTGGTACCTCTGTGCTCCCTGCCTGGTCCTGACTGTTGCTCGATTAGCACTTATTTCTGCTCTCACATGACCAGAGCCTGGCCAGGTTATAAAGCATGGAAACTGGGTTGACCAAAGGGGGGTGGTGAGTAAAGTGAGACCATGGCTGTGTTGTGTTGTATGTGTGTTGCATTGTGTGTATGTGTTTGTGTTGTGTGTTGGGTCGGCCCATAGAGCAGATGTGCTGGCGTTTCCGTGCTGAGACATTGATTGGCCTTGTCAGCCAGTAAGAGAGCTCAGTGTGGTCGCTGGCATGCTCTGTAATATGGTATAAATGAGAGCACCTGTCAGTGCACAAATACCCCCCCCGCCCCCTCTCCCTTTCCTCTCCCCCTGTCGGTTTTTGTGCAAGTCTGCAGGATTACCACATTCCAGTTTCCCAGGGAATTTGCTGAGAGATGCACTATTTCTGTTAGCGCCCTCTCGTTCTTGTTGTTGTGAGCGTTTGACCCCACTGTGCTGTTAGCGGAACCAAAAGCCTCAGAACACACAGCCCCTGATCAGTCCCAGACCTTAGGTGGTAGAGGGGTGACACAGACAAAGAGGGGGCCGAGGGTTATGTGTGTGTGGATAGAGGGAGTGAAGGGGGGGACTTAATCACAATCAGCTGCTTGTTCTCTTGATGTTAACAATCCAAACTGTGCTCTCCCCTCTCCAGACCTCCTCCACCTCCCCACTCTCCTCTCTGCCTGCTTGTTCTCTTGATGTTAACAATCCAAACTGTGCTCTCCCCCCTCCAGACCTCCTCCACCTCCCCACTCTCCTCTCTGCCTTTGGCACCCGAGTCCTTACAGCTGTGGGGGAACAAACTAACTGGGTGGAACATAAAACCCATTAAAATACCATGCGTGGTCATCAGACACATTAGAGCAGCCCGTGGTGTTTCTCAGTAATGGAGGGGAACGGCTGGAGTAATTGTATTGTGTCTTCACCCAACAAGAGGCATCAGGCCTCACTGCTGAAAGTGCAAATAAAGAGCGAAGTGGAAGTGATTTTCTTTTCGTGTTTGTGATAACGTTGTGTAATGTTGTAAACCCGACAGAGCAGCACAAAATCGCATTGTGTAAATGTTTTTGAGCAATGAAATGGTGTGAAAGCCAGTGTGTGTGCCATATAAAAGGCTGAGTCTGATGTTGTTGTCTCTGCTGGCTGCTGCAGATCCTATAGAGGACCTCCGCAGCTGGCTCTCTGGTCAACTCAATCTAGCTCTTAATCATGCTATGTGTTGTTTACCAAGACACCTAATGAAACGTACAGCTCTTAATAACCTCTGACTTATTTCTGATGGTATTGTCATGTCCTTGCCAAAACACCAGCCGTCTATGGGATCCTATAGATGACCTTCACAGCTGCTCCTCTCGCCACCAGCCTGTACCGTTGATACCAGGCAGGATGGGTCCATGGACTCATGCTGCTTAAGCCAAATCCTGACTCTGCCATCAGTATGACGCAACAGGAACAAGGATTTGTCAGACCAGGCAATGTTCTTCCACTCCTCAATTGTCCAGTGTTGGTGATCGCGTACCCACTGGAGCCACTTCTTCTTTTTAGCTGATAGGAGTGGAACCCTGTGTGGTCGTCTGCTGCAGTAGCCAATCCATGACAAGGACCGACGAGTTGTGCGTTCCGATATGCCGTTCTGCACACCACTGTTGTACTGCGCTGTTATTTGTCTGTTTTTGGCCTGCCTGTTAGCTTGCACAATTCTTTCCATTCTCCCTCGACCTCGCTCATCAACGAGCTGTTTTAGCCCACAGGACTGCCGCTGACTGAATGTTTTTTGTTTGTCACACCATTCTCGATAAATCCCCTAGACACTGTTGTGCGTGTAAAGCCCAGGAGGCCTGTCGTTTCTGAGATACTGGAACTGGCACGCCTGGCACCGACTATCATACCACACTCAGTCGCTTAGGTCACCCGTTTTGCCCATTCTAACGTTCAATCGAACAGTAACTGAATGCCTTGATGCCTGTCTGCCTGCTTTATATAGCAAGGCCACGTGCCTCACTGTCTGTAGGAGCAATCCATTTTCGTGAACAGGGTGGGATACCTGTCCGGTGAGTGTATATTGTTGTTTACCCAACAGTATCACAAACAATTAATGAAAATAACAATGCACAGCTCATATAAACCTCTGACATGATGGTATTGTCAAGTCAGGGTATTTGTTGTTTACCCAATAGTATTACATGACAGCTTATGAAACCAACAGTCCTTAGCCTGCGTTTACACAGGCAGCCCAATTATGATATTTTGCCCAATTATTGGTAAAAGAGCTAATCTGATTGGTCAAAAGACCAATTAGTGGAAAATATCAGAATTGGACTGCCTGTGTAAACCCAGCCTTAAAAACTGACATGATGATATTGTCAGGTCCTTGCCAAAACACCTGTGATCTAATCAAGACCTCTAATCAAGACCTCAAGACCACCGAGAGACGTAGGATTATGGGTAAACCCAACCCAAATTTGTTGCAGAATCTAATCCGGGATCTATTTGTGTTGGTATTGATCTATTGTCTCATGTCCCTCTTCTCTGTGCTGCTCTGTTGTCCAGGTGGAGTGAAGTCCTGCTCTCTAAACTGCCTGGCGGAGGGATATAACTTCTACACAGAGCGTGCTCCGGCTGTGGTGGACGGGACCCCATGTCGAGACGACTCTCTGGATGTCTGTGTGAACGGAGAGTGCAAGGTGAGACTGCTCCGTCCTTTCTATCCTTTCCTCTCATTTAACTCTTCTCCTCCTGGTTGTCTTGTTGAATTAGTATTGCCTTTCAGATGGTAGTGCTCACTGCTCACAAAAACAATGCCGATTGTTCCCCCGTCCTGTTGTTTTTGGATGGCTTCAGAGCCTGTCAAGAAGCAGAGTGGCTCTGGAACGGGAGGGGAGGAGGGAAAAACGAAATACTCTCGCTGAATGACACCAAACCACAAAACATCTGAATTGTTGTTTTGTGGTTTCCTGCAGCTATGTGGAGCCGAGCTAGATTTCATTAGGCAGTTGAACGGCCATCCCTCTCTCCTCTCTTGGGCTTTGTTTGGAGCTGTCTCAGGGCCTGGGCACGTGGAGGTGGTGTGAGTGGAATTATCTGGGCTCGTCCAGACTCCGAGCCTGTTTATCAACATCTCGGCTCTGTTCTCCTCTCCTCCTCTGTTCTGTTCTGTGTGTAGCAGGAACTCAGTGACCCTCCAGCTCAGCTGACCCTCCAGCTCAGCTGGCTAAACATATTCACTTCAGCCCCTTCTCCCACTTTCTCTCTGTTTCTTACTCTCTCTCTCTCTGCCTCTCTCTCTGGGTTTTTCCTATTCTGGCATTCTCACTTCTCATCTCTCTCTTTATCTCTTATTTTCTAGCTCTCTCTGTTTCTTTCCCTCTCATACTCTCCTTCTCTCATTATATCTCAGTTTCTATCTCCCAATTTCTTTCCCAATCCTCCCGTCTCCCTCTGATATTTATGGTGCATATAAAAAGGCGAAAACAGTGAGGAGAAAAATGTAAGTATTGTTTGCAGCCTCATGGTGGTTAGGATCCAGAGAGTAAGGGATTGATTTGAAGCGAGCGAGGGAGAGAGAGCGGGAGCAGAGAGAGAGATGTGTGTGCTTGGAAACACATGCGCAGGCTGCAGCAGGCTGCCTGGCCTGGGCCAGGCTCACCAGGGGACACGGCCCAGAGCCCAGTCTGAATTGAAGGGCCAGAGCCCAGTTTGAACTGAAGGGCCCAGTCTGAATTGAAGGGCCAGAGCCCAGTCTGAATTGAAGGGCCAGAGCCCAGTTTGAACTGAAGGGCCCAGTCTGAACTGAAGGGCCAGAGCCCAGTCTGAACTGAAGGGCCCAGTCTGAACTGAAGGGCCAGGGCCCAGTTTGAACTGAAGGGCCCAGTCTGAACTGAAGGGCCAGGGCCCAGTCTGGAACAAGTCCTGCCATTACTAAGGGGAAATGGCTTCCACATTGATAGTTAATGGAACCTAGACCTGCCTGGGTCAACAGGGTTTGAAGTGCCCCAGGGTTGCTCCAGCCATCCATTCACATGTTAGAGTTACTGTACAGTGCAATAGTTAATTTAGACCAACATTTGTGTTTACTTTGGCTTGAACCGTCTGTTGGTATTTGGTATTTTTTGTATTTTATTAGGATCCCCATTAGCTGTTGCGGAAGCAGCAGCTTTTCTTCCTGGGGTCCACACAAAACATGAAACATGACATAATACATAACATTAATAGACAAGAACAGCTCAAGGACAAAACTACATCAATTTAAAAAAGGCACACGTAGCCTACATATCAATACATACACACAAACTCTCTAGGTCAAATAGGGGAGTGGCATTGTGCCGTGAGGTGTTGCTTTATCCATTTTTTTAAACCAGGTTTGCTGTTCATTTGAGCAATATGAGATGGAAGGGAGTTCCATGCAGTAATGGCTCTATATAATACTGTACGCTTTCTTGAATTTGTTCTGGATTTAGCGACTGTGAAAAGACCCCTGGTGGCATGTCTGGTGGGGTACGTGTGTGTCACAGCTTAGTACAGGTTGTGTCTTAGGAATGGGTACGTTGTTGACATCCTGTGCTGTCAGTTTATTCATTAGGCACCTGGGAAACGTTTCAATCAGCCTCACTTCTGAAGGACTGTGTGTGTTCTGCTTTCCTCTCTATAGAGGCTAGTGGCTGTGTCTGTGTGCCTCTGCCTGCGCCCTCTGATCTGTGGCTCTTGTCTCCCTGCAGCACGTGGGCTGTGACCGGATCCTGGGCTCGGATGTGCGGGAGGACCGCTGCCGTATCTGCGGGGGTGACGGGAGCAACTGCGCGGCCATCGAGGGCGTCTTCAATGACTCCTTGCCTGAAGGAGGTACAGTTTAGTATACAGAGCAGGAGTCCATTCACCACAATACTGCTAGGAAGGAATCTTAACCCAGTTCTTTGATGCTTACTGCACAATGATGGTCTCTACAGTTAGTTACACTATAAACCCCAGTGTACAGTCTGTGTGGTACAGCAACAGTAGTGGTAGTTCAGTGGCAGGAGGTATCAATAACTGTCTGAGTGGGGTGGGGGGTTGGGGGGCTGAGGAGTGGGGTGGTAGTGGGCCCCTCTCTCAGGCCAGGAAGGCGTGGACAGACAGACACTGGGGGGACTGTTCTGTTCCAAGACTTGGCAACAGGACACGTCTCTCTCTTTAAAAGACCCTGATTGCTGCGTTTCTCTGTCCTCAAACTCTTTGCTCCCTCCAACACCACTTCTAGAACAGGCCAATAACACATACCTCTCAATTAGACTGGGGAATAAAAATGAAAAACACAAATAAAATGTCAAAGAAGAAAGGGCCTGTGTTTTGGACCAGGGAGCTCTTTCAACGTTCTGAGAATGAGATTTAGTTAAGTTCGAGACATCCATCGAGAGAGATTATGCAACCTAATAGTTTTATGGAAATTCAAACAATGTGTGCATGCATTTGGATTCTGACATGAGCTAAATATGTGTTGGACTGCTGCCTTGCAATGTGAGTTAGGGGACCTCAGACATTTTGAAAGTAATGTATAATTATCTGTTCACATGCAAGCTTTCTAGTTGCATGATCTGCAGACTGTACCAGTTAATCATATAGAGTTACTGGTGAATATCTTGCCCTGCCAACTCCCCTCCATCCATCCCTCCCTCCTGTAGGTGCATAATGACCTTTTATTTCGGTACCTATTTCAGTCTAAACACTCTGGCCCTGATTAATGGTTTGTGATTAATTCTGTGGAAACATGTCAGGGGAAAACTGATACAGCCCAGCCAGGCTTACAGATGACGCCAGGCTCAAGAATTAGCCATCACCATCTCCAAGAAAACCAAGCCGTTGTCGAGGGCTTGAGGTAGGCTCAGCCTATAGCTGCTCAGTTCTGATCAGGAGACGCTCCAGAGGTCTCAGTTCCATCATTCCATCATAGTGATGACTGTTGGAAGGTTTGTGGTCCTCTGTCCTATTATAGAGCCATGGGTAACTTCACCCTGCAGGTACATGATACTGCACTAACCCTAATGCCTTCTCAAAACACTCTAATAATATATATATATTTTTTAAGTACGGTCAAACTCCGAATACTTTTCCTTCAGGCTATCACGTGATTATGTGAGCTTTAAAGCATAGTTAAACTCAGAATACTTTAAAGTGTGGTCAAACTCCGAATACCCACTATTGATCAATAATAACCCTGGATCAATTTCCTTAGATCGTCTGAACCAATTTCCTTAGGTTCTACCTACCACCGGCGAGATTCATTATTATAGGAAAATAGTTCTGCCAAATTGAACCCCAAAATGTTGTGGATGAGGAGGACGAGATCTTTCACCACTAAGGCTCGTCTGGAAAACAGACCCTCACAGAGATGATTGAATACGGTCTCTTACCTTATTTTTTTATTGTGGCCAGAGGGATGTCTGAGGCCGAGCGAAACAGATCAAAAAGTCAGGTCGCTCTCATCTGTGTCACAGCACCAAAAATTAGATCCAAAGATTAAGGCAGAGACTATTTAATGATAAAATAGAAACTTTAATACAAGCAGCTGCAGGATGAGATCCACCTCCTGATTTCACAGGGAAGAACTCAAGGAAGAAATGGTTCCATGTCCCTTATATAGTGGGAGGTGATAATACAATCATATTGTTTACACAACAGTTATTTTATACATCAACAGTTCCTGTCACGAACGTCGAAGGAGGAGGACCAAGGCGCAGCGTGGAATGCGAACATATTTATTTAAATAATGATAACACGAACAAAACAAAAAAACAATAACGTGACGTCCTTGGTTACATACACAAACCAACACGGAACAAGAAACCACACCAAATGAATGCCTAACGGCTACCTAAGTATGGCTCCCAATCAGAGACAACGAGCTACAGCCGTCTCTGATTGGGAGCCACCCTGGCCAACATAGATATACAAAACCTAGAAATTAACACCCTGGCTCAACATACGAGAGTCCTCAGAGCCAGGGCGTGACAGTTCCGGAACACAATGGCCTTGTTAGGGTGCAGACATACCAGGAGTCTATGAAAAGCATATCACAGTACAACACAGAACAGATCCCAAATTCTGCCACCACAATATGGAGACCTTGGGCTCTCTTTTTTACGCTGGGGATGAAGGCTGTGGGGAGGGAAGGAGTGTGTGGGGTTTCTCTCGCGTCCATCCGGTGGCACGTGGCAGGCAGTTTTAGGTGTGGGTTGCGGGAGTGCTGCGCCTGCAGAGCCAGACAGGTCTATTTTAGGCCCTCTCCCTCCACGACAGCAGCAACTCTGCCCCCTCCACCCCCTTACCTCCCCATTCTGGAACCCTCAGAGTGGACACACCCTCCTGGTGTGGCCGCAGCTCGGTGGCTGGGACCACACTGGCCGGCTCAGCAACAGCCTTAGCCTGGGCCTACACTCTGGCTCTTGGCTGATTTACGAGCCACAGAGCACTCAGTCATGTCTACCAGGTTTTTTATGTCTCTGAGGTGCAGACCAATCCTCACTCCCAGGAGGGTTTAAATGGGGTTTGTTGTCAGGCGCTAACCAAGCAGTACAGCAGATGGGCTGGTGTTTTGAGTATGTTGTTCTATCTAGAGATTCACACCTAAGAGTGATGATGGTGCCATATTCTCCCGTGCCTCTGCAACCTTACTACTCCCATCTGGTGTCTGCATCTTCACCTGAGTTATCACCTCAGACGCTCTCATCTATCTTTCTAGGTTCTCTCTTTTTCTCCTCTCTGTGTCTGTCTGTCTGCATCCATCCATCCATCCATCCATCCATCCATCCATCCAGGAACTTTGGTTGTGGTGGAGGGTTACTCAGGGGTTGAGGGCCAGGGGTTTATTGCTCTTTGGCTCTCTGTTTACCGCACAGGCCCCTGATTGTTAACAGAAAAACCTCTCCCTCTCCAGCCGCCAGGAACCGCAAGTACAGAGCTGGGTTACTGAAATTACTCACAGCACCGACTGCTGCACCAGAGAGGGGTCAAAAGTCAAGCCTCTCCTTTCCTCAGCGGTCGCACCATTGGAATGGGTTATTAAATTATTTATTCCGTTTTTTTTTATGTGAGACTGAAGTTATTTACAGGGCTGTGGTGGCTGGCTGGACAGCACAGCCTGGCTTCAAACATGGTTATTGAACGGTGCCCAGGAATTTGGTTGGAATCCGAAGTCTCTTTTTATTCCATTGAAGTCCCACAGAGTAAAACACTATTTATACATTATTCTCCCTCCAGTATGTCAGTGAATAAAACCTCCACCTTGCCTTTCTCTTCTTTCTTTGTGTGTGTGTGTGTGTGTGTGTGTGTGTGTGATCCCAGGTTATGAAGAGGTGGTCAGAATCCCCAAAGGATCTACCTTCATTCATATTCAGGAGCTCAACGTCTCCCTCAACTACCTAGGTGAGAGTCTTCTGTGTCACAATATGTTATACTGACATGATGGATTCTGTAGTGTGCATTCAGACTCAAACTGAAATTAAAATGTAAGTGCATTGGCACATCAGTAATGCTGTTATTAGAACTATTATAGCATTTCAAATCACTAACACATTTTTCCTCAGTCATAAGTTTGCAGTCAGACATGCTCTCGTTCCTTCTCTGCTCCAGTGCTGAAGAGTAAAGGGGACCAGTACTTCATCAATGGGAAGCTGACCATCGACACCCCTCGTAGGTTCGACATCGCAGGGACCACCTTCCACTACCGCCGGCCCACTGACCAACCTGAGACCCTGGAGGCCCTGGGGCCCACCAACATGACCCTCATTGTCATGGTAACAGCCTAGCTGTGTGTGTGTTATTGTGTGTGTGTGTAACAGTAATTATTCTATGTAATAACATACGCGTGTATGTGTTTGTGTGTGTGTAGGTGCTGGTGAGGGAGGAGAACCCAGGGATCCACTACCGCTTCAACCCTCCAGTCAACAGAGACCCTCTGAGTGGATACGCCTGGCACTACACATCCTGGTCCCGGTGCTCCGCACTCTGCGCTGGGGGTACCACCACTACTGGCTCTATAACTCTGTACTGTACTCTTCACTGGCTCATTGATTGATGTTATTTGATTTAGAAATGCACACAAAACCTTTTATTCATTCAGTTATATCTCTTAGCCCATATTAATTTAATATTATTGAGGCTAAATATACCATCATGGTCACCTCATGACACACCTGTTGTTTGTTTTACTAATGATCCATTTAGCTGCTGTGCAGGGCTGGGTACTCTATATAGACGGTACATTGACCTCTCTAGTAAACTCACTGACTCACTCATGCACAGTGCATACCCCTCACTTTCTCAACGGCTTTCTCATATTCCCTCACTCACACATATACACACACTGGTACAGAAAAAAACCTCATAGTGCATATCCCCTGGTGGCTCGAGAGTTTTCCTAACGTAACACTGACCCTGGGGAAACATGGGAATGGAATGTTCATGAACAGAGAGGACTGTGGGGTTGGTGAAACTGGTCTGAAGCCAGCTTTGAAGTTACACACACACTCTTTCTTCGGTTTCTTTCTGTTGCGGGTAAATGATCCAAAGTAACTAGCTTGATATAAACTAATTTACTTTGCTTAAAAGCACATTTACTTGACCTTTATGTCAGCAAAACAAATGAAAGGAGAAGTGCTTATACAAGTTCTACACTGTGAAAGGCATTTACATTTGAGTCATTTAGCAGACACTCTTATCCAGTAGAGTGCATACATTTTCATACTTTTGTACTTTTTTCGTACTGGTCCCCTGCGGGACCATGCTCTACTAACTGAGCCACACAGTGTGAGCTGCATCAGATGAATGACCAAAGGAGTTGTGGCTGTTTTTATAATGTGTTTTTCTCTCCCTCTCTCTGTCAGGTGCTCAGATCCAGCAGGTAGTGTGTAAGAAGCAAGCTGATCACTCCGTGGTCTACAACCACTTCTGTGACAAGAAGAGCAAACCCAAAGACAAGAAGCGATCCTGCAACTCTGAGCCATGCTCCCCAAGGTGAGTGTCAATGTATCTGTCTCACTGCGTGTGTGGAGCTCCTCTGATTGGGCCTTTATGACTATATACGCAGAATAAGTGTTTACCTATCATGTGTGAGCGTATGAGATCCTGCTGAACTAAGCCCTGTCTGTCTGTCTGTGTCTCCCCCAGCTGGTGGTCTGGGGAATGGTCTGAGTGCAGTCGTAGCTGTAACGGGGGCCTGAGGACCAGAGAGGTGCTGTGTAAGAGGAAGATCTCTCCTACAGAGGAGAAGGTGCAGGATGACGGGGCCTGTACCCCCCAACGACCCCCCCTCACTGAGCCCTGCAACAACCACACCTGCCCCCCAGAGTGGCTGGCCCTGGACTGGTCAGAGGTACACCCAAAATACCCCCATAAGCCTACCCAACTTTTTTTTAAATCTAACAAACAGAATCTAGAGACTTCAAGAAAAAGAGAGAAGTTGCTTACCTCGACACTTCCTATACCTATGCAACATTTCTGTGTGTAATTAATGCCACCTGCTGGTTGGATTATGTACTGTTCTCTGGTGTGCTCTGGGGCTAAAGAGGTTGGAGCTCTGACTTGAATAACCTCTCCCTCATCTCTCTCTCGCTCTCCCCAGTGTAATCCCAGCTGTGGTCCAGGGTTCAGGCACCGTGTCCTTCTGTGTAAGAGGGGGGAGAGTGGAGACACACTGCCAGAGTCCCAGTGTCCCAAGTATGGGCGTCCCACCACCAGGGTGCGCTGTAACCTGCAGCGCTGCCCACCCCCCATGTGGGTCACAGGGCCCTGGGGAGAGGTAAGGCTGCGGCTAACATGGGCTCTGCTCTGTATTGAACTCTGCTCTCATTCAACTAGACCTCCTACAGGTGTAGGACATTTATTCTGTCTGGTGCTTTAACGTGCGAGCGAGAGAGAAAGAGAACTGTGGGTTTTCAGTGAATTCATGTAAATCACGAGGCTCATTTGAATTTCCTGCGTCACATAAAAATTATCAGCGGCAACAGAGTGATCAAATTTAAGATACCACATACACTATATATACAAATGTATGGGGACACCCCTTAAAATGAGTGGATTTGGCTATTTCAGCCACACCCGTTGCTGACAGGTGTATAAAATCGAGCACACAGCCATAGACAAACATTGGCAGTAGAGTGGCCTTACTGAAGAGCTCAGTGACTTTCAACGTGGCACCGTCATAGGATGCCACCTTTTCAACAAGTCAGTTTGTCAAATTTCTGCCCTGCTAGAGCTGTCCTGGTCAACTGTAAGTGCTGTTATTGTGAAGTGGAAATGTCTAGGAGCAACAACGGCTCAGCCACGAAGTGGTAGGCTACACAAGCTCACAGAATGGGACCGCTGAGTGCTGAAACGTCTGTCCTCAGTAGCAACACTCACTACCAGTTCCAAACTGCCTCTGGAAGCAACATCAGCACAATAACTGTTAGTCGGGAGCTTCATGAAATGGGTTTCCATGGCCGAGCAGCCGCACACAAGCCTAAAATCAACATGCGCAATGCCAAGCGTTGGTTGGAGTGGTGTAAAGCTTGCCGCCATTGGACTCTGGAGCAGTGGAAACGCGTTCTCTAGAGTGATGAATCACACTTCACCATCTGGCAGTCCGACGGATGAATCTGGGTGTGGCGGATGCCAGGAGAATGCTACCAGCCCGAATGCATAGTGCCAACTGTAAAGTTTGGTGGAGGAGGAATAATGGTCTGGGGCTGTTTTTCATGGTTCGGGCTAGGCCCCTTAGTTCCAGTGAAGGGAAATCTTAACGCTACAGCATCCAATGACATTCTATACGATTCTGTGCTTCCAACTTTGTGGCAACAGTTTTGGGAAGGCCCTTTCCTGTTTCAGCATGACAATGCCCCTGTGCACAAAGCGAGGTCCATACAGAAATTGTTTGTCGAGATTGGTGTGGAAGAACTTGACTGGGCTACACAGAGTCTTGACCTCAACCGCATCGAACACCTTTGGGTTGAATTGGAACGCCGACTGCGACCCAGGCTTAATCGCTCAACATCAGTGCCCGACCTCACTAATACTCTTGTGGCTGAATGGAAGCAAGTCCCCGCAGCAATGTTCCAACATCTAGTGGAAAGCCTTGCCAGAAGAGTGGAGGCTGTTCTAGCAGCAAAGGGGGGACCAACTCCATATTAATGCCCATGATTTTGGAATGAGATGTTTGACGAGCAGGTGTCCATTACATTGGTCATGTAGTGTATGCAGGTCCTTGACTGATTTGATGTATTTAAGTGAAGAGGAAATACTAGAAAATGTTAATCGTTCCTGTTCAGATTTGTAAAGTGCTCTATTGTCCGTCTTTACTGTTTCCTCCTAGTTTTGTGACCGGTGTCTCTCTCTCTGTTCTGTGTCAGTGCTCGGCCAAGTGTGGTCTGGGTCAAGAGATGCGCTCTGTGCAGTGTCTTGTACACACCGGCCAGCCGTCCAATGAGTGCCCAGACCTCCAGCGCCCGGCAGCCATGCAGCAGTGCAAGAGCAAATGTGACCTCAGCAGCCTACCCATGGACATCCCTGAGGGTGACCCTGAAGGTCAAAGTTCCACTGTATTAATTACTTTCTCAGTGTATTTTCCTGCTAGCTTAATAACCATTTAAGTTATACAAATGTTTAACCTAATCTTTGTATATACATTCTTCCCTTCCAGAGTGCAAAGATGTGAACACAGTGGCGTACTGCCCCCTGGTGCTCAGGTTTAAGTTCTGCAGCCGCCCCTACTTCAGACAGATGTGCTGTAAGACCTGCCAAGGACACTGACCCCTGATCCAGAGTGAGAACCAGACCCATACTCTGAGCCATCCCCAGCGGGACCAGACCAGACCGCCTGAGCTGAACATTCCACATGGGGGAGGGGCTGACAAGCCAAAGCACCGCAGAGCAGCCTCCCTGACATCAGGGGAGGGTGAGAGAGAGAACTGCTTTTATCCCCAACTCTGAAATTGCCCTAACTGATACCAGCTGTGGGGGCACTGCTGTGAAGACCAGATGGGCTGCTGGGATACCTCTGTTTCTATGTCCTTATATCCTTATTAGTGTTTGGTGCTACTACCATTGCCATGCTGGCCACAGGACTGGCCAAAGTACTCTGTTCAGCTTAGTTACATTTCTCTGTTGTTTATTAATCTTACCCTGAGACACTATGTCCATATGGACCTTTACTTGTATATTTACAGACGTTCTATGTGTACACAATCTACACTGTAGAAATGAAATTGTCCTGATACTTTATCACTTACCCAATGTTAATGTTTGTTATCTGGTGGCTGTGCCAACTCACTTGGTCTTCTATGTTATCTTGTCAATGCTTTCTCTCAGAACTAAATCTTCATGAATTCTTACTAACATTATGCTTTTTGAAAAGGGTTTGATTTGCACAAAGTATGACTAGTCATAAGGATACTGTATGTTTAGTTATTTGGGACTTGTCTTGACGACTCTACTTAACACTAAGGTTCTCTGTCCACAGTCCGGTCTATGCTCATAACCGTTTACGCACTACTGTCTTGTCATTTTACGGGACCCTGCAAGGGCTGGTCAATAGTCGGTTCAGTTCACGTCTAGCAGCTAACCTCAACACTTCTCTCATACTGTAGCACTTACTGTACACATTTAGAGACAGGCAAACCTACCATAGCCTCATCAATGTGAACAATGCTACATGGTTCTCTCTACTACTCACGTATACAGTGAGTGGAAACAGTGTCCATCACTGAGTGAACCACTTCCAACCTCCGATTAGAGGGGAACAGAGACCCTCACATGTCCTCTGGCCTTGAGTAGTCCTTCTGTCTGATAGCGTTGCCTTCCTACTGCGCCTTTAATGGTAAACCAGTTAACTTCGGTTTTTAATATGCTGCATGTACAGTGAATGCTTTACACATCCATCCTTCTACTGAGCTCATACCCAGAACCAGCTCTTGCAATATGTCCGCTATGATTTCTATTTGAGTAACTAGGTTGTTATTACTCTCCTGATGGTGCTTTGGAATGGTGCTGTTTCTTAGCTAATTATTGTCGTTGTTTGTTGTCATTCTGTTGAATATAAAGTGGTTTTTGTTGAGGTTGGTGCTAAAGTCATAGTGCTATATCAGTTTGTGAGAAGAGAAGGAGAAGTTAATCCTTTATTTCATCACCTATAGTAACTCAATATGGGCCAGGCCCATATGTTACCTAACATTCAGTCTCTTATACAAGTGGGTGTCAGCACACTGACTGATACTTTTTACTATCTCACAAAAACCATAACAGAACTGTTTTAATAAAACACACTGTCTTATTTGACTGTCTAAATATGTAAGCTAAGTACATTTTGTTTTCTATTTTGAACCATCTGTGTCTATGGTCATGGTGTGACCTCGGAGGCAAACAATTTTATCAAATGTTAGGGACAATATTGTTTGTTGTTTTCAGATGCTTATTGTTACAGATATTTACTTTAATTACTACAGAAACATGCCCCCGTTCCCCATGTACAACCATTGAAATGAACATATTAAAGTGAATAAATATGGCGCATTGTTAATAAATGCATTGAGCATTGTGTGCTTTACCCTCTCTCCCTCTGGAGACCCCTGGCCCAGACAGAAAGCTAGATCATCAAATGATCATCCATCTGTTTCTGTATCTGTATCGCATAGATGTCATGGAAAATAATGCGCAAGACTTGTAGCTATTGTTTCCTTAGTGAGGTTGTTATGTGATGTCTGCTTTAGGCTCTTCCTGATTGGAGGAAATCTGCTGACGGTTATTGAGGCCTGGCGTGAGTCATTCTCACCACTGACATGTTACGTTTCAGGCCCTGCATCATAGCAGAGTTTAACTTGGGGCCTTTCTGGGTATGCTGGTGTTCACCCAGATTGAGGATGCTATTGAAGACTTGGAGCCCCACATCTCTCAGCAGTATACGCTATACTCATGATTACACTGTGCTGGTCCGAGGCCCACTGCACTTACAGTAACACTGTGAATCTCTACTTGTCAGTGAAGAGCCTTTGCATAGTTTTATTTAACCTTTATTTTATCAAGGAATCATACTGAGACCAAGGTCACTTTTACAGATGAGCCCTGAAATACATAAATTACAGAAAATACGCACATCAAAATATAAATACAAAACGCAAGCAGAAAGAAAATCAGTCATGAAAAACAAACACAATCGTAATAAGGTCCTCAATCAGCTTTCTGAATTGGCTTAGAGGCACCAAATGTAAGAACATTTTGAAGATTGTTCCACAAATAAGGTGCAAGAAAACTAAAAGCTGATTTACCTAACTCAGGAGAGACCAAAGGAATTTCCAGAGTTAGGCATCCCTGAGACCGGGTGTGGTAACGCGTATGTCTAAAGTTTAGTAAAGATGTTAGGTACGGTGGGACTTTTTTAAAAAGGGCTTTATAAATGAAAACCTATAACTGAATATGTGTCAACCTACGTAACATCAAAGAGGGCCAACCAACTTTCTGGTAGAGAATGCAGTGTTGAGAACTAAAATTGTCGGCCATAATAAAGCGCAATGAAGACGCAGCTGCGTTCATGTAGATGATATCCCCATAGACTAAGACCGATAGGAACGTCGACTGAATAATCTGCTTTCTACTATTTAGCGAGAGGCAGGACCTACACTACATGACAAAAGTATGCGGACACCTGTTTGTCGGAAATTCCACCTTTGCTGCTGTAACAGCCTCCACTCTTCTGGGAAGGCTTTCCACTAGATGTTGGAACATTGCTGCGGGGACTTGCTTCCATTCAGCCACAAGAGCATTAGTGAGGTCGGGCCCTGATGTTGGGCGATTAGGCCTGGCTCGCAGTCAGCGTTCCAATTCATCCCAAAGGTGTTCGATGGGGTTGAGGTCAGGGCTCTGTGCATGCCAGTCAAGTTCTTCCACAACGATCTCGACAAACCATTTCTGTATGGACCTCGCTTTGTACATGGGGCATTGTCATGCTGAAACAGGAAAGGGCCTTCCCCAAACTGTTGCCACAAACTTGGAAGCCCGAACCATGAAAAATAGCCCCAGACTATTATTCCTCCTCCACCAAACTTTACAGTTGACACCATACATTGGGGCAGATTCGTCCGTCGGACTGCCAGATGGTGAAGCGTGATTCATCACTCGAGAGAACGCGTTTCCACCGCTCCAGAGTCCAGTGGCGGCAAGCTTTACACCACTCCAACCGACGTTTGGCATTGCACATGGTGATCTTAGGCTTGTGTGTGCTGCTCGGCCATGGAAACCCATTTAATGAAGCTCCCAACGAACAGTTATTGTGCTGATGTTGCTTCCATAGGCAGTTTGGAACTCGGTAGTGAGTGTTGCAACCGAAGACAGACGGTTTCTACGCGCTACGCGTTTCAGCACTCGGTGTTCCTGTTCTGTGTGCCGTACCACTTCGCGTTGTTGCTCCTAGAAGTTTACACTTTACAATAACAGCACTTACAATTGACTAGGGCAGCTATTGCAGGGCAGAAATTTGACCAACTGACTTGTTGGAAAGGTGGCATCCTATGACGTGGCACGTTGAAAAGCCATTCTACTGCCAATGTATGTCTATGGAGATTGCATGGCTGTGTGCTCAATTTTATACACCTGTCAGCAACAGGTGTGACTGAAATAGCCGAATCCACACATTTTGGAAGGGGTATCCACATATTTTTGTATATATAGTGTATTTCTAAAGAAGAAGACCTTTTTTATTCTCAGCTTCTTAACTCATCAATATGCTTTTTAAAAGACCGCTTTTCATCTATCCAGATGCCCAGATATTTGTAAGCAGTGACACGATCAATATGGACACCATAAAATATATTTTTATGCGTGCTAGAGAACAACATACAGTACCAGTCAAAAGTGTTTTATTTTTTTATTTTTTTTATTTTTATTTTTATTTTATTTTTTTCGGGGGGAATGGATCAGCTTAATATTGCAGATAGATTGTATCTTCTATCAATGTAATTGTCTGCATCACTTCCAATCCCCCATGTTTTATTTTATTTTTTATATATATATTCCCCTTTATTACTTTTCAACCCCACCATCCTTTCCCTACTTGGAGTAAATTAGTGAACAACAATGCCCAGGCCTCTACTTCCGGTCTATACTTACTATCTACACCTTATGGACAGAGTTAATTTTACAATAATTATATATATATATATATATATATATATATATATATATATATATATATATTTTTTTTTTTTGCTCCTGAACTTCTTCTACTCTCAACCTCTCCGATCATTTTCATGATGTCCATCCGGTTTGCTTCTAAATGCCATATCTTTCTAACTGTGCTCTTTCCCAAAAGCTCCCAACATACAACCTATATACTTATTATGGACACAGTATGCTTACATTATTAGCTATCTTTGTTATTATTTGTTGTTATTTGTTATTAGTCCCATCCTTCAACTCTATTCATTACCTCCCATCTATCTCTTAACACCATCCATATAGGATTTCTATTTGCCATATATATTTCAACTGTACTGTGATGTTTTACAAAAGTTCTGAACCTTTCTATTCTCATTGCTTCTACAGATTGTGAATTAAAAATAAACATTTTTGCTAAAAGTATTATTATATTATTGATTGATTGACTATGACTTTTCAGATCACCCAGTAATGCTATCTGCAAGGTTAGTTCCAGGTAAATATTGCAATCCTTTAGCCATTCCTGGACCTGTGTCCAAAAACAAGCTACAAATGGACAGAACCAAAACAAATGATCTAATGATTCTGTCTCTTCACAGCAAAATCTGCAGAGCTGGGAAGATTGTATCCCCCATATAAATAACATTCTATTGGTAGCAAGAATTTTATATAATAATTTAAATTGAAAGATTCAAATTTTTGAATCCGGTGTCGTTTTGCGTGTCAGTTCATAAACACTATGCCATGGGATCGGTACGTCAAAGATCTCTTCCCAACTATTTTGCAATCTATATGGGACGGCTGTCAATCCTTTGGTCCTTAAGTGAAACTGATATACTTTTTTATTTATCACAGTTTTCCTTAACCAATTATGTTCTTTAATGCAAGGCCGACAGACAAGTTCCTTACTTTCTCCCCCTTCAACTTTCCTCTTCCACTTTTGCGGTAAGGCTGCAATTATTTGGTTGTAATTTTGGGTAGAGCAGACATTTCCATATGTTTTTGTTAGCTGCATGTGCGACATAACTCCACCAGTCCTACCGATGATATCATTTACGAAGATTATACCTTTTTTAAACATTCTGTCAAAAAATAAAGGTTTTTTGTCAATTAGTATATTTGAATTTAACCACAATATTTGTTGCATTATTTGTTCTGTCGTTTCTGGAGGATTAAATTGAAATTGCAACCAACTTTCTATGGCTTGTTTTAGAAATAGTGACATTTGGGAGATTATTTCCTTTTCAAATAACTGAAAGTGAGAGGTTGTAATCTGAATAAAGGGAAAAAGGCCTTTCTTGAACAGTGGGTGAGACAATCTTACTAATTTGCTTGAGAACCAGTTCGGATTTAAGTATAACTTTTGGATGAATGAAGATTTTAGTGATAGGTCTAATGCTTTAATATTTAATAATTTCTGTCCTCCGAATTCATATTCATTATATAAATATGCTCTTTTAATTTTGTCTGGCTTGCCGTTCCAAATAAAATTGAATATTTTTTTCTCATATAATTTAAAAAACTGTTTGCTAGGCGTAGGCAAGACCATAAGCAAATAGGTAAACTGGGATAATACTAAAGAGTTAATCAGGGTGATTTTTCCACAAATTGACAGGTATTTTCCTTTCCATGGTAGTAAGATCTTATCTATTTTTGCTAACTTTCTATTATTACCAGTCAAAAGTTTGGACACACCTACTCATTCAAGTATTTTTTTGTGACTATTTTCTACATTGTAGAATAATAGTGAAGACATCAAAACCCATGAAATAGCACATATGGAATCATACAGTAACCAAACAATTGTTAAACAAATCACCTGGAATGCTTTTCCAACAGTCTTGAAGGAGTTCCCACATATGCTGAGCACTTGTTTGTTGCTTTTCCTTCACTCTGCCGTCTGACTCATCCCAAACCATCTCAATTGGGTTGAGGTCAGGGGATTGTGGAGGCCAGGTCATCTGATGCAGCACTCCATCATTCTGCTTCTTGGTAAAATATCCCTTACACAGCCTGGAGGTGGGTTGGGTCATTGTCCTGTTGAAAAACAAATGATAGTCCCACTAAGCCCAAACTAGATGGGATGGCGTATCACTGCAGAATGCTGTATTAGCCATGCTGGTTAAGTGTGCCTTGAATTCTAAATAAATCACAGTGTCACCAGCAAAGCGCCCTCACACCATAACACCTCCTCCTCCATGCTTTACGGTGGGAACTACACATGCGGAGATCATCCGTCTCACAAAGACACGGCGGTTGGAACCAAAAATCTCCAATTTGGACTCCAATTTCCACCGGTCTAATGTCCATTGCTCGTGTTTCTTGGCCCAAGCAAGTCTCTTCTTCTTATTGGTGTCCTTTAGTAGTGGTTTCTTTGCAGCAATTCGACCATGAAGGCCTGATTCACACAGTTGTTTATTTTTTATTTTTTATTTCACCTTTATTTAACCAGGTAAGCCAGTTGAGAAGAAGTTCTCATTTACAACTGCGACCTGGCCAAGATAAAGCATAGTAGTGCGATAAAAACAACAACACAGAGTTACATATGGGGTAAAAAACATAAAGTCAAAAAATACAACAGAAAATATATATACAGTGTGTGCAAATGTAGCAAGTTATGGAGGTAAGGCAATAAATAGGCTATAGTGCAAAATAATTACAATTAGTATTAACACTGGAATGCTAGATGTGCAAGAGATGATGTGCAAATAGAGATACTGGGGTGCAAAATAGCAAAATAAATAACAATATAGGGATGAGGTAGTTGGGTGGGCTAATTTCAGATGGGCTGTGTACAGGTGCAGTGATCGGTAAGGTGCTCTGACAACTGATGCTTAAAGTTAGTGAGGGAGATAAGAGTCTCCAGCTTCAGAGATTTTTGCAATTCGTTCCAGTCATTGGCAGCAGAGAACTGGAAGGAATGGCGGCCAAAGGAGGTGTTGGCTTTGGGAATGACCAGTGAGATATACCTGCTGGAGCGCAGACTACGGGTGGGTGCTGCTATGGTGACCAATGAGCTAAGATAAGGCGGGGATTTGCCTAGCAGTGATTTATAGATGGCCTGGAGCCAGTGGGTTTGACGACGAACATGTAGTGAGGACCAGCCAACAAGAGCGTACAGGTCACAGTGGTGGGTAGTGTATGGGGCTTTGGAGACAAAACGGATGGCACTGTGATAGACTACATCCAATTTGCTGAGTAGAGTGTTGGAGGCTATTTTGTAAATGACATCGCCGAAGTCAAGGATCGGTAGGATAGTCAGTTTTACGAGGGCATGTTTGGCAGCATGAGTGAAGGAGGCTTTATTGCGAAATAGGAAGCCAATTCTAGATTTAACTTTGGATTGGAGATTCTTAATGTGAGTCTGGAAGGAGAGTTTACAGTCTAACCAGACACCTAGGTATTTGTAATTGTCCACATACTCTAGGTCAGACCCGTCGAGAGTAGTGATTCTAGTCGAGTGGGCGGGTGCCAGCAGCGTTCGATTGAAGAGCATGCATTTAGTTTTACTAGTGTTTAAGAGCAGTTGGAGGCTACTGAAGGAGTGTTGTATGGCATTGAAGCTCGTTTGGAGGTTTGTTAACACAGTGTCCAATGAAGGGCCAGATGTATACAAAATGGTGTCGTCTGCGTAGAGGTGGATCTGAGAGTCACCAGCAGCAAGAGCGACATCATTGATATACACGGAGAAAAGAGTCGGCCCAAGAATTGAACCCTGTGGCACCCCCATAGAGACTGACATAGGTCCAGACAGTCCCCTCTGAACAGTTGATGTTGAGATTTGTCTGTTACTTGAACTCTGTGAAGCATTTATTTGGGCTGCAATTTCTGAGGCTGATAACTCTAATGAACTTATCATCTGCAGCAGAGGTAACTCTGGGTCTTCCATTCCTGTGGCGGTCCTCATGAGAGCCAGTTTTCATCATAGCGCTTGATGGTTTTTCCGACTGCACTTGAAGAAACTTTAAAAGTTTCGTATTGACTGACCATGTCTTAAAGTAATGATGGACTGTCGTTTCCCTTTAATTATTTGAGCTGTTCTTGCCATAATATGGACTTGGTCTTTTACCAAATAGGGCTATCTTCTGTATACCACCCATACCTTGTCACAACACAACTGATTGGCTCAAACGCATTACGAAGGAAAGAAATTCCACAAATTAACTTTTAAGAAGGCACACCTGTTAATTACATTTACATTTTAGTCATTTAGCAGACGCTCTTATCCAGAGCGACTTACAGTTAGTGAATACATATACATTTTTTTTATACTGGCCCCCCGTGGGAATCGAACCCACAACCCTGGCGTTGCAAACACCATGCTCTATCAACTGAGCTACATCCCTGCCGGCCATTCCCTCCCCTACCCTGGGCCAATTGTGCGCCGCCCATGAGTCTCCCGGTCACGGCCGGCTGCGACAGAGCCTGGATTCGAACCAGGATCTCTAGTGGCACAGTTAGCACTGCGATGCACAGTGATGCAGTGCCTTAGACCACTGCGCCACTTGAATTAATTAATTGAAATGCATTCTAGGTGACTACCTCATGAAGCTGGTTGAGAGAATGCCAAGAGTATGCAAAGCTGTCATCAAGGGAAAGGGTGGCTATTTGAAGAATCTCAAACATATTTTGGTTACTTCATGATTCCATATGTATTATTTCATAGTTTTGATGTCTTCACTATTATTCTACAATTTAGAAAATAGTACAACTAAAGATAAACCCTTGAATGAGTAGGTGTGTCCAAACCTTTGGTAGTGTACAGTGCATTCGGAAAGTATTCAGACCCCTTCCTTTTCTCCACATTTAGTTATGTTACAACCTAATTCTAAAATGGATTATAACGTTTTTTTCCCTCATCAATCTACACACAATACCCCATAATGACAAATAAAAATAGGTTTCTAGAAATGTTTGCATATTTATAAAAATACAAAATAAACTGAAATATCACATTTACATAAGGATTCAGACCCTTTACTCAGTACTTTGTTGAAGCACCTTTGACAGCGATTACAACCTAGAGTCTTCTTGGGTATGACGCTACAAGCTTGGCACACCTATATTTGGGGAGTTTCTCCCATTCTTCTCTGCAGATCCTCTCAAGCTCTGTCAGGTTGGATGGGGAAAGCCGCTTCACAGCTATTTTCAGGTCTCTCCAGAGATGTTCGATCGGGTTCAAGTCCGGGCTCTGGTTGGGCCACTCAAGGACACTCAGTGAACCTTCACCCCAGTCTGAGGTCCTGAGTGCTCTGGAGCAGGTTTTCATCAAGGATCTCTCTGTACTTGGCTCCGTTCATCTTTCCCTCGATCCTGACTAGTCTCCCAGTCCCTGCCACTGAAAAACATCCCCACAGCATGATGCTGCCACCACCATGCTTAACCGTAGGGATGGTGCCAGGTTTTCTCCAGACGTGACGCTTGGCATTCAGGCCAAAGAGTTCAATCTTGGTTTCATCAGACCAGAGAAACTCCAAGCGGGATGTCATGTGCCTTTTACTGAGCAGTGGCTTCCGTCTGGCCACTCCACCATAAAGGCCTGATTGGTGGAGTGCTGCAGAGATGGTTGTCCTGGAAGGTTCTCCCATCTCCACAGAGGAACTCTGGAGCTCTGTCAGAGTGACCATCGGGTTCTTGGTCACCTCCCTGACCCTTTGTAGTGTATTGAGATTATCATGGTGTTAAATGTTTTTTGAGTGGAACTGAAAGAATGTTGATTTTAGTATCAAGAGGGAATGTTTTAGTGTAACGCCACATACAACAGACAGGAAGTGTGTTGTAGACAGGGGAGACTGGTGATTGGCCAGAAGAGGGAGCCCATCTTTTTGCATTGTTTATAAATAGGGGTAAACGAAGAAGAGAGGCAGAGCGGCCATTCTGAGGCGTCGCTCTCCGGGTGTCATGTCACCTGTCACTTATGCTGAAGCTTGTGATCTGAATAAACTTATGATCAAGGATTCAGTATGAGCAGACTCCTTTGTTTATCAGCAATAATTGCCACCACTCACTCGATACGACACCTTCTCTCCCGTTTAGCCTGACAACCAGCTCTAGGAAGAGTCTTGGTGGTTCCAAACCTCTTCCATTTAAGAATGGAATAAATGTTTTGGTACCCTTCCCCAGATCTGTGCCTCGACACAATCCTGTCTCGGAGATCTACAGACAATTCCTTCGACCTCATGGCTTGGTTTTTGCTCTGACATGCACTGTCAACTGTGGGACCTTATATAGACAGGTGTGTGCCTTTCCAAATCATGTCCAATCAATTGAATTTACCACAGGTGGACTCCAATCAAGTTGTAGAAACATCTCAAGGATGATCAATGGAAAAATAATGCACCTGAGCTGAATTTCGAGTTTCATAGCAAAGGGTCTGAATACTTATGTAAATAAGGTATTTATTTTATTTGTAAAAAACATTTTTTATAAAAATTTCTAAAAACATTTTTTCGCTTTGTCATTATGGGGTATTGTGTGTAGATTGCTGAGGATTTTTGTGTATTTAATAAATGTTTCAATAATGCTGTGACGAAACAAAATGTGGAAAAATGTTTACTTTCTGAATGCACTGTACTTAGTTCTACCTGCATTCAATACTAATTTCAGGTCAATAAAGTTTTTATGTAAGACAATGAAGGCAGACTGTAGTTCAGATAGAGCCTGGTCAACCGTGGGGGCAATAGCATACACAGCAGTATCATCGGTATACAAGAGCAGGTTACAATTTTATTGTTAATGTAAACCGTAAAAAGTACAGGTCCCAGAATCAACCTCTGCGGGACACCTTTCGTCATATCCAGGAAACCTGATTTAACACCATCAGTAGATAGACATTGAGTTCTATCTGTCAAGTAATTTTTAAACCAGTTACATGCAGCCTGGTCTAGGCTAATTGAGGAAAGCCTCTGAATTAGCAGTGAGTGATCAACAGTTTCGAAAGCTTTTGGCAGGTCAATGAAGAGGGCAGCACAATGTTGTCTTTTATCCATACAGTTAACCACATCATTTATAACTAGGGATGCAGCAGAGATAGTGCTATGACCTGGTCTAAAACCCGACTGATGTACATTTAGAATACATTTCAAAGATAAGAAAGATCTTAGCTGAGAATGAATTAAGGATTCTAATATTTTAGCTAGGCAAGAAAGTTTAGAGATAGGGCGATAATTATTTAGGTCACAAGGGTCACCGGCTTTGTGAAGGGGGAGTACATGGGCCGCCTTCCAAACCTTGGGGATAGTACCACATATAATCATTAGGTTAAAAATATGGGTTAATGATTCTGCAATCAGGGGGGCAGAGAGCTGCAGCAAAAATGGATCAAACATACATCAATCTTAAGCAAGGCATCTAGCACCACAGATAGTAAATTGTTGAAATTAAAACAAAGATTCACTAGACATTGACGGTTAACCGTCGAGTCAGCTAGAGGCTGGTAGAGGGAGGAGCTGTCGATTGACTGACCAGGGTCAATTAAACCACAGTTTCTCTCAAATAAAAAGCCTGCCGAGATAAAATGATGATTAATAGCATCACTTATCCCTTTCTCCTCAGTTTGATGCCAGAGTCAGACAGAACTTGCTTAGGCAGGGAAGAAGAGGAATTTGTACGCTTCAGTGCATTTACTGTTTTCCAAAATTTAGAAGGATCACCAGCAGAGTCAGAAATAGAGCTTAAAAAGTAGCTTGATTTAGCGTTCTTAATCGAGATAGTACATCTGTTTCGCAATTGTCTGAAAGATTGCCAGTCCACTACAGAGTCAGTTTTCCTTGCTTTGGCCCAGGCCTGATTTCTCATCTGAATGGGCTCAGATAGCGCAGAAGAAAACCAAGGGTTAAATCTATCTTTGACGCTGTATTGTTTAAAATGGGCGTGTTAATCTGCTAGAGGAATAAATATGGCGGATACATTTTCTAGAGCCAACTCGGGGTCAGGAATACAGGAGACAGTGGCTAAATCAGAGTAGAACATGTCATGTAAAAACCCTTTAAAAAATGTATCTTTTTAATTAAACGTTTTAAAGTTCGTTATGGGTGTAGTGCAATTCACTGCAAGCCTTTCAGATGTTAAAGATGAGAAACTAACCACAGTCTGGGTGGAGTAGTGAGTAAACAACTGAAGCATCATGTAGAGAGAGATGAGAAATCAAACACAGAAGTGCCATAGACTTCTGCTTAGAGGATCATCAGTTAAAGTATCGGTATGTTATAGAGGAGGTATTCATGATATGAAAATAATGTCTGTATCAAAGATTAAGTATGTCATGGACTTTAACAATGTATGATATAACAGCCCCTAACAGTATCAACATTGACTGTTAATTAGGTCTAAACATTTAGACCATGACTGTATGAAGAACTGAAAATGCAACAGAGTAGAAGAAGTGGTACCTATAGATCTAGGATGAGTGTGTGTGTGTGTGTGTGTCTGTCTGTTTGTGTGAGTGTGTGTGTGTGTGTGTGTGTCTGTCTGTAGCTGTGTGTGTGTGTCTGTATCTGTGTGTGTGTGTCTGTGTCCTCTTAAGTCTGTAGCAGAGCAGTTCTTGTTTCGCTCTGGGTCTGTGGGAGTATGAGGAAGTACGTTTGAACGCTTTGAATGTTAAAAGTCTTCTAGGTGGCTGTTCTGTCTGTCTGTCTGACTGTGTGTTGGAGACTTCCTGACTGTGATGGTCGTGCTGTGAAGGGGCAAATGTGGGATTACCGACACACATACTCTGGACTTTGAACACCTGGTGCAGAACCGTGGAAGGAGAGGGGCACACACACCGCTGGCACGATGGTAACACACCTCCACCTCACACACACACCTAGACTATTGCAGCCTCTCCTCACTAGGACTTGTCTATCCTCTCCATCTACTGTATATGCTGAGAACAGGTGGCTGGTGCCACCTCAATTGGGGAGGACAGGCTCATAGTAATGACTGGAATAGAATTCATGGAATAGCATTGACACATCAAGCAAATGGTTTCCTTGTGTTTAAAACAATTCCATTGTCATTCCATGTCATTCCAGTCATTATTATGAGCCGTTATGAGCCATCCTCCCCTCAACAGCCTCCTGTGATGGTTTCCTCTCTCTGACAGACTTTCTGAAGAACATGGTCTCATATGTTACGTTGAGGTCACTTGACTCAGCTGTACAGTGAAGTCTCTCACATTATGCCCAGATCCAGGCACTTATCACACTCTGAAGCCTGGCAACAGCTGACTGTGATGTTCAGTGGGTGTTCATCTTATGTCAAGATGATGAATGGAAAATAGATAACTGTTGTGTTCTATCACTCGTGTCAACAACAATCATACAACAAAGTGCTGCAGAACAGGAGGCAGTGGACATCAAGTAGTAGAGACTCTAACTCCTTAAATGGAGAAGATGCTGTCAGTTCCTCTTTTGACTGACAAGCCTTGTTAGTATCCACTCAGGTTATAGTGAGTGTTTCTAGTCAAGAGGGATAGAAGCATTGATTAAATCCTATATCATCACATTTTTGTAAGAGTGTGCTGTACACTATGGAGTAGTTAATAAAACTGCTCTGCTGCTACTACAACCAGTTTTTTTCATAACCAGAGATTGGATTCTCATGACGTTAACAAGACATAGAAAATACATATAGGTACGACAATAGTGATCAAAAGCATTACAAACTGTCCTATCAAATGTGAAAACCAGCAGTAGAGGGGACTATTGTTCCTGAGGAGCTGCGTAAGGTCTAACCCTTGTTCTTCTCTTTTCCTACTAGCACTGAGTTTGCTGATAACTTCTTTATTGAGGAAAAATGTACTTACTACGATATGTGATACAGTATGTTGTTGTCTCACCTAGCTATCTTAAGATGAATGCACTAATGGCAAGTCACTCTGGATAAGAGCGCCTGCCAAATGATTAAATTGTAAATGTAAGGGGGGACTGTTTAAAGAAGTTCTATAGTATTGTCCGGAATGGAAGAGCAACAGTGACGTGTTGAAAAGTCGAGAGGGTTTCACAAGATGTAGTGGTGAAGTGTGAGAGGGGAAGTGCAGCAGCCCTGACAGAGAGACAGAGGGGACTATAGTTTCTATCACAACACTTCCTCTTCACACACACTCCCAAGCACAGAACCTGCTCCTTGCTGGATGCGCGAACACACAAAATATTTTCTAAGATAGCTGAATTGGACAAATTTACATTAAGCTTACAATAAGACTTATTTCATTGATAGATTGATTTTGGATGCCTTGTCATGACTTTTTCTGCAACAGGCTGACTCACTCACAGTAGTCACATTGATGATGGATGGAATACATTACAGTAGTTCTCTCTGAGCACACAAAGCATCTCCCAGGTCTGACACTACACAGCAGAAAGTGGGCTATTTTAACATATCACTGGATCAACAGTCATATCAGCACTTTGCTATTTAAAGCTTTTGGCTTTTGTCCTCCATGTCCACCTTTATATCAGTGCTTCCTCTTCTAATATCATCACACTTGTGTTTATGACTATGGTACAACCAAGGTAAAGAGCTGAGATACTGTAGATGAACTGAAAACTTGCTTTCTTATTCTCTGAGTCTCTGTCTCTCTCTAACCCAATTGCTGTCTTATTGTCGCTCTCTTATTTGAATATTTTGTATAGTTTTAATTTCAAACAAATGGATAATCTGATTTGGTATGTGAAAACAAGGTGTCAGTGCCATGCTGTAGATGTGTGAGAGAGAGCGTCAGAGAGAGAGACCAAAAATATTTGAGCAGTCAGAACCTTGGTCTCACCCAGCTGAGGCCATTTCTGTGTGCTGAGCAGAGAACTGATGGATGTGGTCTGAAATGTGTGACAAACAAACAGCCTTAGTCAGGTTATTCACATGAAAAATGAGCATCATTCTTTACAACAGAGATTCAATTACCAGCCCTCAAGGACTGAAGTACTGCTGGTTTTCTTACAGTATCTAATGTACATGGTAGCTTATTGATAATTGAATATAATTGATTGATTGGCCAGAGAGTTGAATGACTCACTAGAACCTTCTCCTCCAAAGTTATCACTAGCTGGTTGAGAGAGTTGGAACTCAGACCACAGTATCCATGTTAGGCCTATTTTCAGAATCTACCACACATCAAAACAAAACAGTGTTGGGAACCCAGACAAGGCCAAGACCATATCATACAGTGTAATACAACATTGTTGGCCAAACCTGGTTCACCTCAACTCTTTATGTGATGATGAGGATGTCAGGAATCTCTCTGCACGATGTGGTGGACGTGATCATCATATTGAGGGCATAGGAATGGGAGGGGAGCTGAAAATGAAAAGAGAGTCCTTTTTTTGGCAGTTACTTTAAAATGCACTACATTCACTTTGGGTAAAGAAATCACCAAACCATGGCCCAATTAAAGATTTGTATAACTAACCCAAGATAGACCACATGATGTCGTTTCCAATGAGTGGAAACGAGAACTGGATGCTTCACATTTATACATCCGGTGAAATATCTGTCTCATTGTTCTATCTGTGGCCCAATGGTATACTTTAAGCTGAGTCCCCTCCCATTCCACAGACTCCTATGGGTAGCATATTCAACAGATACCATAACTACTGGTTGTCACTGTGGTAGATACAGTGGCGAAAAAAAGTATTTAGTCAGCCACCAATTGTGCAAGTTCTCCCACTTAAAAAGATGAGAGAGGGCTGTAATTTTCATCATAGGTACACGTCAACTATGACAGACAAAATGAGAATTTTTTTTCCTGAAAATCACATTGTAGGATTTTTAATGAATTTATTTGCAAATTATGGTGGAAAATAAGTATTTGGTCAATAACAAAAGTTTCTCAATACTTTGTTATATACCCTTTGTTGGCAATGACACAGGTCAAACGTTTTCTGTAAGTCTTCACAAGGTTTTCACACACTGTTGCTGGTATTTTGGCCCATTCCTCCATGCAGATCTCCTCTAGAGCAGTGATGTTTTGGGGCTGTCGCTGGGCAACACGGACTTTCAACTCCCTCCAAAGATTTTCTATGGGGTTGAGATCTGGAGACTGGCTAGGCCACTCCAGGACCTTGAAATGCTTCTTACAAAGCCACTCCTTCGTTGCCCGGGCGGCGTGTTTGGGATCATTGTCATGCTGAAAGACCCAGCCACGTTTCATCTTCAATGCCCTTGCTGATGGAAGGAGGTTTTCACTCAAAATCTCACGATACATGGCCCCATTCATTCTTTCCTTTACACGGATCAGTCGTCCTGGTCCCTTTGCAGAAAAACAGCCCCAAAGCATGATGTTTCCACCCCCATGCTTCACAGTAGGTATGGTGTTCTTTGGATGCAACTCAGCATTCTTTGTCCTCCAAACACGACGAGTTGAGTTTTTACCAAAAAGTTCTATTTTGGTTTCATCTGACCATATGACATTCTCCCAATCCTCTTCTGGATCATCCTAATGCACTCTAGCAAACTTCAGACGGGCCTGGACATGTACTGGCTTAAGCAGGGGGACACGTCTGGCACTGCAGGATTTGAGTCCCTGGCGGCGTAGTGTGTTACTGATGGTAGGCTTTGTTACTTTGGTCCCAGCTCTCTGCAGGTCATTCACTAGGTCCCCCCGTGTGGTTCTGGGATTTTTGCTCACCGTTCTTGTGATCATTTTGACCCCACGGGGTGAGATCTTGCGTGGAGCCCCAGATCGAGGGAGATTATCAGTGGTCTTGTATGTCTTCCATTTCCTAATAATTGCTCCCACAGTTGATTTCTTCAAACCAAGCTGCTTACCTATTGCAGATTCAGTCTTCCCAGCCTGGTGCAGGTCTACAATTTTGTTTCTGGTGTCCTTTGACAGCTCTTTGGTCTTGGCCATAGTGGAGTTTGGGGTGTGACTGTTTGAGGTTGTGGACAGGTGTCTTTTATACTGATAACAAGTTCAAACAGGTGCCATTAATACAGGTAACGAGTGGAGGACAGAGGAGCCTCTTAAAGAAGAAGTTACAGGTCTGTGAGAGCCAGAAATCTTGCTTGTTTGTAGGTGACCAAATACTTATTTTCCACCATAATTTGCAAATAAATTCATTAAAAATCCTACAATGTGATGTTCTGGATTTCTTTTTCTCAATTTGTCTGTCATAGTTGACGTGTACCTATGATGAAAATTACAGGCCTCTCTCATCTTTTTAAGTGGGAGAACTTGCACAATTGGTGGCTGACTAAATACTTTTTTCCCCCACTGTAAGTGTGGGAAGCAGTACTTTACAGAGATGGCCATATTGGCATATGCTCACCTCATCTACAGAGCGTTGCCTGGTAACTGTCCTCAGCTTCCTGTACTGATAACCACAGTTAGTCACATTCTTAATGACATGGTTATACACAGAGAGACCCTGCTGCTGAGAAACTTCTCTCTGTTGTCTGCTGGTGCACATGACTTCCAATTGCAGAAGGCCCGTGCTTCCTCTGTTTTTCTATACCCTGCCTTCTCCTTTGTAGATACCCTCTCATAATGTACTGTAGCTCACATTTAGTATGAACTAGGTAATCTATAGATCTACCTCTGCTTTTTTCTCTGCCTCAATTACAAATAAAAATGGTGTGCATTCCCTAACCCTAACCGTTCTGTCCTGCAGGGCAGTAAGTACCACTGGCAGAGTCAGAATGTCAAGCAGAGTGGTGTGGACGACATGGTGCTACTGTCCAAGATCAGTGAAGACGCAATTGTGGAGAACCTGAAGAAGAGATACATGGACGACTACATCTTTGTATCCTGTTTCATTGTATGTTAGGGACCTTCCTTCATCACTTCTCACAAATGTCTCAGTGGGGAAGTACACTGTGAAGACACGACCTGTCCCGTCACACGCTCTCTGACTGATATATTTATAGGCACATACACAAACACACACACACACACACACACACACACACACACACACACACACACACACACACACACACACACACACACACACACACACACACACACACACATGCACACAAACAAAAAACTGTTACAAATGGCTTTAAACCATGTAGAGAGATTTGAGAATTGAGATCGTTGAGGTCATTCCACTGGCCCATAGCATTAGGTCCTTCCATTCTATATATCATGGGTGAGCACAGCTGATGTTTGTACTCACACAGTAGCAACAACACAATAACAAACATACATACCATCCTTGCCTCATCTCCCTAACACACATACATACTCACTCAACCTCATCACATGCTAACACACATACATACTCACTCAACCTCATCACATGCTAACACACATACATACTCACTCAACCTCATCACATGCTAACACACATACATACTCACTCAACCTCATCACATGCGCAGACACACATGAATGTATGCAATAATAGGACTGCACTGTTCCTCTTTTGGATGCACTGTGTGACTTCACAGCACACTACCCTGTTTTTAGTACACATTTTACTGCACATTCGAGACTTACTTCATTCTTTGTGTGAAAAAAAGCATTCTATTTTTGTGTATTATACAGTCCGGAGAAACTATGGTTTGGGATATTTGTCTTTTTGAAAAGTTTACATCATCATCAACAATTTCGATGTGATTGTTTCAATATCATATTCCACGATTTCACCAGAAACACCCTACCTATTCCTTAACTGTCATGTGCAGACCTATATTGGCTCTGTGTTGATATCAGTGAACCCATTCAAACAGATGCCCTACTTCACTGACCGGGAAATTGAACTCTACCAAGGGGCTGTGAGTAAACCATCCTATTGTTCAATGTTTACTTTGGTCTTTATGTGCCCATTCATTTCCTTGTTTACCTTAGTAGTTGTATATTAAACTCCCTCTCTCCGCTCCATTCTCTCTCTCTCTCTCTCTCTCTCTCTCTCTCTCTCTCTCTCTCTCTCTCTCTCTCTCTCTCTCTCTCTCTCTCTTTTCTCTCTCTTTTCTCTCTCTCTCTTTTCTCTCTCTCTTTTCTCTCTCTCTCTCTCTCTCTCTCTCTCTCTCTGTCTCTCTCTCTCTATTCTCTCTCTCTCGCTCTCTCTTTTCTCTCTCTCTCGCTCTCTCTTTTCTCTCTCTCTCTCACTCTCTCTCTTTTCTCTCTCTCTCTCTCTCTCTCTCTCTCTTTCTCTCTCTCTCTTTTCTCTCTCTTTTCTCTCTCTCTCTCACTATCTCTCTCTTTTCTCTCTCTCTTTTCTCTCTCTCTTTTCTCACTCTCTCTCCTCTCTCTCTCTCTGTTTTTTTCTCTCTCTCTTTTCTCTCTCTCTCTCTCTCTCTCTCTCTCTCTCTCTCGCTCTCTCTCTCTCTCTCTCTCTCTCTCTCTCTCTCTCTCTCTCTCTCTCTCTCTCTCTCTCTCTCTCTCTCTCTCTCTCTCTCTCTTCTCTCTCTCTGTTTTCTCACTCTCTCTGTCTCGTTTTTGTCTCTCTCGTTTTTCTCTCCATGTAAAGGCCCAGTATGAAAACCCTCCCCACATCTATGCCCTGACTGATAACATGTACAGGAACATGATGATCGATCAGGAGAACCAGTGTGTTATTATCAGGTGTGTTATTATACCAGTGTCATAACTGCTATCTGTTTCTGCTGGCAGGCAGTATGGAGGCCTAGTTCTTCTCTGTGCCTCTCTGTGACGCACCTTAGGCCTTCTCATGTGCGTCATGCTACCCAAGAACACTTACTCTCACTGCTTTTCTCAGAACTAACAAAGAACCAAAGAACAATCAGTGTGTCGTTTCCTTTCTTACTATACTGAACAAAAATATAAACGCAACATGCAACAATTTAAAAGATTCTACTGAGTTACAGTGCATATAAGGAAATCAGTCAATTTAAATAAATGTATTAGGCCCTAATCTATGGATTTCACATGACTGGGAATACAGATCAGAAAACCACCATTTGCCTCATGCAGCGCGACACATCTCCTTCGCATAGAAATGATCAAGCTGTTGATTGTGGCCTGTGCAATGTTTTCCCACTCCTCTTCAATGGCTGTGCGAAGTTGCTGGATTTGTCGGGAACTGGATCACGTTGTCGTACACGTCGATACAGAGCATCCCAAACATTCTCAATGGTTGACATATACAGGCCATGGAAGAACTGGGACATTTTCAGTTTCCAGGAATTGTGTACAGATCCTTGCGACACAGGACTGTGCATTATCATGCTGAAACATAAGGTGATTGCGGCAGATGAACAGCACGACAATGGGCCTCAGGATCTCGTCACAGTATCTCTGTGCATTCAAATTGCCATTGATAAAATGCAATTCTGTTCGTTGTCCGTAGCTTATGCCTGCTCATACCATAACCCCACCGCCACCATTGGGCACTCTGTTCACAACGTTGACATCAGCAAACCGCTCGCCCACATGACGCCATACACACTGTCTGCCATCTGCCCGGTACATTTTTTATACTGCGATTCATCCGTGAAGAGCACACTTCTTCAGCGTGACAGTGGCCATTGAAGGTGAGCATTTGCCCACTGAAGTCAGTTAGGACGCACAACTGCAGTCAGGTCAAGACCCTGGTGAGGACGGCGAGCACGCAGATGAGCTTCCCTGAGACGGTTTCTGACAGTTTGTGCAGAAATTCTTTGGTTGTGCAAATCCACAGTTTCATCAGCTGTCCGGGTGGCTGGTCTCAGACTATCCCGCGGGTGAAAAAGCCGGATGTGGAGGTTCTGGGCTGGCATGGTTACACGTGGTCTTCGGTTATGAGACCGTTGTGATGTACTACCAAATTCTGTAAAACAACGTTGGAGGCGGCTTATGGTAGAGAAATTAACATTACATTCTCTGGCAACAGCTCTGGTGGACATTCCTGCAGTCAGCATGCCAATTGCATGCTCCTTCAAAACTTGAGACATCTGTGGCATTGTGTTGTGTGACAACTGCACATTTTAGAGTGGCCTTTTATTGTCCCCAGCACAAGGTGCACCTGTGTAATGATCATGCTGTTTAATCAGCTTCTTGATTTGCCACACCTGTCAGGAGAAATGCTCACTAACAGGGATGTAAACACATTTGTGCACAAAATTTGAGATAAATAAGCTTTTTGTGCATATAGAACATTTCTGGGATATTTTATTTCAGCTCATGAAACATGGGACCAACACTTTACACGTTGCATTTATATTTTTGTTTAGTATAAAATAAACAGAGAATTTCATGTGCAGCCATAGATCACCTTCACAAAAAGTTTCACACAAAGTTTTTTGACAAGATGTAGAGGTGTAAATTAGAGGGTTATCATTGCCTTTAATATGTCTGTATGTTTTGTGTGTGTTGTGCCCAGTGGGGAGAGTGGAGCTGGGAAGACTGTGGCTGCCAAATACATTATGAGTTACATCTCCAAAGTATCAGGAGGAGGTGATAAAGTGCAGGTATTACCTACTGTTATTACTATTACTACTAATACTACTATTACAATGACTAATACTACTATTACTACTATTACCATTACTATTACTACTATTACTACTAATACTACTATTACTACTATTACAATTTCTAATACTACTAATACTACTAAAACTACTAATACTACTATTACCATTACAAATGCTACTATTACCATTACTAATACTGCTATTACTACTATTACTACTAGTACTACTATTACTACTAGTACTACTATTACCATTACTATTACTACTAATAATACTATTACTACTATTACAATTACTAATACTACTAATACTACTATTACCATTACCAATGCTACTATTACTACTATTACTATTACTAATATTACTATTACTACTATTACCATTACCTTTAGTATTAATACTAGTACTTATAATGCTACTATTACTACTATTACAATTACTAACACTATTAATACTACTATTACCATTACTAATACTACTAATACTACTATTACTACTATTACCATTACTAATCCTACTATTACTACTATTACCATTACTAATTTCTACTTTTAGCATTTTCATTACTAATGACTGTGAAGGAAACTCTGAAGTGCTGTGTTGTGATGTTTCTCTGTATGTGTCTGTCAGCATGTGAAGGACATCATCCTCCAGTCCAATCCTCTACTGGAGGCCTTTGGCAATGCCAAGACTGTCCGCAACAACAACTCCAGTCGCTTTGTGAGTGATACGTACAGCAACCAGCCTCCCCTTTCCCTTATTTGTCTTTCTATCCTCCTCATCTTTTTCTTCCTCCTCTTCTCTAGACACTGTGTGTGGGCTAATAAAGTAAGACTGATACTGTAAACTGATCATTTCTGAAACCACTTGCCAACTGTTGTTTTCCTGTGCTCTACCAGAGACGATCTGCATTCTGCAGACTATATACCCCAGCAGCAGTATGCAACAGTCACCGTTCACCCTCTCCTCTTTCCATATTCCTGAGATCCTGAAATGTTAATCTCAACTCCTAACCACATCCACATGCAACAGTGCAGGCTTTGTAGCTGAGTGCATGTCACCTCTGGGGTTTCCTGCCTCTATTACGGTAGAACAACACAATGAGATGAAAGAGCTTGAGAAGACTGAGCTGAGGTGAAATCCTGGGTGGGGTCAACAAGCTGTGTCGTAATGTAAAGATATAATGCAAATATATTTTTAGGGAGTTTACCACACTTCGTGGTACATCTTGTGTCACTGCTCTGATAATTCCATTCTACCAGTACAGAGGGCCACAAACCCATTCCCATTTACATTTGAGTCATTTAGCAGACGCTCTTATCCAGAGCGACTTACAGGAGCAATTAGGGTATAGTGCCTTGCTCAATGGAACTTCGACAGATTTCTAACCTAGTCGGCTCATGGATTTGAACCAGCGCCCTTTCGGTTACTGGCCCAACGCTCTTAACCACTAGGCTACCTGCCACCCGGACCATAACCATAAAGTCATAATAATCAACCATGTCTAATTTGAGTGATATGTTTTTGTGCGTGTTCTGATCTAACAGGGTAAATACTTTGAGATCCAGTTTAGCAGAGGAGGAGAGCCGGACGGTGGTAAAATCTCCAACTTCCTCCTTGAGAAGTCGAGAGTGGTGAGCCAGAACGAGAACGAGAGGAACTTCCATGTCTACTACCAGGTCAGTCAGGCCCTGAGCTAGGCCAGCAGTGACACAGCTACCCACAATGACAATGTGTTTGACTTTCTCGCCCTACACCACAGATTTAACGGTTCTGTAGGGTTTCATAATTGGGTATGAATTGTTTATGTGTAATTCATGTGCTGTAAATTTCAGTTGTGTTTTGTCTGAACTGTTGTATTTAGCTAATAGAGGGAGCCAACCCCCAGCAGAAAGAAACCCTGGGCATCATGAGTCCAGATTACTACTACTACCTGAACCAGTCTGGGACATACAAAGTGGACGGAACAAACGACAGCAAGGACTTTCAGGAGACAATGGTACCTTACGCCATCAGGGCTTAAAACATAGAGTACACTTTTTTTGTGAGCAATTCTTGATTGAGACATCACAGAAGCACTGGGAGCAAATTGACACTTATATTTACACTACCATTCAAAGGTTTGGGGTCACTTAGACATTTCTAAGTGACCCCAAACTTTTGAATGGTAGTGTAAATATAAGTGTAAATTTGCTCCCAGTGCTTCTGTGATGTCTCAATCAAGAATATCCATTAAAATAACATCAAATTGATCAGAAATATAGTGTAGACATTGTTAATGTTGTAAATGGCTATTGTAGCTGGAAACTGCTGATTTTTCATGGAATATCTACATAGGCGTACAGAGGCCCATTATCAGCAACCATCAGTCCTGTGTTCCAATGGCATGTTGTGTTTGCTAATCCAGGTTTATCATTTTAAAAGGCTAATTGATCATTAGAAAACCCTTTTGAAATTATGTTAGCACAACTGAAAACTGTTGTGCTGATTAAATAAGCAATAAAACTGGCCTTCTTGAGACTAGTTGAGTATCTGGAGCATCAGCAATTGTGGGTTCGATTACAGGCTCATAATTGCCAGAAACAAATAACTTTCTTCTGTAACTCGTCAGTCTTTTCTTGTTCTGAGAAATGAAGGCTATTCCATGCGAGAAATTGCCAAGAAACTGAAGATCTCGTACAACGCTGTGCAGTACTCCCTTCACAGAACAGCGCAAACTGGCTCTAACCAGAATAGAAAGAGGAGTGGGAGGCCCCGTTGCACAACTGAGCAAGAGGACAAATACATTAGAGTGTCTAGTTTGAGAAACAGACGCCTCACAGGTCCTCAACTGGCAGCTTCATTAAATAGTACCCGCAAAACACCAGTCTCAACGTCAACAGTGAAGAGGCGACTCTGGGATGCTGACCTTCTAGGCAGAGTTGCAAAGAAAAAGACACATCTCAGACTGGCCAATAAAAAGAAAAGATTAAGATGGGCAAAAGAACACAGACACTGGACAGAGGAAGATTGGAAAAAAGTGTTATGGATAGACAAATCAAAGTTTGAGGTGTTCGGATCACAAAGAAGAACATTTTTGAGACGCAGACCAAATGAAAAGATGCTGGAGGAGTGCTTGATGCCATCTGTAAAGCATGGTTGAGGCAATGTGATGGTCTGGGGGTGCTTTGGTGGTGGTAAAGTGGGAGATTTGTACAGGGTAAAAGGGATCTTGAAGAAGGAAGGCTATCACTCCATTTTGCAAAACCATGCCATACCCTGTGGACGGCGCTTGATTGGAGACAATTTCCTCCTACAACAGGACAATGACCCAAAGCACAGCTCCAAACTATGCAATAATTATTTAGGGAAGAAGCAGTCAGCTGGTATTCTGTCTATAATGGAGTGGCCAGCACAGTCACCGGATCTCAACCCTATTGAGCTGTTGTGGGAGCAGCTTGACCGTATGGTACGTAAGAAGTGCCCATCAAGCCAATCCAACTTGTGGGAGGTGCTTCAGGAAGCATTTTTACATTTACATTTTTTACATTTAAGTCATTTAGCAGATGCTGTTATCCAGAACAACTTGCAGTTAGTGAATGCATACATGTTTTTTTGTTTGTTTTTGTTAGTTTTTTTGTTTTTTTCTTACTGGCCCCCCGTGGGAAACGAACCCACATCCCTGCCGGTCAAATCCTCCCCTACCTTGGACGACGCTGGACCAATTGTGCGCCGCCCATGGGTCTCCCGGTTGCAGCCGGCTGCGACAGAGCCTGGACTCGAACCAGGATCTCTAGTGGCACAGCTAGCACTGCGATGCAGTGCCTTAGACCACTGCGCCACTCGAAGCATGGGGTGAAATCTCTTCAGATTACCTCAACAAATTGACAACTAGAATGCCAAAGGTCTGCAAGACTGTAATTGCTGCAAATGGAGGATTCTTTGACAAAAGCAAAGTTTGAAGGACACAATTATTATTTCAATTAAAAATCATTATTTCCAACCTTGTCAGTGACTACATTTCCTATGCATTTTGCTATATTTCTTATTCAAACTCATTTCATGTATGTTTTCATGGAAAACAAGGACATTTCTAAGTGACCCCAAACTTTTGAACGGTAGTGTATATTCGTAATACAGGCTTATAATTAGCTAAATATACTGTTCTATTGTGTATTCCCAGTCCTTGTGTGTTGTCAGGGCCAGCAGTAATGGCGCTCTGTACAGGACCATAGATTTCAGTGTTGAGTTTTGTCCACAGGAAGCCATGAATGTGATTGGGATCCCAGAGGCTTACCAGGCTCAGGGGCTGCAGATCATAGCAGGAATCCTGCACCTTGGAAACATCAGCTTCATAGAAGCAGGCAACTATGGGCAGGTGGAGAGCACTGACTGTGAGTGGGAGAGCACAAACATGCCTAATACACACACATGAAGACATGCACACAGAGATGCACATGCACAAGTAAGCATCAATGTAACATTCCCCATAAGGTGAAAAAACATTGGAGAGGGATAGTCACTAAAACACACTTTTGCCATAATGAAAGCAGGAATTAATGTATAAACAGGTGTTCTGTTTGTTCTGTTTGTCTTTCCTCCCTCCCAGTGCTTGCCTTCCCTGCCTATCTGCTGGGTGTTGACCCAACGCGTCTGCAAGAGAAACTGACCAGCAGAAAGATGGACTCGAAGTGGGGTGGAAAGTCTGAGTCCATCGATGTGACACTCAACCAGGAACAAGCCACCTATACCCGCGACGCCCTGGCTAAGGCCCTCTACACACGACTCTTTGACTACCTGGTGGAGGTCAGGGACATCTACTATACACTGCAATGATACACACACAGACACAAATACAGTAATGATGACACATTCATTTCATACTAACTAATTCTCCTCTCTCTTCCTCTCCTATTACTAGGCCATAAACAAAGCCATACAGAAACCTCATGAAGAATACAGCATAGGAGTACTTGACATATATGGTTTTGAGATATTCCAGGTAAATTGTATATTAAATACATAGAAATATACATCTCTGATTGGAAAACGAGACAAGACATAGCTATATCGTAACATTCTCTTTAACTTGGATGTGTGCTTTCTGACAGAGGAATGGGTTTGAGCAGTTCTGCATCAACTTTGTCAACGAGAAGCTACAACAGATATTTATTGAGCTGACACTGAAGGCTGAACAGGTACAAACCACTCTCAAATCTCAACACTTTTAATTTAGTTTACGAGGTGTCTTGGATGTTGTAAAAGTTATATTGGCATTACAATGTCTATCTCTCTATGTTTCTCCCAGGAAGAGTATGTTCAGGAAGGCATCAAGTGGACACCAATTGAGTATTTCAACAACAAGGTTGTGTGTGACCTCATCGAGAATAAGTTGGTGAGCCAAAAATGACAATATATCAATGCAATTTCCACAAATGTATCTATATTCTACTTGTGGCTACTACTCTACATGTCTAACAATCCCCTCCCATCCAGAACCCGCCAGGCATCATGAGTGTGCTGGATGATGTGTGTGCCACCATGCATGCCAAGGGTGAGGGGGCAGACGGCACCCTGCTCCAGAAGCTCTCGGCGGCGGTCGGCACTCACGAACACTTCAACAGCTGGAACTCTGGCTTTGTCATCCACCACTACGCAGGCAAGGTGGGTACCAGGAGAGGACACGCCTTCCCACACTCAAAACAGATAGAAGTAGACACTTCTAGGCTGAGGTAGATAGGAATGTTCCATCATTGGGAAGTGGGTAGGTAGACATGTGAGTGAAATGTTAAGGTCGGTGTGAATGTTGATATTTACACATGATGTGTCATGTCACCTCAGGTCTCCTACGAAATAAACGGCTTCTGTGAGAGAAACCGGGACGTGCTTTTTACTGACCTCATTGAACTCATGCAGAGCAGTGAACAGTACGTATGCCTCTATCTTTACCTTAACAGACACGTGTCTCAAAATAACCAAGGCTTGGGAAAATCAATTAAATGTGGTCCTCCATTTTGTCCCCACAGTGACTTCATCCGCAGCCTCTTCTCTGAAAACCTCAACACAGACAAGAAGAGCAGGCCTACTACTGCTAGCTCTAAGATCAAGGTAACTGTCCCCACTCTACTGCCAGCACTGTGGTTCAGTGGCTGGGTGTAACAGTACACCCATAGGTTTGAGGTTATTAGTAGCTACATGGTGGTACATCCATCTCTTATGTTCTCTCTACAGAAACAAGCCAATGATCTGGTGAACACATTGATGAAGTGCACCCCCCACTATATCCGATGTATCAAACCCAACGAGACTAAGAGACCCAAGGACTGGGAGGAGAGCCGGTTTGTCCCTATTACACCCCCCAACAGACAACAAATATGCAATAGCAGAACATTCAGAGAATTCAGCAGGGAGTTATGACTATATAGTTTGGAACATTAGAATAAAGGGGATGATGAACCTATGTGTTTAGGGCCAAGCACCAGGTGGAGTACCTTGGGCTGCGGGAGAACATCCGTGTACGTCGAGCCGGCTACGCCTACCGCAGAGTCTTCAATAAGTTCCTACAGAGGTGAGTCTTACTTACTCTTAGGTGTGTGTCCTTCAGTGTCTGCTTTGTGTCCGCTCAGTGTGTGTGCGTGTGTGTGTGTGTGTGTGTGGGGGGGGGGGGGGGGGGGTAGTGTATGCTCTCCCCAGTGCCTGACCCTCTATGTGTGGCCTGCAGGTATGCCATTCTGACGGCGGAGACGTGGCCGTCCTGGCAGGGGGGAGAGCAGCAGGGGGTCCTGCATCTCCTCCGCTCTGTCAACATGGACACAGACCAGTACCAGATGGGGCGCTCCAAGGTCTTCGTCAAGGCCCCAGAGTCGGTAGGGGCCCACATAGGTCTCCCTGGGAAAAGTGCTGTTTATTTTATCTCAATGGGACTTCCCGGTTTAAATGAATATATGAAATGTTTTACAAAAAAGGTGTGAGGTATTCATCTGTATAGTGTAAAATGGTTTATTTGATCAAAGCATTCCGTCTCTCCTAGCTCTTCCTATTGGAGGAGATGCGGGAGAGGAAATTCGACTTGTTCGCCAGGACCATCCAGAAGGCCTGGAGGAAGTACATCGCCAGGAGGAAATATGAACAGATGAGGGAGGAGGGTAAGTGTGTCAATGATCCTAGAGAGGTGTGTGGGGATGAAACAAGGAAGAAAAATGAATATACATAAATTAATGTAAATACAGAAAATGAATATACAGCAATGAATATGTCCTGGAAGGGTCTTACTTAACATGACCTCTCTCGCATGTTGTCCACAGCCTCGGACATCCTGTACAACTCTAAGGAGCGGAGGAGGAACAGCATCAACAGGAACTTTGTAGGAGACTACCTGGGCCTGGAGCAGAGGCCTGAGCTCAGACAGTTCATGGCCAAGAGGGAGCGAGTCGACTTTGCAGACTCTGTCAACAAGTTTGACCGCAGGTTCAAGGTGAGTCTACCTCTCCCTCCCCCCACAGAGCGGTGAGGAAAACAGAGCCAAGGCCAGGGTTAACAGCACAACATTGGGTTAACTTCTTCCATCTTCCATTTACACCCACTCATTCTCACTCTCATTCTTTCTCGCCCCCTCCCATTCTCTCTCTCAAGTCCATCAAGAGGGACCTGATTCTGTCTCCCAAGGGTATCTACCTGATAGGCAGAGAGAAGGTGAAGAAGGGGCCAGAGAAGGGACAGATAAAGGAGGTGTTAAAACGGAAGCTGGAGTTTGCGAGCATCCACTCTGTCTCTCTCAGGTAAGGGTTTTTTCTCACTGCTAAACTTAGAATAGCATATAACAGTTCAATGTGATGTATTTCCAGGCAGTACCAATGAGAGCTTTTGTGGTCAGTGTTGTCATTAATAAACAGGAACTGATCACACAGGATATGTTTTTTTTTTTTTACGTTGCTATATCAGCCTACTGTGTGTGACACTTATTGTCTTCTACCAACGCCAATCCCTCAAATCTTTCCATTTCTACCTTTCTCCCTCTCCCTGTAGTATGAGACAAGATGATTTCTTCATCGTGCATGAGGCTCAGTATGACAGTCTGCTGGAGTCCAACTTCAAGACTGAGTTCCTCAGCCTGCTCTGTAAGCGCTATGAAGAAGTGACCAAGAACAAGCTGTCTCTCTCCTTCAATGACAGGTATGACTACACACATACTGGATAGGAACAGCCTTGCTATATGACTCTCTATGTGTGGTCTCCATAGTTTAATTGATCGAGTTAACTTTGGATAAAAGCATCTGGTAAAATGATCATTTCATTCATGTCCACTGTTGTGGCTCTCTATAGGCTGGAGTTCCGGGTGAAGAAGGAGGGCTGGGGTGGAGGGGGCACCCGTGTTGTGGTATTCCAGAGGGGACAGGGGGACCTGGCAGAAATCAGACCAGCTGGAAAGACCCTCACCATCACCGTGGGAGATGGCCTGCCCAAGACCTCCAGTGAGTAGCAGGAAGAGAGAGAATCACATACAGAAGGAGGAAAGAGACATTGATATAGATAGACATGTATAAAATACTAAGTCTGACTCAATACAGTGTACAGTATATAACATATCCTATTAATCCTAATATGTCATAGTTTAAAACTCTACATGTTTATTTTGTCAGAGCCCACCAAGAAGGGATCTCCACAGAACCATGGAGGAGGCAGGAATCAGCCTCCCAGCAGAGGTAAACTCATTATTTGGTCCAGATATGTTCCTACATCATCAGCATGCCTCACTCCATGAACATGGCCTTGCAGTGCTTACTATGAACTGTGTACCACCACTGTGATAGTTATGTTGAGATATTAGAGGTCTTAGTGTATGAATAGTATACTGTATGTCTTGTGTTTTGATGGTATCTGGGTTCCTCTTCTTTGACTAGGGCACCAGAATGGTGCAGCCAGAGGTAGAGTTGCTCCAGCGCCACAGCAGCCAGAGCACACCTACTCTGTGCCCCAGAAACTGAACCGGCCCCCCAGCGCCGCCCTCCCCAAACAGGCCTCCCAGAATTCAAGACGAGGCTCGGCTCAGACTCAGCAGGGGAACCTGGACTTCCTCAACGTGCCTGACCAGGGCGTGTCTGGGTGAGCTGAATAAACTGAGCATACAGTGGGCATTCACAAAATATACTATCTGCAGTGAAGGATTGGAGTTGAGCTCTCATCTCTCTCTCTCTCCGTCTCTCTCATCTCTCTCTCTCCCTGTCTCTCTGATCTCTCTCTCTCTCCGTCTCTCTCATCCCCCTTTCCCTCTCTCCAGAATGCAGAGGAAGAGGAGTATCAGCAGCCAGCGGCCACCCCCGGCCCCGTCCAGCCGGCCCAAGTCCCAGCCCCGCCCCACCGGCCCGCGTTGCCGGGCGCTGTACCAGTATGCTGGCCAGGACACAGACGAGCTCAGCTTCGACGCCAATGATGTCATCGACCTGCTCAATGAAGGTGAGGAACACGTAGGGAGGGAATAGAATAGTACTCAATTGTCTATTTGTGAAGAAACTAACTGTGTCCATCTCAACAAAGGAAAAGGGTGAGAAGAAAGAGGCAGAAGAGACTATAGAACTTGTTGGATGCTTGGCACTACTACACCAGTGTTGTTATGCTTGAAGTGCTGATCCTGAATAAGCTCACGGCATCAATTCATGCTCAGACCTGTTTTGGATTAGTTATAAGGCTGTACTGTGTATGGAGTCCACAGCTGTTCGTCTCTCTGTGTTCCCCTGCAGATGTATCAGGCTGGTGGAGAGGCAGGTTTCGTGGCAAGGAAGGACTCTTCCCTGGGAACTATGTGGAGAAGATCTGATTACTGCCTGTCCTGTGGCCCAACAAACAATGTATACAACAGACATTACTATCCACTGTAAAGCAATGGTGAACTACATGTAAGCCTAACAGTGTTTGGCTTACAAGAGATATCTGATTTACCAGCGTTTCAATAGGATCATCATGTTGACACCAGTTCTTTGTAATATCTGCACAACAATATCAGTACAGAGAAAGATGCATGTTGAAAAGCTAGCTGAAACAGAGGACCGTGTCTTTCTTATCTGGACCTTATTCCAGTTTCACAAAAGAGGACTTGGATGCAAAGCTTTGAGGTGGTAACTCAAAATAGGATGCAATGATTTTATGCACATTATTTTAAAAATTGCTTTGTGATAACCATGTGACAAATATAATGCCATCAAGTGTGGATAAAAAAGCATCCCAGAAATTCAGATTTAGTATTTGAGTAAATATTACCTTTAAAGGGGCAATCAGCAGTTACTACATCAATTTTTGGACTTATAAATTAACTATATATGTACCCCTTTGATTCCTGAAAAATGTAACTTATAAATGCCACATGAGAGCTTAGTTCAACTGTCTTACCCCATCAGAACCCAAAATATAAGCTTGTTTTACTCCAATGTTTGTAAACAAAGAAAATGTAAGCAAACACAGTATAGCCTCAAAACATGGTTAAAACTATAATTTGGATATCTTGGATGGTCAATCTTTGCATCTATAGCTCTGTCTATGAATTTGAGTTATTACATTTCTCCAGCCCGATCCCTTAGCCTTTTACCGAACCAGGGGTGGGGAGGCTGCTTTGGTATTGTTTATTCTTATGATTGCTGCTTTAAGGAACCACTGGGAGGTACTGCTGCACCATTTCCGTGTCTTCAATTCTTGCAAGTCAATGTGCACTGAGCATAAAAAGTTGACTGATGTATGATAACATACATGGTTCTTTGATGTTTTAAACTTGTAATTACAAATAATAGTTCTGCTATGTTGAATTCATTACAAAAACTTGTTTATGTGTTGTAAAAGAACTTCACCTTGAAATTAACACATTTTTGTCCAGTGGCAGTGGTCACAATAAAGACAATTATTATAGATACACAAATGATTGAGACACTGTTTTTTTCTTCCTTGACGCAATGTGTAACTAAATGAAACTGAATGCCACCTCATTCTTATATCATGTTTAGCTATCAATAATGAAACCTGGAATGCATCTTTGTTTTTCAAAGTCTCGTAACCCTGTAAGAATGCTGTCTTAATTATGGCTATGAATGATGTGTTGTCAAGAGAGAGTGCAGCACAGTAAATTCTTCTTCAGCTGGGAGGACTGGTCCAGCAGGTGAGCTTTTACTGAAACTGGGAGCTTTACATGTTAAGAATGGAAATGCTAATCGATTACAATGGTCAATGTGTGGCTGCCGGTTTATAGTAATCTTTGGAGCAGTTACTGAAGCATGCAGCAGGTGATAGTTGCATCTTTGGCCAATTATGTTGTATAAAAACATGTCTTGACAATATGAAGTGTTGAATATGCATAGTAGAAAAGTGCATATTCAACACTTCATATTGTCAGTTGTGTGCCTTTCCAAATCATGTCCAATCAATTGAATTTACCACTGGTGGACTCCAATCAAGTTGTAGAAACATTTCAAGGATGATCAATGGAAACAGGATGCACCTGAGCTCAATTTCGAGTCTCAGAGCAAAGGGTCTGAATACTTATGTAAATAAGGTATTTCTGTTTTTTGTTTGTAATATATTTGCAAAAATGTTGTCATTATGGGGTATTAGGTGTAGATTGATGAGGAAATTGTTTTATTTAATCCATTTTTGAATAAGGCTGTAACGTAACAAAATGTGGAAAAAGTAAAAGGCTTTGAATACTTTCCGAATGCACTGTACCTAGTGAATAACCAGTGGATAACCAATTAACTAAAACCAAATGTTCTGTTATGATCAGACTACATACTCAATGAATACAGCCATACTATGGGGTATATGTTAAACATACATGGTAGGCTACTGCTTTAATAACTGAGTATTGTCCTTAGTACCTGTGGAGAAGGGCACATTAACCAGGCTGTGTAGTTGTTGAGCAGGATCCCCTGCTTATTCTGATGATCCACAGACAGACCAGTAGAGCTGGTCTCAACTATGACCTCATTCCCCATCACCAACCTGATTTCTTAAAATGAAAATACACCTGTATTACCCAGACTCTGTCGTAGCCGGCCGCGACCGGGAGACCCATTAGCCAGCGTCGTCCAGGGTAGGGGAGGGAATGGCCGGCAGGGATGTAGCTCAGTTGGTAGAGCATGGCATTTGCAACGCCAGGGTTGTGGGTTCGATTCCCATGGGGGGCCAGTATGAAAATGTATGCACTCACTTAACTGTAAGTCGCTCTGGATAAGAGCGTCTGCTAAATGACTAAAATGTAAAATGTAAATAATTGTATGGGCTCTTTGCCTATTCCAAACCAGCATTAGCCTAGATTAATTTTTTAATGAATGGCAATATGTTGGGATTGTGTGGTGATTAAACATGCAGCCTAATCAATGTTGAAGTAATGACTTGCATATTTGATTTGATTTCTAATATATATATACCAGGTGTCCGTGCTGTTTGACTGACTTGTAGTTATGCCGACTCACCTCCTTGTAAAATGGCATAATAGCATAATAGCACAATTGTTTCAATGAACATTGTCAGGAATGTTCTTTCTTCTAGAATACATTAATAATACAATGGCAAACACACGGGTAAAGAATGATTGGCTACCTATGTCAAAAGCAAAGGGCATTGATGTGACATATGATCAAAGTGGTCTCACGCTTGTGTGCTTGTTCCATGCCCGTCGGTACACCTGGCCATAGAGAATAAGAATAGCCACAGCTTTTGCCATTAAGTGTGTATTCCTTCTATTCTAAAACTATAATTTCAAACAAAGGATGCCGAATAAGAAATAATGTATTGCTGGTAATGTAATATGGTAGGTTTTAGTTATATTTGTTTGATCACGTGTTGCGTGTTGCTGAGGTTGGGTATCAGGTTTTACGTTCATGCGTAAAATGCACCCATGTGCATTTGGTTCCCATTCAACTTTAATCCAAATTCTGAACTGACAGGTTGTAATATAACAAAGGTACTGGGAATGTCAGTTTCACAGTAGTATTTCTTGCCACACCGGGGCATGTTGTCACAGTAAAGACTCGTGCAACAGGATCGGGAGCATTTGTCCCCTACTTAAAATCCACCTGACACTTGGAGAGGAAAGTAGTTGTGGTTGGATTACAACATGGGAGGTAAGCTCTATATCTATTGTATCTGGTCGTCTGAGATGGTGGTCATATAGGGCCTACATAAATTCCACATAAACGCATGTTGTTTTGTTGTCAATATATAGGTTATAACAACAGGTGACAGATGTTTTGATGATGACACAATTTCATGATGATGACTTGTCTTCTTGAGTCTTTCAATGCAATGTTAAGATAATATTTGCTTTGGTTTTAAAGCATCACATGATTGCAGTATGGATGGATAAAACAGAACATTTAGCATTGACAGTCCATCCTACTCTGTTTGTAACCCATTTAAATGTAATCTTTGAACAACATGTAAATAGTTAATTTCAATTATATTTATTAGCATTGACTATTGTGCCATTTTACTCATGCTGCTAACAATCCAACAGGCCGGCTGGATGTAGCACTATAATTCAGTACAATATAAGCAGCACTGGAGCAACCATTTTGGTGCCTGTGGTTGAAGAAGCCCATGCTAAGGCATCCAATCCTGGATATTTGCTTATCTTTTCAAAAAGGGCAAAAACAGACAATTAACATTTCACTAAAGCAAGTCCCTCATATGGCGTCTTCAAAATGTGGATCAGCATGTGGAGTCTTTGAAAAAGGCTACATCCACATGGTTAGTCATTCTGTGCCCTATGCTGGAAGCTCTGAATGCAACGGAAAATAATGGCCTCTTTCTCCCCCACAGGGTTCTATTCTAGTGAGAAGATGACAGGCCTGTTCGCCTATGAAAGCTCCGATTTGGACTGGTGTGAGGATAACTACAGGCACTCTGAACACATAGTGGAGTACTTCAACACTGTAAGTGCACATTATTTATTTCTTACAATATCCAGCTGAGAAATACGCCTCTGTGCTTATTGTACCTTTCTGAAACTCCATTGCAACTCACTTGTCTACTGTACTCTTTTATTGTATCTGTTGAGGACCATCCTTTTTGGCCACAATGATGATAGGTGTAGTGGAAAGGTGCATCACTCACTGCATTACATTGTGAATCCTTCTTTTAGAAAACTCCTTTCTGTTTCTCCAGATGAGCAGCCTGTTCTTCTTCGTGATCTCCCCCATCATGCTGTACCTGCTACACCCCTATGCCAGGGAGAGGAACCTGGCTGTACACCTGGTCTGGATCATGATGATCTTTGTGGGTGTGTCTCCACTCTCCTTTCCAAACATCAGGCCAACCTTCATTCAGTTATAACTCCACTCCAAGGGTGGCCTCATCAGTCTGCTTTCAGTTCATTCTGAATTCAATAATAGCTCTTAACCTATCCCCCATAGATACTGGGTAGGGGCTGGGGGCCATTTAGGAACGGGGCATTAATGTGTGTCCCCTCCTTACAGGTCTCTTCTCTGCCTACTTCCACATGACCCTGAGCTTCATGGGCCAGATGCTGGATGAGCTGTCCATCCTGTGGGTCCTGGGGCTCTGCTATGGCCTCTGGTTCCCACGCAGGCTCTACCCCTCCTTCATCAAGGACAGGTTGGTCACCATTGCTCCTAGTCGAGGCTTCTGCAGACAAAATGTTGTCTGTGAATACTGGAAGTAGCGTACCGGGTGCTGCCTTCCTGTCTCTATTCAATGTAACCGTGGAGCAGCGTCCTCGTGTGTTTAGATCTCCCTGCTACAAGATCATGCACCTGTTCTCTCTATATAGACCAAACGGCAGTACGTACTGTAGGCTTTTAATAAGGCAGGAGACAATGACAGGATCTTTTTACAGGGCACGCCAGGTTGAAACAGAAGCCATGCTAAGCCAGGAGTCTGAGAACCAGGCCAGGAGCAGCCTGCAGTGTGCTATATTCACCAGCCAGTGGGAGAGAGGGGCTCCCTGGCGTTCTGAATGACTCTCCCATTAACACTGTTAAAACAGTGTGAAGATAATCCCAATTTAACTAGAAAACTAGCCCTTGGTTCAATAGTCCCCATTGATTTACCTTCCAGTGTTTTCTGTGCTGTCGTGTGTTGCCTGTCAACTGTCTTCAAGTTCATTGTATGTCTCCTACCCACCCCTAACCCTCCCTCTCTCTCTCTCTCGCTCTCTCTCTCGCCCCCTGCAGGACGACTTTCTCCCGGCTAGTCATGATGATCACTGTTGTCACCACCCTATGCTCCTTTGTCAAACCCACTGCCAACGCCTACCTCCTCAACTGCTTTGCCCTCCACATCATCTACTCATTGGGTCTGGAGATGAGGATGTAAGGCAATAACTCCCATTATTGTACTGTACATTACTGTCTATCACGCCATCAGTTCACTGTCTGATAACTGCTATCTAATAACTGCTTTCTCTCTCTCTCGCTCTCTCTCTCCCTTTATTTTCCTCACACACAGCTGTACTGACCAGAAGGTGCTGCGGTTATGCTGGGCTGCTGTTGGCCTGTGGGTGCTGGCCATCTCCTGCTGGATCAGTGATCGTTTCGGATGCAGCTTCTGGCAAAAGCTCAATTTCTGCTACCTGCATGGCATCTGGTAAGAGTAGGGGAGACGACAACAATGATGTTAATAGAAGTTAGATGGAACAATTTTATTTTTTATTTTGTGAATCACAAACAGATCCATGTATGACTGACAAGTGTCTATTCACTCTCTAGGCACATTCTGATTGTGATGGCTGTAGCCTATGCAAGCACCCTGATAGCCTACTTGGATGCCATCTATGAGATACCCTACTCCCTGCCAGGCCTTCAGTACTGGCCCAGTGACAACTGGGTCCTGGGCTTGCCTTACATCGTCCTGAAAGGAACCACCAAGACTCAGAAAATATTCTAGAGAACATTTAACTTCTGCAAGAGACAACTTGAAGTCTTTGGTGATGAAATGTGGTCTGTAGTGCCATGCAGAGAAAGTGTAAAATGTGGTGCCTTTCTTTTTACTTAGCAGTGACTCCGTTTGAGAAATGGTTGCAATCCATTAGATTGCTTCTTATTTGATATGAAAATAGAATCAATGCCACTCAGGTCATCAAGTTCGATGTTTGTTTGGTGTGCATGTGTGAGAAAATTAATGTGTGTATGTTTGCATTTTGTGTGAATTTTGATCAATTCACTCATCGGTTATTTGCGTCCATACAGATGTAGAATCTTAATTTGATCACTCTTTTTGTTGCTGAGAATTTTCCTGCACCGCAGGAAATGCAAATGAGCTTCATGGTTTATATAAATTCACTGAAAACCTACTGTTATATTAACAGTATTGCACTTTTCATGTAGCATACTTTTAGCCAGCTTAATAGCCTAACCACCGATCAAGCAACATTGTTGCTCAGGATTATTTTGCTATCACAATATAGGTCAAATGAAGATCCTACATCTGTATGTGCATGGATATTCTCTGCACATCATGTTTGTAAAAACATTTTTGTATTTAGCTGTGTTTTGGTATGATTACATGCTTGTCTTTGTAGTGACAAGTACTGAGATTCTTTCAACAAAAAAGACAGCTTTGATTAAATGTGGGGCTGAATCACAACCACATTTCAGGGGGCTTGTAGAGTTTGTTTACATAACCTACACCCTTTTCAGGGATAAATATCACATTGTGTGTGAACTGAACTAAACTATCTAAGTCATTTTATAACATACATTTTTATCTTGGTTCAGGGACGTATTAATTTCATCTCGCTCAGGTTTTTCAAAGAGTATTACAATGTTATTATAGAAACTGTTAGGAACATGTCAAGGTTTGTTATGTGTGAGGTTCTACCTCTATGAGCAATTACATTTTTATATGAATAAGATTAAAAGTTTGTACATTACTGAAATAAATGCATTGACGAATTTGAGACGTTTCTTAACAGAATGTAGTTTTTCTCTTTTGATTAAAAAAATAAAAGTTGCTATGAACAATATATTGAGCATTAGACATATATATGTGGTCCTCTGTAGCTCAGCTGGTAGAGCACGGCGCTTGTAACGCCAAGGTAGTGGGTTCGATCCCCGGGACCACCCATACACAAAAATGTATGCACGCATGACTGTAAGTCGCTTTGGATAAAAGCGTCTGCTAAATGGCATATTATTATATTATTATATATTTTTTTTCATCTACCTCTTTTAACTGCTGTGTTTTGTATTAGGATCCTTGCTAAAATAACAAATATTTGGAAACCCACCAGAAATCCCTCCTAAAGAAAATAAATTGAGTATGAACTAGAAATGTTAAATCATTTGGTACATTGTAGACATGTTTTCAAAGTCCTATTCCTACCTGGTCTCTGACACAAAGAAATTGGCATGCACATGATATTCATAAACTGTCAGAGGGAACAGTGACATCTAGTGTACAGATTACCCACTAGGCAAAAACTGGTTGAATTAACATTGTTTCCACGTCATTTCAACCCAAAAAATCTATGTGATGATGTTGAATCAACGTGGAAAACGGATTGAATTTGCAAAAAGTAATCAATGTAAGGGCATTTTTTATTTTTTTATTTTTTCCAACTGTTAACCTAGATCCAATGACATGGTGACATTTTTTGTTGATTTCATGTTGAATTCATGTTAGTTGACAACTCAACCGAATGTAAATCAAAACTAGAAGTTGAACTGACGTCTGTGTCCAGTGGGTACAGTATTTTTTATCTTTCTTTTGTAAGCTCTGTAAAGTTGTAAATATGTAACAACCATTGACTTACATATGGCTAACAACAACCCCTATGAATGATCTACACTGAGTGTACAAAACATTAGGAACACCTTCCTAATCTTGAGTTGTACCCCCCTTTGACCTCAGAACTGCCTCAATTCGTCGGGGCATGGATTATACAAGGGATGCTGGCCCATGTTGACTCCAATGTTTCCCACAATTCTGTCAAGTTGGCTGGATGTCCTTTGGGTGGTGGACCATTCGTGATACACACAGGAAAATGTTGAGTTTGAAAAACCCAGCAGCGTTGCAGTTCTTGACACACTCAAACCGGTGCACCTGGCATCTACTACCATACCCAGTTCACTTAAAGGCACTTAAATATGTTGTCTTGCCCATTCACCCTTTGAATGGCACACATATACAATCCATGTCTCAATTATCTCAAGGTTTAAAAATCAGTCTTTAACCTGTCTCCTTCCCTTTATCTACACTGATTCAAGTGGATTTAACCGGTGACATCAATAAGGGATCATAGCTTTCACCTAGATTCACCTTGTCAGTCTATGTCATGGAAGAGCAGGTGTTCATAATGTTTTGTACACTCAGTGTATATACAGTGTGTGTGTGTGTGTGTGTGTGTGTGTGTGTGTGTGTGTGTGTGTGTGTGTATGTGTGTGTGTGTGTGTGTGTGTATGTGTGTGTGTGTGTGTGTGTGTGTGTGTGTTTGTACATTTTATAAACCCTTTCAGTGATGACTCAATCAAACATGGTAACCATTTCAATAGTGGAGAAGAAAAACAGGGATTGACTAAGTTACAACATTTATATGCCTTTGACAGCCAGATGGGAGTTTAATAAAGACTGATCCATGCCTCAAAGACTGGATCAGTGTGAGTGACACAGAGAGGCCAGGGCTGATAGAAAGCTCTGACCCTCTGTCCAATAGCAGTGGCCTGGTAATCACACATCAAAGTTCCACCGCTACAGGCTACACTGTGCAGTGCCTCTAGTCCCTGTGTCTCTGTGAAGCTGTGGACGTCTTCTATCAGGAGCCATGCTGCTCTCTATTAAGATTACCCATTGGAAATAGAGCCAGTACACCACCACATTTGAGGCAGCAGAGAAAGCAGATTGAGTCTGTCTGTCATAATCTTTGCATTATGCTGCTGAGCTTAAAGAAATGCAGCTCGGCTCAAGTCAAGGGTCAGAGTTTGGGATGGACGCTTACTCAATCTGTGGCTGGTGGAATCTCACTGTTGTTTTTATTCAGCACTTGTTCATGGACGTAAAGCAGTGGAAGTCATCATGGTATCAAAGCAAACACAGACATATTTGGGTGTTCTATTGCCTATATGCAATATCCTGCGGGCCTATGGAATGCTATGCTATGCAATGCTCAGTGTTGCCTCGAAGCAAATCAAATCTGTTTTTAAATGTCATCCACTACTAGAAATCAATGTCCTTCATTTCTAGGATCAACGTCACCAATGAGTGTTTTGGATTGCAATTTAAATGTTTCAATTTCGATTATGTTTCAGTTTCAAGAATGTTCCTCATATATCCCAAATTGTCATGCATCCACCTGGGTACATGCAATTAGGGACAAAAACTCATTTGGGAATACGATTTTCAATTGTGAGTCAATAGACTGTTATAGGCTAAATTAATGTCAGTTTTATGAGATATTCACACATGTTATTATTTTTTATCTGTGAATATATCAGATCACTGCTTTTACATTGATTTATCCAATGTGCATTCCACATCTGGACCTACATCCTTACATCCTTATTGCTTTCTTTATTAAGACAAGCTCCCTGTCCAACCTGGACAGAGGTAGACGGATCACTGCTAGGCAAATCCCCGCCTTATCTTAGCTCATTGGTCACCATAGCAGCACCCACCCGTAGTCTGCGCTCCAGCAGGTATATCTCACTGGTCATTCCCAAAGCCAACACCTCCTTTGGCCGCCATTCCTTCCAGTTCTCTGCTGCCAATGACTGGAACGAATTGCAAAAATCTCTGAAGCTGGAGACTCTTATCTCCCTCACTAACTTTAAGCATCAGTTGTCAGAGCACCTTACCGATCACTGCACATGTACACAGCCCATCTGAAATTAGCCCACCCAACTACCTCATCCCTATATTGTTATTTATTTTGCTATTTTGCACCCCAGTATCTCTATTTGCACATAATCTCTTGCACATCTAGCATTCCAGTGTTAATACTAATTGTAATTATTTTGCACTATAGCCTATTTATTGCCTTACCTCCATAACTTGCTACATTTGCACACACTGTATATATATTTTCTGTTGTATTTTATGACCTTATGTTTTTTTTACCCCATATGTAACTCTGTGTTGTTGTTTTTATCGCACTGCTTTGCTTTATCTTGGCCAGGTCGCAGTTGTAAATGAGAACTTGTTCTCAACTGGTTTACCTGGTTAAATAAAGGTGAAAAAAAAGAAGAAAAAAAAGACGTAATATAGTAAACGAAAATCAGGGACACTCAAATGAGTATGATACATTATGTTTGGTTTGGTTTGGTATGTATTCGTTTGTGGATGTCCATCATCGATTTCGTATGATATGTTACGAATTACAATTTGCATGATATGTTACGAATTGCAATTCGTACAATATGTTACGAATTTGCTAACCATATGATATGTTACAAATTCCAATTTGTTGTGGCTAACGTTAGCTAGGTGGCTAACGTTAGTTAGGTGGCTAACATTAGCTAGGCTATGGGTTAGGAGTTAGGTTAAAGATGAATGTTATGGTTAGGGGAAGGGTTAGCTAACATGCTAAGTAGTTGCAAAGTAGCTAAAAAGTAGTAGGCCTGAGTAGTTGCAAAGTTGCTAAATAGCTAAAATGCTAACGTTGTCCTTTGGGTTACTAGACATTCGCATTATACGCCCACCCATGCACCCTGACCAACCACTCTCTCGTTTTTATCATACAAATTTGAGCGTCCCAGATTTTGATTTACTATGTTACGTCAAGTCTATGAGACCAGCCTGCCCTGTCACTCCTAGACGCTACAGAAAATACTTGAAATGTATTTGTCGCTCGTGAGAAGTCCCACCTCTGAAGTGCTATGGTTGGTTCAATACAAATGGCTTAAATTTAGCCTACCTGATTGGATGAGAAAGCTTTCTGTTTTGGTTGCTTGCCAGCAGCCGTCTGGAAGGGGGGGGGTGCTGTCTGGCTTCCGGTTTTAGGTTGAATTTGACACACAATGAGGTGCAGGGAACAACCTCGCGAAACGCCGCTGTAAATAAATAGAACAATCACTGAAGCCACAGAATCATGGAGAATCAGGTAAAGTTACTTTTATGTCCCCTCGTGAATCCTGAACTTTTAACCGAAAAAATGCTAGAAGGCTGCGCCCGGGACAGAAATGAATGCCTGGTGCTCGAAAAAAATCCTGCTAATCGAACTCATAGTTGGCTCACGAGCTTTGCTAGTTGGCTAACGTTAGCCTCACTCAGCATTGCTAGCTAGCCACACAATCAGACGTGACACAAAGGGATTTATTGCTTGCTTGTGTATTATGGCCTAGTATATTGAGAAAGTAAGACATACTTACTCCTTACCCGGTTCATAACCTAATTTAGCACGAGCTACTACCTGCTAGGGACGCTCTCGCGGCCCTTCGCTACGTAAATAGCGGCTACAAGGCACCGGTGGAAAGGGTTGCTCTTTCCAGGTCTGGGTGGAGGGGTGTGTATCTGGCGACGAGGAATTGAAAAGCGGGAATCACATCATCAGTTTAAAGATTGTGCACTAATGAAGATATTTGAAAATCGTAGATACAAATTGCGTGTGTAACAGCTAACATGGAAGAACGTCCATGCACTATGTCCACATCGATGTCCATTGACTGAGATTAGCAGGCCATCTAACTTTTCAAAATCTCATGTCAGTAACTCTGCTGTTACTCTAGGTAGGAGTTTTAATGCATGCTGACAATGAGAATGCAAACTCTATTTCCATATCAAAGTCAGTGACTCATGGCATGCACTTGTGGGAACATGTCACTGTCCAGTGTTACCGCTTTGAAGAATGGAATTCCGTGACGACAAGGAAGGACTCATATTTTTATCCTGATTACCCCGATTACCCATAGTGGCAAACAATATAAAACTATCCATCATCAACAACCATAAAACATCTAAGAAGATAGTCATTGTATTTTTGTGCATTTCAAGTTTTGTCTGTATGGTTTGAAATCTAGATCTAAACTGCCCTCTGGCTACATGCCTTATTTTTGGAAATCTCATAAAGATTGATGGGCCTTGTTGTGCATCATAACGTCTGTGCTTTGTCATTGTAGGATTTGTGCTATTATCAAAAGCACAGTTCAATTCACAATAATGCACCAAAGATGGTCATGTTCATACCAGATAGTGGTGGGATAGTGGCTTGCTTTCTAATTGGAGTAGACTAGAGTATGATCTCTGTAAGGGCTGTGGTGTCTGGTGGGGCCTGCCCACCCGTACAGAGCTCAAAGTTCTGCAGGTGTGTCTGTTCTGTTGTGGTCTGTTGATAGAGTAGTCTGTTTTCATGCACCGGAGCAGGAGAGCTGCAACTTCGTCTCTTTTGTCTGTGTGCCTCATCAAAGGAGACTTTCATATGATTTTTTTCCTTGGTCATGTTATTTTCATGGCACGTGGAGATTCATTGTTATGAGAGCCTGCTTGTCTGCCAAGGAATGCATTTCCTAGGGGGGTTCACTTGCCACAAGGATGGGGCTCAATGTATTTTGTTATCTTGTTCTGGCTGGGAAGTGGGAAGTGAACCAAATTAAATTACAGAATGTAATTCGGTCTCTGTGAATATTCTTTCATGAATCAAGAATCTTTCTCGCATAAGCATCAGTGTAGACGGTGCTCTTGTCTTTTTCCTTGAGTCATTGTCAATGCCAACCATCTCAGACCTATTTTGTTTGTTATGATCTCTGATCTGTGAAGGTTAGTGTATGAATGGTGGGTTGTATCTTGGCTGTATTTGGTGATGGGCAGTGATCCTGTGGAGCTGGTTGGTTGATGGGGAGGGGCTCCATGGCTGCTGCACTGACCCAGGGTGTGGTACCATCTGGAGTTAAAGGGCATTACCGCCACAGAATGGCCGGGCGAGACGCCAGGGAGGGGTGTGTGTGTGAGGCTGAGAGTGCCAGACCAGCTCATCTCAATCCTGTCCCCTAATCTCTCCACTCAGTCACAGCTCATGAGCACTGCGGAAAGAAGGGGCCAAATCCCCACATTCTTCAGGCATGGACATAAAGTGCCTTTTCTGTCCCCCCCCCCCCACAATCCCTCTTTAGTAGCTGTCCCGATCGCTGCAGCATGTCATTTGGATGTCCGTCCAACTACTATCATTTTCACAGTCTATGTATTCTCTGTGTCCATCTCAGAACAACTAACCTTTTGAAATTGTAGTATAGAATTATTTTCCTTTTCTTAAAAGGTCCAATGCAGCCGTTTTTACTCTGTCATATAATTTGTGGGTAATAATTAAGTACAGTGAGGGAAAAAAGTATTTGATCCCCTGCTGATTTTATACGTGTCCCCACTGACAAAGAAATGATCAGTCAAATTTTAATGGTAGGTTTATTTGAACAGTGAGAGACAGAATAACAAAACAAAAAATCCAGAAAAACGCATGTCAAAAATGTTATAAATTGATTAGCATTTCTAATGAGGGAAATAAGTATTTGACCCCTCTGCAAAACATGACTTAGTACTTGGTGGCAAAACCCTTGTTGGCAATCAGAGGTCAGATGTTTCTTGTAGTTGGCCACCAGGTTTGCACACATCTCAGGAAGGATTTTGTCCCACTCCTCTTTGCAGATCTTCTCCAAGTCATTAAGGTTTTGAGGCTGACATTTGGCAACTCAAACCTTCAGCTCCCTCCACAGATTTTCTATGGGATTAAGGTCTGGAGACTGGCTAGGCCACTCCAGGACCTTAATGTGCTTCTTCTTGAGCCACTCCTTTGTTGCCTTGGCCGTGTGTTTTGGGTCATTGTCATGCTGGAATACCCATCCACGACCCATTTTCAATGCCCTGGCTGAGGGAAGGAGGTTCTCTCCCAAGATTTGACGGTACATGGCCCTGTCCATCGTCCCTTTGATGCGGTGAAGTTGTCCTGTCCCCTTAGCAGAACCCCCCCCCCCAAAGCATAATATTTCCACCTCCATGTTTGACGGTGGGGATGGTGTTCTTGGGGTCATAGGCAGCATTCCTCCTCCTCCAAACACGGCGAGTTGAGTTGATGCCAAAGAGCTCCATTTTGGTCTCATCTGACCACAACACTTTCACCCAGTTCTCCTCTGAATCATTCAGATGTTCATTGGCAAACTTCAGACGGGCATGTATATGTTCTTTCTTGAGCAGGGCGACTTTGCGGGCGCTGCAGGATTTCAGTCCTTCATGGTGTAGTGTGTTACCAATTGTTTTCTTGGTGACTATGGTTCCAGCTGCCTTGAGATCATTGACAAGATCCTCCCTTGTATTTCTGGGCTGATTCCTCACCGTTCTCATGATCATTGCAACTCCACGAGGTGAGATCTTGCATGGAGCCCCAGGCTGAGGAAGATTGACAGTTCTTTTGTGTTTCTTCCATTTGCGAATAATCACACCAACTGTTGTCACCTTCTCACCAAGCTGCTTGGCGATGGTCTTGTAGCCCATTCCAGCCTTGTGTAGGTCTACAATCTTGTCCCTGACATACTTGGAGAGCTCTTTGGTCTTGGCCATGGTAGAGAGTTTGGAATCTGATTGATTGATTGCTTCTGTGGACAGGTGTCTTTTATACAGGTAACAAGCTGAGATTAGGAGCACTCCCTTTAAGAGTGTGCTCCTAATCTCAGCTCGTTACCTGTATAAAAGACACCTGGGAGCCAGAAATCTTTCTGATTGAGAGGGGGTCAAATACTTATTTCCCTCATTAAAATGCAAATCAATTTATAACATTTTTGACATGCGTTTTTCTGGATTTTTGTTTTGTTATTCTGTCTCTCACTGTTCAAATAAACCTACCATTAAAATTATAGACTGATCATTTCTTTGTCAGTGGGCAAACGTACTAAATCAGCAGGGGATCAAATACTTTGTTCCCTCACTGTACCTTACTGTGATTGTTTTCAATAAAATGGTCTAAAAGAAACAAAAATAGCTTTATAGCAAAGAGCTATTTCTCAAGCAAGAATTTTACTAGGACTGTCAGGGAGTGGTCTGAGTGGGGAGGGGGAAACTGAAAACTAACTGTTATTGGCAGAGATGTTTGGAAATCTCTTTCTTATTGGTCTATTAACTATGATGTCACCAGGCAGCCCAAAACTCCATCCCACCAAAACAGGCTGAAATTTCAGGCTGTCTAATCAAGCAGCTTTTACACTAAAAGGCACTATCATAATTTTCACAGTATTATTCCAACCTCATAATGTGGAATTCTATAGAAAACAATAGAAAATCACGTTTTTGACTGCGCTGGGCCTTTAAGCTATACTATTTCTTTAACCAAGCTACTAACTCGTGATGAATTTTAGATGCTAGGCCTAATGTTTTCTTTGTTTAGTTTTTCTTTGCTACAGTGCCTTCAGAAAGTATTCCTACCTCTTGACTTATTCCACATTGTGTTGTTACAGCATGAATTCAAAATTGATTTTTTAAAAATCCTCACCCATCTAAACACAATACCCCATATTGACAAAGTGAAAACCATGTTTTTAGTCATTTTTCGAATGTATAGAAAAAGAAATACTAAAATATCTAATTTACATTAGTATTCACACCCCCGAGTCCATACATGCTCGATTCACCTTTGGCAGCGAATTACAGCTGTGAGTCTCTAAGAGCTTTCCACACCTGGATTGTACAATATTTGCCCATTTTATTATTTTCATAATTCTTCAAGCTCTGTCAAATTGGTTGTTGATCATTGCTAGACAACCATTTTCAAGTCTTACCGTAGACTTTCAAGCAGGTTTAAACTTTTAACTTGGCCACTCCGGAACATTCACGGTCTTCTTGGTAAGCAACTCCAGTGTAGATTTGGTCTTGTGTTGTAGGTTATTGTCCTGCTGAAAGGTGAATCCCAGTGTCTAGTGGAATGCAGACTGAACCAGGTTTTCCTCTAGGATTTTGCCTGTGCTTAGGTCCATTCCGTTTATTTTTTATCCTGAAAAACTTCCCAGTCTTTACCATTTACAAGCATACCCATAACATGATGCAGCCACCACTATGCTTGAAAATATGGAGAGTGGTACTCAGTAATGTGTTGTATTGGATTTGCCCCAAACATTGCACTTTGTATTCAGGACAAAAAGTACATTGCTTTGCCATATTGTTTGCATTATTACTTTAGTGTCTTATTGCAAACAGGATGAATGTTTTGGAATATTTGTATTCTGTACAGACTTCCTTCTTTTCACTCTGTCAATTAGGTTAGTATTGTGGAGTTACTACAATGTTTTTGATCCATCCTCAGTTTTCTCCTATCACAGCCATTAAACTATGTAACTGTTTTAAAGTCACCATTGGCCACCATTGTCCTTCCTCTCCAGCAACTGAGTTAGGAAGGACGCCTGTATCTTTGTAGTGACAGGGTGTCAATACGATACACCATCCAAAGTGTAATTAATAACTTCACCATGCTCAAAGGGATATTCAATGTCTGCTTTTTTATTTTTACCCATTTACCAATAGGTGCCCTTCTTTGCGAGGCATTGGAAAACCTCCCTGGTCTTTGTGGTTGAATCTGTTTGAAATTCACTGCTCGACTGAGGGACCTTACAGATAATTGTGTGTGTGGGATACAGAGATGAGGTAGGCTAGTCATTCAGAAATCATGTTAAACACTATTATTGTACACAGTGAGTCCATGCAATTTATTATGTGACTTGTTAAGCACATTTTGACTCCTGAACTTATTTAGGCTTGCCATAACAAAGGGGTTGCATACTTACTTATTGACTCAAGACATTTCAGCTTTTCATTTTTTATTAAAATAATAATAATTTCGAAAAACATAATTCCAGTTTGACATTATGGGATATTGTGTGTTGGCCGCTGACAAAAAAATATCTCAATTTAATCCATTTTAAATTCGGGCTGTAACAACAAAATGTGGAAAAAGTCAGGGGGTGGGAATACTTAATGAAGGCACTGTATGTCTGACCTTGTCCCTGTGTCTGCAGTGCACAGTGCAGGTGAAGCTGGAGCTAGGACACCGAGCCCAGTTGAGGAAGAAGGTGACCTCGGAGGGCTTCACCCACGACTGGATGGTGTTTGTGCGAGGGCCTGAGACTGGGGATATACAGCACTTTGTGGAGAAGGTTGTCTTCCGGCTGCATGAGAGCTTCCCCAAACCCAAGAGAGGTGGGTCGGACAAAGCATACTCTTGCACACACACACACACGAACTTGCCTCAAACTGGTTCTGTGATTACTTTGTTTTGTTTTTGTCTGGGGAGGGGAGAGAGGATTCACCTTGACAACTTTGTCTTAACCAATATTGTTACATTTATTCTATAGTAGTGTGATGTGCAAACACACAGAAGGGCTGTAGATTATTGCCTACTACCTCTAACGTGCATGTTGCTCGGTCAGATTTTTCCAAGTGAGTGCCTTTGCATTGGCTTTTTTCCCATTCGTATTGAACTTCACCAAACATGATGTCTTCTGTGGTCTTCTCCAGACCAGGCACATCTCGCCTCATTAAGTCACTGTAAAGCTTAGGGTCACTGTCCATGATGGCGGTCATTATGGTCATTGCACAATATGGCTCCCACAAGCTTCAGGTTGTAATGACTGGCTCTCCCAGGGAGGCTGGAGCTAGTTCCCCATTAACCTTCTAGCAATGACCATTGATGTTATCCTGAATGTATGTTGCTGATGTGCCTGTGTTGTCTCTTCAGTATGCAAGGAGCCACCATACAAAGTGGAGGAGTCGGGCTACGCTGGGTTCCTCATGCCCATCGAGGTCTACTTCAAGAACAAGGTGAGAGCTCAGTCACAACCTCTGTAATGGTACTATGTTAACAGTGTCACTATCCCTCAGGATATTGGCTACTGTTACCTGTGATTCCTAATGGATTTGATTTTCTCTGGTGCTCTATATATATATTTTTTTGGGTCTATCAATATTAATGTCGTTTGATTGGTATTCAATGTGCACACATGGTTCATTTGCTGCTTTTAGTCATGTGCAGTATGTGTGGAGACACCAGGTTGAGGTGTAAGCGATACGGGGCTGTGTGTGGTGACACTGGTCATGCTAGTAGTGGGCCTTTTGCTGCTGGTCTGGCTGGTGTACTGTCTGTCTGGCTGCACCTCATGTCACTCTAGGTCCTGTTTAAAAGGGCCTACAGTTTATCTGGAATGTGTGCTGTGAATGTTTTTACTGGCCCCTGTCCTGTCCTTTATCTGTAACCCTATGACTCCTGGCATGTTCTGAAAGTGGCGGGTGAACAGAAAGTCTCAGTTTGTTTACCAAAATGTCCTACTGTTTGCCTTAGTTAAGATGAAGTTCTCTCCCAATGTGGAATGTTAGGGCTTATCAGTGTGTGTACTCCAGATATGCCTCTTATTGACTTGGCAGGGTATCGCGTATTCTTACTGTTAGCTGATAATATGCTGCTGATAAGGACTTAACAGGGCTTGGCGGTGCATGGCTAACTAGATATGTGAACTCATTATTATTTACAGGAGGAGCCTAAAAAGGTGTGCTTCAACTATGACCTCTTCCTGAACCTGGAGGGGAACCCCCCTGTCAATCACCTGCGCTGTGAGAAGCTCACTTTTAACAACCCCACACGGGAGTTCAGACGCAAGTTGGTCAAGGCTGGAGGGGTGAGATGGGGAAAGGGATACATGTGGGATGATATGGGATGAGTGGGGAGTGTTGTAGTGGAATGGCAAGAGAGAATGTACCGTGTTGTTGTTTGTCCTCAGTCTTCTGACTCTCTGTGTCTCTCAGGTCATTGTGGTGCCGGAAGGGACAGAGGCGGTGTCGAAGCCCAGTCCAGACTACCCCATGCTCCCCACCATCCCACTATCTGCCTTCTCAGACCCCAAGAAGACCAAGACCTCCCACGGGTCAAAGGTTAGCACTGTGCCTAGCCTACCACACTGATAAGGAGAAGGAGTAGGAATGTGTAACGTATTGCTCAACCAGTCAATACAGCAGAGGATAGGAGAGTAGGGTACAGTTGAGATAAGGGACGGAAAACCCTGTGTGTGTTCTTTGTTCCCCCAGCCTTTAATCATATAATGGGATCCTTTCATTAATCTAGCTGGACTTCTGCTCCATTCTCTGATCACTGATGATCCCAAATACACTGGCATGATTACAAACATCCAATCCTGGTTTAATGTTTACCACTCTGTTGAATTATCATAGTATTAACGTGGACGATCTATGTTTTGCGTATGGATACGTGCATGCATGTTGTGGAATGATAAGAATGACGGAAGGTGAATGGCAGTTCTCCAGTGGGCCTTTGGCTAAGAGTGCATTGACAGTAGAGTGATTAGGGTAGTGATGGATCAGCTGGGTTCTCTGTAGGATACATACCAGTGGCGGTCGGTGCTGTTTTTTCCTTAATGAACATGGCCTTATTTTTATTACAGCATATTGAATGACTGTCATTTATATTCCATTCACCCAGTTCAATGTAACAGCAATTGGTTTAGGCTACTACGTGATACTCACATTTTCCCTATACCTATCATGAGGTTGCTACAACCTAGCCTATGAATGAAAGTTTACAACGTAGGTGCACACAGGTCGAGAGAAATTTGAGGTGACAGACCGTGACACATTCAATACCGCCTTGCACACTCTTGCCTGCATCTAGCTGATCTAGGGTGTAACCATTAGTCCAACAGTTGCAAACAAGAGTTTATAGTGGACAAATTCTGGTATGTTTATCGCCGTTTCATTCCATTTGCTTCTGTTTAAGAAACGTAATTCAACAGAATCGGCGGAATGAATACACCCCTGATCACGCATAAACACGGTTCACTTTCATAGCAGCCACATTGTATTCCTTCTCGCATCTACGTGCTCTTCTCCTCTCACCCTTTTCCCCTTCGCTTGTGGACTTCAATGCACAACACATCAGCTGTATGTGGCCAGGCAAAAAAACCTTTCAAGGCAAACCATATCATAACTGCTACACACAGCCTACATCGTTGTCACCATATTAGCTAAAGTAACGCCATAGTCAACATATCTAATAGAACTAATGCGTTAGTAAACCCGCTACTATCATGCAGTAACGTTACAGTGTACAGTCAGTAAGCAGTTTAGCACTTACACCGGCGGGCCCCGGTTGGCAATAAATTAGTCAAACCAAAAGCTTTCCTTGACTTGGAAGAGTTTCAGTGTTATGTTGGATAGTCATAGCCAGCTAGCTAACATAGCATCCCTCTGTTTGAGCAGGGTTTCTGAGTAGGCTAAACTTGCTAGCTGCATTTACTAGCTAAGTAAGTGAGGGAAAAAATGTCTATCTCTTTCTTGCTTCTCCTTCATTTTGGAAGAAATTCATTTGTTCAAAACTGTTCAACTATTGTCTTTCTCTCTTTCAGTCAACTACTCACCACTTTTTAAGCAGTGCTAGCTGTAGCTTATGCTTTCAGTACTAGATTCATTCTCTGATCCTTTGATTGGTTGGACAACATGTCAGTTCATGCTGCAAGAACTCTTGATAGGTTGGAGGACGTCCTCCGGAAGTTGTCATAATTACCGTGCAAGTCTATGGAAGGGGGTGAGAACCATGACCCTCCTAGGATTTGTATTGAAGTCATTGTACCCAGAGGAGGACAGAAGCTACCTGTACTCCGGCTACACCATGGTGCTACCCTACAGAGTGCTGTTAAGGCTACTGTAGACCTTCATTGCAAAACAATAAATACTCGTACTAACCATACTATTTGTGACGTAAATTGAGTATGTAGTATGCTTATTGGTCATAGTATGGATATACAATGGGGGAAAAAAGTATTTAGTCAACCAAAGTAACAAAGCCTACCATCAGTAACACACTACGCCGCCAGGGACTCAAATCCTGCAGTGCCAGACGTGTCCCCCTGCTTAAACCAGTACATGTCCAGGCACGTCTGAAGTTTGCTAGAGTGCATTTGGATGATCCAGAAGAGGATTGGGAGAATGTCATATGGTCAGATGAAACCAAAATATAACTTTTTGGTAAAAACTCAACTCGTCGTGTTTGGAGGACAAAGAATGCTGAGTTGCATCCAAAGAACACCATACCTACTGTGAAGCATGGGGGTGGAAACATCATGCTTTGGGGCTGTTTTTCTGCAAAGGGACCAGGACGACTGATCCGTGTAAAGGAAAGAATGAATGGGGCCATGTATCGTGAGATTTTGAGTGAAAACCTCCTTCCATCAGCAAGGGCATTGAAGATGAAACGTGGCTGGGTCTTTCAGCATGACAATGATCCCAAACACACCGCCCGGGCAACGAAGGAGTGGCTTCGTAAGAAGCATTTCAAGGTCCTGGAGTGGCCTAGCCAGTCTCCAGATCTCAACCCCATAGAAAATCTTTGGAGGGAGTTGAAAGTCTGTGTTGCCCAGCGACAGCCCCAAAACATCACTGCTCTAGAGGAGATCTGCATGGAGGAATGGGCAAAATACCAGCAACAGTGTGTGAAAACCTTGTGAAGACTTACAGAAACGTTTGACTTGTGTCATTGCCAACAAAGGGTATATAACAAAGTATTGAGAAACTTTTGTTATTGACCAAATACTTAAACATCACCATAATTTGCAAATAAATTCATTAAAAATCCTACAATGTGATTTTCTGGATTTCTTTTTCTAATTTTGTCTGTCATAGTTGACGTGTACCTATGATGAAAGTTACAGGCCTCTCATCTTTTTAAGTGGGAGAACTTGCACAATTGGTGGCTGACTAAATACTTTTTTCCCCCACTGTAGTTAGTATGCCAAAAGTTCCCGGATGTTGTACTAAATTTGCCAAAATACGAAGTATACAAGCAGTGGACACTATTTCCGTATTTTCGGGCCCATAATGCAATTCTTCAGAAAATTGGCGTGGCTTCACAACGTTTTCAGATTTGAAGAAAATGCCTGAAAATTTGCAGCCGAAGTCCGACGAGTGGATACAAATTCATCCCTTTAACTAATTATGACAAATGTTGAGCAATGTCTTTTCAAATAAGTTACGTTACACGTTATGTTGGCTGACAATTTGTTAGCTACGCTATCCTTACGAACCGCATAGCATTACAGTATGTTAGCTAGTTACCGTCCTAAGGTTAGTTGGCTACTAATACATCGAACTTGCCAGGCAGTATATTAACTATAACTGAACTACATTTACATTTTAGTCATTTAGTAGACGCTCTTATCCAGAGCGACTTACAGTTAGTGAGTGCATACCTTTTTTATATTTTATACTGGAATCAAACCCACAACCCTGGCGTTGCAAATGCCATGCTCTACCAACTGAGCTACATCCCTGCCGGCCATTCCCTCCCCTACCCTGGACGACGCATGGCCAATTGTGCGCCGCCCCATGGGTCTCCCGGTTGCGGCCAGCTACGACAGAGCCTGGATTCGAACCAGGATCTCTAGTGGCACAGCTAGCACTGCGATGCAGTGCCTTAGACCACTGCGCCAACGTTTATTGTCTAGCTAGTCATTTGTTATGCTAACAAGCTAGCAAGAGGTTACATAGCAACAGCATCAACTTCGGGTAGACAGGTGAAGCGCTTGTATGCTCAACTGAAAGGATACCATTCGTTTACAGTATACTAAAATTAACTTATAGTATGTAGTTATATACTCATTATGTAGTATACAGTATGTTAGTATGGGTATTCGAACACAGCTAATGTGTTTTAATCAATTATTTGTTGACGTGAATATATTTCGTATAGTTTTATCTAAAAAATGATAACTTTAAAAAAATGTTTTACAGTTTCTATTTTTATGAATTTCACTGAGGTGGATGGTCCTCCCCTGAGGAGCCTCCACTGATATACATACAGTATATACTGTATCACTGGGTGTACAAAACATTAAGGACACCTTCCAAATATTGAGTTGCACTCCCCTTTTTTCTCTCAGAACAGCATCAATTCGTCGGGGCAAGGACTCTACAAGGTGTTGAAAGCATTCCACAGGGATGCTGGCCCATGTTGACTCCAATGCTTCCCACAGTTGTGTCAAGTTGGCTGGATGTTCTTTGGGTGGTGGACCGTTCTTGATACACACAAGCAACTGTTGAGCAAAAACCCAGCAGCGTTGCTGTTCTTGACACAAACCAGTGTGCCTGGCACCTACTACCATACCCTGTTCAAAAGCACTTACATCTTTTGTCTTGCCCATTCACCCTCTGAATGGCACACATACACAATCCATGTCTCAATTGTCTCAAGGCTTAAAAATCCTTATTTGACCTGTCTCCTCCCCTTCATCTACACTGATTTGAAGTGGATTTAACAAGTGACATCAATAAGAGATCACCGCTTTCACCTGGTCAGCCTATGTCATAGAAAGAGCAGGTCTCCTTAATATTTTGTACACTCAGTATATAGAGAGAGTAAAGCACAATTAAATGCTCTTACACATCTTTATTTGTTGACAATCAAGAAAGGTATGTGGCGGAGCATATGGGCCCTACTTCACTCTATTACGTATTATTCCATCCCAGCACATAATTAGAAAGTGATTGTGTGTTTAATATCGTCCTATTGTCCCTGTCTTTAGGAGCCCAGTAAAGAAGGCAGTGGAGGCAGCAGTAAAGGGCCCAAGCCCCACAAGCTGACCAAGGAGCACCGCGAACGCCCCCGCAAAGACTCTGAGAGCAAGGCGGCGTCTAAGGGTGACAGCGACCGCGACGGGGGAGGAGGGGGTAGCAGCAAGAGCGCCCGTGAGCCATCTTCCTCTTCCAAGAGGCCAGCAGAGCTCAAAGTCAAAGACGAGGGCAAGGTCCTTCCGAAGGCCGCCTTCAAAGAGCCCAAACTCACACTGAAGGAGGCCAAGATGGAGGGCATGTCCCCCAAAGGAGGGGGCCCACTGGAGTCCAAAGCCCCCGGGAAGCGGCCCTCCACCGCGGAGTCTCCCAAACCCAGCGCCAAGAAGCCGAAGAAGGGCAGCTCGGAGGGATCTAAGGGGGCAGCTGCAGTGCCCTTCACCGGAGCCTCTCCCCGGGTCACTTCATCATCTGCAGTCGTCCCAGGCTACCCAGAGAAGAAACCCCCCAAGAAACCCCCCAAGAGCAGCAAGGCCGACACTCAGGAGGCCAAGGAGCCCAAGAAACTGCCTGAGTCTGACGACTCCAACTCTGAGGATGAAGCCTCCTCCAAATCAGAGCAGTCAGTCCCCTCCAGTCCCTCAAACTCCACCTCCAGCTCTGACTCCAGCTCAGAGTCTGATTTTGAGCCTGGACAGAAACAAGGCCAAGGTATGTCCACTATGACCATCTCTTGACTGGGATCTACATCCATTGGAGATGAGATTGACAGAATCTGATTCTGATTTCATGTTTGTCCTTCTTTTAGACTAAGCTATCCAGATGTTTAGTTGATGGTTGTGATGCATACATGTGCACTACCAGTCAAAAGTTGGACACGCCTACTCATTCAAGGGTTTTTCTTAATTTTTTACATTGTAGAATAATAGTGAAGACATCAAAACTATGAAATAACACATATGGAATCATGTAGTAACCAAAAAAGTGTTAAACAAATCAAAATATATTTTATATTTGAGATTATTCAAATAGCCACCCTATGCCTTGATGACAGCTTTGCACACTCTTGGCGTTCTCTCAACCAGCTTCACCTGGAATGCTTTTCCAACAGTGTTGAAGGAGCACCTGTTGGCTGCTTTTCCTTCACTCTGCCGTCCAACTCATCCCAAACCATCTCAATTGGGTTGAGGTCGGGTGATTATGGAGGCCAGGTCATCTGATGCAGCACTCCATCACTCTCCTTCTTGGTAAAATAGCCCTTACACAGCCTGGAGGTGTGTTGGGTCATTGTCCTGTTGAAAAATAAATGATAGTCCCACTAAGCCCAAACCAGATGGGATGGCGTATCGCTGTAGAATGCTGTGGTAGCCATGCTGGTTAAGTGTGCCTTGAATTCTAAATAAATCACAGACAGTGTCACCAGTAAAGCACCATAACACCACCTCCTCCATGCTTTACGGTGGGAACTACACATGCGGAGACCATCCGTTCACCCACACGGTTTGAACCAAAAATCTCAAATTTGGACACCAGACCAAAGGACAAATTTCCACCGGTCTAATGTCCATTGCTTTTGTTTCTTGGCTCAAGCAGGTCTCTTCTTCTTATTGGTGTCCTTTTACATTTACATTTACATTTTAGTCATTTAGCAGACGCTCTTATCCAGAGCGACTTACAGGAGCAATTAGGGTTAAGTGCCTTGCTCAAGGGCACATTTACGTCATTTAGCAGACGCTCTTATCCAGAGCGACTCACCAATTGGTGCGTTCACCCTATAGCCAGTGGGATAATAACTTTACAAATTTTTTTTAATTTTTTTTTTATTATTATATATTTTTATTTTTATTTTTTATTTTTTTTGGGGGGGGGGGTAGAAGGATTACTTTATCCTATCCCAGGTATTCCTTAAAGAGGTGGGGTTTCAAATGTCTCCGGAAGGTGGTGAGTGACTCCGCTGTCCTGGCGTCGTGAGGGAGCTTGTTCCACCATTGTAGTGGTTCTACAATTCCACTTTTAGTAGTGGTTTCTTTGCAGCAATTTGACCATGAAGGCCTGATTCACACAGTCCCCTCTGAACAGTTGATGTAGAGATGTGTCTGTTACTTGAACTCTGTGAAGCATTTATTTGTGCTGCAATTTCTGAGGCTGGTAACTCTAATGAACTTATCCTCTGCAGCAGAGGTAACTCTGGGTCTTCCATTCCTGTGGCGGTCGTCATGAGAGCCAGTTTCATCATAGCGCTTGATGGTTTTTGCAACTGCACTTTTTCCGTATTGACTGACCTTCATGTCTTAAAGTAATGATGGACTGTCGTTTCGCTTTGCTTATTTGAGCTGTTCTTGCCATAATATGGACTATGGTCTTTTACCAAATAGGGCTATCTTCTGTATACCCCCCTACCATGTCACAACACAACTGATTGGCTCAAACGCAAAAAGAAGGAAAGAAATTCCACAAATTAACTTTTAAGAAGGCACATCTGTTAATTGAAATGCATTCCAGGTGACTACCTCATGAAGCTGGTTAAGAGAATGCCAAGAGTGTGCAAAACTGTCATCAAGGCAAAGGGTGGCTATTTGAAGAATCTCAAATATATTTTGATTTGTTTAACACTTTTTTTGGTTACTACATGATTCCATAAGTGTTGTTTCATAGTTTGGATGTCTTCACTATTATTCTACAATGTAGAAAATAGTAAAATAAAGAAAAACCCTTGAATGACTAGGTGTGTCCAAACTTTTGACTGGCAGTGTACATTTAGCAGATGTTCTCTATTGGTGTGTAAATCTACTCTAGGCCCGCTGCGCTCTATGGTGGAGGACCTACAGTCGGAGGGGTCAGATGATGACGACAGCAGCTCAGAGGAAGGGACGCCTGTCAAGACCAACCCGCCCAACCGTGACTCTCGGTAAGATTCTGATTCTCCTCTCTCATTCTCTCTCTCTAATGCTCATTATATCTCCAAGTTTGTTGCTTACTCTTTCTTTTCACCTATGATGCTTCTCCAATTAGTTTTCACTGGTTATCCTTGGCTATGGATGTTTGTGTTACTTATGAGACACAGTGGGTCAGTATGTCTAGCACATAAGCCCATACTTGTGTTCGCTGTCGTTTATAGGTGTTACATAGTTTTTGAAGGAAATCTGTAAATCATTTTAATAGTTGCAGTTATTGAGTCAACACAAACCCAGACTTGAAGTTGTGCTAATCCCTTCACCAAAAAGTGTTCCCACCCACATACCCAGGCTCCCTGTGCTAAACAGGGCACAATGAGCGCTGTCTGACCTTTGCCCTCCTGTTCCCTGTCAGACTGAGCCTGGACAGCGAGAGTGACAGCAGTGACGGCTCGCACCGCCCCAGTCGAGACCCGGCGCCGCCTCCACAGAAACACAGCTCCTCCAATAACAAGGTAAAACACAGACTGAGGAGCACTCCCAGGATGGTTTTCTCCATTTCCATCTCTAGTGTCGCTCTTCTGACGAAGCGGCATCATTAATGATTGTTACTCACTTAACCAGGTTTACCTCTGCACATGTACTTTATTGACGTTTCGGTCATTACCGGCAGTTTATCATTGATGGCTAAGCAATGGGTTTTGTATTCCTAGCACCACAGCACCACACGTATTCCTAGCACCACAGCACCACACGTATTCCTAGCACCACAGCACCACACGTATTCCTAGCACCACACACGGACTGTGGTGGTGTGTGTCCATTTGCTCTCCTAAAGCACCATCCTTCCCATTATCTGTTTATCCCTCTGTCCTCTCCGTCTCTCTCTGTGGTCTGTCTATCTCTGAGCAGGTCTTGGGCAGGAAGAGCCCAGACATCTGCAGCCGCCCAGAGAAGGTGCTGAAGAAGGGATACGACAAGGTAGGAAGGGTAAATATTCACACTTTTTTTATTACCTTTTTTCTCATGTTCAAACATCCATCAAGTAATTATATTACCAGTGCAGTGTTCAATATACTCTAGTTCAAATTCTACAATACTGATTTATCACCACTATTCTAGAGATCACTACCAGCTTGTCACTCCACATTCTTCCTGGTGTAAAACTCACTCAGACAGATGCAGGAGACAACACTGGTTAATCAGTAATCACATACTGAATGGAACTGTTCTAATAATAGGTAACTCACTAAGCACTTATCCACTAACCACCACCTCTCCTCTCCAGGCCTACACAGAGGAGCTGGTGGACCTCCACCGCAGACTAATGGCTCTGAGGGAGCGCAACGTCCTACAGCAGGTATGTGTGTGGTTGTGTTGACATATGGAAGTGTGTGGCGTATACATGTGTTGTCATGCCACAGTTCATGCTATTTTGTATGTTATCATCAATGTGATTTTATGTTCATCTAAACCCGGGTCTTACCCTCCTCTCCTCTCTTCCCCCAGATAGTGAATCTGATCGAGGAGACGGGCCACTTCAACGTGACCAACACCACCTTTGACTTTGACCTGTTCTCTCTGGACGAGTCGACCGTCCGCAAACTACAGAGCTACCTGGAGACCACGTGACAGGAAGCCTGCAGCGCAGAGGACCGCGGCGGGGCCGATGCTGGGCTGCTCTCTCTCCTCAGCCCTTGGACCCCCACTGGGGGGGTCTAGCAGTAGCAGAGCTACAGAACAACAACAGAACACACACTTTCACTATTTGCTGGAGAAGAACAGAATGGAGGAACAGGACGAGGGGAGGAGAGAGGATGAGGTCAGAGTGAGAGAGAGAGCAGCTATTCCACTGTCCCTCTAACCTGGACTAGACTGGACTGGACTGAAGGACCGGACTATAGGAGCTGGCCTGGGACTGGCAGGAGATGTATTATATATGTTTCTTGTGCAGAGCAGCCTGTGTGAAGAACTGTGGAATGCGACCGCTCTCCTCTCCCTCTCCCTCCCCCTCTCCCTCTCCCTCCCCCTCTCCCCCCCCCCCCCCCCTCTCGCCTCACATCTAACCATGGCAAACCCAATACTTCCCTCCTCCTCTCCTTCCTCCCCACTCACACTCTCTTACTCGGCACAACACTCCTCCCCTCCCCCTCCTCTCAGCTGGAGTTCATTTCTCTGTAGGCATATTCCTGTCTATGCATGCGTTCGTGTGTGTGTGTGTGAGGGAGTGTGTGTCTGTGTGAGCATTTCAGAGGCTTTAGGGGGGATGATGTCTTTGGTTAGTGACTTTTTCAGTGTTCTTTAAGCTAGCTTGAGCACAAGCAACAGCCCTTACACACACACACACACACACACACACACACACACACACACACACACACACACACACACACACACACACACACACACACACACACACACATACACAGTGAGAGTCATTTGGGTCCCATGCCAGGGTGACTACACACACAGACACTTAGTTGTGTATGTGCCTGTTGGTGGTAGTGTTTTGGATGGGGTTCATCTCTTGTCAGTTCAAACGTCCCTCCCTCCTTCCATCTTGATGTGCATGAAAGGGCTCAACTGCTCGGGGAAAGAGATGTGGAGGATCACTTCTGAATTGCCTTTTTTAGTGGTGGGGGGTAAAAAGCCATGACAAGTAGCCATAGTCTCCCAGATCAAAAAAAGAAAAGGATCCACGCTTTTAAAATTTTTTTTTTGTACTGATACGTTTGGAGTAGTTTTGGGGATTGCGGTTCAGATACCTGTGAGCTATGAATGTATTACTGTTCATTTTCTAGGGCTAGCAACAAACCTATTATCCTCTTAGTGCCTTTATGTGTTGGCCAGTGTGAGGAGGGTCCACTGACACTGGTTAAAGAGCAATGTCCCTCCCCTGACTGTGTTAATTGGGAAGCCTGAAACTCCAGTTGTCATAACAGTGCCCTCTTAAAATCCGTTGATGCTCCCAGTGGGGTTTCTCTGCAGATTGCAGGCTTCTTCCAGTGATCTATCTCTGCTATTATTAGGAACACAAGCCTTCCAGAAATCCTAAGACTCTGTTCATCAGCAGTGGTACTTTAGGGAAAGTTCAGGCGTCTTCTCCAAAGGATTGCCTTGTTTCTTTCCAGGTCCTAATGAATGGTTATATAGCTCATATTCTGTCCTGTCTGAGGTTTAGTTTTCTATGGATAGGGACAGTGCCAGACCAGGCCTCTGTCAGTCAGTCAGCCTGCTAGGCATGTTTCTCTTACTGTGGCCCCTCTTGCCTTCACTTCCACTGTGGTTTCACACTCAGACTAACGGTAAAGTCTTCTCTTCGGGTGCTCCCACCCCGCGCCCCTCACTTTCTTTTTGTTTCACCTAGTGAACAGCTGTATTTATTTTGATGATAATAGCTTTAATAGTTGTGTCCATTCTGTTGCCTGGCCCTGCAAAGTGCACACACACCTCTCTGCCCCTTCTCCTCTGTGAGGGTGCTGTGGTGTTGAGGACTGAATGTGTGGATCTGTTCTAGAGTGAAACAACAACCGCCTTATGTTCCTCTCAGCATCCACTCTGCTCTGTCCACCACCCCTTTATTTGTTAGGGTGTGCCTATGTCAACAAGTCCCTGCAAGTGATTTTTAAAAGATGAACTTTGCAACTGTGTGAGTGTGATGGGTTGTGTGTGTCAAGCGAGAGGAACGTTCTTGTCCTCTTGTGTGTGTGAACTTTTAACTCCCCAGTCCTAGTTCATGAACTCTGACCCTTGACTGGGCGCTCAGTTTGTCTGTTGTGTCATGGAGTGGGGTCATGAGGGTGGGGGGGGAGGGTTGGGGTAGGTGCGCTGAAGGGTTGAGTGGCAGGCAGCTCTGTGCAGCTCTTCTAGAGAGAAGCCCCACCAACCGTCTACCAACAGTCAATCTTTTATTTATGTACCTCTGCACTTTTGGCTGTGGTGACTTCAGTACTTAAGTAATTATCTAAACTGTATTTTAAAGAATTTTATACAATATTTACATGCAATACAAATTGAATAGATTTTTTTGCCAACCTTTTTAAAAATTATTTAAGTTTTTATTTGAATTGGCATGTCATTATACATACAGAAACATGCTGTCAATTCTGTTATTTTAGGCCTAATGTTGCGTCATGGAGAACTTCCCTGAATGTTGTATTGTGTATTGTATGTCATAGTTGTTGCAGTTGGACACCATGGAACAGGTGTTCGGAATATGTTTGCTGTACGAGCTAACCAAGTCTATTTCATCCAGTATACGTTTATCGAGGAGGAAAAGGTGACTTTTCAGTGAGAATAAGTATTGTTATGTGTATGTCCTATTATAATTTGAGTTTAACTCAAAGTATGAGGCAGCGTTCTATTTGTCCGTACTCTATGAGACATGGTTACGAAGCCCAGGCACAACTGTCACCCTCTCTTTGGTTAAATATTTCTCTGTATTTTTATCCAAGTGCGATCCCTTAAACTCTAAAACAATAACACCATAGGAAACGATACTAGGGTGGAAGGAAGCATTTCAATTTAATCTATATATATCAATCTATATATATATAAATGTGATTAAGTAAAAGTAGACTATCTACTGTGTGGATTTTAACAAGATACAAAGACAAAAAGCAGCGAATGGTGACTGTTCCTTCTCCTGATGCTGTTAGGAGCGCCGTTTCCTGTGTCAATGGTTGTCGTGTCTGTGACGGGGGATGGTGTGGCTGTATTTATTTATCGGGGGGGGGGCTAAAATGTGTTCAATTTATTTGATTAACGCTACCTTGGGCTGAAGATTTTGTATTTTAAACTTGGCATACGATGCCACCATGTGGCCATACAATGCAAGTTGTAATAAGGACAAAAATGTTCTTTTAATGTTCTTTTTTATTTTGAAATCATATTAAAGTCATTGAGTACTGTCTGTCGTTTCCGTGGCTCTTAGTTGATCAGTTTGAACTTCTGAACTCTGGATGGACTCCGTTGGAAGGGGTGAAGTTATATACTGTGCCTTCGTAAATTATTCAGACCCCTTGACTTTCTCCATATTTTGTTACGTTACAGCCTTATTCTAAAATTGATTAAATTGTCCCCCCCCTACACACAATACCCCATGACGTAGCAAAAACTGTTTTTTTATACTTTTTTTTATAATTTATTAAAAATAAACTTGAACACATTTACACAAGTATTCAGACCCTTTACTCAGTACTTTGTTGAAGCACCTTTGGCAGCGATTACAGCATAGAATCTTCTTGGGTATGACGCTACAAGCTTGGCATACCTGTATTTGGGGAGTTTCTCCCATTCTCTGCAGATCCTCTCAATCTCTGTCAGGTTGGATGGGGAGCGTTGCTGCACAGCTATTTTCAGGTCTCTCCAGAGCTGTTCGATTGGGTTCAAGTCCGGGCTCTGGCTGGGCCACTCAAGGACATTCAGAGACTTGTCCTGAAGCCACTCCTGCGTTGTCTTGGGTGTGTACCTTAGGGTCGTTGTCCTGTTGGAAGGTGAACCTTCGTCCCAGTCTGAGGTCCTGAGTGCTCTGGAGCAGGTTTTCATCAAGGATCGGCAGGGACTAGTCTCCCAGTCCCTGCCGCTGAAAAACATCCCCACAGCGTGATGCTGCCACCACCATGCTTCACCGTAGGGATGGTGCCAGGTTTCCTCCATACGTGACACTTGGCATTCAGGCCAAAGAGTGCAATCTTGTTTCTCATGGTCTGAGAGTCTTTACGTGCCTTTTGGCAAACTCCAAGCGGGCAGTCATGTGCCTTTTACTGAGGAGTGTTTTCTGTCTGGCCACTACCATAAAGGCATGATTGGTGGAGTGCTGCCTTCTGGAAGGTTCTCCCATCTCCACAGAGGAACTCTAGAGCTCTGTCAGAGTGACCATCGGGTTCTTGGTCACCTCCCTGACCAAGGCCCTTCTCCCCAGATTGCGCAGTTTGGCCGGGCAGTCAGCTCTAGGAAGAGTCTTGGTGGTTCCAAACTTCTTCCATTTAAGAATGATGGAGACCGCTGTGTTCTTGGGGACATTCAATGCTGCAGACATTTTTTGGTACCTTTCCCCAGATCTGTGCCTCGACACAATCCTGTCTCGGAGCTCTACGGACAATTCCTTTGACCTCATGGCTTGGTTTTTGCTCTGACATCACTGTCAACTGTGGGACCTTATATAGACAGGTGTGTGCCTTTCCAAATCATGTCCAATCAATTGAATTTACCACATGTGGACTCTAAGTTGTAGAAACATCTCAAGGATGATCAATGGAAACAGGATGCACCTGAACTCAATTTCAAGTCTCATAGCAGAGGGTCTGAATACTTATGTAAATGAGTTATTTTTTATTTTTAATACATTTGCAAAAAAATCTACCTGTTTTCGCTTTGTCATTATGGGGTATTGTGTGTAGATTGCTGACATTTATTTATTTAATCCATTTTAGAATAAGGCTGTAACGTTACAAAATGTGGGAAAAGTCAAGGGGTCTGAATACTTTCCGAAGGCACTGTAGGTCATATGGAGGTCTTTCCCGTTAAGCAGATTGTGGGGTGAATCGGGCACTGCAGAGATCAAACGGTTATGCAGACAAGGCTTATAGATTCTATTGTGTTTTCTACGTGCAATGATGCTTTGTAGTTTTTCCAATCAGCTTTTGCAGTTATTAGCGTGTTCATTTTCCCCCATAGTCTCAGGTTATGTTTTTAATACTTGAGTGGCTACCTGGTACTGTATGTTTCTCTCAAAATAATCTTAAATAGCTACCATCTAATTGAAGATTTTGCAACAGGAATAAATAACTTATTTCCCAGCCAGGTCACATACATACAAGGAACATTCAGGTTTCTCCTCTCAGCAGCTGCTAGTTTAAAAATAGCGCTGCTCATCTACTCAAGACACCCAGTGACATGCACATTTTTCTTCCCCACCCGATACTAGAAAAGCGCTTTCAAAACTCATTGAGGGGCAGGTAAAACCGGTATTCTGTGTCTTTAGTTGGCAGTCATGAACTGTCTTACATGCATTTTAAGCGATTGATTTGCTTGTAAAAAAAGCTACAGGTTTGTCAACAGCTCATGTCCTCCTGGTGTTAGGAAGTTGACTTTGCAGTTGCAGGGGGCTTCCTTGGTATGGAGCTATAACTGACTAATTGCAGTAGCTACAGCTCTTCAGTGTGTCTTTATGCCAGTACAAGCATCAACAGAAAGCTATGACACCAGTGAATTCTGCAGAAATCAGTTGGGAAAATAAAATACTGATTCATCACCTTCTCCATATTTTTGATTCAACAAACACTCTACAAGGCCACTCTTGGTAAGCTAATAGTTTATTTACAGGTCTTCCTGAAACATCAACATGGGTTTCCAGTTGTTGAGCTTCTCTCTGCTGAATATGGAAGCCCTCTAACATCTCTACAAACTGCAAAGGGCTTGACCTACTTTCGTCTGAGACAATGGAATGTTAGTGGCAACTGTTTACAAATGCGATCTTTGGATTGTATTAGGACTTAGTTATTTTTAAACGTCTCTTCAAATTCAAGTATTTCATCAAAGATAATGGTCAAAGGTGCTGGAAGCAAAAGTCTTAATCACAAATTAAACTAATTTCTTCCTATTCTAATGTACCTGGGAGTATGTTTTGCAAGTACTGATTCAAAGATCTGACAAGTGGCCCAAATACACTTAACCAGTAATAAGACACAGAAGTCCACAAGTTCTCATAACATGTACAGTAGGTAACAGAGACAGATACATGGTTTTCGAAATTCCACTCAGCATATATATATATATATATGGAGTTTAGGGAGAGTATTTGCAGTGTAATAAGAGCGAACACCAGTCCACACCTGTCTTAAGTATGATTGGATCTACAATGTTTCAGGATGAATGCTTATTTTGAAATGCTATTCAGTTTCCTCTGTATTCTCTTCTGTTTAGATTGAAGCTTACTCCAGAGAACATGTAATGAACCGGTTTTCAGAAAGACAAATTCAGTGGTGCAAGGACCAAAATATTTTCTGATCACACGCGTCTGCGTTGTGCAGGTATGCGTGAGGAAAGTGGTGGATAATTTCACACTTCAAGACAAGACTGATGATCTGTAGACTAACAAGTTCTCAAACTATTCAATGTAATAAAATGGTCCTAATAAAGACCAGAGAAGAGGAAATGTAAGCAAAACATATTTACAGTATTTAACAGTTGTCACAGCAATTTTACACAGAATTGTTATAAAACATTCCAACAAGACCAGGCAATTATGTAGGCTGTATGACACAGACTATCAGAATACATAGAACGCATTGGATACAAAACATATGGCTAAACTAATATGGCTTGAATGATATGGTTCCATAGCATGAAGAAATTAATTTGGATGCTCTCTTGAGGATAAGGTAGGTGCAGAAGTTCAACATTGTGCCGTGTGCTTATGGCGCCAAGGCTTTAACAAAATCTACAACTTAATTTGTCATTGGATGTCCCAGGGCTTGTCTTGTGTTTTTATTGCAGAACTGCACGATTTAGGAGCTACAACACAATGATAGATGCACTTTCATCAAAACTCTGAAACCAGACCAACGCAGACAGAGCAAAACAATACAACAATAATAAATAGAACAATGTGTTTTCTTTCCCTGTCATTTTACTTCGTCTTTTATTTTTAATCCAGGCCAGCAAACACTGGATGTGAATAAAAACTTGCATCTACAGTTTTCAGCTCAATAATTATTTCTCATACAATGTGTGTATTTGGTCCAAGTAATTTCTGACTTTAGCAAAAATAAAAATTGTGAGTAACACTTTTCCCCAAGATTCCCCTACCATTTCCTATGGACTTTTTGGATTCTATGCCATTTAGTCGCAAGTATCACAGTAAATGAACAATGCCTCATCACATACAACTGCACTTCATCTATCGTATATTATTGTTCTTCATCACAATAATACAAATAAATAGTTGAAATCAGCTTATCAACAACTAATCTTTTTAAAAAATCCTAAAGGCTCACAATGGCTTCTCATGGATGTTTTTCCTTATATTTTGTCTTTACAACACCCACAAATGTAAACAAAAACCCAATAATGAAAGGAGGAAGCTAGCAAAACATTTTCACAGGAGAGAAACAGGAACTGAACAGGGAGTGGTTGTCTGTAAGAGGTGGTGTATGTGTGAGAGAGAGACTGTTCTGTCTGCATGTATTTTGTAGTGTTTCTCTGAATTGCTCTGCAGGGGCATTTGTCCCATGCCTATTTGGGGGGCAGGGAGTTATCAGGGGTGCTTGGGGTCACCACCTCTTTGTAGAAATTCTCTACTTGCTCTTTGTACATCTTCATGACCACCGGCCTCTTCAGCTTCATAGTGGGGCCTGAGAGAGAGAGAGAGAGAGAGAGAGACTGAGTCGGCTATATAAATCCTTCTGTTATGCTCATCAACACCCGCCACTGGATAGCTGGGGAAACTACTGAGTGAGGACATGGTCTGTAATAGACAGAGAAATGTAAACAAAAACAATTATATTGAAATGTGCCATATACATCTCATTAATGGAAATGAAATGAGGCAACATTATGGAAGCTAGAGTCTAGCTTATATAATGACCTGGAAAAAACAACATACTGTAGTCGTTCAGGACCAGAAGAGAAGAACATGGCACTAAACAAACATGCACACTGTCCTCCCCAGGGCCCCTGCCCAGGCTGCTCCCCGCCCCGCTCACCCAGCTCTCCCCCGGTGATGGAGAAGTCCTGGTTTAGGATGGTCCACTTCTGGATGCGCTGGGCGTTGGAGGTGGCATTCTCGTTCACGCGGTTGATACCCTCCTGGATAGCGGCATGGATGACCCGGTCACGCCCACCGGCGATCTCTGAGACTCGCGTGGCGTTGCTGCCCAGCTTCCGGCACAGCTCTATGGCCTCGGGCGTCAGCTCATCCTCAGGAGCACCAGTGTCTCCGTTCACCTGGCACTGAGGGGTAAAGAGACAGATGTTTTATTCGGGAAGAAGTCCCTAAACAAAAAAACACACATTTCCTTAGAAGGCTGTTTTGCTCATGGATGATTTCTGTTTTGTCAATCAATGCCATTAACTGACAATGATACCATAAAGACTTGCAGTTTGCGAAATGTCCACCAGGTGGCAGTGGTTGAGCAGAAGTTGTATACCTTACAATAAAGAAGAATTGTGAATAACCCACTATGACAGTCTTGCCCCATCCTATGATTACATGATAAAGAGGAGTGATGAGGAGTTTACACAGCACTGTGCAATCTCTAATGCAGGCTGGCTGCATCTGATTACACATCGTATTTCTCATCTACCAGATACTCTTAAAGTGGCTGCAACTGATAGCCATGATACACAATCCTTTCAAAGAAACAACGTAACATCCCTGTTCTAAAGAAAATGTTTGTCAGAACTTGAAATATGACCTGTGGATTTGGATTCACACCGACACACAGGAACAATTCCAATTGGCTCATTCATCCCCTCTCCTCCCCCCTGTAACTTTTCCCCAGGTCGTTGCTGTAAATGAGAATGTGTTCCCAGTCAACTTACCTGGTAAAATAAAATTGAAATAAAACTGAGTACTGTAGCCAACTGTTCATACCTTAATGGTGAGCAGCATGGCGAGGAACTTCCTCTTGTCTCCAATGAGCATGGCATTGCTAACCAGCGGCACGGCCTCCTTCACAGCATCCTCAATTGGCACTGGAGGGATGTTCTCTCCACCCGCTGTGATGATCAGCTCTGGACACATATTGAAACACATTCTTTATTTAGGATAAAGCAAACTTATGTGGAGCCAGACAAAATGCTATCTTCTATCGACTGATGCTTTTATAAAACTTCAGTCTGTTCCGTTTAAAGCTGGGTTCTGATGACTGGGATAGGGTTGGAGGTATTTTGGGGATGGGGTTATAGAGTGTGTAGAGAAGACTGTACCTTTGATGCGTCCAGTGATGAAGAGGAAGCCATTGTCGTCGTGTTTGCCCAGGTCTCCAGAGTGCAGCCAGCCCTCAGCGTCCAGGGCGTCCTCTGTCTTGTCGGCCTGGTTGAGGTAGCCCATGAAGACGTGGCGCCCCCAGAAGCAGATCTCCCCGTTGCCCTCCTCGTCAGGATTGTTAATCTTAGTCTCACAACCAGGGATCAACTTCCCAACGCTGGGAAGACAAGACACAAATCACTTTAACTTCTTAATGACATACAGTACATGAAGCATTTACAACAAATACACTTTCTAAAAGCCGAGGTATGCATGTGCTTGGGCCTGTTGTAATAAATTCGTTTTGTGTCTTGAGTGAGCATGGGAATATGTCATTTCAGGCCTTGTGTGTTTAAGTGTATGTGGAGGGTATTGTTACCTGGTGAGGCGGAATGCTTCGGGCAGAGAAATGGTGTGAGGTCCAGTGCTCTCACTCATTCCGTACAGCTCGTACACTGGGATGTCCAGGCTGAGGAAGAACTCCAGGGTGTCCTTGGTGATGGGGGCGGCGCCTGTGTAACACTTGGTGCAACGGTCCAGACCCAGGGCCTTACGGACCTTCTTGAACACCAGCTTCTTGGCCAAGCGGTAGTTCATGGGCGTCCTCTCCATAGCTCCATTCCTGAGCAGGCAGAAGAGGAAGCAGGAGTTTAATACAACATCAGAACATGTCTCTCTTCATACCCCAGGCTGTAGTTCACTACTGTCCATACTGTGCTAGCATTATTATCCTGTGCGTGGGCAAGACAACTATTGATTTTGTTCTGTCATCTTTGTGACAAAGTAGTATTCGCATTGGGGGAATCGCTCCGAAGTCAGAACCACAGAGGTGGTGATACAGGTAATGGTCTAATTAGACCACAGATCCACCCCTCCCTACTAAATAGGCCCATGTATAATACATACTGGTTCATCTTGCTGAGGTTGGTCTGCAGCCCCACTCCTTTGGCCCAGACTGCCACCTTCCTGCGCACGGTGGACGACTTGGCCCCGACGGACTTCATCTTCTCCTGCATCTTCTCCCAGACACGTGGTACGCCCATGAAGGCTGTGGGACGCACCTCTCTCATCGTGTTAACCAGAGAGCCCTGAGAACAGACAGGAAGGGAGGGAGCTCAGTCACAACATATACACACACTAAAGGGGTTTGTAGGCACAAAGTATGTGTGACTGTGTGTGTGTGCGGAGTATCACAGACACTAGCATATTGAGAAAGACAGTTCAGCTCCTGAGACTGTTCAAAAGAGTTTGCAATTGCAACGTGATGCATTTAATAATGCTGGCACTTATTTTGTGAAGAAAAGCCTTTTCACAGAGAGCAGAAATACTAATGATCTGATCAATGGGGAAACAAAGAGTTGTCTTGTGTGAGGACAGGGTATCAATTTAACTTGTGCCAAAAGGCTTGTCGTAATCTTCCTCCCTTAACTGGATTACACACTAGGTTTATCGAAGACGAGGAGGACAAGGGGGAGTAAGGGACTTCATAACAGTCTTCTCAGTCAGATGGAAAAACTAGAAAAATGTCCTCTTGGGATTCTCATAAACGAGAATAGACCTCACCTTTAGTGCGTCTGGCTGGGCGAAGTATGTTGCCCCTCCGACCTTCATGGTGACCCAGATGTCCACCATCTGAGCAGCGATGTGGCTGAGGGGCAGGTAGCTGACCACTATCTCCTGAGACTTGGTGGCTTCTGTCAACCTGACATAGCGGCCTACTGCGAACGCTGTCCATGTTAGCTGCAGAGAGAGAGATGGTCATTACAACACAGTTCATTAGCAGGTAAACTCAGACCAAAGGGGGATTTTGAATAGATACGAGGCTACATCTTGATAAGCAACCTTTGATGGGTAGCAGGGGACATGTCCCACACACATTCTGAAATTGCATTTTTGTCCCCCCCAGTTTTATCATTGGAATGTGATACAAAACGAGGCAACAGTGTGCTTTAGGACCATGCGGACGCCTCCGAGCAGTCGGGTAGGCTGTTTGGAGTGTTTATCAGACAAAACATTTTAAAAATTAATGTTTGTAGTCAGTGTCACTCACATTGTCGTGGCTGAGCATCACTCCTTTGGGCTGGCCTGTGGTACCTGATGTGTAGATCAGTGTGCAGCACTGGTTGGGCTTCTGGATAGCGATGATGTCATCCAGCTGTGTGTCGGGCTCACCACGGCCCAGCTCCATAAACTCCGCCCACTGTGTAGACAATAAAGGCAGAGACATTCAGGATACAGTGGGGGGAAACAAACCTGCATAAAATGTACTGTGTTATGAACACTTCTAAAAAGACAGAAGGCATTGATCTATGTTCTATTGTTCTAAATAGTTTGACACTCCATTCATACCGTGTAGAGGTTTGGTCTCTTCTCTTTAAGTGCATCTTTGTACTGGATAATTGCTTTCAGGTGTGGCAGCTTGTCTTGAACCTGGAGGAAAAACACTCATTTTAGGCATCAGATTCCACAGGAATACACATAAACGTGAAAGGTATCCCTGAATGAATGAATCAAAGCAAATCTCCTATCCTTGCCATCCTCTAGGCTTACCTGTAGGATCTTCTGCAGCTGCTTGTGATTCTCTACCACGATGATGTTGGCCTTGCAGTTCTCTGCTACGTACTGGCAAGCCTCTGGGGAGTTGGTGGTGTAGATGCCCACTGCAAACCCACTGGCAACAAGAGAAAACAGTACAGAGAGTTATGTTGCCTTTATGTTCCATCAAACTAAAAAAGATCCCTCTCCCACAGACAGGTTTGGCAACTCTGCTAGGTAAGAATGTATTTCATAAAGTTATGATCATCATGAAAGAAAAATGCAACAAGTGAGGTGCTGATCCACCCAGAACAGTCAGTTATTGTAACAGTCTGTATCTGATCTTTATGCCAATTACACATGACAGATGTTCTCACATAACCAGTTCTGACAGTGGGAAACACTCAAAGCTCTAAATTAACTTCTATTTGTTTTGACATACTGTATTGAGTTTGGATTTCTGACCATGATCTACAGAGTTTTGGGTTCTGGTTATAGCTACTTGCTGATATAACTGAAAAGCACAAACAGAGTAGTCATCGTGTTTGGCATACCTCAGCGATCTATCAAACTGTTTAATGTGTGCAAAAGGTTCCATGCTGAATTCAAGGTCATACACTATGCTGCCCTGACAGGCTCATATGTCATATCTCATGTCTTTGGTTGTGGGTACATAAGATGCTTACACAATATAGACGGGCCTACAGTATATCAGTGACCAGGAAACACTCTGCACATCACACGTCAGGGCTAGTTTAAGTGTCCGACCCCCCCCCCCCCCCCCCCCCCCCAGAAACAGGAGTAGAGGGACTCACCCAGCCAGAATGGCAGCAATGTCAGAAATGAACCACTCAGCAGAGTTGAAGCCCAGAATGCCGACCCCATGGTAGCGCTCCAAGCCAAGCTGTGGACAAACACACACATACATCATATGAATAGAAGCACACATACACTATATATACAAAAGTATGTGGACATCCCTTCAAAATGAGTGGATTTGGCTATTTCAGCCACACCCGTTGCTGACAAGTGTATAAAATCGAGCACAAGGCCATGCAATCTCCATAGACAAACATTGGCAGTAGAATGGCCTTACTGAAGAGCTCAGTGACTTTCAACGTGGCACCGTCATAGGATGCCACCTTTCCAAGTGGAAAGCCTTCCCAGAAGAGTGGAGGCTGTTATATAGCAGCCTCCACTCGACGAGCAGGTGTCCACATACTTTTGGTCATGTAGATCTCTATTCGCCACCTAAGAGGAACAATGCCTTTTTATATAAACGTTTCTATGGATAAGAGTTCAGAAAAGGGGAAGGTGAATCGAAGCCAAGTAAGAATTTAAAAAATGAATGCTTGAAGCACCATTGCCAGCCATAAAATGACTACACAGTGGGTCTTTCATAACAGCAGTAGCAATAAAATACTGCAACGTGATATCTGAACATCGAGGCCTGTGGTAGCAAACATGCTATAGCTGCCAGAAATACACAGTACGGCTGTTTGCCTACGTGTGTGGGTGTGTGTCAATGCAGAGTAGCATACACATTTACCAGATACACGGAAACTTGTGTTCTCCCTCTACTTCCAAGTGGACTGAGGCCATCAGGTTCAGGTTTGTAGATGTGTGGCTTCCCCTGGGCCTGAGCCAGCCCTGGCCCTCATGCTGGTGTACAGTATTGAGTTTCACAATAAACAATAGCGTGGCATGCATCTTGAGGTCGCCCCCAGCAGCACATTGCCTCTACCGACATGGCTGACATTTAATCTCACCCTACGCATGCTGCCGACAGTGACCCGGCCACCACGAGGTTAAACACACACTGATCTGAGATTAGGATGGTGGACTATGGGCAGTGAGAGGGGAAGTTATCAAAAGTCTCCTTCTAAAAAGGGCATACATCCTCCAGTCAAGGCTCTAAACTGCTTCTAAATATTTTGCTGTGCGACCTGCCATTTTAATTTGGGAGCACCAATGCACCTAGAAAATAATATCTACCCAGATAATTGTTGTAATGATTAGGCTTCGCTGTATCTCTATTTACAAGTGCCATAGAGAATGCAGATTTGTGATCGTCGTGGTTGCACCATTACTACAGAGAAAATGGCTTGTTTCTAGCATAAACCGTTCAGAAGTTGTACCCATATTACTGGCACAACGTTTTTTTCCCCCTTCCATCACGCAATAACCATCTCATGGGCCGTTCTATTCAAGGGGCGTTGTATTCGGGGTGACCAATGGTGCGTTCTCTGGCTGAAAATCCTCTTGCCCGCAGTGACAAATTTGCTGTTTTAAAGCCAATTTCCTGCACTGTCCCTGACAAAAGAAAACTATTGTTCGAACGAGTCGTCTGTTCTTTCGACCAATCTATTGGTCTAAATTTTAAAACATGTATTTTTCCATCTATAGACACACCCTATGTGTTTCAATAAAATCAACTATATGCACCGAGCATGTCTGATGCTATAAGCACACTGTTTGATGAAACGATTAAGACACACAAATGACTCTAGAGGGAGCTAGAGATCAAGATAATAATTCACAGATTCTGCCGTTATGCTCCTGAAGTTATGCTCCTGAAGTTGCCGGTAATAGGCTAGAGTTCAACAAGGCATTCTGTTTGCTGCGAACATGTTGCCAGAGTAACAATTTCAGTTGAAGGATTTGAATGAACATTCCAAAATGTTACGGTGAAACATCAAACAGCTACTTTTTGTAAGGAATAATGTGGCTTTTTAGTGACAATATTCAACAGAAAATGTTTTAGCTATTCCTAAATGTAGTAGAAAGTCTACATGTCTACATGTTTAGACCCGAAACGGACACTTACGTTCACCACACAAACCCTTCTCAGACTGTTAGCTAACGCTAGCAAACGGATGCGGCTAACAAAACAAATGGAATATGTTAGCTAACGTTAGCAATCTTCCTTCGTGAACACACCTCAGGGGTCGGCAATCTTTTTCATGTGGAGTGCCAATTCACCTTACCATTTCTACCGATCTGCGTGCCAGTTTTGATTTTCATATACACATTTTCGGTTTCATTTAAATTATAATAACGTATTTTTATTCTATTGCCAACTAGGTCAAAATAGCCCACAAAAGCCAACTAATAAATACATCGCTGGTAGAAAATATCCTGATAAAAATATCTTATAAATCACATATAATTAAATAACCTTGAATACGCATGGAGGTTTACTCATGTTCATTCAATCGCATTCATCTCTCTGTAACAAAATTGAAACAAACTATCAACTGGGTCCGGCCCAAAGCTCACGATAGCAAATCTGCAACATTGTATCAACTATTCTGGGCCCCTCCGAGTTTCCCGTGCCAGTGTGCTCCGGACAGGCAAGAGATAAGAAGTAAATCAGGTATTTTATGAGGTTTCCACTGGATCAGAGCATTACATTTTTCCCTTTCACGCCGAGTCTCGGTGGTTGTCGAAAGGGAGAGAGCTGGATGCCTTCTATGCTCGCTTCGAGGCAAGCAACACTGAACCATGCGTGAGTGCACAAGCTATTCCGGTCGACTGTGACCACGCTCTCCGTAGCCGATGTGAGTAAGACCTTTAAACGGGTTAACATTCACAAGGCTGTAGGGCAAAACGGATTACCAGGATGCGTACTCAGAGCATGCGCTGACCATCTGGCAAGTGTCTTCACTGACATTTTCAACCTCTCCCTGACCCAGTCTGTAATACCTACATGATTCAAGCAGACCACCATAGTCCCTGTGCCCCAAAATGCCAAGGTAACCTGTCTAAATGACTATCACCCTGTAGCACTCACATCTGTAGCCATGAAATGCTTTGAAAGGCTGGTCATGGCTCACATCAACACCATCATCCCAGACACGCATACCGCCCCAACAGCTCCACAGATTACGCAATCACTATTGCACGCCACACTGCCCTTACCCACTTGGACAAAAGGAACACCTACGTGAGAATGCTGTTCATTGACTACAGCTCAGCATTTAACACCATAGTGCCCTTGAAGCTCATCACTAAGCTAAGGTCCCTGGGACTGAACACCTCCCTCTGCAACTGGATCCTGGACTTCCTGACAGGCCACCCCCAGGTGGTGAGGGTAGGCAACAACACAGCCGCCACACTGACCCTCAAAACAGGGGCCCCTCAGGGGTGCGTGCTTAGTCCCCTCCTGTACTCCCTGTTCACCCACGACTGCGTAGCTGCGCACGACTCCAACACCATCATTAAGTTTGCCGACGACACAACGGTGGTAGGCCTGATCATCGACAACGAGACAGCCTACAGGGGGAGGTCAGAGACCTGGCATTGTGGTGCCAGGACAACACCTCTCCCTCAACGTCAGTAAATCAAAAGGTGCCGATCGAGGACAACAGGAAACGGAGGGCCAAGCACGCCCCCATTCACATCAACAGGGCTGTAGTGGTGCGGGTCAAGTGCTTCAAGTTCCTCAGTGTCCACATCACTAAGGATCTATCATGGTCCAAACACACCAACACAGTCGTAAAGAGGGCATGACAATGCCTCTTCCCCCTCATGAGGCTGAAAAGATTTGGCATGGCCTTCAGATCCTCAAAAGGTTATAGATCTGCACCATCGAGAGCATCTTGACTGGCTGCATCACCGCTTGGTATGGCAACTGCTTGGCATCCGACCGCAAGGCGCTATAGAGGGTAGTGCATACGGCCCAGTACGTCACTGGGGATGAGCTCCCTGCCATCCAGGACCTCTATACCAGGCAGTGTCAAAGTAAGGCCCAAAAAATTGTCAGATTCCAGCCACCCAAGCCACAGACTGTTCTCTCTGCGACCACACGGCAAGCGGTACCAATGCACCATGTCTGGAACCAACAGGACCCTGAACAGCTTCTACCCCGAAGCCATAAGACTTCTAAACAAAATAGCTAATCAAATGGCTACCCGGACTACCTAAATGGACTTGCTCTTGCACACACACTGGACTCTACCCACATACTCACACATACTTACACCCAAACACACTTTCAACATACGCTGCTGCTACTGTCTATTATCTATCCAGTTGCCTAGTCACTTTACCCCTACCTATGTGTACAGTACATAGCTACCTCAATTCCCTCGTATTCCTGCATATCGACTCTGTACTGGTACTCCCTATATATAGCCATGTTACATATATACATATACATATATACACACAGTACAAGTCAAAAGTTTGGACACACCTACTCATTCAAGGTTTTTTTTCTTTATTTGTACTATTTTCTACATTGTAGAATAATAGTGAAGACATCAAAACTATGAAATAACACATGGAATCATGTAGTAACCAAAAAAGTGTTAAACAAATCAAAATATTTGAGATTTTAGATTCTTCAACGTAGCCACCCTTTGCCTTGATGACAGCTTTGCACACTCTTGGCATTCTCTCAACCAGCTTCATGAGGTAGTCACCTGGAATGCATTTCAATTAACAGGTGTGCCTTGTTAAAAATTTGTGGACTACCTGTGTTGGTTACTACATGATTCCATATGTGTTATTTCATAGTTTATGTCTTCACTATTATTCTACAATGTAGAAAATAGTAAAAATAAAGAAAAACCCTGGAATGAGTATGTGTGTCCAAACTTTTGACTGGTACTGTATATATTCGTTATTCACCATGTATTTATTCCTCGTGTCACTGTTTGCATTAGATTTTTTAAAATCTCATCTTCAACTCTGCATTGTTGGAAAAGGACCCGTAAGTAAGCATTTCACTGTTCGTCTACACCTGTTGCCTACGAAGCATTTGAATATAGTCATTCTCAATGGATGTAAAAACAGACTTTGTTTACCTGCCGTTTGAGGTTAAGAAAAAATTACATTGAGAAGCTCCACAGCTCATTAGTGGTGGTGAGTTAAGACAATCAGGAATACTAATCAGACATCTCCAAATGGGCACATTTATATATTTGCGCGCAGGCCAGGTAGCCTCGCAGCCTCCGCAATGGATTAGTCCACTGAGACAGGCGCTAATCCGACAGGTGTCTCTTGTGTACCATGAAAAAACAAACAATTTGCAACTGCTCTACTAAAGAAATTCACATTTTGCAATGGGGCTGAGAGAAAATGTGCAGTTTTAAAGCAAATTTCCTGCATTTCTACACATTTTGCCATGGCTTATGCTGTGTTCTTATGCCATCTGAGTGACTCAAACATAACAAAATCAATGGGGCCCCAATGCCATGACATTTTGGGCATTTCTGATTCTTCCTAACTGTCTAGTTTTGATTCTGGTGGTTGTTAATTCTCAAAAGATGATCCTATTTAAAAATATATATATAGCTCCATTATCTTTTCTACATACTGGTTTTAGTCATATAAGTTCACACCGAAAACATTTTACCATCTCAAATATATTTTTTTTTACATTTTTGGAGTGGCAGCTCAATTTAGCAGCAGCAGCCCACAGTGGATAAACACTGGATCTCTTACATGTCACCACTCACGCTCTTAAAGAGAGTGTACCATTTTCTATGTAATGCATCTCAATAGGAAATAGTGCTTTTTACAAAGAGTAGAAACCTAATATTCCACATATGACTTCGTAATTTCAATGACAGGTATCAATATTCTAGCTTTCATAATAAACACGTCTTAACAGGATTACATATTCGTTTCTAGGGCACAACACATGCTTCATAAGTAGATCAAAATCTTATCGGCCCAATCTCAATCAATGTAAAAATATATTTGGTGCTCCTAAATTGTATGATGTGCTCCTAAATTTAAGTCCACAGTGGTTCTCTTTTGCTTTTGTTTTTCTTCATATCTGGTTTGAGGATACATTGTTGCCTTGCCAACATAACTTTTTCTCATACTTAGGTTTCTCTGTTGCGATGTCGCACTTTAGGAACTGATGTCGATAAGCCTTTCTTATGACTGGAGATCTGGAGACATGAGCACCAAGAAAGTGTTTAATCAAATACAATATTCTACAGTTCTCATCTGTATGTAACCCTCAATAACTATAAACATTTGTCATTATGGGTTTTCTATTGCCACATTGTTCTGACATCCAATGTACAGCAGTCAAGTGTCAGTAGTTGATCTATGTGTTTCGTCTCACCTTGAGGAAGCTTTTGGCAGCTGTGCGGCAGGCCTGGTAGTACTCCTGGTAGTTGATTGTCTTGGTCTGCTCTCCCTCCTTCCAGCCCAGGGCAGTGTAGCTGCCAAACCTCTCCACAGAAGTCTTAAACATCTGGTCTATGGTGAGTGGGGGCTCAGAGGCAAAGCCTGACTCCCCCATCCTCAGCTTCACCTCCCCGTCACCGTACGATGTCCACAAGTCCGGCTTAGCCACCGCCAGGGACAGAGAGTCTGGCCGCTGGGCACTCACTGAGGGAGAGGAGAGAGACGGGTTTAGTTTTTTACCAAGGCAAGTCAAGTGAGAAGGTAAAAGGAAAGGTGCGTTTTGTTTTGTGATCTTTGCTTAGACTTAAACTTTGTATAGCACCTTAGAAAATAGGAATATTGAGGGGATAAATTGTGTGAGCTGATTTGAGGGCTCTCTTGCCCTATCCTGCCAGTTTGGTGATGGTGATGGGCATACATTGATTTGCCTGTGTCTGCAGGCAAATCAATCTGTCAGATGGATCCCAAACCTGTCAGGAAGTCAAACTAATCACTTTGAATGGCGTGCCTCCTGCTTACACCGGCACTCACAGAAATGAGCTTAGACCCTCTTTCGGGACAGGATGGAGGCTGCTCTGACTTCTGGTCTTAAATCTCAGTAGCAGTTTGTTCTCGTGTTTCCTCCTCTTTTACATTTTTGTCATTTAGCAGACGCTCTTATCCAGAGCATCCATTATTTTTTCCCCCCACACTGTCAGGAATACTAATCAGACAAATGGGCACATTTATATATTTGCGCGCAGGTAGCTTTTGTCTGCATTGTTGGTGGAGAGCCAGATGCAGTGGGTTTAGGTGACCCTGGCCTGGACCCCAGTCTCTACCAGTACACACACACAGGGCCCAGCCCCATATGAGATGCCAATCAGCACACAACGCCAGACACCACAAGGGAGGGCCAGAGAAGGGATCTCAATTACTGCCTTGGCAGCCCCTACAAAGCCCAGGCACACAGACCTCACAAGGAGAGCACTCACTAAAAGGCACTAACAAAACAGCAGGGACTATTATAGACAGTTATTTAGTTATTTTAACCCCTCACACTCGTGGGAATTGGCCTATATGGATTTGGCTAAATTGAAATGTTTCTTACAGAAGAAATATGGAAAGCATATGCATAACCATGTTAGCAATTAAAAAGGAACAGTTTGGAGATTATGGGAAAATTCTTAGACTAAAAAAGGTGAGGACAACAGTTCACCTGACAAGACTGAATCCAAACATTACACTGTTGATTTTATGTGCATTTTACATTTACTTTTCACCTCATTTGTTGATAATGAAATCTGAAAATACTCTGGATACATTCAGTAACATAAGAATATTCCTGGAAAATGTGGGGTAGGTGCAACACAAGACAAAAAAAATGACAAGGGTTTGAGTGAGAGGTCCAACTGGTGTTTCCAAGTGGCTACACCTCTCCAAAGTGTGCACAGTTCTTAAGTAATTTCAATGCACTTTTATGACTAAAAGAAGAGTCTTCAACCATAAAGGTGCTTTTCTTTTTAGCTCTCCAAGCTGTGCCGTTGAGGAACTAGAGCAAGAAAACGTGTAGTTATTTTGTTTGGAACACAGCCCTGCATCCCCACTTTACACAATTACTGTTGTTTGCGCAATCCAAAAACGGTCCATTTGAAATATCAATCTTGGTCAGGTGGGCATAATTTGAAAGCTTTAGTTTATTTTATTTATTCGAACATTTAAAAAAACAAGCACACAAAAAAACTTGAAAAAGCCATACATGCACATGAGTAAAATCATCGAGGATAACATACAATAAAGTCTGGGACTTATTTCCATTGTGGTCCTCTTAAAAACAAGATGGCTAGGCAAGATGGAACACAGTTGAACACAGTATGACAGCAAGATAATAAAACAAAAAACTAAGAAGAAGAACATCTCATCATTGCAGTTACATCATAGGGGTCATTCATATGGGCACAGAAGACATCAAACAGTTTTGTAACTTCATTTTTAAAGTTGCCCAGTGAGGACGTCATTTTTATGGGCAGATGCAACTCATTCCACTCTGTGGCTCCAGTACACAAGAAAGTACCTTTCCCAGCATTACTCCTGAACCTGTATAAGCACACATTAGCAACACCTGTTCTGCTGCTGTGATTGTGTGCATCCTTAACACGGGGAAAGTAATCAGTTAGATATCTGGGCGCAGAACCATAAATACTCCTGTAAACCAAACCCAGTCTAATATCTGGGACACCCTAGCCTCAACAGGCAGCCAGTTGAGTTCCTGAAAGAAGCTCCTGCCTATGTGAGTACGTGGACTCACCTTCAATACTACGCTGATCAGCTTATTCTGGAGCTTCCCCTTCATAAAGCTTAGATAAGCCCCCAAACCAGGAAGAACTGGCGTAGTCAAAATGGCATTGAATGAGGGCAGTGGCTAGTCCTTATCAAGCAGCTTTGACTTTCTAGCCAAAAGCTTTGTCCTGACATTAACCTTCCCTAGCACTTTAGTGGCCATGCTCACACCTCCCAAGCTTCCATCAAGGATGAATTGCAGGTTGCTAACAGAGGTTTTAGTAGTCAGCACCTCACCCCCTAACTCCACTCTGATTTCAGAGGACCTACTCAATTTAGGTCTGGATCCAAAAATAAGTGCAGAGATAGCTTGTTATCTCCAAGACATTTGCTAATGTTAGTAAGCTCTGTGCTAAGTATGCTCTCCAACATAGTTTTACTTTTGTGAGACACCAGAAGTGAAGAGTCATCCGCATAAAGAAAAAGACAGCAAGAACAAGCATCTTTCATATTGTTAATATACAATAAAAACAGTAGAGGCCCAAGCACGCTCCCCTGCGGAACGCCACAACTTATTGGTTTTGCCTGAGACAGTGAACCATTAACTTCTACTACTTGCTCCCTACCTGATAAATAGGACTTTACCCAGCCTAGAGGGATACTGCTTAACCCCAGTGCCTCCAGTTTGGAGATTAGGAGACAGTGGGTAACTGTATCAAAGGCCTTCTGTAGGTCAAGCAGTACCATTCCACAGAGATTTCCCTCATCAATCTCTTTCCTGATGAAGTCAGTCAAGTAAAGTAGACATGAATCTGTGGAGTATGTTTTTCTAAAACCCGACTGACAATCATACATTATACTTTGTTTGTTGACATATTCATACATCTGCTCATGTACAACTCTCTCCAGGATCTTTGATGTTATACTGAGGATAGATACTATAATTCCCAGGGTCAGACTTTATCCCCTTCTTATACAGAGGTATAACTTTAGTGTGTTTCATGTCCCTGGAAAGATGCCTTGTTCAAGAGAGAGGTTAACGATGACAACACAATTTCGAGACCTTCATAGAATGCATTCTGATTGGGCGGCCTGTAACACACCCCCAACAAAATCGGCTTGGTTTTGGGAAGGCAGATATCCAGCCAGACAATCTCCAGATCAACGCTTAAATCCTATCTGACGTTATAAGCAATGTCTGATCTTAAATAACATTTACATTTTAGTCATTTAGCAGACGCTCTTATCCAGAGCAACTTACAGGAGCAATTAGGGTTAAGTGCCTTGCTTAAGGGCACAGACAGATTTTTCACCTAGTCGGCTCGGGGATTAGAACCAGCGACCTTTCGGTTACTGGCACAAAGCTCTTACCCACTAAGCTCTTACAAACGCACATATCCCCCCACCGTTCCGATTCTTCCTGACAGAGTAATTGCCTATCTCAATTTCTGAGTCACAAACAGATGAATCCAACCATGTCTCTGTAAAACATAAGACACCCACCTCTGATTTGCGAAACAACAGGCGTATCTCAATCTTCGGTAGTAGGCTTTGGACGTTTAAGTGCACAAAATGTAAACCTTTCTTCCCTAAGGCCTCACTGAATTCCCAATCCACTTGTAACTCGCCTCCCACTGCACTGCCTACGGTGGCCTCTCTGCCGCCATGGAGCACACGTCCCCAGGTGCTGCTCCGTCGTCCTCACCACCATGTCCCCAGTCTCTCGCCTCTGGTGGCCTCCGCGCCGCTGCGGACCCCCCCTCCTCTTGTGCACTCTCCGTCCTAGGTAAGTCCTCTGGTCCCACTCCACCTTCAATACTCACACACTACGCGGGTACAGCATACAGACAGCAAAGGTAATTTTCATTGACCCCATGCCCAAAGCTAGGCGTTGCATTTCAGATGAATCCACTGCGCGCATTCCAAACATACCAGAGCTTTGCTGTTACTCTTAATCCAACGTTCGCAAGAGGAGCATGGGCATTGATGGTGTTTGTGATAAACTGAGGTCCAGGGCATTGATGGATATCACCCGATAAGAGAAGGCATAGAGTTATTATAAGATCGCCACCATTAATTTGAGATTTCAGACTGGCTTTCGATGATCGTTTTGGTTTGTGCCAAGGTGCTATGAAAGTTTGGTAAAAAGAATTCCTTCCAAATCCGAAGTGCTGGATGCAATCAAGTGTTGGCATGACTGAGAAATTGCAGATGCAATTATTTTCAGTGATATAAAAAAAATAAGAAAAGTGCTGCCACCATGCCGAACTTGCCGGTCGCCATTTTGTCTACAAGCTTGTTCTATTGCCAACATGACTAGCTAAATTATAAAATACGATACTAGAGTGTTAGGCTTTCAAAAGGCAATTCAGAGACGCAGATCGTAATTTTGGGGCACATGTCATGAGCGCATTCAGATGCGTGGTCAGCGGCAAAGTTTCTTCACAATACAACAAACATACTGTAGGCTCATTCTGTTCATGACTACCCAGGGTATAACGCCATTTCATCTTGTAACTATACTGAACAAAAATAAAACAACATGCAACAATTTCAAGGTTTTACTGAGTTAAAGTTCAAATAAGGAAATCAGTCAATTGAAATAAATTCATTAGGCCCTAATCTATGGGTTTCACATGACTGGGCAGGGGCGCAGTGGGTGGGCAGGGGCGCAATGGGTGGGCCTGGGAGGCAATATGCCCACACACTGGGGAGCCAGGCCCAGTCAATCAGAATGAGTTTTTCCCCACAAAAGGGCTTTATTACAGACAGAAATACCCCTCAGTTTCATCAGCTGTCCAGGTGGCTGGTCTCAGACGATCCCGCAGGTGAAGAAGCCGGATGTGGAGGTCCTGGGCTGGCGTGGTTACACGAGGTCTGCGGTTTTTGGACGTAATGCCAAATTCTCTAAAACGACGTTGGAGGCGGTTTATGGTAGAGAAATGAACATTCCATTCTCTGGCAACAGTTCTGGTGGACATTCCTGCATTAAGCATGCCAATTGCACGCTCCCTCAAAACGTGAGACATCTGTGACATTGTGTTGTGTGACAAAACTGCACATTTTAGAGTGGCCTTTTATTGTCCTCAGCACAAGGTGCACCTGTGTAATGATCATGCTGTTTAATCAGCTTCTTGATATGCCACACCTGTCAGGTGGATGGATTATCTTGGCAAAGAAGAAATGCTCACTAACAGGGATCAAAACAAATTTGTGCACAACATTTTAGAGAAATAAGCTTTTTGTGCGTATGGAACATTTCTGGGATCTTTTATTTCAGCTCATGAAACATGGGACCACTTGTTGCGTTTCTATTTTTGTTCAGTATACATCACAGTGATCATAAACGTTGGCACTATATTACATGAGTTTTATGACATGGAAATGTGAAGTGCACATTTGGACTTGCTTGTATGACATCAAAGCAGTATTTATTATAATCCACAACGCCTCATCTTTCAAAATACATCAAGTCCTTGTAATTTACAGCATCCCCCCCCCCCCCCCAGAATTTGAAAAAGTTGCCAAATTATCGGGAGGGATGGGGGCATGGTGCTCAAATTCAGAACGTCTGGCAGTCAAAACCCATACAGAGCTGTGAAGCGGAGACCCTGAGCTCTGACGTCATGTATAACATGTTACTGTACAGCCACTGCGTTCCAATTTAGGCCCTTATCAATGACTAAATCTGCCATTTTCAACCTGTATACAGGTAGGAGTGTAAAGGGTTAATGGGGGCCATTTGCCAGAGACAAACAGAAGCTCTAACTCACCTAGTACTATTAGCAATCACGTTTGAGTCTTAACAGCAATTTTGCAAAGGTCACTATGATAAGACTAGAACTATAGATAATCCCTGTCAATATTTTGAAGTGCGTGAAAGCTTTACTTAGATAAGGGGACCTACTCTCTCCCATGTTCTGTGTCGACTATGAAGCCTTTGAAAAGCACTATAAAATGAAAAGATCAACAGTGAGTGAAGCGTGGGGTCATGTGACCTTGTGTTAGGCTGACCCCGTTTCCAAAGAGCGCTCTGTTTCTGTGTGCTGTCAACAGGACAGAGCTGTGGGTAGAACCTTCTGGGAGTTCAGACAGGACTGTTTATCACCAAACACTTCTTTAATAGTCAACAGAAGCACATAGCCACGGTCATGCTGCCACTCAAGCCAGGTCCTGATTCTACGGTTATTGGACTGCACTTCAGGTGGATGGATGGTGGAGGAGAATGCCCTACTGATTTAGCAGTAACATAGAGTTTACTGACCAACTGACACAAACCTCAACTGAAATGTGCTTTTAATGAAATGTGTGAATACCTTCATTTAGGATGGCATAGACCTATTTATTCTAATTTGGGGTTTTATACATGCCGGTGTACAGCTTATAAATAGGGTTGTCATACCGAGTGTGTGTGTGGAATGTTGAAGATTGAATGTTCTTGACTTGATTCAGAGGAGACAGGAAAGGGAAGTTTGCACGTACTGGCACCAAGGGTGGACTTCACTTCCCTTAGCTCCATTTCCTCAAAGTTCAAAAGGGGACAATTAATTTGGTCTACCTCAAAATGAATGCACTGGTAAAACTTCTGTAGCCAAGTGCCAACCTCGAGTGTGAACTACTATGTTTGTGTACGCTCTAACTGTTGTAACCCTGTTTCCTAAATGTATTTGTGTCCCATGTAAATGCTCTCCTTGTGGTGTTTGCCATGTAAATATGTGTGTGTGTGTGTCAGCTCACCTGTCTGTGTGTGTGTGGGCCGTCCAGTAGGGATGTCTGTGGGATTGTTGGTGAGCTCAGTGTTGGCCCCAGTCTCCGCTTCCCTCTCGCCAGCTGACTCCTCCTCTGATGACTCACTGAGGGGAAAAATGTTATAAACAATATTAAGTAGATTCCCAGTCCTGTCCTGTTGAACTCTGCTGCCACGTCTAAGATGGATGGAGGAAGCCCTTCAGTGTGTCAGAGGCTAACGTCCCCAAGAATCCATCTTGTAAACTGACAGCAAATTGTCTCTAAACCTATTTACATTACTGACATGACAAAGTGTAAGGACTGTTTTTTTGTCATCTTTGTGTGATATAAGTAGGTCAAATATCTCTGTGAGCTGTCATTTAAAGGGATACACTATAAATACAAAAGTATGTGGACACCCCTTCCAATTAGTGGATTCGGCTATTTGAGCCAACTGTGAGCCAGGCCTAATCGCCCAACATCAGTGCCCAACCTCACTAATGCTCGTGGCTGAATGGAAGCAAGTCTGCAGCAATGTTCCAAAAATCTAGTGGAAAGCCTTCCCAGAAGACCAACTCCATATTAATGCCCATGATTTTGGAATGAGATGTTCGACGTACAGGTGTCCACATACTTTTAGTCATGTAGTGTATTTCGAGCTATTGGCAATGAGGCCCTTTATCTACTTCCCCAGTATCAGACGAACTTGGGGATACCATTTTTATGTCTCTGCTTTCAGTATGAAGACAGACTCTGGGGAAGTAGATAAAGGTCCTCATTGCCAAAATCCCGAAGTATCCCTTTAATGTGGGAGTATTATTAAGACCGTGACAGGGTGCAGGTCATCGTTATTCCTGTGTGACGAGAGCCTTTCGATCAACAGTCTAAACATGAGTCACGCCATCGGACCAGAGAATGGTTTCAGGCCAGGTACATACTTGGCTGTGGAATCCATAGTGACATCATCCAGTGAGGCGATGCTGTCCCCGGTGCCACAGGATGACTGCAAGTTGCTGTCGTCCCTGGGTGGGTCCATCACCACGGCTGTGGACATGGCAGCGGGCTCACACACGATCACTGGGGAGGATAGAGATAGGGGACATGGTAAGAAACAGCATGACTCATTCACACAACATGACACACGCAAATCTTGGGGCTGCGTTTGAGAGAGTGACAAATGTGACACAAAGAGCACTTCCTTACAGTAGCACCTGCTTCTTGGCCACACAGTGGAACTGTCAGTAGCATGTGACAGCCAAACGGCACACAAGACTCCCACCACTGTGCTGTCACAGGGTCATGCTCTGGTCTCCGGATAAACATAACACATGGTCTCAGAGTCATTACACTTCTTGAAGATCACTCAGAGAAGCTAAATTGTTTTGACTACCAAATGCTTTTATGGACATCTTTTTACAGCAGTCTTTCACAAGGCCTGACAAAATGGCAACAGTATGTATCGACAGGACTCAAAATGTACATAGATCCAAGAGCTCCTGTAGACTGAACTGTGCTTTTGTCCCCATAAATCACTGTTTTTGAACAATGAGGCGTCCGTTTAAGTAACTTCTTTCAGCCAAAACAAATGAACCATGTTTATTCAGTGTGGTCCTTTCCCAAATCAGCGGAAGCCTAAATGAACATTTAGGCCTAATCGTGTTATGAAACCCCCTTTCAGAGATATAAAGCCATGTGGACACATGACGACAGGCGGGACAGCAGAGGTTGCATAAGATGGACTCATTTGGGTTGGCTGGTTCATCTCATCCTCTGGTTATTGAAATTCAATGGCTCCATCTGTGTGAAAGACACACAGACCCAACCAGAGCACAGTTCGGCCCCTGTTGATGATCCGTTTGTTCCATCGTGGGCAGTTACCCAACATGGCACAGGAAACACGTCAGCGCGCTAAAACAATAACCACGACTGCCCCACTAACACGTAACTTCAGCCCACTCTCCACCAGACTCGGCCCCCTTGTTGGAAAGCCAACACCGGCCGGGCTCCTGTTTGTCTAGGCCTGGCTCGGTGCATTGAAACCACATACCAGTGGCCCTTTCGGCCTATTGTGGAATGGGCTATCATAGTTCACCAGCTGAGGACAACTGAGCAGGGGCGGGAGGAAAGAAAACAGCCACCATGGGGGTCAGAGCAGGAACACAAATATTCCCCTGAGCCAGGGCCAGGGTGCAGCCAGACCTCATTAAAACCCAGTCAATTTTATCACCTAGTGTTGAGTGGTTGGTCGTAACAATTTTGAAACGGCTACAAATGTAGGAGGAAAAACCCTCACACTCAAAACCAATTTGCTGATTTATGGTTCATTCATTGGCCGTAGCTCAGCAGATCGATAGATTCTACCTCCCTGCTCCCTCCCTCAGAGGCACTGCTGTTAACCTTGACAGACTTCACCTCATCATTACCCATTCCTGCAGAGCCGGTGAGCTCACCGCTTACACCACAAACCCCCTACAATAGCTACCCTTTTACGCTCTTCCTCCTTCCACAGAGCAGCTGCAGATTCACCATGCTCACACACACTCGGACAGCTGTGGCCAGGGTTCACGCTGCATGGCTGTAATGTATTCTAGTGTGGGAGTTGTATTGTGAGTTGTCCCTGGGGGTTGGGAGGGGGCCGACATGCCTGCATTGGGGGTGGGTGCTATAGCCTACAGCTCAGAAAAATGCTGGCTCACACGTCCAAACGATGTACCTTAATATTCTCTCTCGACCAAGGCTGTGTATTTACCTTCACAATACGCTCACCAATACAAGTCAGACCAGGGGGTAAAAAAAATCAATCAAGGTACTTCCTTGTTGTTCCTTCTCTCCTGTTGATTAAGCCCGGAATGCGGTCACCGCCCGACCCCTAGTCCCCAGAGGAGCAGTTCATTGTAATGCCTGTTGTACAACCCTGCCGATGGCCTGCCAGGGAGATACCCAGTGAGCCTTAAGGGAATCGGCTCAGATGGATTTAGCATTGCGCACAGTTTCATCCCGATAGCAACTGACCGCTGCGTTGCACACAATTAAGAGAGGATTAGGTCCCAAACAGTATGTCCTGTACACATAACCGCCACATGATGTCCATTAAAAAAACAGATTGCAAGTAGAGGCTTTTCTTGCAAACTGCTCTAATAGCAACATCAAATACATTTTCAGAAACCAGCATTAACTACAACCTAAACAAATCCTGCCCAAAACTGGGCGTCTCCAAACCCAAGCAGGGGTTCCCCTCTCCCCACACCCAGCATTTAAATACCCCAACTGTAGATCATTTTAGATGCAAAGAAATCACTTGCTACATTCATCTCTTTCTGTCCCTGTACATGTCTCTATCCCAGATGGCAATCTCACCCATTTTTTACATTTACATTTTAGTCATTTAGCAGACGCTCTTATCCAGAGCGACTTACAGATAGTGAGTACATACATTTTCATACTGGCCCCCCGTGGGAATCGAACCCACAACCCTGGCGTTGCAAACGCCATGCTCTACCAACTGAGCTACACGGGACCTTCTGCCTGGAGTTGTTTCCAAGGCTGCTAACCCACTGGGGTGAATCAAGTTTCCATCCATCCACCCAGCAGCTGTTTCTGGCCCCACTAATGCAGTTAAAACTGAGACTTCTCTCTGCCTCGCCCTATCCTGTCTGAGCAGCTGTACATAGAGGGCTGGATGCTCCACCCCAGCCAGCGCATATCTGCTGTCGACATGGGCTAGTGAGGTGGATGAACCAGTACCACATATCAGCCTTTAGAGCTGTGGTACATGAGCTTTTCTGAATTCAATAACATAACTTCAATGTAAGAACTAAACCAAATTCAAACGTGGAACACACAGAGGGATTCAAATTTAAATTTTAAAAATGTATTTTACGTAAGGTACACAGAAACCATCAGTCACATCCTAAAGAAAATGCCACCATGCTAGAGAAATGCCTTCCCACAAGCCAAAGCCAGAAGATTAGGGTTATAAAGATGTATCATAAGTAACAATCAATGTAAACTGTTGCTGGTTGACTTTCAGATCTAGCCTACACAAGTGAAAGGGATACTCCCTCATCACAACGTCTGAATGTATATCTAATTCTAAATCAATGCATAAGGACTTACAGTGCATCCTTGGAAGCAAACTCTTTAGATTCCTTGTTTCAGTTCTGGTTGCCGGTTCTCTGGACTGCTACGGTCTGCTTAAGCACGCTCTATTCAGTCAGCGGCTAGACCCAAAATATGCTGGCCTCAGTCTACTCTGTGTAACACAACATTCATTTTCAAACTACTGGTTTGTCCCTCCTCCGAAACCCCACCCTTTCCTGCAGACATCCTTATACACTTCCCCCACTAGGATGCCAACACTACAGCCCTTCTCATTGGCTGAAACGGCTCACACCACAAGACTCGTCCCCCATATATGGTCATGTCAGCCAAATGAATGCAAGAGGGTGGGGATGGGTGGAATACACTCCCCCCCTTCTCTTCTCTTGGATGATGCTGTGAGGCCCCCACCCAACCCATCCCCCTTACACACTTCCGCAACATACACAAACACACAACGCAGATATGCCGGTTGAGGTTACTACAGGACAAGGAAGAGGCGTTCCTCAGGCCAGTTTGTTATAGCTACTGTATATAGCAGCTGTGCTTTAATGACTTTCCAGAGATAACCTTGCCAACATTGTCAGGCGGACATCTGTATCCTGCTGACCTATATACTGTAGGCTACATCAAATAAACATCCAGGACTATTGGATCATATTGTCTTCTATCAGTCCCATTCATTTATTCGTAGTTATTATATACAGTGCATTCGGAAAGTATTCAGACCCCTTGACTTTTTCCACATTGTTACGTTACAGCCTTATTCTAAAATGGATGAAATAGCCCCCCCCATCAATCTACACACAATCCCCCATAATGACAAAGCAAAAACAGGTTTAGACATTTTTGCAAGTGTATTACCAATAAAAACTGAAATATTACATTTTCAGACCCTTTACTCAGTACTTTGTTGAAGCACCTTTGGCAGCGATTACAGCCTCGAGTCTTCTTGGGTATGACGCTTCAATCTTGGCACACCTGTATTTGGGAAGTTTCTCCCATTCTGCTCTGCAGATCCATGGGTTATTTTGGCTTAACAATTTTGCTAATCTAATTTTCATTTTGCTTTGCATGTATAACGCTCATTTAAAAAAAAAATACAAAAAAAGATAACTCATCATCAGCATACTGCATCGCAAGCTCTTATTATGAACTGAATGACATTTTTGGCCAAATCTTTCTGTAATTACACAAAGATATATGGTTCTTAATTTTTTTTCAAGATTCGAGGCTGTAATCGCTGCCAAAGATGCTTCAACAAAGTACTGAGTAAAGGGTCTGAATACTTATTTTAATGTCATATTTCAATTTTTTATACATTTGTAAAACTGATTAAAAACCTGTTTTTGCTTTGTCATTATGGGGTATTGTGTGTAGATTGATGAGGGAAAAAACGATTTAATTAATTTTAGAATAAGGCTGTTACGTAACAAAATGTTAAAAAAGTCAAGGGGTCTGAATACTTTCCAAATGCACTTTATATGATGGTATGTATAGACATTGTGGACAGCAATAGTTGAATAGGATGGCCTTGACTAGAATACAGTATATACACATATGAAATGGGTAAAACCGTATGTAAACATTATTAAAGTGACCAGTGTTCCAGGTCTATGTACGTAGGGTAGCAGCCTCTAAGGTGTAGTAACCGGGTGGTAGCCGGCTAGTGACAGTGACAGTTCAGGGCAGGGCACTGGGTGGAGGCCGACGGGTGATGGCTATTTAACAATCTGAAGGCCTTGAGATAGAATCTGTTTTTCAGTCTCTCGGTCCCAGCGTTGATGCACCTGTACTGACCTCACCTTCTGGATGATAGCGGAGTGAACAGGCCGTGGTTTGGGTGGATGAGGTCCTTGATGATGTTCTTGGCCTTCCTGTGACACCGGGTGCTGTAGATGTCCTGAAGGGCAGGCAATGTGTTCCCGGTGATGCGTTGGGCGGACCACACCACCCTCTGGAGAGCCCTGAGGTTGCGGACGGTGCAGTTGTCGTACCAGACGGTGATAGAGCCTGACAGGATGCTCTCAATAGTGCATCTGTAAAACTTTGTGAGGGTTTTTGGGGCCATGGCAAATTTCTTCAGCCTCCTGAGGTTGAAGAGGCGCTGTTGTGCCTTCTTCACTACACCGTCTGTGTGGGTGGACCATTTCAGATTATCAGTGATGTGTACGCCGAGGAACTTGAAGCTTTACACCTTCACTGCGGCCCCGTAGATGTGGATTGGGGCGTGCTCGCTCTGCTGCCTCCTTAAGTCCACAATCAGCTCCTTCGTTTTGTTGACGTTAATTTCCTGGCACCACTTTCCCACTGTTGTGTTGTCTGCCAACTTGATTATTACAGGGGCCCCACAACACAGGGGCCCCACGCAGTCATGGGTGAACAGGGAGTACAGGAGGGGGCTGAGCATGCACCGTTGTGGGGCCCCTGTGTTATTGCCTACCACCACCTGGGGGCAGCCCGTCAGGAAGTCCAGGACCACAGGGCGGGGTTCAGACCCAGGGCCCTGAGCTTAAGGATGAGCTTGGAGGGTCCCATGGTGTTGAAGGCTGAGCTGTAGTCAATGAACAGCATTCTTACATAGGTATTGCTCTTGTCCAGATGGGAAAGGGCAGTGTGCAGTGCGATGGCGATTGCATCATCCGTGGATCTGTTGGGGCGGTATGAGAATTGCAGTGGGTCTAGGGTATTGGGTAAGGTGAGGTGATATGATTATTTATTTATGTTATTTTACCCCTTTTTCCTCCCCAATTTCGTGGTATCCAATTGGTAGTTACAGTCTTGTCCCATCGCTGCAACTCGCATACGGACTCTGGAGAGGCGAAGGTCGAGAGCCGTGCGTCCTCCGAAACACAACCCAGCCGCACTGCTTCTTGACACAATTCCCACTTAACCCGTGTCGGAGGAAAGACGTACACCTGGCGACCGTGTCAGCGTGCACCTGGCCCACCACAGGATTCGCTATTGCACGATGGGCTAAAGAATACCCCTGCCGGCCAAATCCTCCCCTAACCTGGACGACGCTGGGCAAATTGTGCGCCGCCCGATGAGTCTCCCGGTCACGGCCGGCTGTGACAGAGCCTGGACTCGAACCAGGATCTCTACTGGCACAGCCTTAGACCACTGCGCCACTCGGGAGGCCCATGTGATATGATCTTTAACAAGTCTCTCAAAGCACTTCATGATGACAGAAGTGAGTGCTACGATAGTCATTTTGTTCAGTTACCTTCGCTTTCTTGGGTACAGGAACAATGGTGGACATCTTGAAGCAAGTGGGGACAGCAGACCGGGATAGAGAGAGATTGAATAGGTCCGTAAACACTCCAGCCAGCTGGTCTGCGCATGCTCTGAGGACGCGACTAGGGATGCCGTCTGGGCCGGCAGCCTTGTGAGGGTTAACACGTTTAAATTGTTTTACTCATGTCGGCAACGGAGAACGAGAGCTCACAGTCCTCGGGAGCGGCCTGTGTCGGCGGCACTGTGTTATCCTCAAAGCGGGCGAAGAAGTTGTTTAGCTTGTCCGGGAGCATGATGTCGGTGTCCGTAACGTGGCTGGTTTTCCCTTTGCAATCCGTGATTGTCTGGAGTCCCTGCAACATAAGTCTTGTGTCGGAGCTGTTGAATTGTGACTGTCTCTGTACTGACGTTTTGCCTGTCTGATTGCCATACGGAGGGCATAACTGGACTGCTTGTATTCGTTCATATTCCCAGTCACCTTGCCTTGGTTAAATGTGGTGGTTTGCGCGAATGCTGCAATCTAACCACGGTTTTTAGTTTGGATAGGTTTTAAATCGTCACAGTGGGAACAACATCCCCTATACATTTCCTGATGAACTCAGTCACTGTGTCAATGTATACGTCAATGTTATTCTCAGAGGCAACCCGGAACACGTCCCAGTCCGCGTGATCAAAACAGTCTTGAAGCATGGATTCCGATTGGTCAAACCAGCGTTGAATAGACCTTAGCACGGGTACTTCCTGTTTGAGTTTCTGCCTATGGGAAGGGAGGAGCAAAATGGAGCCGTGATCTAATTTGACGAAGGGAGGGCGTTGTAGCCATCCCGGAAGGAAGATTAACAATGGTCAAGAGTTTTTGAAGCGCGAGTACTGCAGGCGATGTGTTGATAAAACATTGGTAGCATTTTCCTTAGATTTGCTTTATTAAAGTCCCCAGCTACAATAAATGTGGCCTTAGTATATGCGGTTTCCAGTTTACACAATGTCCAGTGTAGTTCCTTAAGAGCCGTAGTGGTATCGGCTTGAGGGGAAATATACACGCCTGTGACGATAACCGAAGAAGATTCTCTAGGGATGTAATGCGATCGGAATTTGATAGTGAGGTATTCTAGGTCGGGTGAACAAAAGGACTTGAGATCCTGTACGTTACCACAGTCAAACTGTGAGTAGTTAATCATGAAACATACACCTCTGCCTTTCTTCTTCCCGGATAATTCTTTATTCCTATCCGCACGATGTGCCGAGAACCCAGCTGGCTCTATCGACAGGGACAGTATATCCGGAGAGAGCCATGATTCCGTGAAACAGAGTATGTCTCTCTGGAAGGAGATCCACGCTCTGAGCTCGTCTACCTTATTGCCCAAGGACTGAACATTAGCGAGTAATATACTTGGAAGTGGTGGATGGTGTGCAAGCCTCCTGAGTCTGACTAAAAGTCCACTCCAAATACCTCTTCTCCGCCGGCAGCGTTTTGGAGCAGCCTCTGGGATAAGTTCAATCGGTAGAGTTGGGTACGAACAAAGGATCCAATTCAGGAAAGTTGTATTCCTTGTCGAAATGCTGGTGAGTTACTGCCTCTCTGATATCCAAAAGTTATTTCCGGCTGTATGTAATAATGCTAAGAATGTTCTGGGCTTATAATGTGAGAAATAACAAAAAAAAATATATACATACTGCAAAGTTGCTTAGAAGCGAGAAACAAGGCGGCCATGTCTATCGGCGCCATCTTTATATAAAGTTGATCAACATTTAAAGCAGCATTACTTACCCATGTTTCCTCCAACTGCAGTGTATGATATGCCATTTTGAAGCTCTGAGTCTGTACTTTTATCCAATGTAAAATCACCATTTGAAATTTTTGGAACATAAGACGGAAGGTCACAAATATTCTTGCTTATAAAACTCATGTAGACTAGTCTATCCGCACTGTATCTGTGAGCTGTTGGCTAGAGCGCGCGTGCCAAGACCAGAGTATGCACATTTGCTATTTAACGCAACAGTTTGACAAAACTATCGGTAGAGTTGAAAATGCGATAGAAATCTCACTACAGTTCTATGCACACCGTATCTTGTATATGTATGTAAACTTCTGTAAATTCCTCTGTATTCTGTCTCTAAATGTTGTTTATTGTTAACAGCACCATATCACCAAGTAAAATTCGGAGTAACTTTGTGTAAATGTTCTTGGCCAATAAAGGTGATTCCGATTTGTTCGTTCTGTCCCCAGTGGCAACAATATGAAGTACAAAACGAATCAATGCAGTTATACTTGTTCTGTTCCAAACAAACAGGGCTGCCTTTGGGCTGAAACAGACTCAGGATTGTACAATTAATTTGAGATAAACATTTCCTCCAACCAATCAATTGGCTTAATAGTTTAACAGGTGTCTGATGACTAGATAGTGGGAATCCACCTCCTGCATGGTCTCTTTAGGGCAGTTTAGGGTCACAATGCAGAGGAAAACAGGTAAGTTCCCAAATTTCCTTTCAAACTGGATGACCAAGATAAGGAAAGTAAAACTACCTCAGCTTCTGTTGCAACTATTGAACCCAGACTTGAAGCTCAGTGGATGTGGTTAATCTGGTAGTGACTGCATTTTCAAAAATGCAAATGCATAGAGGGTGAGTGTTGATCAAGTAGCTAATGATACCAAGGCTGAGAAAGAGCTTCCCAACTGGGCAACCCTGTTCGGTGAGAATTTGAAAGTCATGGGAACTAGAGAGATGGTTGTTTTGCATTACCACATAGCCTACATGTGACGTAGAACCTTGCAAGGCGACAGCTTGATATATCCAACCTACTTTGTGGGATGAACAATGACTCACAGGAAAATGAAGATGCCCATTAATAAGAGACCAGATGTAGAGCAAGATCGCAGACCCACCGCACTATCACATGACCTCTGGTGAGCCCATCTCCCCATAATTCGCGAGGCTGTGCTGCATCCAGCGAGGTTACTGCAGTTCATTGACATCCCCTTTCATATTCACGATTTCGCCATATTCACCGTACAGCGAATCAAGGCTCATTGCGTGGACTGTACAGCAAGTGAAAATTAAATGTTGAGTAACGTTAGACCTGTAAATGTGTATTGTTTAGCTAGCTAATCGTTTTATTGCTATGTTATCCTATAATTGGAGACTATAGAAAACCAGACATCACCACACGCCTACAAGTATTCAGATTAATGGAAAGGTGTCTTTATTTAGAGAACTGATGATCTTACGTGGCATGATCAGGTAAAGGTGGCCAGAGGTGGGCATTATTTTCATCAAGGAAAAAAACTACACATCATGGCATGTCCAGTAAAATTAATTTAGAAAATATGTCAAGCTTAACACGTTTTAATATCAATAAATGAATGACGCGCATCCACTCGCTGCTGGTGTACTGGCTGACAACGTTACTGGTCGGCGCGTGCAAAGAAAAGTAGCTAGTAGAATGGCTAATTGTAAGGCTAACCAAATTGGTTCAAAGTACAAGTGTAACAGTTTCAATTAAGATATTCCATTTAAATTCAGAGCAAAATTGTGAAAACTATAACTAGCCCTCTGTATTTACCGGTAAACTAGCTACCCAGCTGGTTAGCTACACAACAATATCTGACAGTCATTGCATGGCATGTTGAATGAAGAATAGCCCACGTTATCGTTAGTCAACTTGTGTTTAAGTTATTCATATGTCAATTAAAGCAATGTTTGAAGATAATGTTGGACCTTACCGTTAATGCAAAACAAGCCTACCTTTTCCTGCTGGAAATTTCAGTGCTGCAAACTTTGGCGCCGAAGTTGTTTAAGAGTTCATAAGGGAAAGGAAGTCAGTTCACTTGGCCTAGCCTGCAGGTGTGCACGTCAGCTACCGAGAAGTAGAACGAACGGCTCTTTTTGGTTAACGTCTGAAACCGAATCACATCTATGAAAGAGCCGTTCATTTGGCCCCCTGATTTCTTACTACTGCTTTTTGAGCTCCAGACAACGATTATCTGCAGTGAAGATAATTAAAACATTCTCTGAAGATTGTAATTCCTCACTGTAGGAACAATAGATAGTGAGGAGAGCCTTTTCTTGGTCCACACACACATCGTTGCAGTGCATTCATTTTTTTCCCTTCATTTTTTTGCAGGCCATCTAATAATTTGGTCAGGTAAAAATGTATTTGAACTCACATGCCACGATCTGACATAATGACAGACATATGTGTAGGTTTTATTTTAGAGCTGTGCAATTGTTTCATGGTTTTAAGTATTTTTAAGATCTACTGAACGAAGACCTGTTTGGAAGCCAAATGAACGGCTCTTTTAGCTGAACGGAGCCAAATGAGCCGGCTCACTGAAAAGATTCGGAATGCCCATCACTACTAAGAATGACACATTTACACGGAGTAAACCAAACATTACGAACACCTTCCTAATATTTAGTTGCATTGCGCCCCTCCCCCCTTTTGCCCTCAGAACAGCCTCAATTCGTCGGGCCATGGACTCTACAAGGTGTCGAAACCGTTCCACAGGGATGCTGGCCCACGTTGACTCCAATGCTTTCCACAGTTGTGTCAAGTTTGCTGGATGTCCTTTGGGGGGTGGACCGTTCTTGATACACACGGGAAACTGTTGAGCGTGAAAAAACCAGCAGCGTTGCTGTTCTTGACACAAACAGTTGTGCCTGGCATCTACTAGGCTACCATACCCCGTTTAAAGGCACTTAAATATTTTGTCTTGCCCATTCACCCTCTGAATGGCACACATACACAATCCATGTCTCAAGACTTCAAAATCATTATTTAACCTGTCTCCTCCCATTTATCTACACTGATTGAAGTGGATTTAACAAGTGGCATCAATAAGGGATCATAGCTTTCACCTGGATTTACCTGATCAGTCTTATTGTCATGGAAATAATAGGTGTTCTTAATGTTTTGTATACTCAGCGTATACTGACCACACATTTATATTGGCCATGCGACTTGAACGATTTTTATGGTTTTGTCTAGAAGGGATACAGCTTTTGCTAAAATTGACTTTTCCTAGTTCTAAACCTGCTAGGAAAAGTCAATTTTAGCAAAAGCTGTATCCCTTCTAGACAAAACCATAAAAATCGGGGGTGGGTTTCCCAAAAGCATCGCATTAAGCCCATCATCTTTCGTCCATTTAGTTTCAATGGAATTAAGACGATCTTAGTGCTATGATGGTTTTGGGAAACCCAGCCCAGTTTAGGATAATTAATGTAGCAAATTAGGTTAAGGTTAGCTAAAATATAATAAGAAATCTACTTTTTACGTCAATTTGACAAAAGCTGTATCCCATCTAGACACGACCGATTTGTATTTGACTTGAAAGATCGATGTGTAGTTTGAAATAATTTCCATATTAGTAAAAAAAAGAATAACACAGAATAGAGTGGTGAAACCTGTTAAATTCACCTCACACAGTTGCTGATGTTTTTTCTTTGTGCCAGCAGTTCCCATAATAATGATAACAAAAACGTGGTACATATGTGTTTTAGGCTATTATATTTGTTATTATAAACTGGGTGGTTCGAGCCCTGAATGGTGATTGGCTGACAGCCGTGGTACAGTGCCTTGCGAAAGTATTCACCCCCCTTGGCATTTTTCCTATTTTGTTGCCTTACAACCTGGAATTAAAATGGATTTTTTGGGGGGTTTGTATCATTTGATTTACACAACATGCCCACCACTTTGAAGATGCAAAATATTTTTTCTTGTGAAACAAACAAGAAATAAGACAAAAAAAAGTCAATACTTTGTAGAGCCACCTTTGCAGCTGCAGGTCTCTTGGGGTATGTCTCTATAAGCTTGGCACATCTAGCCACTGGGATTTTTGCCCATTCTTCAAGGCAAAACTGCTCCAGCTCCATCAAGTTCGATGGGTTACAGCAATCTTTAAGTCATACCACAGATTCTCAATTGGATTGAGGTCTGGGCTTTGACTAGGCCATTCCAAGACATTTACATGTTTCCCCTTAAACATTTACACATTTACATTTTAGTCATTTAGCAGATGCTCTTATCCAGAGTGACTTACAGTTAAGTGAGTGCATACATTATTTTTAATTTTTTCATACTGGCCCCCCGTGGGAATCGAACCCACAACCCTGGCGTTGCAAGCGCCATGCTCTACCAACTGAGCTACACAGGGCCCATTAAACAACTAGAGTGTTGCTTTAGCAGTATGCTTAGAGTCATTGTCCTGCTGGAAGGTGTACCTCCGTCCCAGTCTCAAATCTCTGGAAGACTGAAATAGGTTTCCCTCAAGAATTTCCCTGTATTTAGCACCATCCATCATTCCTTCAATTTCCCAGTCCCTGCCGATGAAAAACATCCCCACAGGATGATGCTGCCACCACCATGCTTCACTGTGGGAATGGTTTTCTAGGGTGATGAGAGGTGTTGGGTTTGCGCCAGACATAGCGTTTTCCTTGATGGCCAAAAAGCTCAATTTTAGTCTCATCTGACCAGAGTACCTTCTTCCATATGTTTGGGGAGTCTCCCACATGCCTTTTGGTGAACACCAAACGTGTTTGCTTATTTTTTTCTTTAAGCAATGGATTTTTTCTGGCCACTCTTCCGTAAAGCCCAGCTCTGTGGAGTGTATGGCTTAAAGTGGTCCTATGGACAGATACTCCAATCTCCGCTGTGGAGCTTTGCAGCTCCTTCAGGGTTATCTTTGGTCTCTTTGTTGCCTCTCTGATTGATGCCCTTGATCCTTGCCTGATCCGTGAGTTTTGGTGGGCGGCCCTCTCTTGGCAGGTTTGTTGTGGTGCCATATTCTTTCCATTTTTTAATAATGGATTTAATGTTGCTCCGTGGGATGTTAAAAGTTTCAGATATCTTTTTATAACCCAACCCTGATCTGTGCTTCTCCACAACTTTGTCCCTGAGCTGTTTGGAGAGCTCCTTGGTCTTCATGGTGTCGCTTGCTTGGTGGTGTTGCAGACTCTGGGGCCTTTCAGAACAGTTGTATATATACTGTGATCATGTGACACTTAGATTGCACACAGGTGGACTTTAATTAACTAATTATGTGACATATGAAGGTAATTGGTTGCACCAGATCTTATTTAGGGGCTTCATAGCAAAGGGGGTGAATACATACAGTGGGGAGAACAAGTATTTGATACACTGCCGATTTTGCAGGTTTTCCTACTTACAAAGCATGTAGAGTAGTCTGTAATTTTTATCATAGGTACACTTCAACTGTGAGAGACGGAATCTAAAACAAAAATCCAGAAAATCACATTGTATGATTTTTAAGTAATTAATTTGCATTTTATTGCATGACATAAGTATTTGATACATCAGAAAAGCAGAACTTAATATTTGGTACAGAAACCTTTGTTTGCAATTACAGAGATCATACGTTTCCTGTAGGTCTTGACCAGGTTTACACACACTGCAGCAGGGATTTTGGCCCACTCCTCCATACAGACCTTCTCCAGATCCTTCAAGTTTTGGGGCTGTCGCTGGGCAATACGGGCTTTCAGCTCCCTCCAAAGATTTTCTATTGGGTTCAGGTCTGTAGACTGGCTAGGCCACTCCAGGACCTTGAGATGCTTCTTACGGAGCCACTCCTTAGTTGCCCTGGCTGTGTGTTTCGGGTCGTTGTCATGCTGGAAGACCCAGCCATGACCCATCTTCAATGCTCTTACTGAGGGAAGGAGGTTGTTGGCCAAGATCTCGCGATACATGGCCCCATCCATCCTCCCCTCAATACGGTGCAGTCATCCTGTCCCCTTTGCAGAAAAGCATCCCCAAAGAATGATGTTTCCACCTCCATGCTTCACAGTTGGGATGGTGTTCTTGGGGTTGTACTCATCCTTCTTCTTCCTCCAAACACGGTGAGTGGAGTTTAGACCAAAAAGCTCTATTTTTGTCTCATCAGACCACATGACCTTCTCCCATTCCTCCTCTGGATCATCCAGATGGTCATTGGCAAACTTCAGACGGGCATGGACATGCGCTGGCTTGAGCAGGGGGACCTTGCGTTTGCTGCAGGATTTTAATCCATGACGGCGTAGTGTGTTACTAATGGTTTTCTTTGAGACTGTGGTCCCAGCTCTCTTCAGGTCATTGACCAGGTCCTGCCGTGTAGTTCTGGGCTGATCCCTCACCTTCCTCATGATCATTGATGCCCCACGAGGTGAGATCTTGCATGGAGCCCCAGACCGAGGGTGATTGACCGTCATCTTGAACTTCTTCCATTTTCTAATAATTGCGCCAACAATTGTTGCCTTCTCACCAAGCTGCTTGCCTTTTGTCCTGTAGCCCATCCCAGCCTTGTGCAGGTCTACAATTTTATCCCTGATGTCCTTACACAGCTCTCTGGTCTTGGCCATTGTGGAGAGGTTGGAGTCTGTTTGATTGAGTGTGTGGACAGGTGTCTTTTATACAGGTAACGAGTTCAAACAGGTGCAGTTAATACAGGTAATGAGTGGAGAACAGGAGGGCTTCTTAAAGAAAAACTAACAGGTCTGTGAGAGCCGGAATTCTTACTGGTTGGTAGGTGATCAAATATTTATGTCATGCAATAAAATGCAAATTAATTACTTAAAAATCATACAATGTGATTTTCTGGATTTTTGTTTTAGATTCTGTCTCTCACAGTTGAAGTGTACCTATGATAAAAATTACAGACCTCTACATGCTTTGTAAGTAGGAAAACCTGCAAAATCGGCAGTGTATCAAATACTCAAATAATCTCCCCACTGTATGCACGCACCACTTTTCCGTTATTTATTTTGTATAATTTTTCGAAACAAGTTATTTTTTCATTTCACTTCACCAATTTGGACTATTTTGTGTATGTCCATTACATAAAATAAAAATCCATTTAAATTACAGGTTGTAATGCAACAACATTGGAAAAACGCCAAGGGGGATGAATACTTTTGCAAGGCACTGTATATCAGACTGTATACCACGGGTATGACAAAACATGTATTTTTACTGCTCTAATTACGTTGGTAACCAGTTTATAATAGCAATAAGGCACCTTGGGGGTTTGTGGTATATGGCCAATATACCACGGCTAATTGCTGTATCCAGGCGTTGTGACTAAGAACAGCCCTTAGCCGAGGTATATTGGCCATGTACCACACTCCCTCATGCCTTATTGCTTAATTATTATATCATGAAATTACTTCTAAAATATGTGGAAACCTAAATCCATATGAATCACTGTACAGCAGCCCCCCTGTTTATATACGGTCTATGATAGCCTACCACATTTCTCTCTGTATTTTTTAAAAAGAGAACACAAAAAGGTGTGCATCATAAACATTTCCTGTGTCCTCCTTCGGTCTGCATAAAGTCTAGGTTATCAAACCTGAGAAGTCGAGCATACCCAAGTTTTTCAGGGGTGTAATCATTAGTCCAGTTTTGCAATTAAAACAATTGTTTTTATTAGACAAATTCAGGCAGGTCCCTCCCCGTTTAGTTCCGTTTGCTTCCGTTTATTAAACGTTTTGAAACCTGGTAAAGGTCTTGGCCTCTATGGAGAAAATACAGGTTTCATATCCCAGGTGAAATTAGTGTTGATAGTAAGAGTGGCAATGAGTGGAAGAAAAGGAGCACATTGAATGGCAGTATAGCAGCTACGGAAAAACTATGAACCTGTACTGCCACCATGTGGTTGAGATTTTATGCACTGGCAAGGTCCTATTTAGACTAGAGGTTACTAGTAACTCAATTGATTACTGATTACAGCCTTATTGTTGCTTATCTTTGTGTTGACCTTTACTCAACAGATGGGTTGTCATATGTTTATCAAGATTTAATTAATAATAATATGTATTTTATACAAATCAAATCAAAAAAGATTTGGCATGGGTCCCCAGATCCTCAAAAAGTTATACAGCTGCACCATCGAGAGCATCCTGACCAGTTGCATCACCGCCTGGTATGGCAACTGCTCGGCATCCGACCGTAAGGCGCTACAGAGGGTAGTGCGTACAGCCCAGTACATCACTGGGGCCAAGCTTCCTCCCATCCAGGACCTACACTACCAGTCAAAAGTTTGGAAACGCCTACTCATTCAAGGGTTTTTCTTTATTTTAAAAATCCTTTACATTGTAGAATAATAGTGAAGACATCAAAACTATGAAATAACACATATGGAATCATGTAGTAACCAAAAATGTGTTAAACAAATCAAAATATGTTATATTTGAGATTCTTCAAAGTAGCCACCCTTTGCCTTGATGACAGCTTTGCACACGCTTGGCATTCTCTCAACAAGCTTCATGAGGTAGTCACCTGGAATGCATTTCAATTAACAGGTGTGCCTTCTTAAAAGTTAATTTGTGGAATTTCTTTCCTTCTTAATGCATTTGTGCCAATCAGTTGTGTTGTGACAAGGTAGGGGTGGTATACAGAAGACAGCCCTATTTGGTAAAAGACCAAGTCCATATTATGGCAAGAACAGCTCAAATAAGCAAAGAGAAATCACAGTCCATCATTTCTTTTAGACATGAAGGTCAGTCAATACAGAACATTTCAAGAACTTTTAACGTTTCTTCAAGTGCAGTCGGAAAAACCATCAAGTGCTATGATGAAACTGACTCTCATGAGGACCGCCACAGGAATGGAAGACTCAGAGTTACCTCTGCTGCAGAGGATAAGTTAATTAGAGTTACTTACCAGCCTCAGAAATTGCAGCCCAAATAAATGCTTCACAGAGTTCAAGTAACAGACACATCTCAACATCAACTGTTCAGAGGGGACTGTGTGAATCAGGCCTTCATGGTCGATTTGCTACAAAGAAACCACTACTAAAGGACACCAATAAGAAGAAGAGACCTGCTTGGGCCAAGAAACACAAGCATTGGTCATTAGACCGGTGGAAATGTGTCCTTTGGTCTGGAGTCCAAATTGGAGATTTTTGGTTCCAACCACCGTGTCTTTGTGAGACGCGGTGTGGGTGAATGGATGATCTCCACATGTGTATTTCCCACCGTAAAGCATGGAGGAGGTGGTGTTTTGGTGTGGGGGTGCTTTGCTGGTGATACTGTCTGTGATTTATTTAGAATTCAAGGCACACTTAACCAGCATGGCTACCACAGCATTCTGCAATGATACGCCATCCCATCTGGTTTGGGCTTAGTGGGACTATCATTTGTTTTTCAACAGGACAATGACCCAACACAACTCCAGGCTGTGTAAGGGCTATTTTACCAAGAAGGACAGTGATGCATCAGATGACCTGGCCTCCACAATCCCCTGACCTCAACCCAATTGAGATGGTTTGGGATGAGTCGACACGGCAGAGTGAAGGAAAAGCAGCCAACAAGTGCTCAGCATATGTGGGAACTCCTTCAAGACTGTTGGAAAAGCATTCCAGGTGAAGCTGGTTGAGAGAATGCCAAGAGTGTGCAAAGCTGTCGTCAAGGCAAAGGGTGGCTATTTGAAGAATCTCAAATATAAAATATATTATGATTTGTTTAACACTTTTTTGGTTACTACATGATTCCATAAGTGTTATTTCATAGTTTGGATGTCTCCACTATTATTCTACAATGTAGAAAATAGTAAAAATAAAGAAATACCCTTGAATGAGTAGGTGTGTCCAAACTTTTGACTGGTACTGTATATACTAGGCGGTGTCAAAGGAAGGCCCAACAAATTGTCAAAGACTCCAGTCACCCAAGGCATAGACTGTTCTCTTTGCTACCGCACGGCAAGTGGTACCGGAGCCCCAAGTCTAGGTCCAAAAGACTCATTAACAGCTTTTACCCCCAAGCCATAAGACTGCTGAACTAATCAAATGGCCACCCGGACTATTTTACACTGCTGCTACTCGCTGTTTATTATCTATGCAGTCACTTTACCCATACCTACATGTACAAATGACCTCGACTAACCTGTACCCTCACACATTGGTCAATACTGGTACCCCCTGTATATAGCCTCATTATTGTTATTTTATTGTGTAACTTTTTATTTTATTTCTTACTTTAGTTTATTTAGTAAATATTTTCTTAACTCTATTTCTTGAACAGCACTGTTGGTTAAGGGCTTGTAAGTAAGCATTTCACGGTAAGGTACCTGTTGTATTCGGCGCATGTGACAAATACAATTTGATTTTGATTAGATTTACAGTTTTTTCCAACTGCTTACACACAAAATCTTTTCATGTCACACGATTTTTGAAACCTCTCACTCAAAGTGCAAAACTACACACTAAATCTCCAAAACCATAAGCTATTTCTCAGCCTTTGACTCAGTTGTCAATTGCATAAAACACTTTTTTCAAAACACTACACACAATTCTCTACCTAAAACACAAAAATCTAACAGGAAGTGACTTGCTTTCCTTTTGCAAACACAACCAATCAAAATGCTACACTTATTCACCAGGTCAAACACACTCTCCTCACATGTGCAAACACTAATTGCTTAACTGATCACTAACCAATCACTGCTTTACTGTAGTATAGGACTGTTTTGAACAATGGATGCCAACAATGGACAGAGAGCAAGAGGAGTAGGAGGGAGAGGCAGGGGACAACAACGAGGACAAATTCAAAGGCGAATAGTTGGAAGAGGAGGAGTAGGAGGAAGAGGAAGAGGAAGAAGAGGACGAGGGCAAAGAAGAGAAGGAAGGAGAGCCATCTCTGATGAGATTAGGGCAACACTTGTTGATCATATGATCAACCACGGTTTGACCATGAGAGAGGCTGGACTGAGAGTCCAGCCCAACTTGAGTCGATTTACAGTGGCGTCCATAATTCGAACCTTCAGAAATGAGAACAGGTATGCAACTATCTAATGACTATTTTAGCATTACAGTAATGTACTGTAAAATGCGTATGACTGCATAGTATTGCATAAACATTTGTAACTCTAAGCCATCCATTTACTGCACTGCATTGAATGAATGAGGTTGGTTATCATGCTGTACTACATTTTTGTGTACATTGTTTACAGTTCCTATGCTGAACACATACTGTGTTTGAATTCTGTACAGAGTGGAAAGGCAAAGACATCATGGAGGACGAGGACGCTTGTTTACAGATGTACAAGAGACTGCAATTATAAATATGGTTTTGGCCAACAATGCAATTAGGATTTGAGAGATGAGAGCATATCTTGAATAATGACACCATATTTAACAACATCAATGCTGTAAGCCTGTCGACCATACAACGCATCCTGCAATGGCACCAAGTGACGATGAAACAACTTTACAAGGTGCCATTTGAGAGAAACTCTGACAGAGTCAAGAATCTGCGAAAAACGGGGTCCTCCATCACAATGCTACACTGGGTCCGTACAACACCGGCCATATGCTCACTTTTTTGGATGCAATTTACACAATGCTTGTCCCTGATCCAGATCAGGAGCCTGCTAGATTTGTGGTTATATGGGACAATGTTAGTTTTCACCGGGCTGTTCTGGTCCAAAACTGGTTTGCCACCCATCCACAATTTGTAGTTTTGTACCTACCCCCATATTCACCTTTTCTAAATCCTATAGAGGAATTATTCTCAGCCTGGCGCTGGAAAGTGTATGATTGCCAACCCTATGCCCGCATGCCCCTTCTCCAGGCAATGGAGGACGCATGTGGGGACATAGAGGTTGCCTCTGTCCAAGGTTGGATACGCCATGCTAGGAGATACTTCCCTCGATGTTTGGCAAGAGAAAACGTATCTTGTGATGTGGACGAAGTATTGTGGCCAGACACAGCCCGGAGAAGAGATGAAGCGTAGCTTAGCACTGGTGACTGCCCCCCCCCCCCTACCATTTCCTGGACTGCCCCCCCCAGGACCCCCCACATACATTTGTGTTCTTTACTGTATTCTAAAGAATATACTTTTGGTTTACATATGTTTATGGTTTTGTTGTATGCTACTATATACAACAGTAATGTTTGGCCTAATAAATATTTTCTGTTTCTACATTGCATTGGTGTTTACAGTGTACTTGTTACCCCTCTCAGCAGATTACTTTCACTGTAGAACATTGTATTGAAATGTGTATATATAAGCCTATGAAAGACCTACGAGATTTAGAACAACAGTGTTTACATGGTATATCCAAAAATGTACTATTATGAAAGTAGTGTTTGCCATTTGATGCAAATGCTTCATTCTGACATGTGTTTATGGCATTTTGAATGCAGTGTTACATTTTGAAGGAGATGTGAGGCATTTTGGATTTTGTGTGTGCAGTTTTAGGAATTGTGTGTAGAGTTTTGAAAAAAGGCGACAGTTTTGAAAACGTGTGTAAGCAGTTGGAAAAAACTGTAAAACGGACGAGTCAGCGCCAAACGTAGCGGTATCTTGCCTTACCTGAGGAATAGGGTCAGAGCGCCCTCTAGTGATCGATTGGCCTTATTGGGCGGAGTCAATGCAGTATTCCCGCCCTCATTTTTTTTTTTTTTTTTTATCCACTGACGTATGTAGGAGAGGGTAGCAACAGTTGCCTCGAGACCCCCGCGCCATAGTGACTGTAGCCGTGGAGACAGTTACTTACCAACGGGCGCAACACTCAGCAGCAACTGGAACACAACGAGCAAGTGATTTGAGAGAGTGGAAAGAGAACACAGCCAGGGCAGAACTTATACAAAGCAAAGGTGACTATATCTTTACAGAGTTGAGACGATACATTTATTCTAATTTGGCATAACGATACTGTGGTATTGAATGCATACCGCCATCAATCTCTTTCACACCCTACCTGCTACTTTCCCTTCGTCGCATTCACCCCATAAATCTTCTAATGTCAAGCATTAACGTTACGTAGACAGCCAGCTAACTAACGTCGTTTACTCCATCCAACGATTGCTTGTCAGTCATTTATATAAGTTTACCAGCAAGTTAACTGTCTTATTGCTAGCGATTTTAGCTAAGTTAGTTCCACATTTTGTCGTAATGTTTCCATTGTTATACACACGGGTTTAAACCTTGTGCCAGATTGTGTGCAGACTGGAATGTTCAGTTTATTCTGCTATCATATTTGCTTGTTCTGATGTGGCCAAGCTTGCCAGCTACAGGTTGTAGCTAGTTAGCCAGGTTAGCTAGCTAGCTAACTTTAGCTAACTAATCTCATGACATGGGTGAAATGTTACCGTTACATTTTACCTTGTGGATGTGACTTGTGACAACTTGCTGAAATGTTGTCTAACTCCGTCTAAGCTAGCTAGCTCGATAACACATGATGCACAGCGAATTAATTAACCTAAACCAGCAGTCAAACTGTTTCACGCACAGTTTAACCGATTGAGTTAACGTTAGCTAGCCAGCTGGGCCAGGTAGCTAGCTAGCATTAGCCTAGCTGTTCCAAATTAATTATATTTTACCAACACCATCTCTAAAATCGGCTTACTGACGTTGATATACGTTGTCAATGTCAACTCAGGATGAGACCCATCATATTGCTTTTAAAACATGGAACAGTGGCGCGAGCTGATCTCCAATAGCTCACTAACGTTAGTACTCGTTATTTGCAATGTTTATTACCGATCCTGTTACCAACAAGCGGAAAGCTCGTCAACTTGCTGGCTACGTTAAATTCTGGATGCCACTGTCGTGTGTCAATCTCGTTTTGGGGAGGGCGTGCGATGGTGGAGTAGTTTATTTGGCATGATTTTAATAGGAGGCTGTGTGAGAACTGCTTTTGAAATCTGTAATTTGCCCATGGCAAATATACTGAACAAAAATATAAACGCAACATGTAAAGTGATGGTCCCATGTTTCATAAGCTGAAATAAAAGATCCCAGAAATGTTCCATACTCACAAAAAGCTTATTTCCCTCAAATTTTGTGAACAAATTTGTTTACATCCCTGTTAGTGAGCATTTCTCCTTTGCCAAGATAATCCATCCACTTGACAGGTGTGGCATATCAAGAAGCTGATTAAACGGCATGATCATTACACAGGTCCACCTTGTGCTGTGGACAATAACAGGCCACCCTAAAATGTGCGGTTTTGTCACACAACACAATGCCACAGATGTCTCAAGTTTTGTGGGAGCGTACTATTGGCATGCTGACTGCAGGAATGTCCACCAGAGCTGTTGCCAGAGAATTGAATGTTAATTTCTCTACTATAAACTGCCTCCAACACACCACAGACGACGTGTTTCAACGCCAGCCCAGGACCTCCACATCCAGCTTCTTCACCGGCGGGAAACCGTCTCAGGGAAGCTCATCTGCATTCTCGTCGTCCTTACAAGGGTCTTGACCTGATTGCAGTTCGGCGTCGTAACCGACTTCAGTGGGCAAGTGCTCACCTTCAATGGCAACTGGCACGCTGGAGAAGTGTGCTCTTCAAGGATTAATCCCGGTTTCAGCAGTACCGGGCAGATGGCAGTCAGCGTGAATGGCGTCGTGTGGGTGAGCGGTTTGCTGATGTCAACGTTGTGAACAGAGTGCCCCGTGGTGGGATTATGGTATGGGCAGGCATACGCTACGGGCAATGAACCCTATTGCATTTTATCGATGGCAATTTCAAGGCACAGAGATACTGTGACGAGATCCTGAGGCCCATTTGTCGTGCCATTCATCCGCCGCCATCACCTCATGTTTCAGCACGATAATGCATGGCTCGATGTCGCAAGAATCTGTACACAATTCCTAGAGGCCGAAAATGTCCCAGTTCTTCCATGCATACTCTGGATCGATGTGTACAACTGCATGTTCCAATTCCCGCCAATATCCAGCAACTTTGCACAGCCATTGAAGAGGAGTGGGACAACATTCCAAAGGCCACAATCAACAACCTGATCAACTATGCGAAGGAGATGTGTGGTGCTGCATAAGGCAAATGGTGGTCACACCAGATACTGACTGGTTTTCTGATCCACGCCCCTACCTTTTTTAAAGGTATCTGTGACCAATATATGGAATCCATAGCTTAGGGCCTAATTAATTTATTTCAATTGACTGATTTCCTTATATGAACTGTAACTCAGTAAAGTCTTTGAAATTGTTGCGTGTTGCGTTTTTATATTTTTGTTCAGTGTAGAGACTGTATTCTGCTATAACAAGATACTAACTAATAGTAATGCAATCACAGAATACAATTCTTAGCTAACTATCAATATTCCCCCTTTTCCACACCTTTAAAAACATAATTACCAAATAGATGTTACAGCTAGGTGGTGCTATGATAGTTATTCCTCCTTAGTGGACCTTTTCCATTTTGTTTTCTTTCCATCTTTGTGGGGAATAAGTTTGAGTGTGTTAATATAGATGGTCCATGTGGAAATTGTCAGTCAAATATTTTAGACATCTCACCTGAGAAACACATTTATTCATTATTGTACAATTCAGATGAATGTGGATCAGAATCACCTTTATTCACCAAGTACATTTACACATACTCAGAATTGTACTTAGTGATATGGTGCTGCTAGTGATAGAGTTTAAACAAAGTTGATACATCAAATCAACATTTTATTTGTCACATACACGTGTTTAGCAGATGTTATTGCGGCTGTAGCGAAATGCTTGTGCTTCTAGCTCTGACAGTGCAGTAATATCTAACAATTTCACAACATATACCCTATACACACAAATCTAGTAAGGAATGGAATTTAAGAATATATACATATATGGACAAGCAATGACAGAGCGGCATGGACTAAGATACAGTAGCATATTATAGAATACAGTATATACATATCAGATGAGTAGTGCAAGATATGTAAACATTATTAAAGTGACTAGTGTTCCATTTCTTAAAGTGGCCAGTGATTTCAATAGGCAGCAGCATCCTCTAATGTGCTAGTGATGGCTATTAAACAGTCTGATGGCCTTGAGATAGAAGCTGTTTTTCATTCTCTCGGTCCCAGCTTTGATGTACCTGTACTGACCTCGCCTTCTGGCGTCCCGAGTGGCGCAGTGGTCTAAGGCACTGCATTGCATTGCTAGCTGTGCCACTAGAGATCCTGGTTAGAATCCAGGCTCTGTCGTAGCCGGTCGCGACCGGGAGACCCATGGGGCGGCGCACAATTAGCCCAGCGTCGTCCAGGTTAGGGGAGGGAATGGCCGGCAGGGATGTAGCTCAGTTGGTAGAGCATGGCGTTTGCAACGCCAGGGTTGTGGGTTTGATTCCCACGGGGGTTACGAAAAAATAAAATAAAATAAATAATAATAATGTATGCACTCACTAACTGTAAGTCGCTCTGGATAAGAGCGTCTGCTAAATGACTAAAATGTAAATGTAAAAAAATTGATGATCGCGGGGTGAACAGGCAGTGGCTCTGGTGGTTGATGTCCTTGATGATCTTTTTGGCCTTAATGTGACATCGGGTGCTGTAGATGTCTTGGAGGGTGGGTAGATTGACCCCGGTAATGCTGTCGGCAGACCGCACCACCCTCTGAAGAGCCCTGCGGTTGCGGGCGGTGCAGTTGCCGTACCAGGCGGTGATACAGCCCGACAGGATGCTCTCAATTGTGCATCTGTAAAAGTTTGAGGGTTTTAGGTGCCAAGCCAACTTTCTTCAGCCTCCTGAGGTTGAAGAGGCTCTGTTGCGCCTTCTTCACCACACTGTCTGCGTGGGTGGACCATTTCAGTTTGTCAGTGATGTGTACGCCAAGGAACCTGAAGCTTTCCACCTTCTCCACTGCAGTCCTGTCGATGTGGATAGGGGGGTGCACCCTCTGCTGTTTCCTGAAGTCCACGATCATCTCCTTTGTTTTGTTGACGTTGAGTGAGGTTATTTTCCTGGCACCACACTCCCAGAGCCCTCACCTCCTCCCTGTAGGCGGTCTCGTCATTGTTGGTAATCAAGCCTACTATTGTTGTGTCGTCATTATATGGATCCCAAACTAGCCCATATTCATTTGTCTCAAAGGTCAGATAGACTTCAGGAGACATTGACTGTAACAGCTTGACTCCGCTTGTCTGAGCTCAGTCCAATTTTCTAGGTACACGTCATCACTACGGGGATGTTACACCTATTCAACAGAGCCAAGGCAGTTAATGAGTCCTATCCATGATAGTGACACATTGTCCAGGTCTCATTGATTTCTCTTCAGAGCTGAGTGCCCATACCAGGGGCAACAGGTAGCCTAGCGGTGAAGACCATTGGGCCAGTGAACTCACTTTTCTAGACAGCTTTCAGACAGTCCTTTGTGAAACCAGTTTGCTGTAGCGGCAGCAGTTAAGTGTTTGCGGCATGAAAATTCACTCTTTTAATTAACTCTATCTGGTTTCTGGTAATGTCATACACCGTCACAGGTGCATGTCAACATAGGATTCATCTCTGAAGGCAGAGAACGGAATGATGCATGTTTTAGATGCATTATTGATAGGGCCCAGTACCCGTTTCCTTTCATGAAATGGGCCGTATATTGTTTTTTGTATTTTCATTAGCTGGTCTGTATATTTATGAGAATTAGGTTGATGGTGACTTTTTGAATGCCATCTGTTAATGGGTATTTTGTTGGAGAACGTTGGTAGCCAGCGCTACACTGAATATAGTTTCCTTCAAAACAACGTTTTTCCTTGCAGTCTAATAATTTTACTAATCACCTGATTTTGAACAAGTATTAAATCAATGTTTAAGGGATTATTGCACTTATTTTGACAAAGTAGCCTACTTATGAAAAAACCTAGCTTTGATTGGTCACACCCACACTAGCTACAAAGAAAATAATGTCCCTGAAACGCCATGCACCCAGAATCTCAGCATGCTGCTGTTATGTTTACATTGCAACTTTATATTTACAAATACACCCAAAGTCATGGAAAGAGAGGGGGTGGGCCAGGGGGGTAATGTGTTATTCTGTGAAAAGTCAGTGTTTTTAAATAGGTTATTTTTTATCTCCCTGGATGTGACGGTATGCATCGTTTTGGCTTGCAGAGGCAGGTCAGGAGGAAAAGTTGCTCAATAGAGGAGAGTGAGACAGCATAGAAAGCAGTTGGTACTGCCTAAAACCCATTCTGAGGTTTTGTACTAATTTGTATTTTGGGATGTGGTTGTCTTTCTTGGACTCTTGAAAAGAACAAGCCAAAAAAACGTTAATTTGGTGGTCCAGGTGAAAGAATACATGTGTTTTGGGTAACTTCTGACACATTTTTTATTTTGCTCTGTCTGCCTGATATCTGTCTGCTCTTGCTACGTGTACACCAAACATACATTGACCTACACACATTCACATGTGCGCTACACCGTAGAGCCTACACTTGTATACACATGTATACTGAAGAGCAGCGAACCAGTGGTTTCGTTATTGACGCAGCCTGGGATCGTGGTCATGCTTCAGTGCCTCCCAGCGATGGATGCCATGGTGACCTGTGATTCACTGCTGCCGCCTGTGGTCCAGGTTTAGTCTTGTCTGTACTCCTCCCATGGTCCCCTGTCGTGAGCAGTGTCCACAGTAACCCTATACAATGTTGAGGTTTTAATGGACTCGTCTCTGGTACAGTGCAGCTCTCAAATGGACAGCTGCAGTTGTCCCTGGGTGGGGAGGGGGTTGACCCGAGACGGGTCACGTCCACTGTGTGTGTGTTCGTGCTGTATTTAGCTTATCTGGATGAGGCCCAGCTCAGAGGAGAGGCTTTCAGTCCAATACCCGGCCAATGGCTGCCCGATCAGTTATTGAGAGAAGTCCTGCACAAACTGTAACAGACTGCTTGATAGAAGCAATTATGCGTGTCGCAAATTAAAAATGTTAGCCTAAGAACTTTAATATTTTCAAAAAATTGATATCATGACAGAGTAATCTCTATTGTGGGCAATGGCTCACTGACGGTGCATTTGCCAGAACTCAATCAATCAATGTGTGTTGATGATGGCCCATTTTTTTTATTATCAGCCTTTGAATTGTCTTAGTAGCTTTGATTCACATCTTATTTTAAAAGCATATAGTTGGCACTAGCAGGCAGTGTGCCTAATTATATGTAGATGTCATCACTTTACAGGTATGGTGTTTAGATCCAAGAGCATTTCAAATTGGGTTTCGTCCTTGCTGTGCTTACTGAACCATCTGGTCTCTGTACATTTGATTATCTGACATTAACTCAGATTTTAATGAGATGCACCAAAACTCCAGTCAGAAATGTCATGAGTTCACTGAACAGAGCTGAGGCACAGAGAATAGGATGAATACCTTTGGGGAGTTGTTAATGTGTGTAGGCCTACATTGAAAATATTGGCGTGGTGGTTTTCTATATAAGAAAGGGGCAGGACTCTGGTTAAGTTTTTCCTATTTTGTCATTACAACGTACAGAGACGACACTTGTACAAAACCAACGAACGAGAGGGAAATTGTTTCATCTCAAGTGTCTATGTGCAGTAAATGTGTTTTGTCTTGCAGACAGTGTTGAGTTGTCGACACAGGTAGTGCAGTTTGTAAATCATAAAGTAGGCTTTTGTCTCCAAGCTACTGAGAAACAGTCTCACCAGGTACAAAAAACATTACCCATGATTGGCTCTCAGTAGCAACATGTTAAAACTTGTTATGAAATGTTATTCAGTGTCTCTCTCTCTCTCTCTCTGTCACCAGGGGCATTCTTTACATTCCACCTGGTTTGTATCGTAGCTACACAACTGCTAATTGAATTTCCTGCCACAAACCGCAGACAGGGTTCAGATATTTGCATCACAATGATAGCCCCTCCTTTCCTTTCAGCCAGGGACAGTAGACTCCCCCAACCCTATCCCCACTTTCTCTCTGGTTATTTTCTTTTGTGGAGCTTTCCTTAGTTAAAATACATTTTTGAAATGTGGATGTTTTTTAATTTCTGAAGTAAAAAAAGCATCAAGTGTGACTGAACTTGCTTCAAAATAATGACTATGTCCTGTGAGTCATTGGGAAGAAATGTTCTCTGATTTCTGAGCAGGCTACTTACTGCTTCTTTGCAGTCTTCATTTGTCTGTAGGGCTGCACTTCAGAAGCCCTTTAATGAGATGATTTGACAAGGAACTGGGCAGAGGAGGCTCGCAGGCCTCTCAGGTGGAAGGCTTCCTGGGCTCCGGGTAGAAAGCACTCATCAAAGACTATTCTCACTACGAGATATTTACATTTGACATTTTTAGTCATTTTAGCAGATGCTCTTATCTAGAGCGACTTACAGTTAGTGAGTGCATACATTTTCATACTGGCCCCCCTGGGAAAAGAACCCACAACCCTGGCGTTACAAGCGCCATGCTCTACCAACTGAGCTACACGGGGCTCTAGAGGTTTTGAGAAAATACCCTTGGCTAGACCTTTTACTGTAATGTATCCTGAGCCTTGTTCTAAGGTAACTTCAATATGCTATGTAGCACGGGTTGGAACAGAAATTATTTTCCAATCGTTTCGTTCTGAACAGAACCATTATTTTTTTTCGTTCTGTTCCACTGTTCCGACCTGCAAAATAACGTTTTGAACCGGTTCGAACCAAAAGAAAGTACCGCTTTATGTTGTTCCTTTTTAAACCTCTGAAATATATATTTTTAACATTTAGCTCGACAATAAATGACTTCACCAATCAGTGCGGATAGAGCAGCTTGCAATGGAGCGGGCAAGCTATAGACTAGTTATTTACATGTGTGATGGACAGACAAGCGTAGGGCGCTAGATGTGACTGAAATTTCCTGGTGGGGAGAGAACAATGGAGGGTAAGGAGGATGCTTGGCTTGAAGCGCTGGGCATCTTGGAATGACACAGCCTACATCAGCTGAATTAGGCCCACAGAATATACAGTGCATTCGGAAAGTATTCAGACCCCTTCCCTTTTTCCACATTTTGTTACGCTACAGCCTTATTCTAAAATTGATTAAATTAAACTTTTCCTCATCAATCTACACACAATACCCCATAATGACAAAGTGAAAACTGGTTTGTAGAAATAAACATATCTTATTTACATAAGTATTCAGACACTTTTCTATGAGACTCAAAATTGAGCTCCGGTGCATCCTGTTTCCATTGATCATCCTTGATGTTTCTAAAACTTGATTGGAGTCCAGCTGTGGTACATTTCAATTGATTGGACATGATTTGGAAAGGCACACACCTGTCTATATAAGGTCCCACAGTTGACAGTGCATGTCAGAGCAAAAACCAAGCCATGAGGTCGAAGGAATTGTCCGTAGAGATACGAGACAGGATTGTGTCGGCACAGATCTGGGGAAGTGTACCAAAACATTTCTGTAGCATTGAAGGTCCCCAAGAACACAGTGGCCTCCAACATTCTTAAATGGAAGAAGTTTGGAACCACCAAAACTCTTCCTAGAGCTGGCCGCCCGGCCAAACAGCAATTGTGGGAGAAGGGCCTTGGTGGGAGGTGACCAGGAACCCGATGGTTACTCTGATAGAGCTCCAGAGTTCCTCTATGGAGATGGGATAGCCTTCCAGAAGGACAACCATCACTGCAGCACTCCACCAATCAGGCCTTTATGGTAAAGTTGCCAGACTGAAGCTACTCCTCAGTAAAAGGAACATGACCGCCAACTTCAAGTTTGCCAAAAGGCACCTAAAGGACTCTCAGACCATGAGAAACAAGATTCTCTTGTCTGGTGAAACCAAGATTGAACTCTTTGGCCTGAATGCCAAGCATCTCGTCTGGAGGAAACCTGGCACCATCCCTACGGTGAAGCATGGTGGTGGCAGCATCATGCTGTGGGGATGTTTTTCAGTGGCAGGGACTGGGAGACTAGTCAGGATCAAGGGAGAGCTGAACAGAGCAAAGTACAGAGAGATCCTTGATGAAAACCTGCTCAGGACCTCCGACTGGGGCGAAGGTTCACCTTCCAACAAGACAACGACCCTAAGCACACAGCCAAGACAACACAGGAGTGGCTTCGGGACAAGTCTCTGAATGTCCTTCAGTGGTCCAGCCAGAGCCCGGACTTGAACCCGATCGAACATCTCTGGAGAGACCTGAAAAATAGCTGTGCAGAGACGCTCCCCATCCAACCTGACAGAGCTTGTGAGGATCTGCAGAGAAGAATGGGAGAAACTCCCCAAATACAGGTGTGCCAAGCTTGTAGCGTCATACCCAAGAAGACTTGAGGCTGTAACTGCTGCCAAAGGTACTTCAACAAAGTACTGAGTAAATGGTCTGAATACTTATGTATATGTGATATTTCTGTTTTTGCTTTGTCACTATGGGGTATTGTGTGTAGTTTGAGTGGGGAAAAAACAATTTAATCAATTTTAGAATAAGGCTGTAATGTAACAAAATGTGGAAAAAGTCAAGGGGTCTGAATACATTTACATTGAAGTCATTTAGCAGACGCTGTTATCCAGAGCGACTTACAAACGGGTGCATACTTTCCAAATGTACTGTACCAACAGAGGAGAGGCTTCTTGTGTGCAGCCTTATTAACTACCTTTTTTGTAGTTAATAAATCCAATCTGAAATGTGATAACTACAATATCCTTAACTAGCATTTAAATAATTAATCCATTCTGCTCTAATTAAAATCGATCCCTAATTTCTGAATCATGCTTGTAACGTTAGTAGGCTACAGTAGCCTATGCTTGGGATGGTTTGAGTGAGTGGGGGCTTTGCATAGGCGCTTTGTTGCGTTTTTTTTGTGGGACTGAACAAAATGGCTGTAATGTAAAATAACGTAATTAACCGGTTTCTATGCTTTTAAAACAACGGTTCTGTAACAGTATAGATCACTGTCGTTCCCTGTTCTGATTCTGTTCCTCGAAACATTTTGTTTTCGGTTCTGTTCCCTGAATCGGTTCCAACCCCTGCTATGTAGGCTGAAAAGCAATCTAGCTATGGTTCAGCTAACGTTGGCTGACATTAGCATTCCGCTAACTAACTTAGCTAGTAAGTTAGCGGCAGTAAGCCAGTAGTATGTGAGGAGGATGCAGACATTTTGTTTAGTTTGCTACCTTGCTCTGCATAATATGAATGACACTGAATGATAACATTACTGTACTTTTTATATTCGTCTGAGAGGGGTAAATGTTAATTTTTGCTATGCTTAAGTTACTTGATGAAGAAAATGTTGTTAGCTAGCTATAGTAGTAGCTGTGCAACCTTGTCTGTGTTATTTTCTTGCAGCTCAATTAATTAGTGTATGGATAAGAAAATGAAACATTTAAATGTCTACACATGGCTAATATGCTTGTGAATTGTTGCATTATTGTCCCCCGCGATGAAATCGGGGAGGGACTATGGATATGTCTCACGCGATATCTGACACCGCTGGCCCAATTTTGACAACTTGGGTGGATGATGAGTCTTGCCATAAAGATCTGCCATTTACAAAATTACACTGATTGGCCCAAGGGGGGCGCTATAGTAATCAACTGAAATTCATTAGTCACATGCGATATCTCAATTAGCCAAAGGGGGGGGCGCAGCATCATTCATGGGGGACGACATGTTTACTATTGCCTTGTTCAAGAGTGTAATAAGGTTTTGTTATATCCTAATCAAGAGTGTAATATGGTAAATGAAAAGTTGCTTGCATAGTTGAATAGGTTGCATGCTTACTGTCTAGAGGCTACTGTGATATTTAAGTTACATTTGAGCTTTGGAGCTAGAATGTCATGTCGACAAGCCCCCGAACCCTCTCTCGGCATGTGACATTCCATTGCTAATGCAAATAGAAACGTTTATGTACATATTATGTAAATTGATATTTAGTTGCTTCAACTCTCTTCAGTCTGAATAAACCCAAATTGTCATTCAGACAAATTGCCACATTTTCCTTCCTCTATGACTACATCAACCATTTTCAAATATTATTTTTTACCAATGTCAGGTTGTCATGGAGATGTAGTAACAACAGATGTTGTTTCTCTATTCAGAGAATGTCCTAACTGGCTGGGGCTTTCTTCTAACCTGATCTTAATAATCACGTTTGAACTGGCTCCAGACACATAGATTCAACGCCCACATGCTCACGCTGAGTCCTTGTACCAATGATGACACACCCTTTGTGCCTGACTGAAACAGCCCTTAAATAACTGCCAGGATAGTATTTGGCCACTTAGCAGTCATAGAGATTGTCACCTTATGATGTTGTTGTGTTGTGAGGATAAAAAAGACTGGTCGAGTCACGTCCGTCTGATAGTAGAAGAGGTCATCATACTATCCATTGCATGAGAAACCATTTGTACATTTTAATGAAAACAATTTACTGGGTGACTCATTGGTTTGTTTTAATGTAGTGCTCGTGAAAGCATTTGATCAATTGCTGTGTGTCATGTCTGTGTGGAGTGAATCCCCTGGCAAGGAAATGGAGATTCCTCTTGTGAGAACCTGCTACTTGGTTTCAGAGACAAGGGTGCTAGCTGGAGGCACTACCTCTGCCAGCTACGGAGGTAATCTCTCAGCTATCTCTCTCTGTGGAAAAAATTATTCACACCTGCACAAGAGCAACTGAAAAGAGATCTGAAATGCACTTTGTTTGTTTGACTGCTCTCAGCCTGTCTTCTACGGGCAGGTACTGCTTGCACATTTAGTCTTTGAAAGTGAAAATATAATATGCACATCTGGACAGGAAGCTAATGTGGGTTTATATTGAAATATTCCTGGGATATGATTATGAAAATTCATAGTCCATGGCGTTCCGTGATAGCGTTGGAAAACAGCAGAGGCATTGAATTTCACTGAGCCTGATGTTCATTAGTCTTGTCTCAAATCACAGCTGCAAGATTAGTCAACCTACCTCCATGGATATGGGTTTGTCTTAGATTTTAGGACCAGGTTAACACGAAGTGCATGCCATGGAGTAGGGCTGGCCGGTATACCGTATTTTACTATATACCGGTATTGATGCACGGACCGGTTTGTGTTTTTACTTTACCTTCTATAACGGTATTTAGATTTTAGTCATTTAGCAGACGCTCTTATCCAGAGAGACTTACAGTAGTGAGTGCATACATTTTCATACTTTTGAATGTTTGGTTTGTTAAATGTGATACGCTGTGTGTAACGTCAATTTTTTAAATAGTTTGCTTCACTACTTGAGTCCTCTCTCTCTCCATGCCACGCCACTTTCCCCTGTCACTCAAGGAGCGCATTTGTTCCTGTGATCAAGAGACATTTGTGTTCAGTCTCTGCATGGTCAATTCAGCACATGCAACAATGTTAATGACAACGATGCTGTTTTCACTTTGCTTCTTAATATAAATCCACTAGGTTGTGTTTTTTACATCTGCAAACAGCTAGTTTGTCTTTTCTTAGTAAGTTGGGCCGAAATCGTGTTAGCCGCTAATGCTAATCGCTAGCTAGCCAATAAATGTACTGCGTCAGAGCAAACGTAATTAGCTATACAGCCTGATAATACCAGTGATGGTGTAGAACTACATCTGCATAATTTTTGTGTAACAATATCTTCTAAATCAAAGAGGAATACACGAAGCAAGTGCTAGTGTAGTAAGAAATCCGAGGAAGATTTCTAACGAAAGCACACGTAATGTAGAGAATATTTCGCATGACAGAGTAGCTATAGTTGAGTTTTTCCTTTGCCAGTATGGGCTTTGCATCTTGCTGTGTACGATTCATAAGTTGCCGTTTCGACCTCTGTTTTGACACTCAAATATGGAAACAAGGGTATTCTGGAAAGCTTGAAAAGAGGTGTCTACAGTGCACACTTTACCCATTTACTAGTCGAGTCATACTGTCTAGGCTATGTCTTTAAATTTTGTGAAAGTCTACATTGTTAAATTCTAAATGGTAATTTAAGGCAACATGGGGCACTACAAAGCAGTTCTATTGTTTGCATTATAAGTGAATTATTATAGGAATGCCTTAGGTTGTGGTTTCATCAGATGCCCACAATCTGCTGGTGTATTTGTCTGCGCAGATAATGGCACCAATTCCATGGCATGAAAATATTTTTATTGGACTTTTGACATTGAGTTGGTAAATATGCATTGATGAGCATCACTTAGTGATGTTAAATTTGTTTTTGTCTATGCTATATTTTCTAAGCTATATGCTTTGTCTAGGCTATATATAACTCTGCATGCTAGCTGCCACGTGGGAACAGTTTTTTTGTTTTGTTTATTTTCACAAAGTTTTTCTATCTCTATGGGCAACAAGGTGGCATGAAAACAAAGACCTGATGTTCCCTCAACTCTGTCATCACCCCCGCTGGAAAAACAGGAGATAAATGTTCATTAAAGAGAGAGACACCCACATGCAACAGATTACCTTCAGGACTCTAGTTCCTCCCTGCCCTTCTGGTTTGTTTTCCAGCAGGTTGACTTCTCAGAACTATACTTTCTTATCCTTTAACACAGTATATTCAGCTTAGGGGTGGATGTAGAATGGGGATGGGAGGTGGTGGAAATCTGGAAAGGGTTACAGAGGTGGGGGATTGGGGGAGGTGTATGGGTGAACACAGTCTCTATGGCAACAGTTTCATAATTCTTGGTCTGTCAGGCCTGCACTCCACATGGTGACGGGCTGTGGGCTGTAGTGGTAACCAGAGGTGGAATCAGGGAAAGAGAGTGGATCCAGGATCAGTGGCTGGTTTAGCGGCTCCTTGAACGGCTCCTCTCCTCTGTTAGCTGGCCAGGTCCCCTCCTCTCCCTCCAGCCTCACCATCTGCAGACCCCAATAGCTGCTTTGATTGGATTAGCCATGAATTAATGAGACCGGCTTGAAGAACAGCCTCGTCGTGGAAATCTCTTATCATATCTTAATTCGCTTTTTGTGTGAGTGCAGCGCCTGTGTGCTATGGTTATGGGTTTTTTAATAGAATCAATAAGGAGCCAACCTGGGTTTCTTACAATGGGGATGGCTATTGGATTTGTTACCCAATAAAGATTACATTGATTGAACTCTTTTCAGAGTATAAATGCAGGTATGGAAAGCCTGTTCCTTCTCTGTTTAAGTATATTTATCTGTTATATAACTGAACAAATAGGCTAGGGATTGGGGGTGGGTGTGGGGGCAGGATATGGTGAACAGAGGACTCTTGGATAAAACTAAGTGCACAGACAGACAAGGCTAGCTGGAATACAAGCAGTGGTGTACAAATGTCCCCCCTAAACAGGACTTTAATGGCACCAAGTGTCTGCTTTATTGCCTGGTTGTTTCAACTTCCGATGTGCAGTAAAAGCCTCCGGAGTCGGACTAGTCTGTGCTCTCCTCTCCAAGGTCTCCTTTCTGCTGCATGGATTATAAAAGTTGGAAAAGTCATTTGTGCTTGATTTTCAAAGTAATTGTTGTTTTTGGAGCGGAGAGGTGTAAACCAAGCTTAGAGAATTGGCTGTTGCATTTCTGATGACTTAAACATTCCTCCTTTATTTGACCACTGAGTGCATAAAAAAGAAAACACTACATTCTGCCTTCAATCTAGTTGAAACCAGCATGGAGTTAACATTTTTATATAATCTTTCCTCTGCATGGTACTGGAATTAGCCTGCCCTCTGTGTCTTCCCCCCAGTGTCTGAAATTAATAGCTTACGTATTTATTGTTGTAAGTTTCTGCTTAGTGTGAGATAGAGGGATCAGTTGGGGGATGGCATTGTTTGGTTTGGGAAGTATTCTGTTGGTTGCATAGCAACAGGCTCCTGGAAACGGGAGTGGACGGTGTTGCCACTAGCAACCGTTGTTGCTCTGCAAACAATGTGGGCCAGTGCAAACAAGAGCCAAGACTGGGCTCCTGTTTTTAATTGAACATCTGTATGTGTTTTTCTCTGAGTGCTGTTTTCAGTTAGATTTGTCATTGACAGATGTTTAAATCTTGTCCATATTTTCATGCCAAATAGCAGGTATGTTTTATAGAACTGCACATTTAATTTTAGAAGTCTAAAATGGTCAAGTTCTTCATTCTTCCCTTTCCCTCACAACTCGGTTGACTCTTTAACAGAGGGAAATTGGTCCACTCACGCAATTGTCTTAATTGCTCATTTGTGATTTGCTTGAGTGAAAACCGGCTCCTTTTGTAGGGGTTTGTGTGTGAAGTTGTCTCGGGGCTGTGAGGAGAAAGGCTGTTTTTAAAGTGCAGCCCATTCACCGTTGGGTTCTACAGTGGTGTGCTGGGGCTCCCCGCTGTGTTCTGCCTTTGTGCCGCTCATAGCAGCTGGTGGGGAATTTGTGTGGCTTTTAACCTTTACTGGGGGTTCAGATCATATTGGCTGCCTGCCTGCCTGCACTTTCTCCCTCCTCCAGTCCAACGCATGGCGCACTTCACCACTCCTACCAAAGCTCCCATTTAATTGAGCTTTATGCATGAAAACCTAAAGGACAAAGCCCAGGTTTATGAGCTGCTGCACCACCCCACCCCACCGCTCCCTCTCCCTCTCCCTCCCTTCATTGCATAATAACCGTGCTAAGGAAAGAAGTCCAAAGATAACTGCAGGGATTGTTACCAGTGTATTTATAACTCAAGTGACATTCTACAAACAAATGTATTTCCTTTTAAAACATCTGACCGATGGAGCTTTAAATAAAAATGTTTTCCCTTTTAACTTAATTCAGAAAATCCTAAATGAGTTCTGCGATTATTTGCTTTGCCACAAGGAATAATGCAAGAAATGGACAAAGGAGGATTGTCTGTCTCTAGGGTCTACTCTGGACCCTTACAGAATGGTGTTAATTTTGCCTCCTCTCTGACAAATACATTTGAGAGGGACCAGAGGGGGCTGCACGTGACAGAAGTTGTTTGTGACTGTTTAGAGAGGTTACACAGAGAAGGACTTGGCTTTGTCGTCTCAAACAGCTTTACAGTGGGGGAAAAAAGTATTTAGTCAGCCACCAATTGTGCAAGTTCTCCCACTTAAAAAGATGAGAGGCCTGTAATTTTCATCATAGGTACACGTCAACTATGACAGACATTGAGAAAAAAAATCCAGAAAATCACATTGTAGGATTTTTAATGAATTTATTTGCAAATTATGGTGGAAAATAAGTATTTGGTCACCTACAAACAAGCAAGATTTCTGGCTCTCACAGACCTGTAACTTCTTCTTTAAGAGGCTCCTCTGTCCTCCACTCGTTACCTGTATTAATGGCACCTGTTTGAACTTGTTATCAGTATAAAAGACACCTGTCCACAACCTCAAACAGTCACACTCCAAACTCCACTATGGCCAAGACCAAAGAGCTGTCAAAGGACACCAGAAACAAAATTGTAGACCTGCACCAGGCTGGGAAGACTGAATCTGCAATAGGTAAGCAGCTTGGTTTGAAGAAATCAACTGTGGGAGCAATTATTAGGAAATGGAAGACATACAAGACCACTGATAATCTCCCTCGATCTGGGGCTCCACGCAAGATCTCACCCCGTGGGGTCAAAATGATCACAAGAACGGTGAGCAAAAATCCCAGAACCACACGGGGGGACCTAGTGAATGACCTGCAGAGAGCTGGGACCAAAGTAACAAAGCCTACCATCAGTAACACACTACGCCGCCAGGAACTCAAATCCTGCAGTGCCAGACGTGTCCCCCTGCTTAAGCCAGTACATGTCCAGGCCCGTCTGAAGTTTGCTAGAGTGCATTTGGATGATCCAGAAGAGGATTGGGAGAATGTCATATGGTCAGATGAAACCAAAATAGAGCTTTTTGGTAAAAACTCAACTCGTTGTGTTTGGAGGACAAAGAATGCTGAGTTGCATCCAAAGAACAGCATACCTACTGTGAAGCATGGGGGTGGAAACATCATGCTTTGGGGCTGTTTTTCTGCAAAGGGATCAGGACGACTGATCCGTGTAAAGGAAAGAATGAATGGGGCCATGTATCGTGAGATTTTGAGTGAAAACCTCCTTCCATCAGCAAGGGCATTGAAGATGAAACGTGGCTGGGTCTTTCAGCATGACAATGATCCCAAACACACCGCCTGGGCAACGAAGGAGTGGCTTCGTAAGAAGCATTTCAAGGTCCTGGAGTGGCCTAGCCAGTCTCCAGATCTCAACCCCATAGAAAATCTTTGGAGGGAGTTGAAAGTCTGTGTTGCCCAGCGACAGCCCCAAAACATCACTGCTCTAGAGGAGATCTGCATGGAGGAATGGGCCAAAATACCAGCAACAGTGTGTGAAAACCTTGTGAAGACTTACAGAAAACGTTTGACCTGTGTCATTGCCAACAAAGGGTATATAACAAAGTATTGAGAAACTTTTGTTATTGACCAAATACTTATTTTCCACCATAATTTGCAAATAAATTCATAAAAAATCCTACAATGTGATTTTCTGGATTTTTTTTCTTCTCATTTTGTCTGTCATAGTTGACGTGTACCTATGATGAAAATTACAGGCCTCTCTCATCTTTTTAAGTGGGAGAACTTGCACAATTGGTGGCTGACTAAATACTTTTTCCCCCCACTGTATATTGAGTGAGTCCCTATTTGATCAATGGTTAGAAAACGATTGACACATGCCAGCCTAAAGTTTTTGAAGAATTTCAACATCAGCTCCACCATTGAGGCTATTACTCATCTAGACAGCCAATCCTCCTGTGTGGAAAATGTCAGTAGCACACCCGGCTCGGTCTGTTGTGGTGAAAAAATAACATTTCACAATCATGTTTCACAATTTGTTGTTTGATTAGCCTAGGTATGGTGTTGCTCACAACTAATTGTCCTCATGCCCTAATGTTAATCTATTATTTGCCATCAGTCTTTAACTTGGTGTACAGCTCTGAAGCAATTTGCCACCAGTATATAAGCAATCGGCATTTTACATTCACTCACTGTTGAATGCTATTAGAACGAGTCTCTTAAGTGTCATAACAGATTTGTAAGAAATACTGGCATTTAAAGTGCTGGGGGTGTTTGAGCAGAGGAAGAGCTGAACAGCACCTGTTGCCCACCCACTATCTTGATTAAATCATTATTAATGACGGTCTAATCAAACCGTATTAAAAGCCGCCTGTTAATGTAAGCTATTCATGCTTCAGGCAGTGTAGTACTGATCTAACCGGCAGCAAGCAGTGTTACTGTTTACATATGAGCTTTGATTATGGTAGATATGATAAAGCTTTGTGTATTATTATCCTGTGTAATGATAGGGCTTTTATTGCAGTAATTGTAGCCTATATGTAGGGAGTGTTTATCAGTGTGTAAAATTATTTTCCTAATTCAGCCTGTGCCTGCCTGGTATGGTGGCCTTGTTTTAAAGTGGAACTGACAGCGGTTTAACTACTTTGCAGGTATGAAACAAACCGACAATCATATCAGTCAAAAATATAAAATTCCTAGTTTATGCTACAAAACTAGCTTTATAAGAGGTTTTAAAAATTGGTTCTGTTTGACAAAAAATTCCATAACGCATTGTTGGCAGAATAGATGGATGCAGTTCAATCCGTGATTTAATATAATTCACCAATAACTTTTCATGGTAGTACACAAAATATTGCTATCAGGTTGTAAATCATAGCTGGCCTGATACATTGTTTGCTGCCTCCACCCATTTGGGATGCACTGTTTCAGTTTCAATGACTCAACATTTTGGACAAAAACAAACGAATGTAACTAAGGCTGGGAATGTCAATACAATCAAATTAGCAAGGGCAATGATCACAAGTCAATCATAACATGGCTAATAGGCAGGTGTATCTATTTATGTAGCTATTTAGCAAGCTAATAACACGGAGCCTAACGCTAGCTAGCTGCTGGGAGGATGCCATGTCATTGAAGGAGTGGGTGAGTGACCGACTTCTTCCCCTCATATGGTTTTTTTGGTGGCTACAGCTACAGATGCAGGTGTCATTTGGTTAGCTGGCAAGAAATGTGAATCGCTTTGCTAGCTACCTATGCTGACCTTTAACGACTGTTATCCAGTTAGCCAGAGTGAATTTACGAACACAAGAGATATGCTATCTACTCTGATTTCAGAGCTCTCTCGTCTGAGTGTGCCAGAGCGCAGAATAACTAATGAATTTACGAACACGCAACACCCGCTGAATATGTCCGGTGTCAGTAAACGTTGGCAAAAAGAGTAATTAAATTGTTGCCAGCAGCACAGTTAGTCACTAAAGCTCTAGATAACGTTAGTGACTACGTAATGTAAACAGCCTAACCAGCTCTGCTAGGGCGAGTAAAATGGTCAGTGAGGTGTTCTCTCATTTGTGTCTGGAAGTTGCTAGCCAACTTTAGCCAGTTAGCTTGGGGATTGACTGCCGTTGTGAGGAACGCTCGGTTTAACCCTACTTCTCGGCCAGAGTGTCCAGTGTCAATAGTGCAGTGTGCGCTCTGAACGCTCGGAGAGCGAAACGCTCTAAATCTACGAACAGACAATCTGACAACGCTCAATTTATGAACGACGCAGCGCACTCTGACACACTGGAGGCAATTTACGAACGCACCCTTAGTTGTAAATCAAAAGTATTTGGCATCGATCAAATGGGCGGGCAGGCAAGTTCCCATTCAGTTGTCAAAACGTGGTTTGGGACAAGCATGCATTGGCAGGCAAGCTGCAGAAGGATGAGCAGGCTACTATTCCCCATTGTTTATTAGTGCAATTTTAATGGCCAATTAGCTGAAAAAGTTTGAGAGGGTTTATCGAATGTTCCCTGGTTAAATTCTAGCTCATCTCGCTCTGGCTAGCATTTAGTTGTTGATCTTGTTGTTGATGTGCATAAATGAGGGTGAGAGCCTACCTTTCCATGGTTGTTTGATCAATAGGACTGTATAAGTTCCCATATATATATGAGGACTCCCGTGGTATTTTCATATTTGCAGAAATCCATTCATGTGTATTTTGTGGCTTTTGGTGAATGCGTTCTAATGATCTGAAGTCGCGCTGTTGCTACTGCCTGCAAACACACAGTCCAGTTCAAAGTGAATAATGGCAGGCCCGTGTGGTAAATGGCTTATTTGTATTGTAGCTCTGATTGACTCTGGTGCACTGGTCTGCGTAGTCTCCGGTCCTGGATGAGACAGATGGTTTTATTTACTACAGTGTCTATTAATTGTCCAAACGCACGCTATAGAATTTTTATAAATGCCTTAAACTACATCATTCCCAAACATTCTATGAATTTATGAAAACGTGAAAATTACCATATCTAAGTGCTCGCGTGTCAGAAAATGTAAAATAAAGCGGTCATATTTTTCCTGGGGGTGTATATGAACAGATTTTACTAAGATTTCATGTTGCTAAAACGCTGGCAGTTCCACTTTAAGGCAGCTCCTCCTGGCGACTGACTGACCTGAGGATTAATAAGTAATGGCAGTGGCATGTCTAAGGAGCGATTTCAGTGCCAACAGAAATTGTATTTGAATTTGATTTCAGTGCCAATGGATTGTATTTGAATTCAAAAAAATTTTGTATTAGGATATTGAATTAGTAATGCACAAATTGAATATATAAATTCATAAATTGAACTTTCATGACTTGAAACTGAATCTAATTAAAATTCAATTTAATTGAATATGTATACACTACTGTTCAAAAGTTTGGTCACTTAGAAATGTCCTTGTTTTCGAAAGAAAAGCAATTTTTTTAACCATTTAAAATAACATCAAATTGATCAGAAATACAGTGTAGACATTGTTAATGTTGTAAATGGCTATTGTAGCTGGAAACGGCTGATTTTTAATGGAATATCTACATAGGCATACAGAGGCCCATTATCAGCAACCATCAGTCCTGTGTTCCAATGGCACGTTGTGTTTGCTAATCCAAGTTTATCATTTTAAAAGGCTAATTGATCATTAGAAAACCCTTTTTCAATTATGTTACCACAGCTGAAAACTGTTGTGCTGATTTAAAGAAGCAATAAAACTGGCTTTCTTGAGACTAGTTGAGTATCTGGAGCATCAGCAATTGTGGGTTCGATTACAGGCTCAAAATGGCCAGAAACAAAGAACTTTCTTCTGAAGCTCGTCAGTCTATTCTTGTTCCGAGACATGAAGGCTATTCCATGCGAGAAATTGCCAAGAAACTGAAGATCTCGTACAACGCTGTGTAGTACTCCCTTCACAGAACAGCGCAAACTGGCTCTAACCAGAATAGAAAGAGGAGTGGGAGGCCCCGGTGAACAACTGTGCAAGAGGACAAATACATTAGTGTCTAGTTTGAGAAACAGGTGCCTCACAGGTCCTCAACTGGCAGTTTCATTAAATAGTACCCGCAAAACACCAGTCTCAACATCAACAGTGAAGAGGTGACTCCGGGATGCTGACCTTCTAGGCCGAGTTGCAAAGAAAAAGCCATATCTCAGACTGGCCAATAAAAAGAGAAGATTAAGATGGGCAAAAGAACACAGACACTGGACAGAGGAAGATTGGAAAAAAGTGTTATGGACAGACGAATCGAAGTTTGAGGTGTTCGGATCACAAAGAAGAACATTTGTGAGACGCAGACCAAATGAAAAGATGCTGGAGGAGTGCTTGATGCCATCTGTCAAGCATGGTGGAAGCAATGTGATGGTCTGGGGGAGCTTTGGTGGTGGTAAAGTGGGAGATTTGTACAGGGTAAAAGGGATCTTGAAGAAGGAAGGCTATCACTCCATTTTGCAAAACCATGCCATACCCTGTGGACGGCGCTTGATTGGAGACAATTTCCTCTTACAACAGGACAATGACCCAAAGCACAGCTCCCAGCTATGCAATAACTATTTAGGGAAGAAGCAGTCAGCTGGTATTCTGTCTATAATGTAGTGGCCAGCACTCTGAGCTGTTGTGGGAGCAGCTTGACCGTATGGTACGTAAGAAGTGCCCATCAAGCCAATCCAACTTGTGGGAGGTGCTTCAGGAAGCATGGGGTGAAATCTCTTCAGATTACCTCAACAAATTGACAACTAGAATGCCAAAGGTCTGCAAGGCTGTAATTGCTGCAAATGGAGAATTCTTTGACGAAAGCTAAGTTTGAAGGACAGAATTATTATTTATATTAAAAATCATTATTTCTAACCTTGTCAATGACTACATTTCCTATGCATTTTGCAATATTTCCTATTCAAACTCATTTCATGTATGTTTTCATGGAAAATAAGGACATTTCTAAGTGACCCCAAACTTTTGAACGTGTGTGTGTGTACATTGAGGGAAAAAAGTATTTGATCCCCTGCTGATTTTGTAAGTTTGCCCACTGACAAAGAAATGATCTGTCTATAATTGTAATGGTAGGTTTATTTGAACAGTGAGAGACAGAATAACAACAAAAAAATCCAGAAAAACGCATGTCAAAAATGTTATGAATTGATTTGCATTTTAATGAGGGAAATAAGAATTTGACCCCCTATCAATCAGAAAGAGTTCTGGCTCCCAGGTGTCTTTTATACAGGTAACGAGCTGAGATTACGAGCACACTCTTAAAGGGAGTGCTCCTAATCTCAGTTTGTTACCTGTATAAAAGACACCTGTCCACAGAAGCAATCAATCAATCAGATTCCAAACTATCCACCATGGCCCAAAGAGCTCTCCAAGGATGTCAGGGACAAGATTGTAGACCTACACAAGGCTGGAATGGGCTACAAGACCATCGCCAAGCAGCTTGGTGAGAAGGTGACAACCGTTGGTGCGATTAGAAGGTGGTGAGAAGGTGACAACCGTTGGAGCATCTTTTTAAGTGGGAGAACTTGCACAATTGGTGGCTGACTAAATACTTTTTTCCCCCACTGTAAAGCTGTTTGAGAAGACAAAGCCAAGTCCTTCTCTGTGTAACCTCTTTAAAATGTCACAAAACTTCTGTCACGTGCAGCCCCCTCTGATATTAGTACCAGTCAAAAGTTTGGACACCTACTCATTCAAGGGGTTTTCTTTATTTTTACTATTTTCTACATTGTAGAGTAATAGTGAAGACATCAAAACTATGAAATAACACATATGGAATCATGTAACGAAAAAAGTGTTAAACAAATCAAAATATATTTTGTATTTGAGATTCTTCAAATAGCCACCCTTTGCCTTGACAGCTTTGCACATTCTTGGCATTCTCTCAACCAGCTTCACCTGGAATGCTTTTCCAACAATCTTGAAGGAGTTCCCACATATGCTGAGCACTTGTTGGCTGCTTTTCCTTCACTCTGCCGTCCGACTCATCCCAAACCATCTCAATTGGGTTGAGGTCTGGGGATTGTGGAGGCCAGGTCATCTGATGCAGCACTCCATCACTGTCCTTCTTGGTAAAATAGCCCTTACACAGCCTAGAGGTGTGTTGGGTCATTGTCCTGTTGAAAAACAAATGATAGTCCCACGAAGCCCAAACCAGATGGGATGGCGTATCGCTGCAGAATGCTGTGGTAGCCATGCTGGTTAAGTGTGCCTTGAATTCTAAATGAATCACAGTGTCACCAGCAAAGCACCCCCACACCATAACACCACCTCCTCCATGCTTTACGGTGGGAACTACACATGCAGAGATCATCCGTTCACCCACACCGCATGTCACAAAGACACGGCAGTTGGAACTAAAAATCTCCAATTTGGACTCCAGACCAAAGGACACATTTCCACCGGTCCAATGTCCATTGCTCGTGTTTCTTGGCCCAAGCAGGTCTCTTCTTGTTATTGGTGTCCTTTGACCATGAAGGCCTGCTTCACACAGTGTGTCTGTTACTTGAACTCTGTGAAGTAATTATTTGGGCTGCAATTTCTGAGACTGGTAACGCTAATGAACTTATCCTCTGCAGCAGAGGCAACTCTGGGTCTTCCATTCCTGTGGCGGTCCTCATGAGAGCCAGTTTCATCATAGCGCTTGATTGTTTTTCTGACTGCACTTGAAGAAACTTTAAAAGTTCTTGAAATTGTATTTTCCGTATTGACTGACCTTCATGTCTTAAAGTAATGATGGACTGTTGTTTCTCTTTGCTTATTTGAGCTGCTCTTACCATAATATGGACTTAGCCCTATTTGGTAAAATACCATTTTCTGTATACCCCCCCATACTTGTCACAACACAACTGATTGGCTCAAACGCATTAAGAAGGAAAGAAATTACACAAATTAACTTTTAAGAAGGCACACCTGTTAATTTAAATGCATTCCAGGTGACTTCCTCATGAAGCTGGTTTAGAGAATGCCAAGAGTGTGCAAAGCTGTCATCAAGGCGAAGGGTGGCTATTTGAAATATATTTTGATTTGTTTAACACTTTTTGGGTTACTACATGATTCCATATGTATTATTTCATAGTTTTGATGTCTTCACTATTATTCTACAATGTAGAAAATAGTAAAAATAAAGAAAAACCCTTGAATGAGTAGGCGTTTCCAAACTTTTGACTGGTACTGTATATATATTCCCTAATCACTCAGAGATCGATAGATCTAGAGACACCATATTTTATCACATAAACTAGATTAACCATAATTTTCTCAACTCACTTTAATGGGAATGTAGTGATGTTTTTCACAATTTTCAATGACTATTCATGCTTAGCCCTACAAATCAGGTGCACTCCAGCTGTTGTCATTAGCACTGCTCGTGTCTTGATAGAATTAATGTTTTTAATCTCTTCACTAACGGCAAACTCATCTTGCTTATGACATTTCCATGGCTTGACACAAGGTAATTGACCCCCAGAATCATAAAGATGTATATTTTTTACTTAGGCTTGTGTGTGGCTGCTCGGCCATGTAAACCCATTTCATGAAGCTCCCGACTAACAGTTATTGTGCTGACGTTGCTTCCAGAGGCAGTTTGGAACTCAGGAGTGAGTGTTGCAACTGAGGACAGATGATTTTTACGCGCTACACGCTTCAGCACATTGGCGGTCCCGTTCTGTGCGCTTGTGTGGCCTACCACTTCGCGGCTGAGCCGTTGTTGCTCCTAGAAGTTTCCACTTCACAATAACAGCACTTACAGTTGACCGCGGCAGCTCTAGCAGGGCAGAAAGGTGGCATCCTATGACGGTGCCACGTTGAAAGTCACTGAGCTCTTCAGTAAGGCCATTCTACTGCCAATGTTTGTCTATGGAGATTGCATGGCGGTGTGCTCGAATTTATACACCTGTCGGCAATGGGTTTGGCTGAAATAGCCGAATCTAATAATTTGAAGGGGTGTAGGTAGGTAGGTAGCATTCGGAAAGTATTCAGACCCCTTCACTTTTTCCACATTTTGTTACGTTACAGCCTTATTCTAAAATTGATTAAATTGTTTTTGTCCTCATCAATTCCCCATAATGACAAAGCAAAAACAGGTTTTTAGAAATGTTTGCTAATTTATTAAAAATGAAAGGTCCCACAGAGAACAGTGCATGTCAGAGCAAAAACCAAGCCATGTGGTCGAATGAATTGTCCGTAGGGCTCCGAGACAGGATTGTGTCAAGGCACAGATCTGGGTAAGGGTGCCAAAAAATGTCTGCAGCATTGAAGGTCCCCAAGAACACAGTGGCCTCATCATTCTTAAGAAGTTTAGAACAACCAAGACTCTTCCTAGAGCTGGCCACCTGGCGAAACTGAGCAATCGGGGGAAAAGGGCCTTGTTCAGGTAGGTGACCAAGATCCCGATGGTCACTGACAGAGCTCCAGTTCCTCTGTGGAGATGGGAGAACCTTCCAGAAGGACAACCATCTCTGCAGCACTCCACCAATCAGGCCTTTATGGTAGAGTTGCCAGATGGAAGCCACTCCTCAGTAAAAGGCACATGACAGCCCGCTTGGAGTTTGCCAAAAGGCACCTAAAGGACTCAGACAATGAGAAAGAAGATTCTCTGGTCTGATGAAACCAAGATTGAACTCTTTGGCCTGAATGCGAGGTGCCACGTCTGGAGGTAACCTGGCACCATCCCTACAGTGAAGCATGGTGGTGGCAGCATCATGCTGCGGCAGGGACTGGGAGACTAGTCAGGATGAAGGGAAAGATGAATGGAGCAAAGTACAGAGAGATCCTTGATGAAAACCTGCTCCAGAGCGCTCAGGACCTCAGACTGGGGAGAAGGTTCACCTTCCAACAGGACAAGACCGTGAACACACAGCCAAGACAACGCAGGAGTGGCTTCGGGACAAGTCTCTGAATGTCCTTGAGTGGCCCAGTCAGAGCCCGGAATTGAACCCGATCAAACATCTCTGGAGAGACCTGAAAATAGCTGTGCAGCGATGCTCCCCATCCAACCTGACAGAGCTTGAGAGGATCTGCAGAGAAGAATGGGAGAAACAACCCAAATACAGGTGTGCCAAGCTTGTAGCGTCATACCCAAGAAGACTCAAGGCTGTAATCGCTGCTAAAGGTGCTTCAACAAAGTACTGAGTAAATGGTCTGAATACTTATGAAAATGTAATATTTCTGTTTTAATTATTTTATAAATTTTTATAAAAAAACGGTTTTTGCTTTGTCATTATGGGGTATTGTGTGTAGATTGATGAGAATAAAAAAACTATTTAATCAATTTTAGAATAAGGTTGTAACGTAACAAAATGTGGAAAAATTGAAGGGGTCTGAATACTTTCCGAATGCACTGTGTTTTTTTGGTTTTGGGGGGGTTGGGGGCACCCCCGCCTTGCAGGGCCTGCGGGTGCGTGCTACGCCACTACTTATAAGTGAGGTATAACTATAAGAAATCTAAGATGTCCAATTTTATCCAGCTCAGGGCTCCAGCTATGCATTTGATTTGCTAACTTGCTAGCTAAGTGGTTAGATGTCAAGATCAAGCTTCTTGGTACAGCCGAGACATTCAATCCCCTCCTGGATCAAGATCCCTGTTGCCTAAATAGTTTTGTGCGTACATAAAAAAATGTATTTTTATAGCGCCCCTTGTGTGCACATTCGGTAATACCGTATACCCCGGTTTGGTACAGAAACTGAATGACGGTATGAAAATCTGGATACCTACCAACCCTAATTGTTAGGGCGGAGACATGAGCATCTCCTCATTATGTACAGATCTCTAACTAAGGTAACATCTTTTAGGGAGCGGTAATGAAGTGACCAATAATGGTTGCAATTGAGATCAGCTGTGTGCTATTAAGGGTTTAACGAGACATCAGCTTTCGATAATCTAGTGCCATTGATTGTTGCAATAGGCCGCTTGTTATTTGATTATATTCCTATAGGCTACATTCTGTAGGCTACCCGTGTGAAAACCAATAATTAACTGTTTATTACCCTGGTTGAGTTGATGAGCTGATTTGGGCCATCAGTTGATTGACAGATGTAGGCCAACTGTAGAACGATCAACTTTTCTCCAGTGTAGATGCTCACGCTATATATAAAATAAAATAAAATAAAATTGCAGAGGTGGGTAGAGTACCTTAAATCTGTACTTAAGTAAAAGTACCGTTACTTATATTGTAATTTACTCAAGTAAAAGTAGCCCTCTTAAGAAACCACTTGAGTGAAAAAGTATCTGGTCAGAAAACAAAGTACTAGTTACAAATTTAGTTTAGTAATTTTTTACACCTTCTGGTAAGCTATGACAACAAACAAAAAGGACAACAACTTTCAAGTACATGTGACGGTGAATGTTTAATTTTTCACTCAGAATGAAATGTAAGTATTACAACAGTCAAACAACAATCAATATCGAAATTTCACTATCAATCATATTACTACGGTAGTATGAAAATCGGACACATTTTAGCATGGAATTAAACATCAACGTAGGTATTTAAGTAAGAATCGTGTTGGTAATAAATAATCAAACAGTGCAGATATCAATTGCCATAGTCGACTCAATCATCTTTTTCCTGCCAAGGTAGGATTTACCCTCCATCCTCCTTCTCTTGCGAACCTCTCCTTTCCACTTTGAAGGGTATTTTCATTTCTTGGCTGGCCTATTTTCCTCACCCTCGGTTGTTTCACTACAAGCTGTAAATAAAGACATACACACAAAATGTATTTCTAGAATATGGCACAAAAAGCGTACTGAGATGATACACTGACTGTATGACGTGCTTATAGGCCTTGTCATAAAAACAATGACACACACACACACACAGAGTGAGAGAGAGAGCAATGGAGTGGGAGGATGCTGCGCTGGACTGACCGGATGATCTAGCTAACGTTAGCTAGCAACATGGTTGACACTGCAGCTAGTTAGCTTGCGCAACTTGCCACATTGGCTTCAGAAACCGCCAGAAGCTTCTGTTTACCACAGAGAGCGTTTGAGTCTATCTGTTCTCCGCTACCTTTCCTAACTGGCAAAGAACAAGGATGTTGTCTCTGGTTTTGAATCTGAATTTAGAGAACTGAATCTGAATGCATCTGAGAAGTTGAATATATGAACTTGAAATGATAGTTTGTAAACTTCATACACAGACAATGAATGCAATATCTACCGTATTGAAAATGAATATATACATACTGAATTTGAATATTCAAATTGAATTTGAAAACTGAACGCAATATTAATTACATTCAGTTTTAAATAATGAAATGCAAGTTAAATTTCTTAATTCAATGATCCAATTTGTGCATTGCAAATTCAAATTTTTTAAAATTCAAATTCAGTGTTATAATACAAATTCAAAATTATGGAATTCAAATACAATTTAATTTTGCACTGAAATCACTCCATACTTATCCATGTCTGCTGACTGATTAGGCATTTGTTTTAGCTCCCGATCTTCTAGAGGTGTGCTGCCTTCTTCCCTCCTGCAAGACCCTCAACCCCTTTCTTTATTCCTCTCTCCTTCACCTCCTCCCTTGCTTTGTGGCCACATTTGAAAGTTCCTGTGCATGAGCTTTATAAATAAGAGAAAGGACAGCACAGTGGGGGGAGGGAGGAGAGCGGGGCAGAGTTAGGGGTGGTCGTCATGGATTCCTCACCATAGCAACCGGCAAACGTTTACAAAGCATTGAGGAATTTCCTGATATCAGCTGGATTATTGGAGCCCCCAGAGAACAGTTCTCATTAGAAACAAACACTGGATATCATCAGGCCCTGGCGGGGGTAGGAGCCCCACTGCCATTTCAATCTTTTTTCTCTCTTCTTTTGAGGGGCTGTGAAAGTTTTTTTTAGTTTTTTTACCCCCCCAAAAAAGTTTCCCCTTGCAGTTCCATTCTTCTCAACAACCCCTCCCTCTCCCCTCTCCCCTCTCCCCTCTCCCTCTCTTTCTCGCTCTGAAAGAGAGAGCCTTTGTGTCACTACATTTTTAGCTCGCCTCACTCCCTTTTGCCATGCTGTGCACATTTTCACCCAATGTTGGAGAGAGAGAGTGTTTACAGTTTGGAGGACCGGGCCTCCTAAGTCCTGACGATACTCAACTGTTTTCACCACAACTTTTTAATCTGCTTCTTTCCTAGCAGCTGGACTTATACTAAGCAGCTGCTTAGTGTTGCTGGCTTTACCAGTGTTGTTAATATTCCAGTAATAAAGGCCAGAGGTGAGGTGTCTCTAGGACTCTGAGGTGACTTGGCAGGGGCCTGGGGCCTGGTCTGGACCCCCTCCTGGGCAATATGAAAGCCCGGGCCCTTCTCTCAGGCACGCTGTGAAAAGGCCATTTGTTTGGCATGGCAGCACATGCGCAGACCAGGCTCTGAGTAGGGATGCATGCTGGCTGTTCTCCTGTCCTGTCTGGCAGGGCTGTGTGTCTTGTCTCTTGCCTTGGATATCCTTGTGCTCACTCCTCCTCTTCCCTCACTCCCCCATCTCTCCTCATCCCTCTCTCCCCGTAGGTTCCCAGCATGCAGAGTTCAGAGGGAGGGTCCGATTCGTCATCCAGTGTGGCGCTGCGTACGTCCACCTCCGCCCAGGCCCCCGTGGTGCAGCCTGTCCCAGCCTCACAACAGGTAAACTACTACACTATCAACAAGGCAGGTCCTACAGGCCCTAGTTTTGTCTCACCTGGACAACTGTTCAGTCGTGTGGTCAGGTGCCACAAAGAGGGACCTCGGAAAATTACAATTGGCTCAGAACAGGGCAGCAAGGCTGGCCCTTAAATGTTTTATGTATTTAGTTTTGTTTTGGTACTTTATACCCCCTTTTCTCCCCAATTTTGTGATATCCAATTGGTAGTTAGTCTAGTCCCATCGCTGCAACTCCCGTATGGACTCCGGAGAGGCAAAGGTCGAGAGCCATGCGTCCTCCGAAACATGACCCTGCCAAGCCGCACTGCTTCTTGACACACTGCTCGCTTAACCCGGAAGCCAGCCGCACCAATGTGTCGGAGGAAACACTGTAGCCACAGGAGTCGCTAGAGCGTGATGGGACAAGGACATCCCGGCCAGCCAAACCCTCCCCTAACCCGGATGACGCTGGACCAATTGTGCGCCGTCTCATGGGTCTCCCGGTCGCAGCCAGCTGCAACACAGCCTGGGATCGAACCCGGATCTGTAGTGACGCCTCAAGCACTGCGATGCATTGCCTTAGACCGCTGCGCCACTCGGGAGGCCCCGTGGCCCTTAAATGTACACGGAGAGCTAACATTAATAATATGCATGTAAATCTCTCATGGCTCAAAGTGGAGGAGAGATTGACTTCATCACTACTTGTTTTTGTAAGAAGTGTTGACATGCTGAATGCACCGAGGTGTCTGTTTTTAAACTACTAGCACACAGCTCGGACACCCATGCATACCCCCACAAGACACCAGAGGTCTCTTCACAATCCCCAAGTCAAGAACAGACTATGGGAGGTGCACAGTACTACATAGAGCCATGGCTACATGGAACTCTATTCCACATGAGGTAACTGATGCAAGACGTAGAATCAGATTTTTAAAAACGGATAAAAAATACACCTTATGGAACAGCGGGGACTGTGAAGAGACACACGCTTACACATACACATGGATTGTGTATTATAGGTATGTGGTAGTAGAGTGGTGGCCTGAGGGAACACAATGTGTAGTGAAAAGTGTTATGAAATGTAATCTAGTATTTTAAATTGTGTATATAACTGCCTTAATGTTGCTGGACCCCAGGAAGAGTAGCTGCTGCCTTGGCACCAGCTAATGGGGATCATTAATAAATCAATACACAAAACCAGGCTGTACTCTCTCACATGCAGCGCAGTGGGTCTTTCTCACTCAACCATAACTCTACCTCACAGTACTAGGGCTGTGGCGGTCATTACATTTTGTCAGCCGGTTATTGACCGTTAATTAACACGTTTAGCATCTCTAGGCCTCCACACATACAAGCCACTGATGTGCGCCTTTGGAACATCTACATAAAAAAAATTATAATCACATTTTTTAATAAACATCACAATAAATCCATTATGTATTTTAGTCGGGTGTAAAGAAACATTATGATATGAATAAAAAATATGCTAAAAAATGACTAAAATGTATTTCAGAAAAACAGAGTAGGAGTTAGCCTAATGTAGGCCTATGTTATCTGGCTATGCTCCATGCCATAGGCTGTAGGCTTGTTCATTTAGCTGACAAGATATGCTTCTAAATCCTGTGACATTATTTTATGATTGTATAGTAAGAAGAATATAATTTAAACTTAGCTGACTAAAATAGTAAGGATCTTTTTCCCATTACAGAGCGAGTGTGCATATGAAGTGGTTATGTTGAGCTAAAAGTGAACATTTGAAACAGGTCCTATATGCTAGATTTAGAGTTATTTGGCAACTTTAGTTGTGAATGATACAAACCTTAGAATGTGTTAGAAATCAAACATATATGGGCTGCATGGTATGACTGTAGGCTATTGATGATTTGAGAAAGTAGCAAAAAAAGCTTGAGCTCTGTTCCTTGCCTCAGGCTGCACAGCTGTTCTCTCATCAAGTGATCATATTTTCACCCATCAGACTATTCTCAATTTAATCTACTCTTTACTAATATGTAAAATTAGTTTAGATTTAGAATGGCCCACCATCAAATGAGCAGGGGAAAAAATACATGTCATCTGTATGCACTCGAATAGCGAATGGAGGCCGCGTCGGTCCGTTTTGTAGGCTACTTCGGGTTTATAGCAGAGCATGAGCTTAATATGAGCAGCTAGGGCTGGGCGGTATACCGTATTTTACGATATACCGGTATTGATGTACAGACCGGTTTGGGTTTTTACTTTACCTTCTGTAACGGTATTTGAATGTTTAGTTTGTTAAATGTGATACTGTGTGTAACATCTATTTTTATAGTTTACTTCGCTACTTGAGTATCTCTCCGCTCTCTCTCTCTCCATGCCGCTTTCCACACTGACATAGCCCCGCCCCTGTCACTCGAGCGCATTTGTTGTTCCTCGACCACTAGACTTTTGCGTTCAGTCTGCGTGCTCAATGCAGCACATGCAACAGTATTAATGACAAGGATGCTGTTTTCACTTTGCTTCTTAATATAAATCCACTAGCGTTCTATAATTACATTGTAGTTTGTGTTTCTTACATCTGCAAACTGCTAATTTTGTATTTTATTAGCAAGTTGGGCCTAAATCTTGTTAGCCGCTAATTGTTAGCTGCTAATGCTAATCGCTAGCTAGCTAGCTAATAAATGTAAGAGTAAGAGCAAATGTAATTAGCTACAGTGGGGAGAACAAGTATTTGATACACTGCCGATTTTGCAGGTTTTCCTACTTACAAAGCATGTAGAGGTCTGTAATTTTTATCATAGGTACACTTCAATTGTGAGAGACGGAATCTAAAACAAAAATCCAGAAAATCATATTGTATTATTTTTTAAGTAATTAATTTGCATTTTATTGCATGACATAAGTATTTGATCACCTACCAACCAGTAAGAATTACGGCTCTCACAGACCTGTTAGTTTTTCTTTAAGAAGCCCTCCTGTTCTCCACTCATTACCTGTATTAACTGCACCTGTTTGAACTCGTTACCTGTATAAAAGACACCTGTCCACACACTCAATCAAACAGACTCCAACCTCTCCACAATGGCCAAGACCAGAGAGCTGTGTAAAGACATCAGGGATACAATTGTAGACCTGCACAAGGCTGGGATGGGCTACAGGACAATAGGCAAGCAGCTTGGTGAGAAGGCAACAACTGTTGGCGCAATTATTAGAAAATGGAAGAAGTTCAAGATGACGGTCAATCACCCTCGGTCTGGGGCTCCATGCAAGATCTCACCTCGTGGGGCATCAATGATCATGAGGAAAGTGAGAACTACACGGCAGGACCTGGTCAATGACCTGAAGAGAGCTGGGACCACAGTCTCAAAGAAAACCATTAGTAACACACTACGCCGTCATGGATTAAAATCCTGCAACGCACGCAAGGTCCCCCTGCTCAAGCCAGCGCATGTCCAGGCCCGTCTGAAGTTTTCCAATGACCATCTGGATGATCCAGAGGAGGAATGGGAGAAGGTCATGTGGTCTGATGAGACAAAAATAGAGCTTTTTGGTCTAAACTCCACTCACCGTGTTTGGAGGAAGAAGGATGAGTACAACCCCAAGAACACCATCCCAACCGTGAAGCATGGAACTGGAAACATCATTCTTTGGGGATGCTTTTCTGCAAAGGGGACAGGACGACTGCACCGTATTGAGGGGAGGATGGATGGGGCCATGTATCGCGAGATCTTGGCCAACAACCTCCTTCCCTCAGTAAGAGCATTGAAGATGGGTTGTGGCTGGGTCTTCCAGCATGACAACGACCCGAAACACACAGCCAGGGCAACTAAGGAGTGGCTCCGAAAGAAGCATCTCAAGGTCCTGGAGTGGCCTAGCCAGTCTCCAGACCTGAACCCAATAGAAAATCTTTGGAGGGAGCTGAAAGTCCGTATTGCCCAGCGACAGCCCCGAAACCTGAAGGATCTGGAGAAGGTCTGTATGGAGGAGTGGGCCAAAATCCCTGCTGCAGTGTGTGCAAACCTGGTCAAGACCTACAGGAAACGTATGATCTCTGTAATTGCAAACAAAGGTTTCTGTACCAAATATTAAGTTCTGCTTTTCTGATGTATCAAATACTTATGTCATGCAATAAAATGCAAATTAATTACTTAAAAATCATACAATGTGATTTTCTGGATTTTTGTTTTAGATTCTGTCTCTCACAGTTGAAGTGTACCTATGATAAAAATGACAGACCTCTACATGCTTTGTAAGTAGGAAAACCTGCAAAATCGGCAGTGTATCATATACTTGTTCTCCCCACTGTATACAGCCTGATAATACCAGTGAAGGTGTAGACCTAAATCAGCATGTTGTTTGTGCAACAGTACCTTCTAAATCAAAGAGGAATACGCAAAGCAAGAATGTTAGCTACATGAAGTAGCTAAGAGAACATTCAATGTAGCCAAATATTATAGGGTCCCCTAGGAAACACTTAAGTGATAATGCCAGAGAAGCCTGTGTTTTGGAGGATATATTGGCACGGGTGTTGTTTGTTGAGGGACGGCAAACCGTGCCAATATATCCTCCAAACACCGGCTTCGAGGGCATTATCACTTTTGTACAACGGGTTACCAACATATTCAAATAATGATTGACATATTTTCATTAAACGTTATTTTGATGAATTTATTCATACTATTTAATCCTTCCACAAGATGTAGTCCCGACACAAATCTAGGGCTGCTACCCAAGCCGGCTGGTCGTTCGTTATATCGGTTGCCAGAGACGCGACCCAGTCGTTCGTTCTAAATGTTCCATTGCCATATTGGCCGGCAACATTCTTATCCCTTGCTTGCTAGCTAGCCAACTACGGCTAATTTATAGTAACGTCAAACAGTGTAGCCAGAATAACAACAGTAGTTGCATTTGTTTTAAGCTGTTTTCTAGTGACATTTATTTGGATACATCCATAACAATGAGCTAATGAAGCGCGATGTCGCCTGGCATAGAAAATGTGCTCTCTCGTCATGACACTGTTGTTCAGAGGAGCTAGACAAGAACACAGCTAACACAATTACTTCAAACTGAAGCTGGAAAGACTGCAAACTAGCTGCACTTTGTTTCGTTTGACCTTTCTTTCAATTTATATTGATTTGTATATATCCATTAAAATGATGCCAGCCCGACTCCTGTGGTGGGCTTGGTGCAGTGCACGCTGACACTGTCGCCAGGTGTACGGTGTTTCCTCCGACACATTGGTGCGGCTGGCTTCCGGGTTAAATGGGCATTGTGTCAAGAAGCAGTGCGGCTTGGCTGGGTTGTGTTTCGGAGGACGCACGGCTCTCGACCTTCGCCTCTTCCGAGTCCGTACAGGAGTTGCAGCGATGGGTCAAGACTGTAACTACCAATTGGATACCACAAAATTGGGGAGAAAAAGGGGTAAAAATGATGCCAGCTGACTGGCTGAGAAACGCTGCCTGCCTGTCTGTCTCGTCCAGACTCCCGACACGTTCATTACTATGGGACAGCTGGAGATAAAAATTTAATATTGAAACAATGTTGCAAATGTCGGAGACGGAGGCAAGGTTTTTACAAATCTCTGCTGTTGAAAACTAAATGTTACTCTAAAATAAATGAGATAATGTCTAGATGCTTTTTTATAGTCGAGATCAAGTTTATAAATTGCCTGGCTGGGCTGATGAGACAATGGATTGCACAGTCAGATGGAGCAGAATAAATCAGCATTTTAAGATCATAGATTTAGCCGGTGGTAACTTGTGGAATAGACACCGGCTGGAATGCGGTTTTAACCAATCAGCATTCGGGATTAGAACCACCCGTTGTCAACAATTGTCAACATCCTACCATATCACAATAACTCCTCCCTGGCATTTTCATTCGTTGTCATGTCAAACAACACTATTCAAAGTGGCCACTATTATATTCTAACTATAGAATTTGAATAATCATTCTATTTCCATGATTCCAACAGTTCACCCAAATGTTTTGCTCTAAATCGCAAGTCAAATCACAATTACAACATTTGGTTAAAAATAAGGCCTCGATTGTTTGCCCATATCGTGTAGCCCTACGTGGCAGTGTGGAAATGATCTCGAATGAGTGCAGGAAATGCAGAAATTGCTGAACGTTTAATTGAACAGTATAAAACAATCAGAATGGAGAAAGACCCATTTGAAATCACTTAGAATGTATGCGTTACCACCCTGTCATACCGTCCAATTTAAAAAAAAAATACAGTGATATGATATTTGGGCCATATTGCCCAGCCCTATGAGCAGCTGAGAAATAAATATAAGAACACTTATTTCACGCCACGCATCAACCACTGTTTGAGGAGCATGCACTCTCTGCCCGACAGGTGATATTCCGCCTAAACTCTGTATGCCATGGGGTCTCCAACTTTGTTCCTGCAGCTACCCAGTGCTTAATTTGGGAAACCAAGTGAAATCTGTTCATGAACATCGATAGTAACATGTTTTCAAAACTAAACATATTTCACTAAACTGTTGACAGCCCGTCTGCACGCTCTGGAAAGGCATAAAGGAGAGAGAGGAGGAGATGGAAACGCATGGTGGTGAGATATTCTGTATAGCCAATTTAATGATGGAAATATAAAAAATACCCTTACCAGGCTATTAAAAATCAAATTCACTAATTGTAGGCTAACAGTAAGCTACCCTGCACAATCAATGAACCAACAGCATTGCCTAGGGCTATACATTCTCTCCCAGACTCATGGATTGACATTTTGGAGCGTAGCATAAGGTAACCAGTCCATCCAGTATGCATAATAATACGGTCCACACTCAAAGGCGATTATTCAAATTTGTTTAATTTTGGAGTATAGGCTAGACCAATTATGTACCAAAGACATCTTAAATCAGTTTTGTTTTAGTTTTTTGCCATGCGGAATATGTAGTAGGCTTTGTATAATGGCACAATCATAATTTTAATTCAGGATTTATTTTTCTGGCTTGGGCTCATAAGCCTATGCATAAGCTCTAATATGCGTATGAGAGTTTTGAATCAATCATCACCTTAGAAAGCACTGCCCATTTCATTGTGTTAGTCTTTGAAACAACATCCACAACAACCATGTTTTACACTGTTTCAACCTGCTGTTGAACTTCTTTCTTCAAATTGATCATCACAGTTATGTGAGTTTTAAAAGTATGATAGGCCTACTGTTTTGATAAGTGTTTGATGTGATTTTCAATTGCATCTGCATTGATGTCAGAGTGGTTAGAGGGACAATAGAGCCCGGAGTACCAGGCCATTAGGACCTGATGGTAGTTAGCAAGTTGGGTACTACCAAGGCATGTCCAGAGTTCATAAAAGGAGATTACCGTGACTCAACGGTCACGTGGAATTTTACTGTGGTCATGACTCATGACTGCCGGTGTGGCAGTAATACGGTCACTGCAACAGCCCTACACAGTACGCTACATCACAGCATCCCACCTCACTCCCAACACACAATATTCTCCCCAGGGGAGCCAAGCCCCTCACACAATGTACTGGGAAAGAGCAGCAGAATGTTAAAAGGGAATTCTCAACAGATGTATTATACTGCAGAGCAATCCTTTTAATGTGAATTTATTTCCAGTGTACAGTATATTAAGAACCACCAAAATATATCAACAAGCATTAGCCTAGATGTGGCTGAAGGCATCATGAATCATTTGATATCATGTTGTCGTGTGTGATCAGATCTGGCTAGGCAGGAGTTTCTGATCAGTACAAGTAGGACCTGTAACCTTGTATTGCCACAGCTGTTCGGGGAAAAGGACATTGGTCGACGAGAGAATCCGTAGAAACCAAGCAGTAAATATCCTTATGTTAATATTTTTGGATAGTGCATTGTATGTGCCTTGACAGCTGGCTATGCTTGAGAGAAGCCATTGCTGAACTATATGCCTATACTACACCACAGTCTGCCTCTCACATACTGTATCTCAGGCTCTTAGAGGGAAACATATTTTAGTTGTCATGAACACACATCTCCATTAACACTCCCCTGAAGAGGGATACCAGGAGTGGTCGTCTGCGACCGCCAAAGAAAAACGTTGGATCCAAACGAACATACATTGTGGTCGCCTGTAATTAGTGAAAGCCTAGAATGGACTTGCACAAAAAGATGTTGGCTGCACTGCTGCTGGATAGGAAATCATTGTATTTCCCACCAGCATTCACTTCATATTTGTCTTAGTTGACAGAAGAAAGGTTTTGCACAGTATACAGTGAGGAAAAAAAGTATTTAGTCAGCCACCAATTGTGCAAGTTCTCCCACTTAAAAAGATGAGAGAGGCCTGTAATTTTCATCATAGGTACAGGTCAACTATGACAGACAAATTGAGAAAAAAAAATCCAGAAAATCACATTGTAGGATTTTTAATGAATTTATTTGCAAATTATGGTGGAAAATAAGTATTTGGTCACCTACAAACAAGCAAGATTTCTGGCTCTCACAGACCTGTAACTTCTTCTTTAAGAGGCTCCTCTGTCCTCCACTCGTTACCTGTATTAATGGCACATGTTTGAACTTGTTATCAGTATAAAAGACACCTGTCCACAACCTCAAACAGTCACACTCCAAACTCCACTATGGCCAAGACCAAAGAGCTGTCAAAGGACACCAGAAACAAAATTGTAGACCTGCACCAGGCTGGGAAGACTGAATCTGCAATAGGTAAGCAGCTTGGTTTGAAGAAATCAACTGTGGGAGCAATTATTAGGAAATGGAAGACATACAAGACCACTGATAATCTCCCTCGATCTGGGGCTCCACGCAAGATCTCACCCCGTGGGGTCAAAATGATCACAAGAACGGTGAGCAAAAATCCCAGAACCACACGGGGGGACCTAGTGAATGACCTGCAGAGAGCTGGGACCAAAGTAACAAAGCCTACCATCAGTAACACACTACGCCGCCAGGGACTCAAATCCTGCGGTGCCAGACGTGTCCCCCTGCTTAAGCCAGTACATGTCCAGGCCCGTCTGAAGTTTGCTAGAGTGCATTTGGATGATCCAGAAGAGGATTGGGAGAATGTCATATGGTCAGATGAAACCAAAATAGAACTTTTTGGTAAAAACTCAACTCGTCGTGTTTGGAGGACAAAGAATGCTGAGTTGCATCCAAAGAACACCATACCTACTGTGAAGCATGGGGGTGGAAACATCATGCTTTGGGGCTGTTTTTCTGCAAAGGGACCAGGACGACTGATCCGTGTAAAGGAAAGAATGAATGGGGCCATGTATCGTGAGATTTTGAGTGAAAACCTCCTTCCATCAGCAAGGGCATTGAAGATGAAACGTGGCTGGGTCTTTCAGCATGACAATGATCCCAAACACACCGCCCGGGCAACGAAGGAGTGGCTTCGTAAGAAGCATTTCAAGGTCCTGGAGTGGCCTAGCCAGTCTCCAGATCTCAACCCCATAGAAAATCTTTGGAGGGAGTTGAAAGTCCGTGTTGCCCAGCGACAGCCCCAAAACATCACTGCTCTAGAGGAGATCTGCATGGAGGAATGGGCCAAAATACCAGCAACAGTGTGTGAAAACCTTGTGAAGACTTACAGAAAACGTTTGACCTGTGTCATTGCCAACAAAGGGTATATAACAAAGTATTGAGAAACTTTTGTTATTGACCAAATACTTATTTTCCACCATAATTTGCAAATAAATTCATTAAAAATCCTACAATGTGATTTTCTGGATTTTTTCTCTCTCATTTTGTCTGTCATATTTGACGTGTACATATGATGAAAATTACAGGCCTCTCTCATCTTTTTAAGTGGGAGAACTTGCACAATTGGTGGCTGACTAAATACTTTTTTTCCCCACTGTACATATAATAAGGAAGGATATTCTACCAAAAGTCATGTAGAAATTCCAGTCAAATTCCCTGTTTCGTTTGTGATTTTCTGGTGCTCTTTAGGGGCTTAAGGATTTGTATTTTTTCTTTTTTTGTGTCGATTGGCATAGTGTGTGTTTGCTTGTGCATCTTATGTGCTTACCAATAATGGTGCGTGTCCTCTCCACCCAGAGAGTGCTGGTTCAGGCCACAGGCTCGGCCCAGAAGGGAGCGCAGGTGCAGCAGCTGTCAGTCCCCCGGGTGCAACAGGTCCCTCAGCAGGTACACACTATCATCACCACCCCTCCTTCCTTCTCTCCAGCTCCCAGGACACTCAGTCAGTCAGGCTTTATCCACACGCACAGCATGGCTCCAGCACAGTAGCATCAGACATATTGATACCGATCACATTCTCCACTGTATTGTAAGCTTTGTTGCTTTTGAATGGTATGGGTTTCTAACTGATATAATTGCTGTTAGATCTCAATCTGTTGTGCTTCAAGTGCTCAGCATGGATTTTCTTTATTCTCAGTATGACACTTTGGTCCCACTGCCACCTACTGCCAGTACTGTGGTAATATATGATCAAGATAATGATTATGGAAGACATGAGTTACTCTGTTTCTTTTGATTACTAACAAGCATAGGATATCTATCTAATTTCAAGGAATGAAAAACAGCCTAGAAGTGGATACTCCCTCTTGATAATAATGCTCAAAGGTTGTGTTTCTCTCTCCATAGGTCCAGCAGATCCATCATGTCTACCCCTCCCAGGTTCAATATGTAGGAGAGGGAGGAGAAACAGTTTACACTAATGGAACCATGTAAGTACTGCGGTGCTCTTCATTTAAGGCAATGGAACGTGTTCCAGCTGCCTTTAAAATACTTCTAAATAGAATACCATTAAAAGATGCACTATGCAGAAATCGCTCCGCCATTTCCTGGTTGCTAAAATTCTAATAGTTTGGCTATTTTCAGTTTGTGACAAAACAAGCAAGTATAGTGTAGAGAATCATTGTACCATCTAAACCGCTGTGAAAAATATTTTCCATAACCAAAAATATTATATTTTCAGCTGTTGGAAGCTGGTGTACAAAAACGAAACCGATCTACCGCTTCTTAGACTTGCTTTCAATGAGTGACAAATCTATAACACATATTTCTATGTGAATTTGGTTGAGTCACCCAAAAAGTTACATATTGCAGCTTTTAAAGCTAATTGAACCCCTAACGTGAGATTGTAGATGTGTAATATTATAATAGAAACACAAACTAAGTGAATGTAATGTTATGTGATTGCTGTTTCATTCTGTATAGATCTGAGGTCATACCTTTACATTATGGCACCTCTCTCCCTAGCCGGACAGCCTACTCCTATAACCCTGAGGCCCACCTGTATGGCCAGGGCAGTGGAGGAGCCTATTTTGACTCTCAGGGCGGGGGTGCCCAGGTCACCACGGTGGTCTCCTCGGCCAGCGGTGTGCCGCCCCACGGCATGGTGGGCATCGCCATGGATGTGGGCGGCAGTCAGATCATCTCAGGCGGCAGCACCTACCTGATCCACGGCGGGGGCATGGAGGGAGGCCGCCACCACGCCTCACACTCCTCCCGCTCCTCCTCCGCTATGGTGAGCACCTTGGATGAGTTGCATATACTCTGTGTCCTTGTTGGGACTTAAGGATTTAGTAGGAAGAATTATGTTTCCAGTCCAGTAGGTATCTCCGTGAAATTATTATGATGTGATTATGTAAGTCCATCAAACCTGATGGAATAGAAGAGGCACCAACACCTTTAGAAATGAATGCCCATGTCTGAGAGTCAGTTATTCCAACTCATCCCAAACATGAGGGATGGTTTATGGTTTCCATTACTAAACTGCTTTTTAAGCCGTGCATGGATGAAAGTATTCTCTATGAAGTGTGTATAAATCATTAGTTACACCAACAAACAAATTGCCCTGCCGTAGCAGACACATTCCCTGCCTTGCGCTGCTGTGCCTGTGACGCACACTGGTGTGCCTTTCCTCACCGCTGCCTGCCTGGCCGATCTACTGAGCCTCAGGGAAACCTGAGTATGGGGGTGGGCCTCAGCCTTCCCAGTGCCCAATGGAGTTACGAGAGAAGCGGGACAGGGGAAGCAAGGCGCAAGCTGGTTTAAGTAATTCAGCTATGCCTTGTTTTGGAGTTTTTCACAGGCACTTGTGCGCCCTGCAAAACAAAGCAACCCCTGGGCCTCATTACCATTTGGCCAACAGCCCTTGGGAGCCTTTTTAAGGCTTTGGAAGGATGCCAGGTTTTTTTTTTTCTCAAGTTTGGCCGCTATACCACACATCTTTCTGTGGGTGTTTCCCCCCCCCCCCCCCTCTTTTCTTTTACCCCCTAAGCTTTAAAGCCCATGGTTTTGTAATTCGCTATGCCTGCTAGTTTAACTCGTATTTTCTCTAGTCCATGAGACTGCAGAAAAAAAGTCTAAATTATCTGGTAAATTCATTGAAATGGTCCCTTTGGGATAACAAATGGAAAGAAAAGATGGGGGATGATATAAAATATGGAAATCTGTTGCTCCTGTAGGAAAAAATTTCTATTAGGACAGTATTTGTGTTTATAAATGGGTTTCAACAGTGACTTTTACATATAACTTCTCAAGTTTTGCATTGTGTGATGATTTTCTTTGGGTGTTAGGTGGAATTTGTTGACTCATTGTCATTGAGCATGGTGTGACCCGTGGCCCTGATTGCAGAGTTAATTTGCATACGTTAGTGTCAGACAAGGAGGGCCTTCAGTCAGCAGCTTAACCCCTTGAGTCCCTCTCATTTGCATGCTTTTTCAGCCAATAATGAATTTGGCCGCAACACTGACTGAGTGTAATGGAAATGCAGAGATCTGGCTGCTGCTAACCTTCTTATTTCCTTTCTGTTTTGTGTTTTTGTTTTTCCCTGTCTACCCCCCTTATTTCATTTTCCTCATTTTTTTTCTTCCTCCTGTTTCATTTTTTGCATGCTCATTTTTTTTCTTTAGCTTGAAATGGCGATTGAGAACCTCCAAAAGTCGGAAGGGATTGCAACTCACAAAAGCAGCCTGCTCAACAGCCATGTAAGTCAATCAGGAACTTTCTTTGAAAAGGACAAGAAAGACCTGCCTTTGTCTCCCTGGCGCTACCTTACCTCTTCACTGTGATCTTTTCTCTTTCTGATGAAGGGTACATACTTACAGACTACTGCTAGCCTCAGTGTGCTGTGACCCAAAACACTACATTGTCTGACCAGAGACGTTCTTTGCATCTGCTGCCACTTGTTTCTCAACAACAACTTATTGATTGGGGGACTTGCTGCTGGCTGAGCTTGCCTTGTCCTTGTCTTGACAGAAGCTACACATGTATTTAACCTGTTGCTTTTTCAGATTCTCCATCCTCCACATGGTGACAGCTACGTGATTGTTATAGCCACATAACGCCCTCCACCTTTTTCTACTGTCAGTGAAGCACACATTCCCACGCGAATCAAGACACACTCACTATTTGTCAACAATTACATGTTGTATAATGTGAGTCGGTGTGTTGGCGACACATCTCCATAATAACAGTGTGATATGGTAATGAGATGTAGTACTACTTGACTCTACTTTATTACTCCATCAGAGCTGCCATTCAAACCAGCTATTTTATTAGACGTTAGGGGTTTATTCTCCATTCCAGTTCTTAACCCTCGGTCACCTCTAGAATCTCTATATTATTGTCATCAACTCCACGCTGTGTCTGTCACACTCAGTCTGGCCACCCTGTATATTGAGATAAATATCAATGTGTTTTATATTTCTTCTTTTTACGTACCATTCACCATCCACACAGACGGGTAAATCATTGTATCTACCCTGTTGGGGAATAGGGGACAGCAGAGTTCTATATTTCTCTTGTGGACAGGTATAAAATGAGTGAGCAATTATCACATTAAATATACTCATTCACTCCCTCTGACAGTTTTAACCCACTGACATGTTTAAACTCACTAAACAGGTGGTTGGAGTGTGTGTGTGTTTCTGCTCTCTGTTGATGTGGTAATAGAAGATGGTGCACTCTCTCTCCTCTGGTTGGGCAGACAGCTGCAGGATTGGAGTAGGGTTGAATATTTTCCCGGTATTTTACAAATGTTCCATCCCGAGAATAGATCATTTTCCTCCCAGGTAACCCAGTATTTCCCGCCAAAACCGGAAGTGTCATTCAAAAGCATTATAAAGCACATAAATGTCTGGATTTGATAAGATCTTTGAACAGCATGAAAATTCTAACCTGATGCTACCTGAGCCTGATGAGCCTTATATTAAATACATTAACGACATTTAATGAAACCCAAGCCCAAAAAATACCAAATGATTGTACCGTTATCCAATTAATATATGATATAGGCTACTGCACATTAAGCACGACAGAAAAACATAAAAGCACATACAGTTGAAGTCGGAAGTTTACATACACTTAGGTTGGAGTCATTAAAACTTGTTTTTTCAACCACTCCACAAATTTATTTTTAACAAACTAGTTTTGGCAAGTCGGTTAGGACGTACTTTGTGCATGACACAAGTAATTTTTCAAACAATTGTTTACAGTCAGATTATTTCACTTATAATTCACTGTATCACAATTCCAGTGGGTCAGAAGTTTACATACACTAAGTTGACTGTGCCTTTAAACAGCTTGGAAAATTCCAGAAAATGATGTCATGGCTATAGAAGCTTCTGATAGGCTAATTGACATCATTTGAGTCAATTGGAGGTGTACCTATGGATGTATTTCAAGGCCTACCTTCAAACTCAGTGCCCCTTTGCTTGACATCATTAGAAAATCAAAAGAAATCAGCCGACCTCAGAAAAGACCTCCACAAGTCTGGTTCATAATTGGGAGCAATTTCCAAACGCCTGAAGGTACCACATTCATCTGTACAAACAATAGTACGCAAGTATAAACACCATGGGACCACGCAGCCGTCATACCGCTCAGGAAGGAGATGTGTTCTGTCTCCTAGAGATGAACATACTTTGGTGCGAAAAGTGCAAATCAATCCCAGAACAACAGCAAAGGACCTTGTGAAGATGCTGGAGGAAACAGGTACAAAAGTATCTATATCCATAGTAAAACGAGTCCTATATCAACATAACCTGAAAGGCCGCTCAGCAAGGAAGAAGCCAAAACCGCCATAAAAAAGCCAGACTACGGTTTGCAACTGCACATGGGGACAAAGATCGTACTTTTTTGTGAAATGTCCTCTGGTCTGATGAAACAAAAATAGAACTGTTTGGCCATAATGACCATTGTTATGTTTGGAAGAAAAAGAGGGGGAGCTTGCAAGCCGAAGAACACCATCCCAACCGTGAAGCACGGGGGTGGCAGCATCATGCTGTGGGGGTGCTTTGCTGCAGGAGTGACTAGGATCTAGTTCTCAAAATAGATGGCATCATGAGAAAGGAAAATTATGTGTATATATTGAAGCAACAGCTCAAGACATCAGTCAGGAAGTTAAAGCTTGGTCGCAAATGGGTCTTCCAAATAGACAATGACCCCAAGTATACTTCCAAAGTTGTGGCAAAATGGCTTAAGGACAACAAAGTCAAGGTATTGGAGTGGCCATCACAAAGCCCTGACCTCAATCCTATAGAAAATGTGTGGGCAGAACTGAAAAAGCGTTTGCGAGCAAGGAGGCCTACAAACCTGACTCGGTTACACCAGCTCTGTCAGGAGGAATGGGCCAAAATTCCCCCAACTTATTGTGGGAAGCTTGTGGAAGGCTACCCGAAACGTTTGACCCAAGTTAAACAATTTAAAGGCAATGCTACCAAATACTAATTGAGTGTATGTAAACCTCTGACCCACTGGGAATGTGATGAAAGAAATAAAAGCTGAAATAAATCATTCTCTACTATTATTCTGACATTTCACATAAAGTGGTGATCCTAACTGACCTAAGACATGGAATTTTTACTAGGGTTAAATGTCAGGAATTGTGAAAAACTGAGTTTAAATGTATTTGGCTAAGGTGTATGTAAACTTCCGACTTCAACTGTAGATGTAGCTAGCTATAGGCTCCAGTAGGCTAATCTTTCTGCGTTGAACTTTATTATTATTGTATTATATGGGCTGGAATTACGCACATCGTTCAAACCACGATAAAGTGGAAGAGAACATGCAATTCTGGTGCAGCACATGCAGCCTACAAAGTAACATGTATAGGCTAGCGAATTTGATTTTAATTTTGAAATATAATAGGGCCTATTTGTATAATAAGTAGGCTGATGCATATATACCTTTCATAATATTTCCCATTTTTTAGCCTACCTCTTTCTCTCTCGTTGCTTCATTCTTTTCTCGCTTTCAACATTTAAATGAAATAAGTTTTGTTGTCCTTATCTTAATCATTTTAATGACATCCTTGAATAATATACAGTAGGACTGGAATTTGATCCAAAATGTTTTCACTTCTCTTCACGAAGATTGAATAGTTATGGGTCTGAATAAATAACTGCTATGGCTTACCGCCATCGCACATTCGCTCTTCTTTCAAACTACCCGTGAGTTCTATTGGCTGCTGTATTTAACATTCAGCCAAAAAGAACTTGCGTCCTCTTCGAATAGTCTATTGGTATAAGAAATGCACACAAAAAAAAAGTATGCCGCATTGAAGGTCCCCAAGAACACAGTGGCCTCCATCATTCTTAAACGGAAGAAGTTAAGAACCACCAAGACTCTTCCTAGAGCTTGCCGCCCGGCCAAACTGAGCAATTGGGGGAGAAGGGCCTTGGTCATGGAGGTGACCAAGAACCCAATAGTCACTGACAGAGCTCCAGAGTTCCTCTGTGGAGATGGGAGAACCTTCCAGAAGGACAACCATCTCGGCAGCACTCCACCAATCAGGCAGAGTGGCCAGATGGAAGCCGCTCCTCAGTAAAAGGCACATGACAGCCTGCTTGTAGTTTGCCAAAAGGCATCTAAAGTACTCAGACCATGAGAAACAAGATTCTCTGGTCTGATGAAACCAAGATTGAACTCTTTGGCCTGAATTCCAAGCGTCACGTCTGGAGGAAACCAGGCACCATCCCTACGGTAAAGCATGGTGGTGGCAGCATCATGCTGTGGGGATGTTTTTCAGCGGCAGGGACTGGGAGACTAGTCGGGATCGAGGGAAAGATGAACGGAGCAAAGTACAGAGAGATCCTTGGTGAAAACCTGCTTCAGAGCGCTCAGGACCTCAGACTGGGGCAAAGGTTCACCTTCCAACAGGACAATGACCCTAAGCACACAGCCAAGACAACGCAGGAGTGGCTTTGGGACAAGTCTCTGAATGTCCTTGAGTGGCCCAGCCAGAGCCCGGACTTGAACCCAATCGAACATCTCCGTAGAGACCTGAAAATAGCTGTGCAGCGACGCTTCCCATCCAACCTGACAGAGCTTGAGAGGATCTGCAGAGAAGAATGGGAGAAACTCCCCAAATACAGGTGTGCCAAGCTTGTAGCGTCATACTCAAGAACACTCAAGGCTGTAATCGCTGCCAAAGGTGCTTCAACAAAGTACTGAGTAAAGGGTCTGAATACTTATGTAAATGTGATATTTTAGTTTCTTATTTTAAATACTTTTGCAAACATTTCTAAAAACCTGTTTTTGCTTTGTCATTATGGGGTATTGTATGTAGATTGATGGGGGAAAAACAATTTAATCAATTTTATAATATGGCTGTAACGTAATATAAATGTGGAAAAAGTCAAGGAATACTTTCCGAATGCATTGTATTTTGGATGCAATTTTCAATGGAGTTGATGGAGAGAGCGAGGGACTGCGAGAGAGTGCTCGTACGTGCAGTGATTTAAAGCAACGATATTCGAGTGATAGGCTGTTTTTTAAAACTCTACAGCTGCAATAAAACAAAAAAATAATATTTTTACAATTTAAAAAAACAATGTGACCTCTGAAAGCCAGATGGATGGGTAAATTAAATGCGCGTTCGGTCTTTATATTACTGTGACATAGGCTATGCTGCAGCAAGTGTAGGCCTACCTGTCACAAGAAAAAAAGTTACCATGAGATGATAGGTCTACATGCATTGTGAACTGCACACCATACTCAGATGGGTCTGTCCCCACCCTGAGTGTTTCTTCATAATGCAGAGGCCGTAGTGAACCCAGATTTAGACATCGCATATAATTTAACAGTTCCATTTACGCCATGTTGTTCATATGAATAATAATTTACCGGTGTCTCAGTTATTTATCCTGGGGAAAAAGGAGTGGTTTTGGCCGGTAAATCTCGGTAACCGGGTTCCCGCCATTCCACGCTAGGATGGAGGTGTACTGTAAGGATCAGAGTGCAGCAGACATGGCCCAGTAGGTGTGACTAACTGTGTTTCTGTGCTGTGTGTGTTTAGCTGCAGTGGCTGCTGGATAACTATGAGACAGCGGAGGGGGTGAGCCTGCCCCGGAGCTCCCTCTACAACCACTACCTGCGCCACTGTCAGGAGCAGAAACTGGACCCGGTCAACGCTGCCTCCTTCGGGAAACTCATCCGCTCCGTCTTCATGGGCCTCAGGACCCGCCGTCTCGGCACTAGGTAAGACCATGATGATAAGGGTGAGGGTGATGAAGAGCAGGATAGTGTTAATGATGGATTGGAATGATTGATTGATGTGGTGATAATTAGTATTTATTCTGATAAGACTGATTACAAAGCTGACTACAATATTTGCTTATTAACCCCCGATGTTCCTGTTTGTTCCAGGGGCAACTCCAAATACCACTACTATGGCATCAGACTGAAGCCAGACTCCCCACTCAACAGACTGCAAGAGGACTCTCAGTACATGGCCATGAGACAGCAGCCTGTGCACCAGAAACAAAGGTGAGCCCTCCCTCTCACATCCTCCTCTTCTCTAGTTCTCTTTAATCTGTCCATACTGTCAGCCAGAACTTTAATCAAGTTCATTTTTAGCTTTAAAAAAAAAAAGATTTGACTTCATGTCCCCTGCCTCTGCCCAAATAACTTTTGTGGATTTTTAAATGCTTCTCTGCAGCAGAGTGAAATGGTGCACTCACCCATATTTCAGATACATGCTTTATTTAACCTCTCACACCTGTCTTCATTCTCCACCCTCTCCTCTCCACTGTTCTTTTGTGCTTCCTCTCCTCTCCCAGTCATCCATTAGTTCTTCCCAGCCCCACCCAACATAGCTGTGCTGCCCTCTCCCCTCTCCGCAGGTTCAAGCCCCTCCAGAAGGTGGATGGCATGGGGGACAGCCTGTCAGGAGGCTCCCAGCATTCAGCCAGCACCCCAGAGCAGTCTGTGGCAGCCCAGAGCCAGCACCATCAGCAGTACATTGGTAAGGAGCGCCGCTAGCCACACTAACACTCAGACAGAGCATCAGGTCCCCTGTACCAAAACGGAGCTCACATTAATGCCATAGTTTGTGAACACAGGATAAAACTGTGGTGATTTTTAAAAATCACCTCACTTCAAAGGATTATTAGACACCACTTTGTTGTTTGGGATTTAACCGTGTGTCATTGTGTCTGCAGATGTGTCCCATGTCCTGCCCCCGTTCCCAACCCCTGACCTAGGCACCCAGCCCCTCCCCGAGCGCATCAACATGAACGATGTGAAGAAGTTGCAGAACCTGTACAGGGACCACTGTGAGGTACGTACACAACAGCGCCAACTAGCTGCAAACTCTGCACTGCTCTGGTGTGGTCTGGTCTGGTGCAACAAGCGCTGCCAGAGAGAGAGGCTGCAGCCATCAACAGGTGTCCCGTTCAATGTTCTTTCTAAGCCACACAGCTCCTGGAGACTAGAATTTGCTAGCCCACGTAGATGAACGAGATTGATCTTCACTAAAATGTACACTAGCTTTCCTTATTTGCTGTGGAAATTGGGATTGAATCAACATAATCAATATTTTTCTGTGAAACAAACCAAATGTAACTTCATGACTGAGTTGGTGATTTTGTTTTAGGCTGAGGAGCAGTTTTGTTCTCTTATAAGTGTTTTTTTCCATCACCCCCGATCGGAGAGTAGCCTATATGCGCATTTGAGATCCCAGAGCAGCGTGTAGCCGCGTGTGCACATTTGTTGATATTCTTTGCTAGTTAGTGAGTTACTAGCCCGGTTATAGCTAATTTTGGTCAGGAATGGGGGAGTTTTTGCTTCCTACAAGAGCACAAAACTTGAACATACAGTGCCTTCAGAAAGTATTCACACCCCTTGACTTTTTCCACAATTTGTTATGTTTCTGTCTGAATTTAAAATGGATTACATTGATATTTTGTGTCACTGGCCTACGCACAATACCCCATAATGTCAGTGGAATTAGGTTTTTAGAAATGTTTACCTGAAATGTATTTAGTCAATAAGTATTCAACCCCTTTGTTATGGCAAGCCTAAATAAGTTCAGGAGTAAAAATGTGCTTAACAAGTCACATAATAAGTTGCATGGACTCACACTGTGTGCAATAATAGTGTTTAACATGACTAGCTCATCTCTACCCCACACATACAATTATCTGTAAGGTACCTCAGTCGAGCAGTGAATTTCAAACACAGATTTGAGACCAGGGAGGTTTTCCAATGCCTCGCAAAGAAGGGCAACTATTGGTAGATGGCAAGAAAAAAAGCAGACATGGAGTATCCCTTTGAGCATGGTGAAGTTATTAATTACACTTTGGATGGATGTATCAATACACCCAGTCACTACAAAGATACAGGCGTCCTTCCTAACTCAGTTGCCGGAGAGGTAGGAAATCGCTCAGGGATTTCACCATGAGGCCAATGGTGACTTTAAAACAGTTACAGAGTTTAATGGCTGTAATGAGAGAACTGAGGATGGATCAACAACATTGTAGTTACTCCACAATACTAACCTAAATGACAGAGTGAAAAGAACGAAGCCTGTACAGGATACAAATATTCCAAAACATGCATCCTGTTTGCAACAAGACACTAAAGTAAAACTGCAAAGAAAGGAACATTATGTCCTGAATACAAAGCGTTATGTTTGGGGCAAATCCAACACAACACAACACAACACATCACTGAGTACCACTCTTTATATTTTCAAGCATGGTGGTGGCTGCGTCATGTTATGCGTATGCTTGTCATAGACTAGGGTGTTTTTTATGATAAAAATAAACTTAATAGAGCTAAGCACAGGTAAAATCCTAGAGGAAAACCTGGTTGTCTGCTTTCCAACAGACACTGGGAGACAAATTCACCTTTCAGCATGACAATAACCTAAAACACAAGAACAAATATACACTGGAGTTGCTTACCAAGACGACATTGAATGTTCCTGAGTGGCCTAATTACAGAACCTTACAGATAATTGTATGTGTGGGGTACAGAGATGAGGTAGTCATTCAAAAATCTAGAAATGTTTAATTCATTTGTAAAAATGTCTAACAACAATTCCACTTTGACATTATGGGGTATTGTGTGTAGGCCAGTGACACAAAATCTCAATGTAATCCATTTAAAAATTCAGGCTGTAACACAACAAAATATGGAAAAAGTCAAAGGGTGTGATTACTTTCTGAATCCATGTGGAAATGTTATTGCATTTTCTCCATTGGTTTTGTTGATAGGCCACTCTGATGGGCTTACATTATGCTCAAATAGCCACAATAGCCTATTGGCCACTGTCTGAAACTGTAACTTAAAGTGGGTATAGCCTCTGTGTTCACAGTTCATGTGTGCCGGAAGTTGCACAGAATGTTTGCAAAATGTGTTTCTGCTCACAAGACCTGTAATTTGCTCAGTGCCAAAACATTTGAGGGAATATTGGTCCTGTCCTAGTTTATGTACAGTGGCTTGCGAAAGTATTCACCCCCCTTGGCATTTTTCCTATTTTGTTGCCTTACAACCTGGAATTAAAATTGATTTTTTTGGGGGTGGGTTCGTATCATTTTGATCTACACAACATGCCTACCACTTTGAAGATGCAAAATATTTTTTTGTGAAAAAACAACAAATAAAACAAAAAAACAGAACTTGAGCGTGCAGAACTATTCACCCCCCCCCCCAAAGTCAATACTTTGTATGTCTCTATAAGCTTGGCACATCTAGCCACTGGGATTTTTGCCCATTCTTCAAGGCAAAACTGCTCCAGCTCCTTCAAGTTGGATGGGTTCCGCTGGTGTACAGCAATCTTTAAGTCATACCACAGATTCTCAATTTGATTGAGGTCTGGGCTTTGACTAGGCCATTCCAAGACATTTCCCCTTAAACCACTCGAGTGTTGCTTTAGCAGTATGCTTAGGGTCATTGTCCTGCTGGAAGGTGAACCTCCGTCCCAGTCTCAAATCTCTGGAAGACTTTCCCTGTATTTAGCGCCATCCATCATTCCTTCAATTCTGACCAGTTTCCCAGTCCCTGCCGATGGGAAAAACATCCCCACAGCATGATGCTGCCACCACCATGCTTCACTGTGGGGAAGGTGTTCTCGGGTGATGAGAGGTGTTGGGTTTGCGCCAGACATTTTCCTTGATGGCCAAAAACCTCAATTTTAGTCTCATCTGACCAGAGTACCTCCTTCCATATGTTTGGGGAGTCTCCCACATGCCTTTTGGCGAACACCAAACGTGTTTGCTTATTTCTTTCTTTAAGCAATGGCGCTTTTCTGGCCACTCTTCCATAATGCCCAGTTCTGTGGAGTGTACGGCTTAAAGTGGTCCTATGGACAGATACTCCAATCTCCGCTGTGGAGCTTTTGCAGCTCCTTCAGGGTTATCTTTGGTCTCTTTGTTGCCTCTCTGATTAATGCCCTCCTTGCCTGTTCCGTGAGTTTTGGTGGGCGGCCCTCTCTTGGCAGGTTTGTTGTGGTGCCATATTCTTTCCATTTTTTAATAATGGATTTAAAATGGTAGGATGTTCAAAGTTTCGGTTATTCTTTTAGAACCCAACCCTGATCTGTACTTCTCCACAACCTTGTCCCTGACCTGTTTCGAGAGCTCCTTGGTCTTCATGGTTTCCCTTGCTTAGTGGTGTTGCAGACTCTGGGGCCTTTCAGAACAGGTGTGTGTGTATATATATACTGAGATCATGTGACACTTAGATTGCACACAGGTGGACTTTATTTAACTAATTATGTGACTTCTGAAGGTAATTGGTTGCACCAGATCTTATTTAGGGGCTTCATAGCAAAGGGGGTGAATACATATGCACGCACCACTTTTCCATTATTAATTTCTTAGAATGTTTTGAAACCAAGTAATTTTTTTCACTTCACCAATTTGGACGATTTTGTGTATGTCCATTATGTGAAATCCAAATAAAAATCCATTTAAATTACAGGTTGTAATGCAACAAAATAGGAAAAACGCCAAGGTGGATGAATACTTTTGCAAGGCACTGTATGGGGGAAGTGACATTTCAGAGCTGGTGCTAGAACCTCCTTAGTTACTGTTGAATGTGGCTGATGAGAATACCAACTCCCTGGATGGGATACAATGATCAGTGAGTGAAATATTTAATGGAAATTTTTTGGGGACTTTTCAAGCTACAGAGAGCGAGAAGGAGAGATACAAAAAGGGAGAGGGCCCTGAAAAGCTTAATTAAAGCGCTGAAGCCGTGGGTTTATCATATTATCCGTGGCCTCCCCCTGTCCAGCCACACCACGCTCCTATTGTTCCAGCCTCCTTTCATCTCAGCGAAGCCTTTAAGACATGCCAATTAACCTTTCAGCGCGCTGGGTGGACATCTTGGTGTCTTTGTGCTCACCTCCCCCTGGGCCTTTGTGTTGCCTTGTCTGTGGATGGGCACATGGGCTCCTGCCTTTATCTTCCCGGTGCATTTCTGTCACTCTCACAGCACTCTGTGTGTGCATTTGAATGTTTATGCGCTTTTTTCTTTGTGAGCAAACAACGATCTGTTAACTTTATACTAGGAGGATTATTAATGGTAATTGAAATTTACACAGCAAATAAAGGTAACAAGTGTACAAAGGACAAATCAAGGTGTAGTTTCAGGAATAACCTATTCCTCACCCTGCATTAAGTGGAAACAAAGCTGTAGATTTTGTATTTGAACATTTGTTCAAGCAAGCAATGCATTAATTATCTCTACACATCCATATTCATTGGCTTTGGCTTCCATACTTGCATTTATTAATGTCAAAGTTGATATTGATAAGAGCCAAATATCCTGTATCAACCACGCCAATTAATCCTGCTGTTGAATCTGAGTTGAATGATAAAATGAGTAATAAAAACTCCAGCCTGAAAGGAATAAATCACAATCAAAACCACATTAAGAAATGAATGTGTGTTGGGGCAGCGTTAAGGAACCACAGTCCCAGCCTGCTCCTCTTTCTCTCTGCCTCTCTTGTTCTCTGCCTCTCTCCAGCACGCAGTTTTTCCTGTGTGGTGAAACTGGGGAGGTAAAACACTTGTTTGTAGGGGCAGGGGAATTCTCCTTTTTGTTTTGGAGTTCAGTGTTTTAAGCTGTTGCTGGGGCAACGGTAAACACGGTTGCCATGGTGATCCTAGGAGAGGAAGCAAAAACATCATGTGATTGAAGGAAATACTGTGCTGGGCTGTAACTGGAGAAGGGGAGCATGTCCTGCCAAAGGAGAATCTCTGGGCATGGTGTGAATCATAGTGAAGAGAGACACTGTGCCACAGAGCACTGATAGATAAAACATACAGCTCACTGCTCATCCGTTACTGTGAGGGTGGCCTGCGGCTTCACTGTCTAAATGATGTGCTATTAGAACCTACCGTAGGCTAAATCTGTGACCTTTGTTGTGTGTACCATCTGGAATGTTATATGAAATTATTTTTTACAAATTCTCACTGAAGTTGTCTCCTTTTAGCCCATGAAGTTACTGGAAACTTGTATAGAGTTAGTAAATCTGTAGTATAATAAATCTGTCATGGATGTGTTGCAGTGGAGTGTTGATTATAGTGTGTAGCACATGCTCTAAGTGAGAGTTCAAACAGGAATGAGGAAGTCACGTGTGGGTGGGGAGTTGAGCCTGCCAATGTCACAGGGAGGTAAACGCTTATAGCACACACTATAATCATTAAGGCCGGGATGATACTAGTATCGCAATATTTTTTTTCCATGGCAAAAATGAAAACACGAAGCAGACAACTCTTTGGTCATTTAAAAACCTGCTGTATGTAAAATATTGTGTGCTTTAGCTTGGAAAATAAATACATGTGACTGGATGACAACATAATGATGTTTGTTTCCAACATTAGGGCTGTTTTCCTAAATAAGTTAAATCCGCTTCATGTTTTGTTTCCTTGCCACGATACCGCGATACTGGTATCATCCTGGCCCTATAATCCATGCTATAAAAAAATTAACATTAAATTCATATTAGTTTAATTCGTAGTAAATATCACTCTCAAATATGATCCTCGTTGTGGTTTGGGATCAATGGGTTGGAAGGAAGGCAGCGTTAAAAAAAAACTCTGAAACTCTCAGACTCTGAGGGTTCAGTTGGGAGGCTGCTGCAGAGAAACTTTGTGTGTCTGGTTGCCATGGCTCAGCTCTGTGTGTTTTGTCCTCCCCCTCCTCCCCTCCTCTAGGCTACTCTGGATGTGGTGATGAACCTCCAGTTCCACTACATTGAGAAGCTGTGGCAGACCTTCTGGTATTCAACAGCGCCATCTAGTGATGGATCCACCACCATCCCCAACAGGTCAAACAACTGAAGTACTCTATTTTAATTAGGAAAAACATGCAGGCATTATATGTATGTTTTCTGTGATTTTTAAACTGTGCTTTTAGTGATTATATGTTGTGTGTCTGCAGTGATGAGGACATGGAGGGGGTGATCCCCAGGCAGAAGCTGATTGCGCTGTGCAAGTATGAGCCTGTCAAGCTCTGGATGAGGAACTGTGACCACATCTTGTACCAGGCCCTGGTGGAGATCCTCATCCCCGATGTGCTGCGGCCTGTCCCCAGTACGTTCACCTAAATACCTTCAACACTATTACTACACTTCATCACTGCTACTCCAACTCAAACACATACTCCTCCCTAGTCATTTATATTTATTCAGGTTCTGTTTTGTATTACAGGCACTCTCACTCAGGCCATCCGCAACTTTGCCAAGAGTCTGGAGGGCTGGCTGACCACAGCTATGAGCGACTTTCCCAATGAGATTGTCCGCACCAAGGTACAGAAAACACTCCAACATCCTGATAGTCTCCCTGGATACTCCCAGATATACAGTAGTAACGGTACACTGAGAGACATTCCCTGGTGAAGTCAACCATCTCTCCCCTGTGCGTCTTCTAGGCGGCGGTGGTGAGTGCATTTGCCCAGACCCTGCGTCGGTACACCTCTCTGAACCACTTGGCCCAGGCGGCCCGCGCCGTGCTGCAGAACACCTCTCAGATTAACCAGATGCTCAGCGACCTCAACCGTGTCGACTTCGCCAACGTACAGGTACGCCTTTTACCTATCAACACCTGTTGATAGTTATGACTTCTGACTCTGTGTCTATTCATATGTGTTTGTACCTCCTACTTTGTATATCCTCTCTGATTTGTTTTGTGTGTGTTGGTGAACAGGAGCAGGCGTCGTGGGTCTGCCAGTGTGACGAGAGCGTGGTTCAGCGGCTGGAGCAGGACTTCAAGGTGACCCTGCAGCAGCAGAGCTCTCTGGACCAGTGGGCCGCCTGGCTGGACAACGTGGTCAACCAGGTCCTTAAGCCCCACGAGGGCAGCCCCAGCTTCCCCAGGGCCGCACGACAGTTCCTGCTCAAGTGGTCCTTCTATAGGTACGGACCCAATCTATATATGTATACAGTTTATTAGGTACACCACCCCGTTCACGAAAACGGTTCACTCCTACAGACAGTGAGGCACGTGGTCGTGGCTTGCTATATAAAGCAGGCAGACAGGCATCAAGGCATTTACAGTGCCTTCGGAAAGTATTCAGACCCCTTGACTTTTTCCACATTTTGTTACTTTACAGCATTATTCTAAAATAAATAAATAAAAATCAACAGCAATCTACACACAATACCCCATAATGGCAAAGAGAAAACAGGTTTTTAGACATTTTTGAAAATGTATTTAAAAAAACAGAAATACCTTATTTACATAAGTATTCAGACCCTTTGCTATGAGACTCGAAATTGAGCTCAGGTGCATCCTGTTTCCATTTGTTCATCCTTGAGATGTTTCTACAACTTGATTGGAGTTCACATGTGGTAAATTCAATTGATTGGACATGATTTGGAAAGGCACACACCTGTCTACAGTGAGGGAAAAACGTATTTGATCCCCTGCTGATTTTGTACGTTTGCCCACTGACAAAGACATGATCAGTCTATAATTTTAATGGTATGTTTATTTGAACAGTGAGAGACAGAATAACAACAAAAAAATGATTTGCATTTTAATGATGGAAATAAGTATTTGACCCCTCTGCAAAACATGACTTAGTACTTGGTGGCAAAACCCTTGTTGGCAATCACAGATGTCAGACGTTTCTTGTAGTTGCCCACCAGGTTTGCACACATCTCAGGAGGGATTTTGTTCCACTCTTTGCAGATCTTCTCCAAGTCATTAAGGTTTCGAGGCTGACGTTTGGCAACTCGAACCTTCAGCTCCCTCCACAGATTTTCTATGGGATTAAGGTCTGGAGACTGGCTGAGCCACTCCTTTGTTGCCTTGGCCGTGTGTTTTGGGTCATTGTCATGCTGGAATACCCATCCACGACCCATTTTCAATGCCCTGGCTGAGGGAAGGAGGTTCTCACCCAAGATTTGACGGTACATGGCCCCGTCCATCGTCCCTTTGATGCGGTGAAGTTGTCCTGTCCGCTTAGCAGAAAAACACCCCCAAAGCATAATGTTTCCACCTCCATGTTTGACGGTGGGGATGGTATTCTTGGGGTCATAGGCAGCATTCCTCCTCCTCCAAACACGGCGAGTTGAGTTGATGCCAAAGAGCTCCATTTTGGTCTCATCTGACCACAACACTTTCACCCAGCTCTCCTCTGAATCATTCAGATGTTCATTAGCAAACTTCAGACGGCCCTGTATATGTGCTTTCTTGAGCAGGGGGACCTTTTGGGCGCTGCATGATTTCAGTCCTTCACGGCGTAGTGTGTTACCAATTGTTTTCTTGGTGACTATGGTCCCAGCTGCCTTGAGATCATTGACAAGATCCTCCCGTGTAGTTCTGGGCTGATTCATCACCGTTCTCATGATCATTGCAACTCCACGAGGTGAGATCTTGCATGGAGCCCCAGGCCGAGGGAGATTGACAGTTATTTTGTGTTTCTTCCATTTGCGAATAATCGCACCAACTGTTGTCACCTCCTCACCAAGTTGCTTGGCGATGGTCTTGTAGCCCATTCCAGCCTTGTATAGGTCTACTGTCTTGTCCCTGACATCCTTGGAGAGCTCTTTGGTCTTGGCCATGGTGGAGAGTTTGGAATCTGATTGATTGCTTCTGTGGACAGGTGTCTTTTATACAGGTAACAAGCTGAGATTAGGAGCACTCCCTTTAAGAGTGTGCTCCTAATCTCAGCTCGTTACCTGTATTAAAGACACCTGGGAGCCAGAAATCTTTCTGATTGAGAGGGGGTCAAATACTTATTTCCCTCATTAAAATACAAATCAATTTATAAAATTTTTGACATGTGTTTTTCTGGATTTTGTTGTTATTCTGTCTCTCAATGTTCAAATAAACCTACCATTAAAATTATAGACTGATCATTTCTTTGTCAGTGGGCAAACGTACAAAATCAGCAGGGGATCAAATACTTTTTTCCCTCACTGTATATAAGGTCCCACAGTTGACAGTGCATATCAGAGCAAAAACCAAGCCTTGAGGTTGAAGGAAACTCTGCCTAGAAGGTCAGCATCCCGGAGTCGCCTCTTAACTGTTGACATTGAGACTGGTGTTTTGCGGGTACTATTTAATGAAGCTGCCAGTTGAGGACCTGTGAGGCGTCTGTTTCTCAAACTAGACCCTCTAATGTATTTGTCCTCTTGCTCAGTTGTGCACCGGGGCCTCCCACTCCTCTTTCTATTCTGGTTAGAGCCAGTTTGTGCTGTTCTGTGAAGGGAGTAGTACACAGCGTTGTACGAGATCTTCAGTTTCTTGGCAATTTCTTGCATGGAATAGTCTTAATTTCTCAGAACAAGAATAGACTGACGAGTTTCAGAAGAAAGTTATTTGTTTCTAGCTATTTTGAGCCTGTAATCGAACCCACAATTGCTGATGCTCCAGATACTCAACTAGTCTCAAGAAGGCCAGTTTTATTGCTTCTTTAATCAGCACAACAGTTTTCAGCTGTGCTAACATAATTGCAAAAGGGTTTTCTAATGATCAATCAGCCTTTTAAAATGATAAACTTGGATTAGCAAACACAACGTGCAATTGGAACACAGGACTGATGGTTGCTGATAATGTGCCTCTGTAAGCCTATGTAGATATTCCTTTAAAAATCAGCCGTTTCCAGCTACAATAGCCATTTACAACATTAACAATGTCTACACTGTATTTCTGATCAATTTGATGTAATTTTAATGGACAAAAAATGTGCTTTTCTTTAGAAAACAAGGACATTTCTAAGTGACCCCAAACTTTTGAATGGTAGTGTCTATATATATATATATATATATATATATATATATATATATATATATATATATATATATATATATATATATATATACACATATATATATATATATATATATATATACACACACACACACACGTTTCCCCTATATTAATTTATCGTTGCCACCAAATCATGTCCACTGCAAAAAATTCTAATAAAAACATGTTTAGAATGTAGACGTATGCCCCAGGAAGACCATTTGCGGCCAAATATATTGGCACCCTTGCACTTTTCTTAGATATGTTGGAAATGAAAAATACTTTGTCTCCACATCTTGTTATTGTATTTGACGTTGCAGAACCAATTTTATTTTGTAACCTTATGTCAAATGGCATGGACAAAATGATTGGCACCCCAGAGCTAGTAATTTGTTGAAGAGCCTTTGGCCAAGATAACTGAGCTTGCTATACCTTTCTACTGTCCATTTTCACCACTTTTCAGCAGCAAACTGCTCAAATTATTCAATGTTTGAGGTGTACCCTACACCAACTTCTGTTTTCAGCTCTCGCCATAGGTTATGGATGTGATTCAGATCTGTACTCTTTAGCAGTCTTCACATCGGCAGTTAGAAGTGACTTATATTCTATTTCTTTGCATATCCGATTCGAATCTAACTAGTTTAATTGTTTTCAAACAAATTAGTGAATGTGCTGGAAAGCTAAACAGCTACCTAGCTAGCTGGTTGACTGCTCAGGCGAGCCAAAAATGACTTGTTTTGAAAGTTGGATCATCTTATACTTTTGAGGCTAAGTGTTCTTACCCTATGATTTTGAACATTCAAAGCAACTGGGAAACTTCCATGGCAGGCATTGTTGTCACCTTAGCTTGCTACATAACTTCTGAGTGATACGAAACACAAGCACCACCACCAGCCTACACCTCTGCACACCTGTCGTTACTATGACAACTAGCGTAGCCTTGTCAGCAAATGACTGCTGTCTGACACACACATCTGATTTGGTCACTTGTAACTTTGCCATTTGGACAGTCAGTAGTCCAAAACGGATTTGAAAAACAAAACTGATTTGAGCATTAAGGCCTGCAGTGTGAACAAGGCTTTAGCTGGCCACTCCAGAACAGTACAGTCTTCTTGAACCATTCCATGGTGCTTTTGATGTGCGTTTGGGGTTGTTGTCCTGCTGGAAGACCCACAACCTTCAACAGAGACAGTTTTTGGACACTGGGTTGAACATTGCACTCCAAAACACCTTGATAATCAGCTGATTTAATGATGTCTTGCACACGTTCAAGGCCCCCAGTACCAGAGGCAGCAAAGCAACCCCACAGCATTATCGAGCCTCCCCCATGTTTGATTGTAGGGAGGGTGTTATTTTCTTTGAATGCTGACATGTGGGCAAAATTGCCATTAGAAAGGAGCAGCAAGCTCAGATGGCTACACGAAGAGTTTGTCTACAGTCATCTTGGCCAAAGACTGTGCACCCAAGTACTAGCTCCGGCGTGCCAATAATCTGCAATGTTGAAAATCCCAATTACAAGGTGTGGGGACAAAGTTTTTTCAATTTGAACTTATTTTAGAAGAAATGGGTAATTATTTAAGAAAAGTGCAAGTGTGCCAATATCTTTGTCCGCAACTAAATATGCAGCATAAATGTAAAATGTAGCTGCTTTTCACTAAGGTGTGGTAGTATTTGCAGGCTGATGAATGTGGTTAGCTTTGTGTGGCAGGGGCACATTAAAACTCAGTGGGGCTGCGTTAATGTAATCTCTCTCTGATGGCCCTCTCTTTCTCTCTTCCCCACAGCTCCATGGTAATCAGGGACTTGACCCTGCGTAGTGCAGCTAGTTTTGGCTCCTTCCACCTAATCAGGCTGCTCTACGATGAGTACATGTTCTACCTGGTGGAGCACCGCGTCGCCCAGGCAACCGGAGAGACGCCCATCGCTGTCATGGGAGAGGTGAGTGGGAGGGCTTTTATGTACCCGTTTCCTTGAGCGATTCTGTGGAACTCCTGCAAAATTCACTGAAATAATTATGCGTATTTCATGGCACACCAGTTTCCGTGGTCTAAGTTTTTGGTAATGAGTAATATAGCCTGTTTGTTGACAGCATATAAATCTGTATTAGTCCATTACTAATCAAATTTCTCCTCTCTTCTGAAACACAGTTCAGTGACCTTAACTCGATGATGCTCATGGACAAAGGTAGGTCTGCTCCCCCTGGCTCCTAGTGTTTGACTTGTTTTCTCTATCAGTCTCAATGTGGTATAGAACTAGACGTTACCTAGCTCGTTAACTGCTGTTTTTCCCATCTCAGACCCGTCCTTCTCCGATGACATGAGTGACATAGGCAGTGACGAGGGCCGAGGGCCCAACGAGCCGGCCGTGAAAAGGGAGAGGATCGAAATCAACCACTCGCTGCAGGAGATCTGAGACCGGATGAGGCAAGGCGAGGGCCATAGCCCAACACCCCAGGAGCCCTGCTGCCGCCCTGGGCCCTTCTGGTCCTGTCAGCACACTGAGAGTGGCTAGGCTAGCCCGCTACACTGCCAGTGTGTTCAGTGTATATAGAGAAGAGTACTAGGCTCAGCCCCTACCCTACCACCCCTCCTAGTTAGTGTAGTTAAAGGGGGGGGGGGGGGATCTTTATCCCAGGGAAAACAATGAATGCTCACCAAGGGAGGCTGGTTTGACCTTTATAGGGGTATACAGTTCTAATTTCTCTCCGTTCACTTGTTCCCGTTTTGCAACTGTGAATAAGGATGACTTTGTGCAGTACCCATGTTGGATACGTGTAACTTGGTATGAGTGGTGTGTGTTTCTTATCCTTTATTAGCTGTGTAATTTCAGTGCCTTAGATAACTCTTTAACCGCCACTACTACAGATGTCTATCTCCTCCCTCAGCTGTGCCTCTACCGCAGTATGAATGTATTGTTTCAGAACCTCAGACATTCTAAAGCACCTTTAAACCTGTAGGTGTAGGAGTATACTATACATGTTGCCTCTGTTGCTACTGGCAGCTCAACCCACATTGATGCAACCCACTGACCCAAAGGACTTGTCCCTCTCCCACCAGCGCGGCCACTCTTGGCTCTGTCAGTAAGCCCCTCATAATTGATTGGGAGGGAGGGACCTCTATCACCCTGGCCGTATGAGATGATTAGTTACCTCATCCTTTTCTATGTTCCGTTCTTATGAGGCAACTAAAAGAGAGAAGCCACTGTTACTGTTAATTCTACCAACTCCCCCTAACTCAAGTAACCTTCTCCATGTATATATCACTTTTCATCCAAATGATAACGATTCTATGGTGCCATTTGGCAGAAACTCAATTTCAGGATGCACACAAGGCTAGTCTCATTGATCCATGACTGTAGAACTTTGGGGGTGTTTCTACATGTCACATCCCAGAGTCTAGGACAAGCCAGTTGCATCTATGTTGATGAGACATTTAGATATGTTTAAAAGACAAAGGAGAGTGGTTGACTGTGTTCAGGAAACCACCAGATTGTACGTATATATGATGATCTACCTTCTGGGTTAACTGGAGGTGTCTGGCATCCATTTTGTGGAGCTGTATGTCTGGCCCAAACTGGGCCAAATCAAATTTCTTAAGGGATGTAAAATAGTATGTATTTACCAAAACGTGAAAGAGCGTTGGACCTCCGAAGCCAAAACCCTCAAAGGAAACTCTAGATGCATCTGTTCAGTTCAACTGATGCTGTTAGTTCAGATAGGCTTTCCCCCTTACCGTTACTGAAATGGACTCATTCCATATTGATTGGAGGGAAATATTCAGAATCTCCCAATCCATGTTTATTCATTCATATTGCTTGATATATGAAAATGCAAACTGCTTTTGAGTCGGTTACTCTTAAGATTTTATGATATAGCCGTACAATTGTACTGTAGGAGGCCTGATTGTGCAAAACCAACAAACTGTTAAACTTTCAAATATAAATATTTCTTAATAAGATGTAAAAAATGTGTGTTCATCAATGGCCTTTGGTATCGCTTGGTCTTTCCCCAATCATTTATCTCTCCCCACACTGTATGGTTTGTGTTTTTAAAGGGGATGTCCTCCTTGCTTTGATTATTTAGTGGCTGGGACTGATGTGTACGACGCAGACGTTTGTCTTGTTTTGATAATTTTCTGTGTCATCTGGTCAACACATCAATATTTAACTAACAACGTTGATATTTGGGGTATAAGTGCCCAATTAAGCTATGAAACGGCATTCGCGGAGACTGCATTCACAGTAAACTGTGCATATGTCTGCTCAACCGGAAATTACAACTGACATGGAGCTTTTATTTCTAAACACTTTTGTTTGAGTTTCCCCTGTTCCCCCTGATTTTGTAGTAGCTATGAGACTTCTGAGCTTGAGTTATTGAAGGCTCTTTGTAACTCGTGCCTGTCACAGTACTTTGCCTTTAAGTGCGTTGGAAAGTAATTTCTGTGTGTACTTTAATGTTTCTTGTAAATCTGTTTTGACTTGGCTGAGGATAATTTTTTTATAGAACTAGATCTGGTTCTTCTGTATTTTGAACCCTTATTTTTAAACCTGTTCTTGACTACACTTTACCTAGCCTGAGGGCAGACAAGTCTGTAACAAACTGCATAGTTCAACTGTATTTTGTACTGGTCAATGTGTAATAAATTGGTATTAAACCATCTGTTTGGCCAAGTTTGTATTTATTTCTTAAATATCAATGTCGAATGAAACATTTTGGAAAAACAGCAGCTTTACTAGCATTTGTGTCCTGGCAAAATAAACGTTATTACTGGAACCGCTCACAATGATTAAGTGCTCTTTTAAATTCGTATCGCGGAAGTTCAGCGTTGGTGTGATTGCCTTTAAATTGTAGTGTTCCGCGTGACCTTTACATTTCTATCGTGCAATCTGTAACCCTTTAGCGATAGATTGAATAGAGAATAAATATTCCTTATTTACATTTAAAATTCACGTTTCCATGGCAATTCTGTTCGACAAGTATGTTTATTTATTCATACACAATTGATCTCTTCAATAAAACCAACTTCATACATCCAGTTTTCAAACTCCTGATATAAAGGCACACGAACACAATGCAAACAGAACAAGATTCTGTACAAAGAGAAAAGGGTACACTCCCCTGGAAAATGGCGAGGATTGTGTGTACAACGCAGAGCTGAACGGCAAAAAAAATAAAGGCTAGGTCCCAAAATGAGTTTGGTCCATAGCGGCCAGGACACCATACACGTCAAGTGCAGGAGAATGAGTCTGAGCACGGTGCGTGGTCCCAACGTCAAAACCATCCCAGTCTGTCTGTCCTCTCCCTCCTGGAGGAATAGGTCGATATGGCCCAGAGGGCTAAAAGTGCAATGTGTAATCCAGTAACTCCCAACGGTGACCTGGGCACTCCTACTCCTCCTCACAAGGTGCAGCCTGCCATGTACTTCCCTGCCAAGGAGACAAACATATGAACATTTCATGGATTTCACACATCATACTACCTTGTGAAACTCCAGGGCCCACATACTGTATCTTATTGGCCAGGCCTAGTAACAGATGGTGTTCCTCTACCTGTGGCAAATCTCTTCTTTACCAGGGACATACGGTAGTGGTTGCCCACCAGTTCCACGTCCATGCCTGAAAGAGAGGCCCCGGATCCAACAAACTGGACTGCCAGGCTGGGGGGAGGGCCGCGAGGAACCTCTAGGCACTGCCAGCTGGCACACAGAGTGCCAGAGCCTGGAACAACCAACAAGTGACACATTCTTCAGTTCCCCTCCACTAACAGGAGCAAGTTAATCACACTGACTTGTGGTATTGTCTATGTGGCAATCGGACAGTACAATCTGTTATCACCAGGTAGATTGGTGGCCAGACTGGCCACTGAAATGATTGCAATGAGTGCCTTCAGAAAGTATTCATACCCATTGACTTATTCCACATTTTGTTGTGTTATAGCTTGAATTGAAAATGGATAAAATATTTTTCACACAATACCCCATAATGACAGTGAAAATATGTTTTTAGAAATGTTAGCAAATTTATTGAAAATGCAATACAGAAATATCTAATTTACATAAGTATTCACACCCCTTTGCTATGACACTCCACATTGAGCTCAGGTGCATCCAATTTCCTTTGATCATCCTTGAGATGTCACTACAACTTGATTGGAGTCCACCTGTGGCCAATTCAATTGTTTGGACATAATTTAGAAAGAAACACACCTGTCTATATGACAGTGCACGTCAGAGCAGAAACTATACCATGAAGTCCAAGGAACTGTCCGTAGATCGCCGATATAGAATTTTCACAGGCCTATATCTGGGGAGGGGTATAAAACAATTTATATAGTGTTGAAAGTTTCCAAGACCACTCATCATTGGGAAATGAAAAATATGAAACTACCCAGACTCTGCCTTGGGCTGCTGTCTGACCAAACTGAGCAACCGGGCAAGAAGGACCTTGTTCAGGGAGGTGACCAAGAACCCAATGACCACTCTGACAGAACTACAGAGTTCCTTGGCTGAGATGGGAGAACCTGCTAGAAGGACAACAGCCTCTACAGCGCTTCACCAATCTGGGCTTTATGGGAGAGTGGCCAGAAGGAAGTCACTCCTGAGAAAAAGGCTCGACCGCACGCCTGGAGTTTGCAAAAAGGCACGTGAAAGAGAAAAAAATGGAACTCTGAATGCAAAGCACTATGTCTGAAGAAAACCAGACACAGCTCATCACCTGTCTAACACCATCCCTACTGTGAAAAACGGTGGTGGCAGAATGGGGATGCTTTTCAGCAGTAGGGACTGGAAAGAGGGAGCCAAATACAGGCAAATCCTTGATGAGAACTTGCTTCAGAGTGCAAACGACCTTAGACTGGGTGCGAAGATTTACATTCCAACAGGACAATGACCGCAAGCATACAACCAAAACGACGCTGAAATGGCTTCAGAACAAGAATGTGAACGTCCTTGAGTATACAAAAGTATTGACTCGGGTGTGAATACTTATGTTGTGTTTAGATGGTACGAGGTAGACAGCAAACCGGATGTCATTGTTTTCAATGAGAGCACGACAGTAAATGCCGTTGAGGCTGGCGGTGAATGCTGTCTGCCGCCACGGTTAAAATATTTCAACTCTTGCAGTCTGCTGTTGCGATGTTTTCTACCGGATGTAGATTTGCACTGTTTATTTGCACCGGATGTTTGTTTACTGCAATCACCATAGCACGCATACCGTTGTGCTGGCTTGCTTTTGCCGTCAGTCTTTCTTGCCCCGCTATGCCGACTGGTATGATATTTTTTGCGTCCTTCGTCTAAATGCAGCATTATGTAAATGAGATATTTTTGTATGTTTTAAAGAAATTTGCTAAAATGTATAAAAACATGTTTTCACTGTCATTATGGGGTACTGTGTGTAGATGTGTGAGGATTTTAAAAAAATCGAATCCATTTTGAATTCAGGCTGTAACACAACAAAGTGGAATAAGTCAAGGGGTATGAATACTTTCTGAAGGCACTGTACCAAGGAGAAAAAGGTATTTGTATAGGGCGAACAGTAAAGGAGTTATTGTAACCTTTCCGAGATTCTGATCACTGCCTATAAATGATGATGTTCAGGCTTTAATATTCCCCAAACTTCCCTCTATTCATAAGGCATATAAATAGCCGTGTTACCATCTCTCACTCACGGGCTCAGCTTTCATATGCTAATCTTGATATTTAGGACTATGACACCTTCATAGAGGCTGCATATTAAAATAGAGAAAAGGGTGGCACTCAATGCAATTATGTTGTCAAAGACTTGTAAGAATGTACATTATACTGCATTTATATGTCCTTATCTATAATTTCTATGGCTAGAATATGACCGATATGTGGCCATTAAGTGAGATGGGTGTACTGTTGACAGGTCAGTAACCTTTGCTTTGGTTGGTGGGGGAGAGGTTGGGTAGTTTCCACAGAAGCCGTCGTTCCTCAGTATTCCTGTGAAGGTAGACAACAAAAGGTCAGTGAGGCCCACCCAGTCTAAAGTATCCACACCCTTTCCCTTGACCTTCTACCATCCGCCCATTCTCCTGTTCTCCCCATTCATCCACCCTTCATCTCTCTGCCTCCCTTCCTTCCCTTTCCATATCTCCTCCCACTCCCCACCCATTCATCCTTTCTCCTTCCCTCTATCCTTTCATCCCTCCTTCCATTCCCACCTCCCACTGCTCACCAGGATGCGGGGGGCTGGCACTGCAGGTCTGTGGCGGTGTGGTCGAGGGGTAGCAGCACCTGCACAGCAGTGAGCTGGGTGGAGGGGGCGGTGGCCGGGCAGCAGTGGTAGTCCAGGGACACACGGGTCACTGTGCCACTCCGCTGGCACTCTGCTGACAACAGGAGGGGAGCGCGACCAGGGTCCTGGGACGACACCTGAGAAGGGAGGGAGGGAGGGAGAGAGAGAAAGGAGAGAAGGAAGGAAGGAATGAGAAAAGAAGAACAGAGTTGGGCGAGGTTGTTGATGTTAGGACAATGCTGTCATTTGGAAGATAAGGGAAAATGTGTTTCTTGAGGAATACTTGAAACTTCAGATGACAGAGGGTAAGAGAGTTCCACTGTACTTCACTCACTCACCTGGTACTTGAGTAGGGCCACGTTATAGTAGGACGCCTGGGGGTTGAGCTCAGCCTCTCTCTGCAGGTAAAGGTTCAGTGCCTGCATGTTGAACCAGAAGTCCCTGGTGTCTGGGTCACTCTGAGAGGGGTCACTGTGGAGAATAACACACTCAAGAGAATGAGATATATCCTACCATTTCAGCAATCTGTCTATATATCATAACACCACAACCAATCCCATAGCCCATATTAATCTACCTGTAGAGCAGCTTCTGATTGGGCAGAAAGTGGTCAACCCGGGAGATGTTGACCAATCGAAAGCTGAGGACCGGGGTGTTGGGGTTAGCAGTGAAGATACGAGTGATTCCAGCAGGAAAAGACATGGTGAGATCGCCTGTGATCTTCACCAGACACCTGGAGAAGAGAGAAGAGAAACACGCACACGCTTCGCCTTCAGCAGGCCCATGTATAAAAGGTAATAACATTGGATCTGGTGTAGAGAGAGCTTATGTATACTGACCGGTTATGCTGTCCACCTTTGAAGTAAGCGTTGATGTATTCTGTGATGGCTGCAGCCACAGGCCAGGACTCTTGGGTGCTCAGGGAGATCGGGCTCGGCCCGCGAGACAGATGCACTGTGGGAAAAATAGCCATGTCTAAGACACAAGTTCAAAGCACAATGTCCTTATTCATAAGTGCTTTATGCTATTGAGCATCTTTAAAATATTGGTATGAAAATGGTTGTGTTCAGACTAACTGTGTAGGCGTGTGTGGTCTTGGTGCAGGTGTGAGAGGGGGGAGGGCAGCCCACCTCTGGCAGGGCTGGTGGTGCGGGTCTGGGCCCCCCACTCACTGGGGCTGGAGGAAGAGGATGAGGTGAAGTCTGGGCTGGGGTCCGGCAGAGGAGATGAGCACACTGACCTGGACTGAAACACAACAGGGATAAATAAGGGTTACAGTGTGGAGGAACCAGAGAGGATGTGTGGAGAATGTCATCGTTCAGAACATACCCCCTTCACTGAACATTTTCTCTGCTCAGCTCAATCAGAAACATATTTTAGTTGTAACTTTTTTTTTTTCTACAGTCATCAATCATGTTTGGAAGAATGAACAGGACTACTGTTCTAGCCTTGCTTGTCAGACTTATCGCTGTAAAAGCCACAGGTCTGTGAGTGAGACCAGACCGGAGCTGCTGTAGTCAGGTTGATTTCCCTGAGGACACTCACTCTCTCACAGCCACTCAGTCTGCCTGAGGACCTCTTGGCTCTGGCTGGTCTGGGAGGGGCTGCCACCAGCAGCTCTGCACTGTGCTGCCTGAAGCTATGCTTCAAACCTGGAGAGGAAGGAGAGAGGAAAGACCAATATTACAACCTGTAAGACAAGAGGAAGTAGTCTAAAAGACTGTGTGGCGTTTTGAATAGTGTGAAATATATTTGGGGAAATATATATATTTTTAAAGATACAATCTCAAAATATAGCTAGTGCATAGACATTTGAGCCCAGTAGTGCAGTGTGTAACATTTGTACCTTTGTGTGAGCCCATGTTGCAGGATTGCTGTGGTGCGTTCAGGTCCAGACAGTTTTGGTCTTTGTCAGTAGAGAAGCACAGGTCCTCCTGTGGCCCAGAATGCAGTGTGAGAGGCAGGCCACTCCTGCGTGGCTCGCTTTCACTGCGTGACTCGCGCTGCTTCCTCCCTCCCTCATTCACCACTCCACCCAGGGCCAGAGACGCAGCAGAGGTCCCCTCACTGAAGGGGTTGTGGACAGAGTTCCAGTGGACCAGCTCCTTCTTCGGCTGGGATAAGGGGAGGGAGTTGGAGGTCAGCCAACTACTGCTGACACTGTGGGTCAGGACCCCTGTCGCAGCAGCCAGGGCTGACTGGTGGGTGGGGCTGCCAATCATAGTGATGGCGAATGGGTCGTCAGGTGATTCTGGGGGCGGGACGCTACGGTCTCGTTTCCTGTCCATGTCCTTGCAAAAGGAGGATGAGGGGGTGGGGAGGGTTTTACTGTCACTTAGGGAGATGGCAAAGGGATCGCTCCGTACCTCTATCCCCCTCCCGTCTCTGGAGGGGCGCGGGGGTGGGGGGGCCCAGGCGTCAGGGGGGGGCAGGGTCTCTTGGGTGATGGTCCTCTCAAAGGCGGCCAGAAAGGGGTCCTCAGGAGGGATGTGTTTACAGCTCCACAGGGCCGGGTCCGGCTCTGGAGGGGCCAGGGACTGGGAGAAGACCGGGAAGCGGAGGGCCGAGAGGTCCATGTCAGGAGGGAGGCGGGGGGACCGAGAAGCAGCTGCCCAGATACTGGCAGGGTCGTCCTGGGGGTGGGTGCTGCGTCCTGGGGAGGGGTCTCTAAAGGCAGTAAGGAAGGGGTCTGCTGGCCTGCCCAGTCCTGCTGGTTCTTTACTCTGACCTGCTGATGGCCACGCTGCCCAACCAGCCGTCTCAGGGGAGGGGCCCAGGGTCTGATGGGAAGGTGAATCCAGCCCAGAGTCCTCTACGTTTTCAGGAGAGGAGGAGTCAGTGGAGAAGGCAGCATCTGGAGAGAACAAGGGCAGACGATCATTCTACTATCTGAAACAGTATGTATCATAAATGCATACATAGGACCAGGAGTTTTTACTGACTATGTGATGGGGAAAAACTTCTGTCCCTAATTTTCATCAATAATATATAATATTATTAGTATTATTATATTATCATTCAATTATTATTAATATTATCATATTAACATGAACTATATTTACATTCAGATGCACCAAAGACACTCTCTGCTCTCGGTAGCTGCTCTCTACTAGCAAAGCTTTTAGACTTAAAGGCCGACTCCAGAGGAGGTCCAAAGAGACTGTCTGAGCGTGATGCAGTAGAACTCAACCTAGAGGGTGGGATGGAATGAGAGAGGGGAAGAGAGCGGGAGATTATGCATTACCAGGAGCCAATGAAAAGCATAGCCAGAGATAATGTCAGGATTTGACAGAGTGATGCAGCACAATCATCAGATCTCGGGCTGGCTTCCTCTCCCACAGCATCTCTCTACCTCTCTATCTCCCTGCAGCTCACAGCTACAGCTATGAACGTCAGAGAGAGGAGAGAAGAGAAGAGACGAGACTGACTGACATTCACTCACCTGCTGTGATCCGGACTTGAGGTGGATCTGCGTTGGCTGTCCTGCTCTCCCTCTGCAAAGTGTACGCACACACAGACAGTTAGTGAAGTTTAATTCGTGACTGCTCCCCAATCAGTCCCAATCAGGAAGAGATGTGATTAACTAGCGTGCTTATGGAGGGCAGTGCCGTAAGGGAATGCCCATTATCTTCTATAATGATAAATAGCACCCATTAGCCTGGATCTCTAAGCAGCATCAGCCCAGCGCTTTATGCTACTGTTTTAATCAAGGCACTCATCGTTAATCATGCCTGCTCATTTCCCCTGCTTTATTCCATCTCCTCCGCAAATAGCCTCCTACTGTAGCATCACAGGCTGCTATTCCCCTCCTAATAAACCATGTTCCAGGCAGACCGAGGTGTGACTAATAGACAGTGTCATTCAGCCAAGGTCAGCCACCTATAGGATGTATTACTGGACGGATACGCACTGCTAAGACTAGCCAGAAGCAATACAGTAAATCACATTCACAACATCACTTCAGACTGGTAGTAACATTAAAGATTGGGTAATAGTATCCTTGTGCATGAATACCATATGAAATGGACGTTTATGACCTTTCAATGCTGATAGAATACATTGTGGTGAAATGATAAAGTAAGTAAGTAAGAGGCAGGGCAGTGGAGAGTGGACTGCTGATGCTGCAGAAACAGTCGTGTGGAGAGAGTGCTAACTCCACTTACCCCTGTGGGGGGCGCCCTCTCCCTCCCCCTCTGAACAGCCTGTAGTACTGCCGTTTCCTGTGGAGGAGACAAGGATTCAGAGAACGTGCGCGCGCCCACATCCACATATAAATGTACACGTACAACACAGACAGAGACAGACAGAAACCCAACTATTTTTCAACAAGAGTTTAATGGAACTTACTGGAGAGATGACGTTTCACTGACACCTGGAACAGAGGGAGAGCAGATGTGTTAATTACACTTTCTGGAAGCATCTAAATAATGAAGAATGTTTATATGTTACAACAACATGATGACATAATACCAGGAGAAACAAACATGGCACAATAAACAGATAAGCATTTCTGAGCTCCTCTTTTTCATCAATCAATCAATTGGTCCTCTGTAGCTCAATTGGTAGAGCATGGCGCTTGTAACGCCAGGGTAGTGGGTTCGATCCCCGGGACCACCCATACGTAAAAAATGTATGCACACATGACTGTAATTCGCTTTGGATAAAAGCGTCTGCTGAATGGCATATTATATTATTATATTCTGATACCACCATGTGAAAATTAGCGACACATTTCACCTCATCCATGCTTCCCCTCTGGTCCTGTATCCCCTCCTTCCCCCTTTTCTTTTCCCATCGTACCCCTCTGTTGGGGGGCAGTGTGAGTGCTCCCACAGTGGCCTTCAGCTCCATCTCTGTAGCAGCAGAGTTGCTGCTGCCCACCGGGCGGATCTGGATGTGGAACTTCTTGGGCTCTTCGTCGTCAAAGTCAGAGTCGCTGGAGTAGAAGTCGTTCTCCTTGTCCTCCGTCGAGCAGCGTAAGGACAGAGAGCTGGGTTAAGGAGCAGTGACCTGAGATAGAGGCTTGAATGGAGGGAAGAAGGCCTAATGCAGCTTGCCAAGGACAACTTTGGGAGTGTCAGGGTTTCCATTGTCCTATTTATACAGACACAGTGACAACCATCTATGAGTTTAGAAAGCAGTGGAAAATGTTCCTGTAGGCTTGCTTGAGCTTTATTGCAAAAATGTTTTCACTCAGGCTGCAGGCATTTTATTGAGGATAATCCTATATGGCTTTATTAATCCCCTCTGGGGCCAGAAAATCAATGCATGTAGACTAGAGAGTACAGGACTGCTGTGACAAACACAGAGCTGGAGTGCACCAGAGGTAACAGCGTATAAAACAGACAACCACAACATCCTGCACCTCCAGCCAACCTTATCTCCATCCTGTTCTTACACGTTCATCTGCATGCATGTGTGTTTGTGTCGGTTTGTTCACAGGTGTGTTGTGCCCGAGAGAGAAACAGATCTAGTGTCAGTATATTTGGCCGTTACATAAAAGGCCTGATGGGTCTAACAACTGTGCTCTGCTGAGGAGACAGTGACAGAATGACAAGGTAGCCTGCTATCATGGCCCCCATCGCCCCAGCCTCATAATGGACTGGAGTTGGACTAAGGACAGAGAGAGCATTTCAGTCCATTTAAATGTCCCTTAGGGAAAGGGACAAGGGAAAAGGGGATACCTAGTCAGTTGTACAACAATGCAACTAAAATGTGTCTTTCGCATTTAACCCAACCCCTCTGAATCAGAAAGGTGCGGGGGGCTGCCTTAATCGATATCCACGTCATCGGCGCCCGGGGAACAGTGGGTTAACTGCCTTGCTCAGGGGCAGAACGACCAATATTTACCTTGTCAGCTCGGGGATTTGATCCAGCAACCTTTCAGTTACTGGCCCAACGCTCCTACCAGCCAGGCGCCAGGGAGACCTAGCTAATGTTCTATTAATCTAATAGGAGACGGTCTAGAGCAGGGTTCCCCAACTGGACATAAAAAACTGTAAAAACACCAGGAAATCAGCTCCAGGTTATTTTAATTTGGGAAATCTGTTCCCAAGTATTTCCACGCATAATAGAGAGACACGGGATCATATACAAATGTAAGGAAGGTTTGAAATGATTACGTTTTAGTCAAATATTATATCTGTTTGGGCTTCTTGCGGTCAATTTGCAGTCTACAAATTATTTGTTATTATGTTCCGGCCCCCCGACCATCCGCTCAAGCAAATAATCATCCCACGGCTGAATCTAGTTGATGATCCCAGGTCTAGAGTGCTTTATAAAGACAGAATACTCTCTTACACAGTGGCAGGAAGCCTTGTTTTCATTATGACGATAAAGAGGTCTGTCAAAGGCAAATATTACTACAATATAGTAGAGAGATAGCCTCTCATCTGATAGTCAGTGTCACTGCCTGGAAAGGATATCATTCTGATTGACGTCGCCTCGAATGACAAACCCCTCCTCATCCACCTCCAGGGGAGAGTTCTGTATGCAGAATAGAGAATACCCAGCAATGTCAGACACTAACATAAATACTTGATCCTAGTGTTTGATATGCTTAATAACAACCCCCCCCCCCCCATGTGACACTTGTCTGTTAAAACAGTCCTGGCAGCCCACTGATCTCCACCCAACCTCAAAAGCCCCTTCTCAGAAGGATAAAAATAGGCAAGGTAACCCAACACTGCCAGACACGTCATTGTCACACATATGACTACTCTCCCTTGCTCATACACACGCACAAATGCACACCGTGACACACACACGTCGATGTGTCTGTCAGTAAGTTGGCAGGGGGAGCAAAGTGATGTGCTGTTTAAACCACCACCACCACGTATGTAGAACTGATCATGGATAAACTGCCATTGACTTGATGGTTTTCGTGCCACTGTGTACAAGTGTAAATTAGCATATACTCACTGGTGTCTCCGTCACAGCCGAATCCCTGCAAAAAGCAACACATAGGTGAATGTAAGTGACAAGATAATATCACAGATGAAGCTGACAAAAGAGAGTGCGGGTAATTGGGATTTATCGTCCGTTTGTGTGTGTGTCTGGGCTCACGTTGAGTCTGGCTCTTTGTCCCTCTTGCCCAGTCCAGGAATCCTGAAGGCTTTTCCTCGACTCTTCTTACTCCCCTCCGGTACTAAAGCTGTCATGTACTCCTCAAACCCCACCAGGGCTGCCACACATAGGGACACACCACAGTGAGGACAAATGGGACACATGCTGGGATCAAACCATCTGTTTTTGGTGTCTGTGTGATATACCTGGTCTGTCCTTCCCTGTGCTCTTCTGCTCTGTAAACTTCTGGATGAGGTTATCTATGCCGATGTTCTCCACGTTCTGTTTGAACTCCTCATGGACCTGAACAGAGGACAGAGGGGCTCGTTACAGTCTGAAGAGAGAATAAGCATGCCTGAGAGAGAGGGGTTTGGAGTGTGTGTGTTGTGGATGTGAAGTTTGACTATAGCAGGAGATAACCCCTCAGAGAGGGCAGTTAAATCCCTCCAACCAGACTCATCCTGTGGCCTCCTGGGTCAGTGCCTGGGTGACCTACCTGTCCCACCTGGACGTGGGTGTCCTCTATGGAGTGGGAGTATCCCTTGACCAGCTGTTTCATCTGCCTCAGGTGGGCCTCCTCAATGTCCTGGAACTTCTGTACCCAAGAAGGGAACACAACAGTGTTCAAACACCAAGATCGGTCCTAATTACAGCAAACTACCCCAAAGCACACCAAAACGCTACTCAAAATACCCACAAAACATCACAAAATGCTAGCACAAACTACCTCAATGTGCAGTTAAGTAGTAAGAACTGAAACCCAAAGAACCCCAAGACACAAAAACAAAAGGCACTTATCAGCCATGGCAACTGTAAAGGAATAGAACCAGGCACAGACCAAAGCAGGGGAGCAGGGAGCATAATCGTTCCCATCCCAGGTAATAACCTGGTACTAATCACAACACTGCATGTGGGCTAGAGTAATGGCTTGAAAGAACAGGTCATTTCCCCCTGTCATGTTCTGGGCTGTAGTCTTCATAAAGCCACACTGAGCTCTCTCTACCCCACTCATAATTAGGGACATATCTCCCATTGTAGCTATTAAACAGGTAATTGGTCACCAGGATTCCAATCATCATTTCATACCCAAATATAGCAACGTTCATCGGGTTTGTTAAGGGTTTCCTTGGAAACTGCAGGTAGCCATGGAGATGTGTTCATTGTGAATAAAAGGGGTTTATGTTAATTTAAGGGAACTGCAGGATTGGGACAAAGTGTTATAACATGTCTGGTTCCTCCAGGGCGTCTGTCTAACCCGCCCCAGGACCAGTGGACTGACTGACCTGAGCTGATTCGCTCATCTTCTGCTCAAAGTCTCCCCCCACGCGGTTATACTTCTCTATACACACAGCAAACAACTCGGCAGCTTTCTTAGACTTCAGCTCCGCCTAGTGAGAGGAGAGAGAGGATGATTATAGCCTTTATCCAGTCATTAGTTAAACCTTTATTTATCCTGGTGAGAACAAATGATCTGTTATAATAATAACCTTGTTTGACTATCTATCTTAGCCTACCATTAGTAGTCAGTAAACTTCCAGCAACCATTCATTTATAAACAGTAGGCACCCTGTGGTTATATAACAGTTAAGACAGCTCTACTGTAGTTATACAGAATGACGCCTAGTGGACAGACCTTCTCCAGTTCTTTCTGGGGGGCTCCCTCTTTCCTCAGTCTGTCTAGCTCAATACACTTGGCGTGGTAGCCCTCCCTGGACTTCTGGAGATAACCATTTTGGACCTGAACCGCCTGAACAGCCTCCAGGGTCCCTACCTGCTCCTCCTTGGTCTGTGAGAAACAAACCACGCACATATTATTAAATGATTGTAGATTGGCCGTTATAGATGAGAATATAGTGAGTGATTCATGGGGGGGATAGTTTGGGCATGATCATGGAAATATATGGTGAGAAGAGGGGCTTCATCATGTTACCTTGCGGTGAACTTTGACCTGCTCGTCACCATACTTGTTGATGTCCCGGATGAGGTCATTCATCTTGCGCATCAGCTCTAGGTGGCAGAGAGACAGCTTGTCTGATGACACCCGGAACACGTCCCACATAGGAGCAAACGTCCTGAGGGCCACACAGCAATATGTCACCTACATTATATAAAGTCCTAAGGCCAACTTTTTTAAATCTAATAATGACATATACTGAGTGTACAAACATTAGGAACACCTTCCTAATATTGAGTTCCACCCCCTTTTGCCCTTAGAACAGCATCAATTAGTCGGGGCATGGACTCTACAAAGTGTCGAAAGCATTCCACAGAGATGCTGGCCCATGTTGCTTCCAATGCTTCCCACAATTGTGTCAAGTTGGCTGGATGTCCTTTGAGTGGTGGACCATTCTTGATGCACACGGGAAACTGTTGAGCGTGAAAAACCCAGCAGCTTTGCAGTTCTTAACACACTCAAACCGGTGCGCCTGGCACCTACTACCATACCCCGTTCAAAGGCACTTCAATCTTCTGTCTTGCCCATTCACCCTCTGAATGGCACACATACACAATCCATGTCTCAATTGTCTCAAGGCTTAAAATTCCTTATTTAACCTGTCTCCTCCCCTTCATCTACACTGATTGAAGTGGACAAGGGATCATAGCTTTCATCTGGATTCACCTGGTCAGTTTGTCATGAAAAGAGCATGTTGTATACTGTGTACATTTTCAGAGGTGACTTTTGTTTGAATGGTAATATGACATTAAAGTCCATCTTTATGGTGCATTTCTAGAGTTAAACAAACCAAAGCAACCCAAAACAACACACACAGGAAGTGAAGAAGACAGAGAGTTCTGGGATGATGGAGTAGATCACATCCCTGACCTATGACCCAGTAATCATAGACCCTAGAGAATCATAGACCCTAATCATACAGACAAACTACTGTACATCCTGTAGGCAGCCTGCCAACATATGGAACAGTTGATTTCATTATGATAAGAATACTGCTCTCTAAACTGAGATGTTGATGACAACAGTTGTCTAATATACTCACCCTAGTGGGCTTCCATTGCTTGCCATCTTGGCCAGTTTGCTCATGGACTTGGAGTAGGTTTCCTCGATGGCAGCCCTGAGAACCCACAGATAGATAAGAGTCATTCCCTATGAGCCCCTGGCTGGCCAGTAACAAACCAGGCAGAGTGATATTCTACACAGTCTCAGCATTGGAAATCCTGCATCCATGGCTAAGGCACTGCATCTCAGTGCTTGAGGCGTCACTACAGACCCCCTGGTTCGATTCCAGGCTGTATCACAATCGGCCGTGATTGGGAGTCCCATAGGGCAGCGCACAATTGGCCCAGTGTCGTCCGGGTTTGGCCGGTGTAGGCCGTCATTGTAAATAAGAATTTGTTCTTAACTGACTTGCCTAGTTAAATAAAGGTTAAAAAAAAAAATCCAACTGCAGTTGAGCTACTAAACCTACACTCGTACCCTTCTGGCTCACAGAAAAACTATTGCATATCTTACTAGCATAATACGTCATATTATTATGTACAGAGCATAATAAAGAACAAACATAGTGCTTAAAACAGCCAGGCAAAGGGAAATAAATATTTAGCTTCCGTACTGTGTAAATGTTGCCCAAACCCACATTTGAATAATAAATGGTCTCATTTTGCAGGAGGAACATAGACCTTTAATAACCATCTGTAGTCCCGTGGAGAAAAATTACAAAAGTAGACGAGGAAAGAGCAAAGAAATAAATAAATCGAAAACAAATCGCTGCAGTTTCACAAGCCTCCGGCAACAGAGAAATCCCTTTTTAAATTATATCGAGAAGTAGTACACCCTGGGGTAGCTACGCCTACAGAAAGTTAGAATATCTGACATTTCTAATCAACCACTCCTAGATTGACCTTTTAGATACATCAAACTTCCCCATCCAGATTGAGAGCGAGCTTTAGGCCCATTGAGAAGAGCGTGGGAAATCAATCAGCTCAATCGGTTACTCCGTCTGTCCTGAGGGGAAACACAGCTTCTCTACAATGTCTCATTTCATTTCCTGACTGCCACTTTGTTGTCTCCACGTAGATAACCAAATTTCCTCCCGCCTGTGGGGAATGTGCAGTGGTTCGGATCTTATGAATAAAAGTCAAGATTATGACATTGGTCTGACAGTCCCAGGCTTAAATACTACAATGAGTCTTCTACCTCCAGCTAATTTACTCATTAAGAGATTGAATAAATACAGAGGACTGCAGGGAAAACAACCGAGAAGGAAGATTATTCAGACTGAGCATGTTACCTGAGCTGAGTGCCCAGATAACATGCAAAACACTGCTACTGCAAATGTGTGTGTGTGTGGTAAGACAGGGAGCTCCTTGTCTTGTGGGCTGGGTCTTGTCTTGTGTGAGAGTGTGTGCATCTGTTAGCACTCCTGTGTGCTGGTCTGTCCAAATGCAGCACAGTAGTGTGGGTTAGAGGGTAGGGGTGACAGGGGAGAGGAGCGGCTCCATCAAAGACATTACTATGTAAGGAAACGGCAAGGCCCTGTATCCTGTATTGGATAAAATTCTTTATATAATATTTTTATTCACAATGAATGAAAGATAAAATGTAAAGACATTGTACATTCTTCCCCTTTTTGTCCCCCCTCAGAATGCCTCCAAACACAAAGTAATTGAGTTACATGTCAGAAAACAAAAGTGTACAACAATGTTACTTCAATACAAGCAAAAATGTAATAGCCTAACAATTTCAGGTGATTAGGTGATCTTCTAGGCCTATAGCAGTAATCTCAAAGGGTGGGGGTGGGGCCAAGAGTACTAATCTGGAGGAAGTGTTTTGCAGCTGGTCAAAATAGGATATCATTGGGTACCAGGTGGAATAATATGAGTTGGTTGACCCTCGAATGGTATACTTAATTTTTTCTAATTTTAGGAACAGCATCAGATCTTTGAGCCAAAGAGAGGCTAATGGAGGATTGATAGATTTCCAATCCAATAAAATCCTTCTGCAGGCTAACAGGGAGGCAAAGGCAATGGCATCCAGCTGTCTATTGGTCAGAGAAGGATTGTTGTTTGGTACTCCAAAAATAGCAATTTCTGCACTAGGCTGCAACTTTATATCAAATGCTTCAGAAAGGGTTTTAAATATAATGGACCAATAATCTGCCAGACAGGGACAGGACCAGAACATGTGGGTCAAGTCTGCCAAGGAGCCTTTACACCTGTCACAGGTACCATCAATATTTGGGTAGAATTTGGACAATCTGGCCTTACTGAAATGGATACAGTGAAGTACCTTAAACTGTATAAGGCTGAGCAGGGCACAAGAGGAGCTTCCATTTACCCTAAGTAAGGCACCATTCCAGACTTCATCAGAGATCTCTCCACCAAGTTCCCTTTCCCACTCAGATCTGATTTTATTGAGTGACGGGTTATCAAGGGACATTATTATCTCAAAAATACGGGATATGAGTCACTTTAGTTGAAAAGGTGTTTTCCAAAGGGCATCCAGACCCGATCCGGGTGATAGAATTAGAAAGGTTGGGCTTTGAGTGCGAATAAACTGGCGGATTTGGAAATACCAAAATAAACTTGAATGGGGTAGATTCAATTTGATAAAGGTCTTCGAAATTGGCAAAGGTGCCATCAATATAAAGATAATTAAACTTAGTAAGGCCAATCCGCTGCCACAGCCTGAAAGCTGAATCCAGTTTGCCTGGAAGGAAGAGGTGATTATTACATATAGGACCTTGAATAGAGAAATCACAGAATTTAAAATGTTGACGGAATTGAGTCCAAATTTTAAGAGTATTGACAACAATTGGATTGGATGTGTAGCGCAAAGCTGAAAGAGGGAGATTGGAGGTGACTAAAGCTGACAAAGAGGAGGAGAAATAGGAGTTGGCTTCTGTTTGACACCAGTCAGTTTCTAGGGTACAAAGCCAGTAAACAATCATTTGTATATTCACTGCCCAGTAATAATACATAAAGTTAGGAAGGGCTAGTCCTCGGTGTGTTCTATCTCTCTGGAGGAATGCTTTATGTATTCTTGGATTCCCACCGCCCCATAAAAAAAAAGATATAAGCTTATCCACTGAAGTGAAAAAAGCCTTTGGTAAAAAAAGAGGGAGACATTGGAACAAATACAGAAATCTGGGCAATACATTAATCTTGATACAATTCACTTTACCAGCTAAAGTAAAATGGAGAATACTCCATCTCTGAAAGTCCAGTTTAAGTTTGCTAATCAGGGGAGTAAAGTTCTCATCATGGAGGGAAAACAAGGTATAGGTGATCCTGATCCCTAAATATTTAAAGCCAGACTTGGACATGGAATAGTATCCCGTGGAATTTGTAATGCTATTTAATGAATAGGAAAACATTCACTTTTTGAGAAATTCATTTTTTTTTTAGCATAATAGAAAGGGGTGAGGGCGGCAGGTAGCTTAGTGGGTAAGAGCCTTGTGCCAGTAACCGAAAGGTCGCTGGTTCTAATCCCCGAGCCGACTAGGTGAAAAATCTGTCGATGTGCCCTTAAGCAACGCACTTAACCCTAATTGCTCCTGTAAGTCGCTCTGGATAAGAGCGTCTGCTAAATCACTGTAAATGTAAAATGGGTTCCATCGCCAGGACAAATAACAGAGGGGACATTGGACATCCCTGGTGTGTGGCCCTTGATAATGGGAAATACTGTGAACGAAGTTTGTTTGTAAGTACTGATGCCTTGGGTGATGAGTACAACAGTCGGACCCAGGAAATGAAGTTTGCATCAAAGCCACATTTTCCCAGTACAGAGAATAAATATTCCCATTCTACCCTGTCAAATGCCTTCTCCGCATCTAAAGCGATAACTACTTCAGGAACGTCCGAAGATGCAGGAGAGTGTATGACATTAAGCAGACGTCGAATGTTAGAAAAGGAGTGGCAACCCTTAATTTACATTTACATTTACGTCATTTAGCAGACGCTCTTATCCAGAGCCTATCTGATCCGTTGATATGATGTCTGTCATAGTGGATTCTTTTCGAGAGGCAAGCAATTTCGCTAATATTTTTACATCTGCATTTAAAAGGGAGATCGGTCTGTATGAGCACACTCAGATGCATATTTGCCGGGTTTTAACAAAAGTGTGATCGACGCCTCTGTCAGGGTTTGGGATAAAACACCCTGGTCCAGGGCATTTTCAAACACAAGCAGGAGGGGGGCCAGTTTGGCAGAAAACCTATTGTAGAATTCTATTTTTTTTGTTGAAAATATTATTGATTTCAGTAGGACTAACTGTTAAGACACCCGAGGTGTTGTGAATGAGGGATCAGCTGTGAGGCAGATTTGCACTTGAGTTGATGAGCTAGAAGTCGACCAGCCTTTTCTCCATGTTCGTAAACAAAACCGCGTGCGCGGAGTAGCTGCTGCTCAGCCTTATCTGTGGATAGTAAATTGTACTGAGTTTGAAGACTCAGCCTTTCTTTGTAAAGTTCTGGTGATGGAGAGGCAGAGTATTGTTGGTCTAATTCCAGAATTGCGTTGATCAGCTGTTGTTGTTTAATTTTCCGTTGTTTATTGAGAAGACAGGAATAGGAAATTATTTCGCCTCTAAGAACAACTTTAAGTTTTTCCCGAAAGTGTAGATGGAGAGATCGATTCTGTTCTATTTGTCTCAATAAAGACATAAATTACATTCGATAGAATGGTGCAGAATTAATTGTTTGAAAGAAAAGATGAGTTAAGTCTCCATGGGGGGCGATCTGTATAGTTTACATTTACATTTTAGTCATTTAGCAGACGCTCTTATCCAGAGCGACTTACAGTTAGTGAGTGCATACATTTTTCATACTGCCCCCCGTGGGAATCGAACCCACAACCCTGGCGTTGCAAGCGCCATGCTCTACCCAACAATGAGAATGAGAGGTCGAGCGACAGAGGAGCATGGTCACTAATAACAATGGCAGAGTATTCTACTTTCTTAACAGAGGGGAGAAGGGGAGTGGTGCACATGTGAAAAGAAAGACAAATCTTTGTTACTGGGAAAAAGGAATCTCCATGGATCGACACATCCCGCCTGGCTCATGAATGCAGACAAAACGCTGGTCATTTTTGAGGGAGATATTGATGTAGGGTTTGAGCGGTCCAAGACTGGGTGTACCACACAATTCAATTAAATAGTGTGAGTTGAGATTGGGCAGCAAAGAAATAAGTTTATTAATAAAATCAACATCATCCCAATTGGGAGCATAAACATTTACAAGCAAAACAGAGGTGTAAAAGAGAGAACCAGATACCATAACAAAACGCCCCTGTGGATCCGAGTCAGCAGCGGTACATTTAACCTTTTTATGAATAAGTATTGCTGTTCCCTTGCCTTAGCATTGCATTTTGAATGGAATATTTGTCCTACCCAAGCTTTATGGAGTCTACTATGATCTGCTGTACACAGATGTATTTCTTGTAAGAATGCTGGAATCAGTATTTTTAAAGGCAAACTTCAAAACCTTAATGAACGTTTGAAAACTAACTTTTTCAAATGGACTGATGTGTTGAAAGAAAAAACTAATTGAGAAACATCTCACTCCTCCCCCATATCCCATCACTACTGTACCACCCCTCCCACACGTCCCAGCCCAAACAACACCTCACCTCTCACGGACAAACTCTGCCAGCTCCTTGGTAGCAATCTGACCATGCTTCATGTTGTGGTACAGCACATCAAAACCTGCATTCTTCTCCCCCTGCAAAAACACAAACACCTTGGGTGAGCCACAGAATTATATTATGCTGTATCTCTATGGGGTGAGCTTTATAGATTCTTCAATATGGGAGATGTGATTATTTTTTATATTTATTTCATATAAAAATTATGTCAACACTTCTCTCTGTTACTTATTGCTTGAGGTCCTTGGAGCATAGTAACATGGATTGTTAAAGGTATAAAGGAGGTGAAAGATGAACACAAACAAAACGAATACTGTTTTCTTTCATCATGGCTTTATCTTGGCCAGGTCGCAGTTGTAAATGAGAACTTGTTCTCTACTGGCTGACCTGGTTAAATAAAGGTGAAATAAAATAAAAAATATTGTGGATGTGGACGCTTCTCTTGTTGTTAAGAAACCAGAACCAAGCTTGACATATGGTTGGAGAAAACAGAAATGTCTATCTCTCCACCAGAAGCATTCCTGGGAGGAGGTGATGACACAAGCAAATCATTTTGTTTTCTTCCATGACCTTTAGTACTGTGGATGTTTTTCTTGTTTCTCTTGTTGGCGGGGAACCACAAGCAACCATGACACTGGTTTGAAGAAACAAAAATCTATGTATTCTTCCTCCAGCTTTCAGAGGAAGGCAGACAGGGCAAGCTGAGTGGTTCTTCAAAAATGCTATTTCTTCCCACAGGGTCAATGCACATTTTAGATTTATTGTGCTACAATAGAATACATCTGAATTTGCATAGACCCAAAGCCTTTCTTCATTTCACCCCCCCTCCCCCCTGCACCTTAGCAGCCTGGTGCAGATGTCTTTATTTTCTACAAGACTGGCATAAGCAAGCCAATACCACACATGTAAAGAAAAACCAGGAGCCGTGCTTGTTTCAAAGACGGGATTCCCTCCCTACATATAACACTAACAAAGTTATCACATAACAGGTGCGTTAGGCTAACTGAGGCAGCATTAAAAATAGCCCATACCTTGAAGCACCCACTTTGATGTCAACAGTGGATCTGTTGTGGAGGCTGTCCAGACAGGCAAGCAGCTGCTCCTCAACACTATAAATACGGTGCTAGAGGGACACACACGTTTCCCAAGTAGCAGGGGAATGGCTGGAATGCCAAGGGTCCGGGATAGAGGCTAAGAGCAGGCCAAAACCACAACCACCCAAAGTCACAGACACCAAACACAGTCGTTGCGTTGAGACATCTGTCTACAGACAGGACAGTGGTGGTGGGCTGGAGGCCTCAATAGGGTTCAGAGGATTTGGGTTCAAACCCATTTGATTATTTAACAACAGTACACTACGTAATACACAGACTTTAATTCACATGTGATTCTCCAAAACCTTTCCTTCTCTATGGAAGGGCAGTTATGCCGTATTCTGTCTCTCGCTCTCTCTCTCCCATCTGCTCCAGTATTTGTGTAACCGAAGCCAGAGAAAGGTGAGCTGCCCTGCTCGGTCCTAAACACAAAGCAGGTATATAGTTCCCTTAACTACGCTAACATGTACATGTCGCTGACCAGGTGTAGCATCGCCTGTGTGAGTGCAATAAACAAATTGACTGCAAGAAGCCCAAACTGATATTTTTGACTAAAAGATAATAATTTCAAACCTTGCTTACATTTGTATATGATTACATACACTACATGGCCAAACGTATGTGGACACCCCTTCAAATTAGTGGATTTGGCTATTTCAGCCACACCTGTTGCTGACAGGTGTATAAAATCAAGCACACAGCCATGCAACCTCCATAGAAAAACATTGGAAGTAGAATGGCCTTACTGAGGAGCTAAGTGACTTTCAACGTTCCAAACTGCCTCTGGAAGCAACACACACACACAGTTTGGGAACCCTGATCTAAAACATACAGCATCTAAACTTAGAGTAGCCTGCAGTATATAGAAATAAGGCATAGGCCATCATTGAAACATATTTGCAAATAGTCAAATTAGACCCATCAGGTCCCAAGCAGTTTTCCATGCAATGAATGTAACGATGAGTGACATGGGACAAACAATAGGCAAAACTGTTTAACTGTTAAATAACTTATCTGTGAAAGGAGCTTAAGTCACACACCAACTCAGTAATAACACCCAGACAGAAAAGATTAGACTTATTTCACAGAAACAAAATAGCCTAATCTAAAAAGGTTAGGCCTAATTCTCATTTGACTCTCTTGGTCTCAATTGAGACGGACGATTATGGACACATTTGTCTTTAGAAATTAGTATGAAAGTAATCCCAATGGATTTTCTTATCAATTAATGAGACCAGAGATACATTTAATATGGTGGCTTGGCTTTATGAACAACTATTATGCCTTTGTGTTTCCAGAAAGGATAAATAATTGCTAGCTAATCAGAAGTTGACCTCCCAGAGAGTTATCATTCACCCCATGGCTCATTGTCCCAGCAACAGAGTTCCCCTGCTAAAAGACACAGTGGGACAGAAGTATGACAGCTCTTTAATTTATGTGACAGACAGGTGTGTGTGTGTGTGTGTGTAATAATAATAATTATTATTATTATTTGGGGTGGTTCTTATATTTGTCCTGTTACAAACAAGTGTGCAATGGAAATGTGTTTCTTGCATATCCCAACTCCCCCTGAGACACCCGCAGGGAGTAGGATCACGGCCAGGGTCACTATTGTACAGCGTCCCGGGAGCAATTAGGGTTAAATGCCTTGCTCAAGGGCACATAGGCAGATCTTTTTTTTCACTGTGTGCGTGCGTGTGTCAGACCTGGAACAACTATAGTTTTAACTATGCTTTTGGAAAGCAATACATTTTCCCGGGGGAATAAAGTTTAATTACTACTTTAATATTTGAAAGTGATGACCTTTTAAAACCTATTTGAATACAGATCTTAGAAAGCAACTACTTAAAAAATATATATTTGAATACAGATCTCAGGAAGTGATTACTTTTCTGAAACTATTAGATTGGATGCCTTCAACTAATGGCAGGGCTGTATCAGGGCTGTAACTGCATGTTGAAGATAGAAATAGAATGAATAGAACACACAATCTCCTGTACTATTCCAATCTGACAGTCATATTTGATCTACACAATACATTTCTATCTGAACATTTTGTAAATGTCCATTCTCCTGAATGTCTATTGCCCCAGGTAATCAAGTAGATAATCAAGTCAAACCAATTAACCAATGATATTTTGTACAGATAAGTATAAATAAAGTTGTGACGCTCAATTACTGTATGACTCTTTCAACATGCCACTGAAAAGGTTGAAAACTGCTATTAATTTTATGACACCTGAAAATACTGCAGAGTAATTCAAAGCCATTTGCAAACAGCAAGTTTGATGCTTAGCAAAAACAACTTCTTTACCTTTTTGTCCATCTGATGGTAAGTGTTCTTGTATCAAACACACAATATACCATCTTTAAAGGGATAGTTTACTCAGAATACAAACTAACATGATTTTCCACCTACCCTGGCTGTAGCTGTTCAGGTTTCTGCGTCTTATACTTTCGGTTTTTTACACCAGCTTCAGACAGCTGAAAACACAATTATGGAAAATATATTTCACGGCGGTTTAGATAGTACAATGATTCTCTACACCAGGGGTACTCAACTGTTACCCTACGAGGTCCGGAGCCTGCTGGTTTTCTGTTCTACCTGATAATTAATTGCACACACCTGGTGTCCCAGGTCTAAATCAATCCCTGATTAGAGGGGAACAATTAAAAAATGCAGTGGAACTGGCTTCAAGACCCAGAGTTGAGTTTGAGGGCTCTACACTACACTTGCTGGTTTGGTCACATAAACTGAAATTAGGTGAACTATTAGAATTTTAGCAACCAGGAAATAGCGGAGCGATTTCTGCTTAGTGCATATTTAACAGCCATATTTTGTTACTTTTTATTTTCATGTTACATAACACTTTGGTAATTGCACTTTAATTGCATAGCAATGAGCTGACCGTTTTTGTAACTACTGTACACAAGAGGAATAGTGACTGTTCCTTATTCCACTTATGTAATAACTCCATTATTATGCAATTATAAAGCAATTTCCAAAGATCTTGATGTCAAGTGTTACTGTATTACCTTGTGTCTCACTCATTATGAACATATTTGTGTTACTCATTATGAACATATTTGTGTTAGCCATTTTAAAGCTGCAAAAGTGGTCTACTCTGTTTGTCTCTTCATCAAATATTTGGCAGCCATCAAATAAATATTTTTTGGTTTTCAAATAACTTGCATATATTCAAATACCTTCAAATATTATTTGGTTTTCTGAGAGGTACTCAAAATATTTTCAAGTCTTATATGTTTTTCAGAGACCTGTATTTGAATATCAGTTGAAACTCTATATAAACTATATTCAACTACCTTGAGTACTTGAAAAGTTGCCCAGGTACGGTGTATGCGTGTGTCAGTATCACAGCTTAAACAAGTTCTCATCCAAAGATGTCCTAAGAGTTAAATCCATGACCAAAATGATTAATTATAGCACATGTCATGATCTTCCATCTGAGATCATTCATCACACAGGTCTGTTTCATATTCCACTCCATGGCCAGTGGTCTTTGACAGTTCTCTTTGTCTGATTTATGCAGGCCCCCTCTTCTCCCTCCCTACTCCTTTTAATCAATTAAGATGAGAGTTTTGTCTCACGCAAGAGAGAGCACATTACAATGACAATGTCGTGAGCTGTGGGAGATGAGAGGAGAGACGGAGGCATCAAGACAACTCACAACTTTCTCACCATGGCTGAGATTCCTTTGTACTCCATGAAACACTGAGAAGCTCTGTCTGTCAGTCTAGTTTGTGTGGTCAGGTAGTGACCAGGTTCATGTTTTACAGCTATTAAACTTTAAAAACACACATCACAGGACTGATTAGTTCCTGAGGAGCAGGGTACCCCGTGGGAGGTTTGGGTTGGGGGTCTTCTCCCTCACTCCTTCCATAACTCCCTAATCTATCCCCCAGCGAGCGGTGCTCCCAAGTCAAACAGCCTCCCCTCTGCCTCCCTCCATGCCTCCCTCCCTATTGCAGTTAGCCAGCCAAGACTTGCAGCACCATTTCATCTGTGTGTACTGTGCATAGCAGCCAGCTAACGACTCTCACTTGATTCTAATTAGAAGTATCCTTGGCTTTACCCCTCAGACCTGAACAAAGCTAATTACTGCACAGACGAGGCCTGGGATGCTGCTTTAAACAGTGTGATGAAGGCAGGCCTCGTTTGGAACTGGCGTGGTTAGCTGTGTCTGGATCCCCCTGCTAGAGCGTGTCCGGCTTAATTGGGTAAGTGGTGTTACCTCCCGGTGGGGAGGTGTTCCTCACAGGCTCACTAGCCACAGCAGAGACCTCAGCCTCAGCTGCAGTGTTGGTGTGGTTCAAGGGTTGACCAGAGTAGAGCTATACTATGGGTTGCGGTTCACTCCCTGACCAGTGTCGGAGGACATTCTTGTGCTGTGATGCAAGCGGGCAGAAAGGCAGGCAGGCAGTAGGCAGCCATGGAGTCATGTGAAACCTGGCACACAGTGACACAGAGTACAGAACAGCCGGTCTGTCCTCTCACTGGTCAGCAGCATAAACAACACTGCCTGCCAATCCATCTATCAACAACTACCAAGAACTATCAGACCTGGATAGTAAAGGAAACATTTCCTATCCTATGTTCAGAGTTGGATATAATAGGGAGTGGTATGACATAGCATAGGCCTATATGGTATGATAATGATCTACTATAATATAGTTGAATGACTGGATAGCCCCAGGTCAGTGTCAGTGGAAAGAGACAGTCTAGCTGACTCATTGAGGTTTTGTGCTTACGGTGCAGTTTGGGCTCAATGGGCAATCCCACAGCAGAGTGTCAGCAGCACTGATGATGGCCCTCTAGTATCTCGTCACACCACTTTCACATCTAAAAAGGACAGCGTCATTGAGTCCCCATAACAAACCCATCATCTGCTCTAGTCATTACCTGGTCCACAGTGCCTGGAAGAGACCAGCAGCATCCATGTAGAACTATACTGCACTGGACATCACTTCAGATCAGAACAAACACACAGTCCTGTTGCCGCATTGATTAATGGCTTCAGTGTCCCATTGGGCAACAGGCAAGTGGATTGAGCCCTGTGGTACACGTGACACCCTAAGTGCAGGACCAACCCATGACAGAGACTGAGCACAATGCAGTCACACTCACGCTTTTCTTACCATCACCAGTGCATTTGCATCTGGCCTCAGGAACCTGAAGGCAAATTCCCTGAATTGGCTCTTTATCTAACGGGACAGTGAGCGACTATCCTGCTGCCATTAATCTAATTTAGCAGAGCAAAGAACAGCTCAACAAGGAGGGAGAGAGGGAAAGATGGAGAGAGGAGAGAGAGGAGAAAGATGTGAAGAGAGAGGGAGCGAGTTTGTCCTCTGGTAACGTGGTATTCCGACCGTGCCGCCTATGGACACAGACTGATGTGAGACTGTCTGAGAAAGAGTTACATCCCTCCTGGTTTGGGTTGGAGGGAAGCGTCTTTGACCTGGCTTTGTTCCACACAAAGGAGTTATCCTCTCCTCTCCGTAGGCATGGAGGCCCTGCTGCCTGCAGCCACACAAAGGCAGCCAGGATCACATGACTTGCTGCTGGTCAGTCAGCAGGCAGGCAGGCTGGCAGAGCAGACAGACAGACAGCCCAGCTCGCTCTGCTGCTCACAATAACACACTCAACTCTGCCTCTGTCTCTGTCACAGTCAGTCACACAACACAACTCTACACAATGGAGCCAGGGGGATCCAGCACCACTGATATAGAGGCTTCATGTACACACACGCGCGTGCACACACACACACGCACAAGTATGAGAGCATGCACAAATACAAAGACACACAAACCCCACCACGACCAAACAAGCACACACACTGGCACACACTATCTGATGCACAATGAATGAGGAATGGGGAGTTACAGAGAAACCAACAACGATCATAATCAGATATCCCCCAACAACTGAATGAAAAAAACAACAACATTAGATTCTCTAAATATTACGACCTAAAAAAACCTCTCAATTCAATCAATGATAGGAATCTCATTTCCCTAACCAAATTAAATTCCTGACTCGCTTCCGCTCCCAGACCCAATTGTTACTTGACTTTTAGTTACATTTTTTGGCACAGCGTCCTCCTCTAAATATCCCTCCTTCACGGTGAACGGGCAGAGTGGTGTATCAGAACTAGGGCACGCCAGGTGTGCAGAGGAGAGCAGAACACAGCCATAGTCCCCTTGGGAGCAGCTGACAAACGCCTGGCCTGTTCCAGTCTCTCCTTCTATCCCTCTAAGACTAGGGGGTTACAGTCAGTGGTACATTGATGTCATGCTTATTCTCTGCAGTTTCTGTCCAGGTTATAACATATTGATAAAGATATGATGATATGTGTTAATCTGCATGTCAGGAATTAACCCTGTGCCTCTACTCCCGCCATCACTAAGGAGACCAAGCAGCCTCAGTTCTATGAATGAAAGAAAGAAAGAAAGAAAGAAAGAAAGAAAGAAAGAAAGAAAGAAAGAAAGAAAGAAAGAAAGAAAGAAAGAAAGAAAGAAAGAAAGAAAGAAAGAAAGAAAGAAAGAAAGAAAGAAAGAAAGAAAGAAAGAAAGAAAGAAAGAAAGAAAGAAAGAAAGAAAGAAAGAAAGAAAGAAAGAAAGAAAGAAAGAAAGAAAGAAAGAAAGAAAGAAAGAAAGAAAGAAAGAAAGAAAGAAAGAAAGAAAGAAAGAAAGAAAGAAAGAAAGAAAGAAAGAAAGAAAGAAAATCACTCAGGGGACTGGTAGAGTGCAACATTTGCAGCATGGTGGTGGTTCAGTATCATTCACAGATTAATGATTGAGAAAGTAAGGCATCATAACTCAGGGAAATTGGATGGAATTGTTCTGTCAGCCTACATGCATTTGTCCCCTTTAAATATGTATGTGTTCCCCTTTAAATATAATGCTGTACAAAAGTTGTATATTTAAAAAAGCATTATGTTTAACTGTAAAAGGCAGGCCTAGTATTGCTACGTTCACATACAGTTAGTGAGTTTTTATTAGCTACTGCAATCTGTATAGAAATGAGTGGTAAAAGGGTCTAAAGTTTGCATGCATAATAGCTAAATAAAATAAAACAATGACTAATCTTTACATAACCCAATCTCTGATTGTTGGTTTTCACCTCTCCATGTTGAGTTGCCAATGATCCTCATAGAATGTAATACATCAAATAGACTCACCCAGAAGTTGTTTTTAAAGAACGCCATCTTCACTCAGAGAGTTTTATAGGGATCTGCAATTATGAGAGAGGGGAGGAAACCATTAGGGACAGTACAGAAATGAGGCTACAGCCCTCAGCTCTCCTCTGTATCAGTGACCAGAGTTAGCCGGTGGCACGGAACCAACATTCACACCAATAATGAGACAACTCTACAAATGGATTGTTGTTTTCCCTGTGCTGAATTGCTATTGATCTCTAGCTGTGGGCTGAATCTCCCCTTGTACAGACACTGTAACAATAAATTGGGCAATGTGAAAAGCCTCCTCTCAGACCCAAAAAGAGACAGAGACACTGTAGTGTATAAAGAATAAAGTGGAAACTTCTGTTGCGGTCTTATTAAAAACAAGCTGGCGTAGGCAAGGCGACAATAGACAGCTTTAGTTCAATGCACAGCCCAGGTTTAACAGTTCACTTCAAAGAGATGGAGGCTGACACAGGGAGGAGAAAGGGAAGAGAGAGAGCTCTGACACAGCCACCAAGGAGAGGGTGCCCTATCAAGATGAATAAAGATCTCTACAGTGTGATCACTCACTCTGGCTGTATGTGCAGTAGAGAGCTGAGAGACTAAGGGAATAGCCAATAGCCATATCTCTAATACCATCCCCCAGAGTCACCTCCCAGAGAGCTAGACAAGCAGCAGGTATACTTTGGTGAGGACACACAATGAATCAACAGGAACCATGTTCTCTTTTCTGACTGTGAAGTGAGAATTGCGACTATGGGCTTCTATGGGATGGGACTATGGGAGGCAGGAGGAAACATAGCAACAGCTGAGCATACACCCTTTGACCCCCTATAGCGTTTCTCCACCCACCCACACTGCTGTGGGGGATTTCATTCCTGCTCAAGTAGCTCCTAGCTATCTGCTCATCATGAATAATAGTAGCCGGAAGAGCTTCTAAGCATATAGCAAAGGTGAATGAGTGTGTGAGCTAGTGTGACTGCGTACAGGTGAATGTGTGTGTGTGGTGACCCTGCAGGCACAGTGTTTCCCCAGGGAAGGCTGTGGGTTCCTATTATTCTGAGGAGAGGAGAGGAGAGAGGGCTTTATCTTTGCTGGCACAGAGGAGCGACTGGCCCTAGCTCAGGCAGGGCGACCTGGTGTTGGACAGGGGAACACACAGGCAAAAGCGCTCTCGCTCGCTCACTCACACACACCTCCCCTCTCACACCCCGTTAATTAACTCAGTGCTTGGAGTCGTTTGGCAGCGTGGCTCAGGGCTGAAAGTGAGACGCCGCAGCCAGCTACCAAGTACCCACTCTGTTCTAGGCAACACAGAACCAGGGTGATAGAGGAGAGGAATCAGTAAGACAGAGGGGTCTGTTTGGCTGTTAGTTGGATCACAGGCTGGTGGTGGTGGTGAGGGGCAAGCATATTGTGCCAGGCTTCACACAGGGCTGCTGAGGAGAGACTGGTGAGGGGCTAGAATAGATGACATTCAGCTAACTTCATCAGGAATCACCCTGACCTTTACAGAAATCACACCTCTACTCAGCGGTAAACAAAGACTAGAACAGTGTTGTGCATTGGGATTCCTCTGGTTAATTAATATTCTAAAAGAACTGAGGCTGAAGCTGATCATGGTGGGCTGCTGTGGATGTTGCTGTGGTGGAACCATCTGGTACACACTGAGTCACTGAGACTCACAGAGGGTCAGAGAGAGAGAAGCATTCTCCACAGCCCAGAGCCTCAACAGACGTGGGAGGACTGATAAGGAATATGATTAAAAAAGCACATTAAAAAATATATATTTCCACCAATGCATGATCTTTTCGGGTAAAGGAATGGAAAGCTCCCAAGAATACCTTGTGGGTTAAAGGATACACTTGACGGGACACACTAACAGGCTAGCTAGCCTAGCAATATGTCCAGTAGACATAACGTTTGTTCCTTTCTGTGTCTCCACAGCTCAGTATTAGTGAGTTTGAAACAGTAACGCGTCATGCTGCCTCCACCCTGGGCTGGGCTTCTGCCATTTCCCCTGCTGATTGTGAGAGCGTGGCAGACAGGCTAGTGGTGGCTTAGTCTAAGACCACAGCTAGGGCCGCGCTACGCTATCACCAGCACACAGTAGTGGAGAAGAAGCCTTATCAGCACCCCAGTCTAGATGGCCTGCCATGAAAAACTAGGGCTAAACATTTTTCGTCTTTCCAGTCCCCCCCACAAACTGTTCCTTCCTCTTGTTTTGGCAGTAAATAACTGGCATCTCTCCACCCATATTCAGCCTCCCTCAATTTTCCCCGTGGTGGTGGTCATTGGAGTGGGGCTACTGGCAGATGCTTCTCACTGGGTTGACAGTTCAGCGGTGGCTCCCTGCCTGGTCCTTATATCCCCACACCACCCTCTTTCAGCTCATCTCTGTTAAGGCATGAGGCTGAGAGGGAACTGACTAACTCCCATAGCCATCTTCACTGACAAATGACAACCCCAGAGATCTGCCTCCTCCATCTAAGAGAAGAGAGAAAGTGAACAAGACAAATGGAAGAGAACTGAGGAGAGAGCAACCACCAATCAACACACTCTCCTACACTAAATAACAGACAGATACAGCAGTAGAGCTCTAAAATGCATGTGATGATAGCAGTGACCTTTAGCTAAATCCTCTCTCTCTCGTCTAACACATATATGACGTGTCTTGCCCAACTTTCGTAGCTGTAGGTGTTTTCCTGGACAGCGACAGGGAGAGTAGCTACTGCACTGCAATGTCTGTCACTCTGTCCTTCATCAAACCTGATTTGGCAGGGAGCGGAGCAGAGATAATTTCATCAGACCCATTATGCAGTGCATTACCCTCCCTGCCAATGACGATGCTTCCAGAGCCATTGTGAGTCATCACAGTGACTGCCACATCTGGGCACAGTGGGCAGAGCACTACCCGTTAGAGAGCTGGCCGTGATATGGACGAACGCCTATGTTCATCAGAACAGTCTTAGCACAAACGCCTATGTTAAATCAGAATTGCCATTAAATGTAGCCTACATGCAATCATTGATTGCCCTATTCACTAGCTTGATGTAATGTGCTGTTGCTGCATCAATTCTGACATCATTACTAGAACAACATCAAGCTGTACACACATGAACAAACCTCTGCTTGTGTAAAATGCTCTCTCCCTTCTCTACCCAGGCAGCAGCAGAATCATCAGGCAGAACCAAAGTATGCTCTCCTCCCTACCCTTCCATTGTTTGGAGCTGAATGTGTTGTTGTCCCTGTAGCATATCGTCTATGACACTGAGCCAGCCTGCCAGGCATCACTTCAAGCACAGACCCTCCACTGAGCAGAGCATGACAGCATGGTGAGCACTGGCAGTCCATTCAGAATGGATGGATGTCTGTGTACAAGGCATCAAGGGCATAACAAAACATTCAAAACAACAACACACAAATCAATACATTTGAGACCCGAATAAAACGAATATGTAAATCCAAATTTATACACAATAAGGCTCTCTCTCGCATCTCATCTCCTTCACCATGTTTTCTTTTGGGTCACCATGTGCTTTTGGGGGCGACCCAGATTAGAAACATAACTGATAACACAAAATCAGAGCTTCTCTTTTTCTACTGCAACACAAACAGCAACATCCATATTATATGGAATTACACAAAATAGATTTGACATCACAGTAGTCAGCCACCATGTCAACAACATGTGATGCATTTCGACCCGACTTCGCAATCCTAATATTGAGCTCCTCTTAGTTATCACTGGTCCACATAGCACAGCTTGAAGTGGACCAGTAACCCAGAATAGAGTGAGGTCTGTTCCTGCAGCCAGCAGCCATCCCCATGGTAGATACTGGTGGCCAGGGAGCTCCATCTGCTAGAGACCCTATGCTTAGCAGCATGGCCACCGGCTGCACAGGCCCTGCCTCCTGCCTCCTGCCTCCTGCCTCCTGCCTCCAGGCTCTGCCCTGCTTGACAAGATCAAAGGGAGGCCACGGCCAGCGGCTCCGTATCCTACATTACAGGCAGGGGATCTCCATAATTAATTAATCCACCATTCAGTAGCACAATACTGTGTGGGAGAGCTGGGAAGGGAGAGAGAGGGAGCCAGCTAGATCATGAGGACAGAAAATCCTTAAAGGGATACTTTGGAATTTTGGCAATGAGGCCCTTTATCTACTTCCCCAGGGTCAGATGAACTCGTGACTAGGTATCCACGAGTTCATCTGACTCTGGGGAGGTAGATAAAGGGCCTCATTGTCAAAATCCCGAAGTATCCCTTTAAGGATCAAGTGAGAAGCTTCTTTTCCCCAGTGACATAAAATGTGTGATTTGAGTGCTACGATTGCAGAGCGGAGTTAGTTATATTGATGTGGTATTTTCCTCGCATGCTGAGGCGGACAGCTCTGCAGGAAGGCTATGATCAGGCTTTGGGCTAATCAACAGCACAACACAGAGAGACACACAGTCAATTCAAATCTAAATGCAAAGTAGGGCTCTTACTCCCCCTGACCTTGACTTCCTTCTCTCCCTTCTTGCTGCTCCCAACATCGCAGCCTTTCAGGGGCTGAGGCGAGGCTGGGTGGTGATGGATGGTGTCGGACTGGGCTGTAATTGCGGCAGGCTTCAGATGTGTCTCTGTTCTGGGAGGAGAGCTAGCAGGGACCTGATGATGGCAGCGGGTAGAGAGAGAGGCTGCTGAGGTCCCAGCCTGGCCCCAGATCAACAAGCCTGATGGGGGTCAAAGCAAAGCCTCCTCTGTTCAGCTCAGAGTTATCTCCAGCAGTAAGGGCCTACCTGCTGCTGCCTGAGAGACCTGCTGGAGCCAGCAGCAGCAAGCAGCACTCAGCTCACCCCTTAAGAGAAGCTGGATGGTTATGGTTTCAGATGCAGAGGTTCTCAGACTAAAGGGATGCTTTACTGGCTTCAATAGGTAGCTGATTAGAAACCAGACCTCAACCCACCCATATTTCCCACTATGATTATCAGGTGAATTTCTGCCTCTGGTCAAACTAAAGCTGATAGAAATCTCCATAATGAAAAGCTAACAGAGACGAGACAGAAAGGTAGGTAGAGTTTTCAGAGTGCAAATCATAAATAAACATTCCTTTTCTAAAGATAAAATGCTTTGCGAAATACATACCTAAGTACTCAACTACTCAAGAAATCAACTGGCAAGAGGCCATGAAGTTGGTACATATTTCTTCATCTAATTGAAACCCCTCTCTTCATTCCCAGTCCCGCCCATATGGAGCGATTTCAGTGCCAACAGAAATTGTATTTGAATTCCATCATTTTTTATTTGTATTAGGATATTGATTTAGAATTTCCTATTTTTTCATTTGTAATGCACAAATTGAATTTGTAAATTGAACTTGCATTTCAGGATTTGGAACTGGATTGAAAATTGCATTCATTTTAAAATTATATTTAAATTCAATTAAATATTTATATTGGCCTATTCAGTTTCAATACTGTAGATATTGCATTCATTGTCTGTGTATCAAGTTTACAAACTATCATTTCAAGTTTGTCAAAGTATCATATATTCAACTTCTCAGATGCATTCAGATTCAGTTTTCAAATTCAGTTCTCTAAATTCAGATTCAAAACCTGAGACAACATCCTGATATTTTGCCAGCCAGGAAAAGGACAGGAGAATAGATAGAATCAAACGCTCACTGTGGTAAACAGAAACTTATGGCGGTTTCTGAAGCCAATGTGGCATGTTGAATTTATTTTCTTATAATGAATTTGGCTCTAGCATTAGAACCATTTTGGCTATGAGCTATTATGACCCCATTCCTGAAAGCTAAGACTCTGGAGCCTTCTATTCCCCTCTATGATGATTACAGGCTGCGTTAGAAGGCAGTGTCACAAAAAACTAAATTTGGCCCCCATAAGAATATAGTTTAAATGCCCTGTCACAGCCCTTCTAATGATAGCCTTTCCACTCCCTATTTAATGTTGCTCTTGTGACTGACTGGGTTCGAACCAGGTCTCCTGCATGTCACAAGACACTGTTAGCCCACTTTGCTAAAGCCTATAGGGAGAAGTTCAGGAAGTTCATGTAAAGGACGACCCGCTGCTTGCTTAACGAGTAACGCTTCCCCCTGATTCAGCTCATACCGAGACTCGAACTCAGGATCTCTGCCTCATAAACACACGTGATCCACCATCCTTAAGCATTCTAATCCACCGCGCTACTGAAAAAGGCCTTCTTCAATTGCGCAAGGAGTGACACTTCAGGCTGATGAGTGAGTTTCACAGATCCCCATCTGTTACATTCCCCCCCTTAACTCACTCCACAGTGACCCCAGTGGTTGAACCAGCTCAACTGTAGATCTGAGTCCAGTGGCACCATTGTAAAGGACGTCATGCCCGAAATGCCAGACTGGCTGGTCCATTTTTAGCCCAGTGGCCGTCGAAATTGTTTTTTTTTGCGTGCAAAATTATAATTATCTGGCTAATAATGGGGGCCTCAAGGAAATAATGGGCCAGTATGGTGGCCTGGAGAAAAATAATGGGTCGGTGTGGGGGCCTCAAGGTAAAGAATGGTCCGGTGTGTTAGAAATGCCAGGGCTGATTTTTGGTCCCAGTCCTCCGCTGGTTTGAAGTCTCTGGCATGGGTAGTCATTATAAGGTTAACATGTGACTGGCTGGGTTAAGAATGTGTTAGCCTGTTGAGCTAAAGCCTAGATATTGGTCCTGTGACTTGGATGGGTCTCTTCAAGGAGGAGGTCAAAGGGGGGTGAAGTGTAACACAGGTGGTTCGGTGACCACGCTCGTGTGATGAGTAACTTGTCTAAGACCTGAAAAGTTGCATTGTCTGGTGCACAGGAGACCTGGGTTAGAACCCCATCAGTCAAACTAATGTCTTCATGTCTCAGCCAAGGTTGCTCATCACATAGCCTTGTGAGCAACCTGATCCCACGAGCTTACATGAATGTTTCGCTTCACATGGTAATCAGTCTGGTAATTACGAGGCTACTCATCACATGGATGGATCACCAAACCACTTCTGTACTCTTATTAAATGGGGGGGAAATCTGTCTGCTTCTGTTTGCCACAGAAAGTGTTGTTGTTGTGCAGGAGGCCTGATTTCGAACCCAGTCAGTTATATTGGTGCCGTGATCTCTGAGTATGAGGTCAAAGGTCCCGTGTAGCTCAGTTGGTAGAGCATGGCGTTTGCAACGCCAGGGTTGTGGGTTCGATTCCCACGGGGGGCCAGTATGAAAAAATGTATGCACTCACTAACTGTAAGTCGCTCTGGATAAGAGTGTCTGCTAAATGACTAAAATGTAAAATGTAAAGGGGGGTGAAATGTAACCGAGGTGGTTTGATGAACCTTGCTGGAGACTTGAAGACTTGTATTAGCTTCCAGAACGAATCCCTATGGGCTAACACAGTCTTGTGACATGCAGGAGACATACAATATTTCAATTTATGAATTCAATGACTCAATTTGTGCATTAAACATTCAAAAATATTAAATTCAAATTCAATATCCTACTACAAATTATAAAATTCAAATACAATTTCTGTTGCCACTGAAATCGCTCCATACACCCACACCTCCATGACTCACTACCCTCTCACCCATCAGCACTAGCAGAGGAAAGGGTTTCACTGGAGCAAGACAGCAGGGAGGGTTTTCTTCACCTCTCAATGTATATGTATATTACTTCTTCAACACTCAGTTCCCTTTTTAGGAAGACACAAAAATTGCAATATGGATACAGAAACACAACATCAAATGAGCATTCATCAACTTCTCCTATTGCATTTTCATATAACCTGGTTGGTTTCGAACCAACTTTAGAATAGGACGGCATTACAACTTTTGCTTTGAGAAGGTTAGAACACAATTGGAGAACAAGTGTCAATGTGGAATTTTACTTCCACTATCATCATTATGTTCAAAATGTTAGAGGGTATTCCATACAACGTTAAATAGAAAACCTGGCAATTTCTGGGACAGTTTGGCCTTTTACAAACATCATGCTCATTCGATAAGTCTTTCTAAGGTCATTGATGTCATTGCTGTTGACATATTGGACTATCCCAGGAGGATATGATTCTACCAAGGGATAGTCTACTCACTGTTTAAAAAAGTGTTGTTGTTTTTTAACATGAAAAACACCAGTCAGAAGTTACTTTTAGTTCTTGCAACCAGCAATATCATCAACTTAGCCAAGTGTCTCATGATCAAAATAAACATTTTCAAAACATTCGATTTGAAGAGTAATGAGAGTCTAATTACCTTACAGTATCTTTATAAATGATACATTATGCATACAATCAATCTTTTTTTTTACTCTCAAAAGTATTAGCTGGCAGCTTTGCGAACGGAGTTCAGTTTTTGTAAAGTAATTAGCAATTAAAGTGACTACTTAACAAATACAAGTAAAGCTAAATCTATATGTCTGATCATTTAATAATATAACATTCACCAATATCCAGTTAGAGATGTTGGCAGCAAGCTTAGCTTAAAAACGTTTTTAGTTGTCTGCTGCTGTTAGCGTGCAAGCTTGAATTCTACATTGTCTTCTGTCATGCTGCTGAAGTCGGTATTATGCAGTTCCTCGCGCTAGTTATAAACCAAGCTATTTTTCAGGACGTAGCCTAAATAATGGTTCATTACCTGTATGTATTTCCTGGAAAACCTTTATAGTACATTTTCCATCCTGAGTCATTCACCTGTCCAGCTCCAGCAGCACGGTGAAGCCTGCCCAAAGTGATTTGATAGTAAGCACCAGGCGGTTGCACAAATTCTCTGGGCAGATTTCAGTGTGCGAGCAAATTCCCACCCATCTCTGTCCCTATTGGTTGACATACTTTTCAATCAAGCCTAGAGGAGAACGTGTTATAGGCATAGCATCCGTTTGGAGGCAGGTCTTCTAGAATTTCTATGCGCCAATTGGATAAAAATATATTTTTTAAGATAACGCCCACCTGTTAGTGAGTGGCTGTATCTGGCAATGCTGGCTTCAATCAATAAAACGGACGTATTGAAAGCCAGATTAAAGATGGAACTCTTAATGAAAGCAATAACAAAGCAGTTACCGCGCCTGTTTTAGTAAAAAGCTGAGGGATGGTCCAGGAGAAATGTAACCACTCTCAACTTCAAAGCGAGAGCTAGGTATGCAAGGACTGACCATCCATTATATCACAATTATAGTTTGAATCATGTTTTGAGGCTATACACTTGCCCCCCTTCCCCAATTCATGTGTAAATATTGTACTATAAGTTATGTATTATACTTGTACTAAAATGTTTATTCTATTCTACTGCCATTTACTTTATGTTGCATTGTCGAGAAGGAACCTTAAAGTATGGATTTAGTTGGACGGTGTATGTATACCATGCGTATTCTGTACATACGACTACTAAAACGTAACTATACAGTATTAGTTTACATGTGCTTTGTTTACAAATATTGGAGCATAACAAGCTCATATTTTGGGTTCTGATGGGGTACGACAGTTGAACTAAGCTCATGAGGCGTGTATAAGTTATATTCTTCAAGGATAGATGGGTATATATCATTAATGTATGAGTCCAAAAATGGATGTAGAAACTACAGATTCTAGCTTTAAAGGGGGTTTAGTCATATATTCACAAAATAGATAAAATGTGTAATGTGATTAGTCTGGTAATTCAAGATCATGCAAGATCATAAAACTAAATGTAAAACACAAACGTTTTATTTCCCCCCTTCCTTCCCTTTGACATACTGTACCTTCCTCATAAATAAAGCTATATAGTAATAGATTTATACAAAAGCAACACCCAAAGATGGTCTTCTCAATCATTACCCTTCTTTACAAAAAAACATTGGGTCATGTAACAAAAACACACATAGGGACGAAGGGGTGACTGCTTGTATTCAGTATGAACATTGTCCATGGACTGCATAGGAGCCACTGACCTGCTGGCCATTTGGGTCACAAAAGACCAAAGGGGGCATTATTTACAGTCAATAGAGTGACCCTGCCAAGCCATTGGCTGGCTGCATACACTTTCTACAGGTGTAAACATTGGGCAAAACACAGCATCATTGTTTCATGTCACGCCAAGGATAAAGCAGTCGTCTGTTGCTGTGCCTGTGGTGGTGTGGTCATTGCAGTGCAGGGACAGGGAAGGAGCGTGAGTCAGTGTTGGGGATGGTGGTGATGGTGAGGCTCAAGGTCTAGTCAGGGTCAGGGTGACTTTTGCGGTGGTGAGCGGTCAGGTTGTAACTCTTCTCAAAGCGCCGGCCGCAGACCTCACAGGGGAACTGGTAACTGCTCTCAGCGTTGTGCTTCTTCATGTGCCAGTTGAGAGAGGCCTTCTGGCGGCAGGTGAAGCCACACACCTCACACCTGGTAGAGAGGGAGAGAGGACGAGGGATGAACACTCATAAGGATCACTACAGATGTACAGAAAGAGTGTTATATAATATATACAGGATCCATAGTAGAAGTCCTAATAATAGTGATACTACTCTCGACAAACAGTATGCCAGAGAATACTCACTGTATAGGTTTCTCTCCGGTGTGGATGCGGCGGTGGATGAGAAGGTGGCTGTTGGTGCGGAACGCCCGGGCACAGAACTCACAGATGAAGTCCCTCTGGTCTCAATACACAAAAGCCAGAACGAGTGATTACATACAGTACCAGGTTCAGAGCATCTGTGGTTGCTCTGTACTTTATATCAAACAGTTAGGGCCCTGAGTTCTTCCTGACTATACGACTGAAGAAACACAAGTCCCTACAAATAGCTACTCAGACAATCATTATTTCAGCATGATGAGCAGAAGCAAAGGATGATAATGAAGAATCCTAGAAGTGAAATGTTACGCCTCACTGCTGTGCAGTTTCTCATGCTCTTTCAGGTGCTTCTTGAAGTTGAAGGACTTCCCACAGGGAGTGTGAGAGCAGGTGAACGTCCTCTGGTGGAAGTGCTGGTACTTCATATGATGCTTCATTAAGGGTGAGATAAGATATAATGGAGTTTTGTGTATTTTACCTTAATAAGTAGATTGTAAGAGGTCATCTTCAGCTATACTGGTGAACTCACATTGAGGTACTGCCGAGAGGAGAAGATCTTCCCACAGCCGTCAAACTCACAAGGCAAGATTGCTTTGGGTGTTGTTTTTCTGGGAACATTAAATTAGGATGAACAGTAAACAGTAAACAGATGGAAATATACAAGTGAGAAATACATAAATTAGTAATAAACAGTAATCTAGACAATAACTTTTATGTGATAATGCACAAACCTTTTCTTTTTGCTGACAATCTGAGAAACATTGTCGGCTGGCTCCGGTCTATAAAATCCAAATCAAATGAAAGAAAATGTATTACATTTATTGCACAGTATGTGGTAATAGGAATCCTTTTAACCATGTTCGCTTTCATGACTTTCATCTCAATAATCTTTTACTTGAATATCCATTTAATCGTTTTAATCATATAATTCAATCTGGCAAATTAAGGAAGTGTGAGAAAATACTATCAAAAGCCACCCGTTGCTATCAAAAGCCACCTCTCCTTGTCCCCGACTTACTGTATCTCTCTCTGGCTGTGTTTACACTGGCAGCCCTATTCTGATCTTTTTTCCACTAATTGGCCTTTTGACCAATCACAAAGATCTTTTCAAATCTGATCAGAGCTGATCTGATTGGTCAAAAGATCAATTAGTGAAAAAAAGATCAGAATTGGGCTGCCTGTGTAAACGCAGCCTCTCTGCCTCTGACTGAACTGCTTTACTCTGTGTCCCCCTTCAGGTTCTCGTGTGCTACAATTACATCACTATGAAGTTCAATAAAGTGGTCATTAATTTTTCCAACATGTTCATTCACATTTTATTTCCTTCTTAGATGATTAAACTGTGCAATTAAAACCTGCCGGGTGAAGGGTCATCCTTCTCTCCAGTGATGTTGTCGGGGTTGTGCTCTTTATCATCATCATGATCATCACATTCCATAGGCAGCCGCCTATGAAAATATCAAATTAGATCACCATGAGGTTGGGTTGATTATGATTTCAACAACAAATTCATCCAAGGAGTTGTGCATGAAGCAAACTATTCAACTTTACCAATCCTCCAATGACTGCAAGGACTCTGCTGGCAATGTGTTACTTCCTGCCACTGACACTTCCTGTGTATTCTCATTTTCTGGATGTGACCAAACAACATAGTGATGTTGAGTCAACACTGGCATTTCAGAACTAATCAGGAAATTCAAAATAATATTTCTTAATGAACCTCTTGAGTTGCTCTCTCCAGAGGTTATGGTTGTCAGGTCCATCATCTCCTCTCCTGGCTGCTGTGCCTCCTCTTGGGTCACCACAGACCTTGCTCCACCACGACCCCTAGTCCTCCTCACAGTAAGATGACCCATCCCTGTGACACTCTCCTTCTTGGGCTCCATAGCTCCTCTCCTCCCTTTGGACCTAGTTGGACCTGCAGGGGTAATATCCCCCTCCACAGTCTCTCCTTCCCTCTCTCCTGCCCCCTTCTCGTCATCACAGCCATTCTGACTAGGTTGCCATGAAAGCAGATGCCCTCCCTCACAAACATAGCGCAGACACAGTTCTGCCTCTAACACATCCGAGGGTTCTCTCATTTCCTTCCCCTGAGCACATGGGGAGAGGCCCTCCTCTGGAGAGCTACAGTCCTTCACATCTGTCTGAGGTGGTAAATGCATTGGGCCTGTTCTCTGCTTCACTGTCTCTCCCTTTGACTGTCTCTCCTCTGTGTCAGCTGCCTGCTTCTCTCTGGCAGTGTCAGACTGGAGAGTGGGTGGGAAGGGGCACTGTTGCCCGTGAGTGTGGACCAATAGGACAAAGCGATGCAGAGATTCTCTTGATGTCACCAAGACAGCCTTGTCCCCCTTCATACTGTCTAGTGGACCAAGACCAAACACATGTTTACATCATCATACAAAAAACACAGGCTTTGGACATACATATTCACATTAATGAAACTGAAAACTGTATGTCATGGGAAAATGTCTTTACCTGAGCATTTGGCACACACTTTAGAAAAATAGCTGAAGAGAAGAGAGGGGGAATACATTTAGCAAACTGAATAATAGCCAACATCATATTACTCCAATGTTATAGTTGTGTAATAAAGATGAGCCATGACGACTGTATGCTGTTTGTTACCAGTGCCACCACCAGCCCATTCTCGTCTGAGGCCTTACCTCTGCAGTAGGTAGTTGGCGAGCTCAGAGTGCAGAGAGAATCCCAGGTGGTTCTTCAGCTGACCCCAGCTCTGCAGGCATGACCCCAGACGCACACGAGACTTACTCCGCCGAGCGTCCAGCTCCCTGCGCCGCTGCCGTCTGACGGTGTCTGGAGTAGACTCCGACACCATGGTCAAAGGGTCATTAACCTGCTCCATCACCCCTGGCATGAACAAAAAGAAAGATGGCAGTTTTACGAAATATCTCGATGTTAACTTCACGCTGGCCACTATAATAATTATTGTCAAAATATGACAGCTGAAATTATTTCCCCCATTCTTTGACACCTGACAGAAGAGCTGTTCAGAATCAGAGGGTAAACTGAAATGTGTGAAACACTCACGACTACATTCATGTGATAATGTATTTTTGAAGATTACTGTGTAAATGTATGTTTCATTTTATTATACATTTGCTAATTCTAAAAGAGGGGTCCACCTCACCTCGTTATGTTTAGTTGACTCAGTCTTGTACATTCTAAGGGGTCCCACCCGCCATGATTCAGTTGCCCTTTTAAGATCTAAGACGCAAACCCTGGTAGTAGATTCCAATCGACTACTGTCTGTACGATTGTGGAGTGATGTTGCCGCTAAAAGACTAAACTATAAGAAATCACACTGCCTTTCATTCATCACTCTACTCAAAGCTCGATCAATAATGACAACTGAATCGGGAGAAATATCAACAGGAACAGAGGAAGTGGGAGGTGGCTACTTTTTCTTCCCATGAACCACCACGGCACATTTGTTACATTATAACCAGAGAGGAAAAGGCGAAGCGAGAGGGATAACTGGGCCAAAATCTGTCTTCTCCAGAGGTGGCTTTTTTTCGCTCACCAAGCGAGGGGGTTTTGTATGGAGGTCAATGAGAGAATGTCGAATTTAGTTAACAAAACATTGAATGGCTTATTTGCTACGTGTGGCTTATTTGATCGAATAGAAGTTTCGCAACGACTAGGTTATTACGAGTGTACTGATATAAGTAGGACCCGTGATATCCCGGAAACTTTGAGAAAAAAACGCTGCCGTGGGCCCCACCCATGTCCCAAAGCACTCACAGGCGGCCCAGTCCTCGCGCAGCAGTCCCTCCCAGCTGCAGTCAGAGCAGGAGATGTTCACACCTCCGCGTCCAGACTGCACATGAATCGCGCATGCGGGAAGCATGCAACAACAACAACAAAAATAATATAAAAAAATTAAATAAAAAAGAAGTAACTCCGCCAGAGTGTCTCTTTTGGGTCACTTTTGCCCGTCCCAAACCCGGATTAAGGAGGATGGTTGGAATTGTGACATAAAAAAAACAAGAATCGACAGAAAAAAGTTCATTTGTAATTCTAAACATATTTAGGGTGTTTTTTACTCACTTTTTGTCTCTCCCACAACGTTATTCCTCTCTCCTATAGCGTCCATCACAATTACATGCACATGGCCAATTATGCAAATTGGGTGATGACGTCATTCAGCGACTTCTAGCGACTTTTAGGACAGCCAATAGCTACTTTCCTTACTGAGGAGTTGGCAACACTGGAGGTGCATCTGCGACAGCCGAAAGTCGGACACTGATGTGGTTTTCCAAGAGTAAGGCTCAGTGCAACATTGCAGTTTTGCCATTGTTTGTAAAAGTTTTTCTTTATAGTCGAAATAAACATGTTTCCAACCCAGTGGCGGCTCCTGAAAAAATTCTCAGGGGGGGCAATTTTTCTGATGATTTAGGTGACCTACACACATTTTTAAAAAGATATGTCCAGCAACAACATGAAGACAGGGGCAGCATATAAGTCAATACCAGAAGCATTTATTGACTGATCTCAAAAGTGTTGGCTTACAAAATCAAAATAAGTTATCACAGTAAAAATAATCAAGGGTGTTCTTTCACATTCCTCAACACTGCATAAACAATATGCATTTCCATAAACAAATGAAATATCAGCTGAAAATACAGCATCTTGGTATTTGTTCAGATTGCAGGATCAACAAGAGCTTTTACCACATTTTTTGCCTCATGGTTGAATTGGAAATATGTGCACCTGAGCATAATTCACAACAAGCAAGCAGGAGCTTTTGATAGAGGCTACTGAAAACATTGATGCAAGTTATTGGTAATAAGACATTTTATAGACTTCCATATTCTGCCCTCTTGTATAGATTTGTGAAAATGAACAGTGATAGACATTTTGCCTGAAAACAGAATTTGAAAGTAATTTCTAGAAAAGGTAAACACAGCTATCTGTATGGCTTTGTAAAAATGAACAACCATATTCTGGCCAATTGTATAGATTTGTAAATATGAACAACCATATTCTGGCCAATTGTATAGATTTGTAAAAATGAACATGAACAGATTATTTTTTTTAAAAACTTTTTTTTAAATGAAAAATAACTATTTTAAACAACATCAACTGTGAACTGATTTGGGCGTGTGTGTGTTAAAGAGACAGACAGGGAGGGACAAAGAGAGAGAGAGGCTACATTACTTGTACTGAAACTGTTCTCTTCTCTGTTTCAATACAGCAAAGCGTTCAATGACTTTCTCATTGAAATCAGGCATGCTGAGGACTAGTTCCCTCTCCATGGAAAGCATGGCCAGTGCATTCAGACGTTCCTGGCCCATTGAATTTCGCAGGAATGTCTTAACTCGTGTCAAAGTTGAGAAACATCTCTCAGCTTCAGCTGTTGTCATGGGAGTAGTTATGAGGATGTTCAACAGAGTCACAGTCTCAGAGAACGTCTCCTGGAGGTTGTAGCTCATGAGAACCTGGTACAGTGCCAGTGCACCACAGCAACCCTTGAATTCAGGATTCTCATAGATCAGAGATAGTTCTGTCTTGAGCTTTGCCTTGCTCATCATGGGGTATGCATTCACAGTGGCATTCAGAGCCTCATCAGGAAATGAATGGCAGTACCTTTCAAACATGTCTGCTTGCAGTAAGGTAGCACTCACAAGGTGGCCAGAGAAAGAGAACCTTTCTTTGGTGTGATCCAGGATGGTGTTGCAGACCTCTTCAGACAGCCCTTCTCCTCTTCTCTCAAAGCTGTTCTGGGTCTTTTGGCTCCTGTTGCTTCTTGCAGCTGCTGTTGAGAGGAGTCCCTGAAGGCAAACAGACCAATGTGTTTGTTGGCTTTGTACAGTATTGTTGTCTATGTGATGCACAGGTATATGCAATGTATCCATGTATAGTACAAATACTTCAGTTCCACTTAAAATGGGCAGGGATGCATAAAGTCTTTAGTGTTTAAGTTAGCCTTTGTGTCTCACATAGCCTGGATGTTCAGCACAGTATACAGTGGTGCTCATAAGCTTATGATCCCATGCTAAAGTTGACTAAAAATAGGAATAAAAAAGAAAAGAAAATTGGTGTCCTTAAAGGTTGGATTTTCCAACTTTTTTAATTAAGTCATTAAGATCAATTTCCAAAAGATGATTTTTTTTATTTTTGTATTCCTCTTTTTAGTCAACTTTAGAATGTGTTCATACACTTATGAGCACCACTGTACAGTACACATAGTATATAAAATAAGCTAGATTACACCACTGGCCATATATAATGAGAATAATGTAATTTCAAACACAAATGCAGTCTCCTTTCATGCATACATTTTCAAATAAAGCTCTGCTTTGAGAAAGATCGAATGATATTGTTTAATCTTACCTTATGGCCTGCACACTGCTTGTGAAGCTGTCGAGGGCACGTTTGATAAAGACAGCATCGATGTCCTTCTTCTGTAGCTTCTGGTACAGAATGTCGACGTGGGGCATGATTTTGTGAAAAAGCCGCAGGAAAAAAATAAAATCTTCATCATGTAGCATCCTCACGTAGCCAGATGCCTCTCTCACGGTGGGCTGGTCAAATGAACCCAATGAACCCGTCCGAATGGCTTCAAAATATTCTATGAGGTCGTCTCGATTCTCGTAGACAGTGTTCACGACTCTGCTTAGTAGAAACCTGTTGAATTATTAAATTTGGTCTGGGAGGTCCTAATTGTTTCGTTGCCAATTTATCTTGATTTGTTCGCCGACAAAAAGGAACTTCTTTCAAAGAGACAATCGAGTTGCACTGAAGGCTAGCCATTTTGACAGTAGTAGTGAATTGATTGATGAGGCTACCCGCTCTTTTCTTAGTTACGTTCATGGTTATGTTACGTATGACGAAAGCGCGTAAGTGCAAGCCCTCAGAAACCCATAGAGATTGTATTGAAAGCTCTGATATTTGAAAAAAATTGATTTTACATTAGAGGCTATGAGAGACTTCTGGGCGATTTTCAACCTGACTGAAATCGCCCCAAAACGGGCGGGGACATTTGAAGCACGACTTTAGCCTGATTGGACATTTAGTGGCAGATCAGACGTCTAGATTAGAACACTGATAACTACTGTTGCCGTGATATAATTGATTAGAAAAAAAATCCCTTCCTTTTCCCGTTTGGCAGTGCGTCGCCCATATCGCCCTAATGAACACACCGCCCCTGTTCCAACCCCCATATCACACACTCACAAACTGAAAATATATGTGTGTACATTGTACAATCAATTGGTGAGAGAGCCTGAAGTATCACATTCACACATTTTTACATTTCGCACTGCTTTGTTTTATCTTAGCCAGGTTGCAGTTGTGAATGAGAACTTGTTCTCATTCACAACTGGCATACCTGGTTAAATAAAGGTGAAATAAAATTAAAATAAACATGAATTGCGTGAATTACGGCAAAGTTGGTTTCTGTTTTAGTCATGTCTTTGGTCACGTCTTTGGTTGTGTGGGTCAAACAAAAACACCCTAATGATTGGTTGACAATAGTCTCCCACAATGCAGTCTCCCACAATATAAACACTAAAAGGAACAAAGTGTGTGTCCGTGTGTGTGCGTGTGTGTGTGTGTGTCATGCTTACTTATGCTGTCTTTGTCCATGCATTTGTTACAAACCACAAGCATGTGACTGTGCTCTTTGCAGACGGGTGTGTTGCACAAAAATGAACCCCAAAAGGTTCTTCAAAAGGTTATTTGAGGATCCATTAAAAGGGGTTCTTCGAAGAACTAAAGGATACTCCAGGAACCTTTTCTTTTTAGAGAGTAGGATACAGTTTATTTTCATCTTCTGTAAAACACAAATTGCTAGAATAATACCTCTAATTTGCTCCAGGGGCAGCGTTCTACTATGGTTGACCATGTAAAACAACACATTTCACTGAACGTATCCGGTGTAAGTGAAAAATAATAAATACAAGTTTTTTTGGGGAGATCTCAGTCGGGGTCTCAATGTTGAGAGTTAGAATAGTAGAATACGGACAGTTTTTTGGCCAGTTATCTAAACTTGTTATCATGGCCGAATTACCTTTTGGGATGTGGGTACGCAGACCCACGAGCAATTGCAGCCCCTCATGATGAGTTCAGATTTTCTGTGGCACCTACCCCCATCAAAGTTGCCGATCCCTGATATAACTGGATATGAAACGCATTATGCTGTCATAATAAAGTAATGATGCTCACAAAATGAACTCATTATGTCATCACACAATTACACTGTAATAATGCCATTATATTGGGATGTCATGATGTCAAAAATGTTTGGCATTATGTAATAAATATGCAATAATCTATGTTGTCATAAATATGTCTACGGAAAAACCTTCCCATTATGTTATCATATTGAACTATTATGAAGTGGAACAATCTATTCACCTATGTTACACCATTATTAAGCACAACTATCTTAAAGTTAAATAAACTTTGAATCTTTCCCTATTCCATTTTCAGATAAGGGGGACTGCTCTCTCACCTTTCATATTGATAGTTGACCATTTAACCCATATATCATCAGCATTTAGAAGATAGCGGTTGATAAAACATTTATGTACATACAACCTGTGCTTTGTAAAACTACTCACCAGATCATAAATTGACATTTTATTAAGAACATGAGTAGAAATATCTTAGATGGTATCCAGTGTCTTCAGGAAGGTAGCAGTGCACTCAGAGAAATTCAAGTTAACAAAAAAAACTGACAACAGGAAATGACCTGATTAAAGGGATAATTCAAGATTTTGGCAATGAGGCCCTTTATCTATTTCCCCAGAGTCAGATGAACTTGTGGACACCATTGCCAAGTATCCTTTTAAGATGTGGGCCAATTAACTGGCAGTAAACTAACACACACACACATACACACACACACACACACACACACACACACACACAGACAGACACAGACACCGACACACACACACAGTCTTGCGCAGTTAACCTTGTGGGGACGTACAATTCAGTCCCATTCAAAATCCTATTTTCCTTAACCCCTAACCCCAAACCTAATCCTAACCCTAGCTCCTAACCCTAACCCTAATCCTAACCCTATCTCCTAACCCTAACCCTAAACCTATTTCTAACCTTAACCCTAAACCCCCTAAAAATAGCATTTGACCTTGTGGGGACCAACAAAATGTCCCCAGTTGGTCAAATATGTCTTGGTTTACTATTCTTGTGGGGACTTCTGGTCCCCACAAGTATAGTTAAACACGTCCACACACACACACACACACACACACACACACACACACACACACACACACACACACACACACACACACACACACACACACACACACACACACACACACACACACACACACACACACTCACACACGTAGGCTCATTCACACAGTGCACAAGTATATTGAGCAAGCATGGATGAGCTGGGTGAGTATTCTTTCCTCTGCTGCTGTTTTAAATATTAAATATAAAACAAAATACAATAGATAAAACTATGAGGGAATACACATTGATAGGTTTGAGCACAAATAAGATGCAAAAGTTATGAAGTTGCTCAGGAGGTTTACATGAAAAATGTTGTGGTGTGTGGTGAATGAAGCTTGCCTTGCATTACATTGGGCACGCTGATCATATCATGTGTCTTATCATATCTATTTAAATTGTATTCTTGTTAATATGATTGTCAATGTAAATTCACAGTGAATCACAGAAGGTTCTCTCCGTTAAGAGACAGATGGATTCTTGATGTTGTTGACGGAAGTCACTGATATAATTCCGTTCCACTACCAACCACATTTTGAGAATTATTAATAGAAGTGTTTGTTTTTAGTTATTTTTTATGGATTTGCGCTCCACCAGTGTAGTTATGATTTACTTATGAAGAACTTATGATAAAATGTATTTTAAAATTAACACAAGTACTTAGTAGTTATATGTAACGTTCACTTTCATACTGTCAGTCATAGAGGGTTGCATCAGTGTCAGAAGTTTCACTTCTGGTGTGAGGATCTTGTCTGTAACTATAGCATATCTTCTACCACTTCCTCAGGAAGCAGCACTGTATGCAGCAACCACAGCAGATCAATTGGTGCACCTTGCAATATGCAAGAGGTGACTGTAATGAGGCACTGTAACTTACCTCAGTGGAAATCTGTTAGAAATGCCTTTTCTGAATTATAGTACCTACAGTACCATATCATATAAACTCAGCAAAAAAAGAAACTCTCACTGTCAACTGCGTTTATTTTCAGCAAACTTAACATGTGTAAATATTTGTATGAACATAACAAGATTCAACAACTGAGACATAAACGGAAAAAGTTCCACAGACATGTGACTAACAGAAATGGAATAATGTGTCCCTGAACAACGGGGGGTCAAAATCAAAAGTAACAGTCAGTATCTGGTAATGCAGTGCATCTCCTCCTCATGGACTGCACCATATTTGCCAGTTCTTGCTGTGAGATGTTACCCCACTCTTCCACCAAGGCACCTGCAAGTTCCCAGACATTTCTGGGAGGAATGGCCCTAGCCCTCACCCTCCGATCCAACAGGTCCCAGACGTGCTCAATGGGATCGAGATCCGGGCTCTTCGCTGGCCATGGCTGAACACTGACATTCCTGTATTGCAGGAAATCATGCACAGAACGAGCAGTATGGCATTGTCATGCTGGAGGGTCATGTCAGGATGAGCCTGCAGGAAGGGTACCACATGAGGGAGGAGGATGTCTTCCCTGTAACGCCCAGCATTGAGATTACCTGCAATGACAACAAGCTCAGTCCGATGATGCTGTGACACACTGCCCCAGACCATGACGGACCCTCCACCTCGATCCCACTCCAGAGTACAAGCCTTGGTGTAACGCTCATTCCTTCGACGATAAACGCGAATCCGACCATCACCCCTGGTGAGACAAAATCGCGACTCGTCAGTGAAGAGTACTTTTTGCCAGTCCTGTCTGGTCTGGCGACGGTGGGTTTGTGCCCATAGGCGACGTTGTTGCCGGTGATGTCTGGTGAGGACCTGCCTTACAACAGGCCTACAAGCCCTCAGTCCAGCCTCTCAGCCTATTGCGGACAGTCTGAGCACTGATGGAGGGATTGTGCGTTCCTGGTGTAACTCCGGCAGTTGTTGTTGCCATCCTGTACCTGTCCCGCAGGTGTGATGTTCGGATGTACCGATCCTGTGCAGGTGTTGTTACACGTGATCTGCCACTGCGAGGACGATCAGCTGTCCGTCCTGTCTCCCTGTAGCGCTATCTTAGGCGTTTCACAGGACGGACATTGCAATTTATTGCCCTGGCCACACCTGCAGTCCTCATGCCTCCTTGCAGCATGCCTAAGGCACGTTCACGCAGATGAGCAGGGACCCTGGGCATCTTTCTTTTTGTGTTTTTCAGAGTCAGTAGAAAGGCCTCTTTAGTGTCCTAAGTTTTCATAACTGTGACCTTAATTGCCTACCGTCTGTAAGCTGTTAGTGTCTTAACGACCGTTCCACCGGTGCATGTTCATTAATTGTTTATGGTTCATTGAACAAGCATGGGAAACAGTGTTTAAACCCTTTACAATGAAGATCTGTGAAGTTATTTGGATTTTCACAAATTATCTTTGAAAGACAGGGTCCTGAAAAAGGGATGTTTCTTTTTTTGCTGAGTTTATATGTATGTGTGTGTGTTACAGACCTTATCCTAGAGGAGTTGGCTTTCAAGTCAGCTGGTCCAGAGTCGGCTCCTCAGAAGAAAGAAAGTGATACAGCCAACACACATGGACAGGTAATGACAAAATCCCCTCTGGCAGTTGTTGTTTAATCTTTTGTCCAATTACTACAACTGGATGTATTTTCTAGCCGGATGTGTTAAGTGGAATTTCCTGCAGGTCCCAAAGGTGTGTCCTGTTGGTCTCCCTCCAAGGAAAGGAAAGGAGCCAGATAGCACCAATGATACAGATAGCACCAATGTATACAGGTCAGCAACTGGTATAGCCCATAGATAGCCAAACGTTATGACCCTGGGTGAGACCATACAGATAGAGCTGAGACTCAGATTCATCATCACCACAGATTTAAGTAACTGTCCAGTGTCCACTGTATACCAGTGCTCATCTGTGGTTTGCTCTGTGTGTTTGTCAGTGAGTTACCAGCTCCAGTGGAGGCCAGTCTGCTGAGCCCTCGCTCTGCTTCCAGAGAGCTGGACTCCATAATGGATGAATTGCTGCTTGACCTGGTGATGGGGGTGAGGAAACATCTATCAGTGAATAAATACACTGTTGGTCAGAGCATGAAAAGAGGACGACTGTGCCTTTTAGTGAAGTTGACTTGATCTGACAGCAGAGGGCAGTATAAGCAAGCTAAACAAATATTGGAAGCTACTACTAGTGCCACCAACATTATTTTTATGTATATGAATGGATGCAAGTCTGTTTTGTGGACACATTGATTTTTCTCATCTTTAGCTGCCAGACCCTTCCCCTCCCTCAACCCCACCACCACTTGTCCAGAAGTCAGTCAAAAAGAAACAGGTTGGAGAAAAGAAAGAAATGGATGACACACAAGTGAAAGAGGAGAGCACAAACAGCCCAAAGACTTCTGATCTGGAGCACAAGGTGTCAACACAGAGAAAAACGGACACCATAGATTTCCTTCTGGGAGGCCTGAGCTCTGATATGGAGAAGATGGGTGTACGCACCACGGCCAAGGGCCACTGTGCTTCTTGTGGAAAAGTCATTGTGGGAAAGGTAAACAGTTTGAGCTGACAAAAAACGGACAAAATCCTGCTTTCAAAATAGGCTAAGATGATCAATTGCCAGTATATAAAACAAGCCACTGGGCACACACTGGTTGAATCAACGTTGTTTCCTCGCCATTTCATTGAAATTATGTTGAACCAACGTGGAATAGATGTTGAATTGATGTCTGTGCCAAGTGGGAATATAGCATCACCTTTTCTTTCTATCATTCTGCAGATGATCACAGCCCTAGGCCAGGTGTGGCACCCAGAACACTTTGCTTGTGTGGTGTGTCAGGCGGAGCTAGGCACCAGTGGCTTCTTCGAGAGGGAGGGGAAGGCCTACTGTGAGAAAGACTACCAGCATCTCTTTTCACCCCGCTGTGGTTACTGCAAGGGCCCTATTCTGCAGGTACAACACCTTCTCTTTGGATTGGACTGTATCACCATTATCTAACGCTGCATCTGTTAAGCTGTTGTTGGGTTTACCTCACCGCATGCTGGGCTCTTTGACCTCTCTCTCAGAACATCCTGACAGCGATGGACTGCACCTGGCACCCTGAGCACTTCTTCTGTTCCCACTGTGGGGAGCTCTTTGGGCCTGAGGGTGAGAGAGCACACATCTATCTACCTGACATATAGCACCACAACCACTACTGTTCCCTACAGAGTAACATAAGTTATAGACCACAGTGTGACTGAGAACACTCTCCTCTCTTTGTGTGTGTGTCCTTTGCTGTGCCATAGGTTTTCTGGAGAAGGACGGGAAGCCGTACTGCCACAGAGACTTTTACCATCTCTTTGCTCCAAAGTGCTCTGGCTGCGGAGAGCCTGTGAGAGAGAACTACCTGACTGCAGCCAACGGCACCTGGCATCCCAACTGCTTTGTCTGCTCAGTGAGTCTCTCACCACAGATCACACACATGGCTTCGGCTTAGAAACTTCTACCATTACTCAAACAATACGCTTTGAACAGCCAACAGTCACAATACGTCATTGTCCTGACATTACCCATTTACCATAATCCTCCTCAATCTCCAAAAAAAGAGTAGGCCTACTATATCAACTAGATAGAATAAGTGTTCTCTCTCTCTTTCTCCTTCTCTCTATCGCTCTCTAACCAGGACTGTCTGAAGCCCTTCACCGATGGTTGTTTCCTGGAGCTGGATGGTCGTCCCCTGTGCTCTCTACACTTCCACTCCCGCCAGGGTACACTGTGTGGGGGCTGTAGAGAGCCCATCTCTGGGCGCTGCATCTCGGCTATGGAGCGCAAGTTCCACCCTGAGCACTTTGTGTGTGCTTTCTGTCTGAGGAAACTCAGTCAGGGAGTGTTCAAGGAGCAGGCAGGGAAACCCTACTGCTCAGCCTGCCACACCAAACTGTTTGTGTGAGACTTATACTGTAATAATAATACGCGGTTAATACATAAGGTAATCAATTAACCTGAATTAAAGTCCTACTTACAAAGTATGTGGAAAATCCCACACAAATCATCAAGGCAATATCTGCATAGGAATCTAAAAATAAACTATTAATTTAATCAGTTGGTAGAGCATGGCGTTTGCAACGCCAGGGTTGTGGGTTCGATTCCCACGGGGAGTATAAAAAATTATGTATGCACTAACTGTAAGTCGCTCTGGATAAGAGCGTCTGCTAAATGACTAAAATGTAAAAATGCGGGGGGGGGGGGGGGTCTTGGAGGGCTGGTGGCCTGGCGGTTGGGAGCTTGTGAGCTTGGGCCGGTGGCTGATGGATCGCTGGTTCGGGTCCCCGTTTTTGACCTTGGGGAGATCTGTCGACGTGCCCTTGAGCAGGGCGTTGAACCTGGTTGCTTCTGTGTGTCGCTCTGGATGGGAGTCTGTTAGATGACTAATGTGATATAGTTGTTGAGCGGCTTCACTGCAAGTATATTGTATGTTTTAAATATTCAATAAATAAATAAATAAAAATAATAATAATCTCTTTGTGTTCTGTGCTGTTTTGCATGTGGATATACACTGTGTACAACACATTAGGAACACCTGCTCTTTCCATGACATAGACTGACCAGGTGAATCTAGGTCAAAGCTATGATCCCTTATTGATGTCACTTGTTAAATCCACTTAAATCAGTGTAGATGAAGGGGAGGAGACAGGCCCCTAGAGTCGATTGACGCACATAACTGTCACGAACGTCAGGGTAAGGAGTAGACCAAGGCGCAGCGTGAGAAACAAACATCACTTTAATTAGTTAAAGTTTCTAAACAAAACAAAACTCGACTCGTGAAGTCCACGGTGACAATGACCGAACACGGAACAAAAACCCACAAACCCAAAGTGAAACACAGTTAAATATGGCTCCCAATCAGAGACAACCAGCAAACAGCTGACACTCGTTGCCTCTGATTGGGAGTCACACAGTCAAACATAGAAAATGACGAACTAGAACACCCAACACAGAAACAGAACACATAGAATGAACACACCCTGGCTCAACATAATGAGTCCCAGAGCCAGGGTGTGACAATAACGTAACATAACAACAAGCTCTCAAGTCCTGTGTAGCTCAGTTGGAAGAGCATGGCGCTTGCAACGCCAGGGTTGTGGGTTCGATTCCCACGGGGGGCCAGTATGAAAATGTATGCACTCACTAACTGTAAGTCGCTCTGCTAAATGACTAAAATGTAAAATAATACAACAATTGTTCAGTTTAAACTAGAGATATATTTTACATTGGATGCGTCTCAATCCCCCACATCCGCCAATGTCGCACTTCCACATCTGCGGTGAAAGGTGGCAGAGCTAGAGCGGTGTTTGTCTGAAGTCAGTACTGTCGATGTGACAACTTCTGTTTGTAGCATCCAAACCATTTGCGCTACAAACTAATGTGAAAGGGGAGTTTCTCACGAACTTGATGGTGTTGTCCGTTTTGCTCTATGACCCCCACAAGTGTCACGGGACTCGTCTGCAGGTAACCAGTACTGGTTTTAAAAAATGAATGGAAGTACAGTATGAAGGTAGTTTTGTGCCTACCCAAAAAAGGGGTTAAATATGTGTAAAAAATTAAATAATAATACAAAAATAAAATAATAATATATATATATATATTTCCTGAGCTTTCTTATATCTCCTAGATATAGGACAAACACTTCAAAACCTTGTTTCTTATTATTATTCCTTGACTGTCTTTTTTGCCATTTATGAATGTGTTATTCATGCGTTTCTCTGGACTATAGTAGTAGGGCCAAATTCAATATTTTGTTTTCATAACTAAAGGGGTCCTAAAATTCTAAATCAAATAGCTGAATGATCCTTAGTATGACCATCTTAAAACAATTCCATATGTCAGCTTAGAACTACCCCCCCTCCCCCAACGGCTTAGACTTTTATTAAAGAAGGATTTTCAAGCCTTGAGTCAATTGAGACATGGGTTGTGTATATGTACCATTCAAAGGGTGAATGGGCAAGACAAAATATTTAAGTTCCTTTGAACGGGGTATGATAGTAGGTGCCAGGCACCTGTGTGTCAAGAACTGCAACGCTGCTGGGTTTTTCATTCTCAACAGTTTCCCATGTGTATCAAGAATGGTCCACCACCCAAAGGACATTCCGCCAACTTGACACAACTGTGGGAAGCATTGGCGTCAACATGGGCCAGCATCCCTGTGGAACGCTTTCGACACCTTGTAGAATCCATGCCCTGACGAATTGGAATGTTCTGAGAGCAAAAGGGGGTGCAACTCAAAATAAGGAAGGTGTTCCTAATGTTTGGTACACTCAGTGTATAACCACGTATTCGTGGCAATGAACAGAAGTGTGGGAACAGAGTGAGATAAATGGTTTAGAATAAGCTTACCAAGGAAAATAGTTACCATCTGAATACCTCATTGACATCTAGTAACATAACAGACAACCTAATAGAGTAGATCATGAAAATACCATGAAACATGAAATTAAATTATACATTTGTGAACTTTGGATCAATTTATCATTTTGAATTAATGTTAAGACGGAGAAAGAATAACAGCAATCAACCAAATCCAGTTGAGTTTTTCCTGGAGGAGGAAAAACTCCATAGGTTTCATAAAGATGTCCTCAGTGCCATGGGTTGGCAGACGGGTGATCGATGCTAGCAGAGCCGAGGCTGCTTTTCCGACTGTAGTTTATCAAGAGACTTCTCTATGGCTCTGACAGCTTAAATTGGCATATTCTCTCTGGTAACAAGTTACATATCTAGACCCTGGATTGAACACTTATCCTGGCATATGGCAGGTTTAGAAGAATTATCCACACTGACCCTTCTATTGCAGTCCATGAGAGATTGATGAAGGTGATGAAACTAATAGCGAAGGTTCCAGGAGAAGCTTTAACAACAGCAGTGAGAACGTGCATACCACTTAACTCAAGCTCCACAGCCAGGGTGTAATATGGTATAATACTGGGGCCCTACAAAGGAGGGACTTCTCTGCTGAAGTATAGGACTACTGGCTGTGTGCAGGCAGTGTGTGACTGGACATTGAGGAGGGGATAAATCATGTTGTCATCAGCACATTAGATGGAAAGTCTCCTGGTCTACAACCCTGGATTAATGTGGGCTGCTGTCACAACATACTACTGTGCCTGGCCAAGCCCTCTGCTCGGTTTGCTACTGTACCTCTCTCTCACGAATGCTAAGCCTTGATTAACACACCGTTTCCTGTATAAAAGCTTTTAATAGCTGTAAACTTATTGGTCAGCTTAAATTTAGATTTCAGTGAAATACCTCTGACATACACGCTGACACTAATCCTGGCTGTGGTGTCAGGTCTTTTTGACCAGACAGCAATGAAGACAGTCTCAAACAACATTAAAACAGAAAATGAATTAAGATATAGACGAAACAGGCCAAAAATACACAAGAACATTTCATACTTGAAGGGGCGTGATTCAACTGAGAGAGAAAGTGGGGAGGAAAAGGTTCTTGGGGCATAATAAACCTAGCAAACATGAAATGTGAGCGGTGGCTCTTATAAAAGGCGGTGAATAAAGGTCTGTCTGGGGGTGCTGGGGGGAGTGTAACTCAGGTGACATTTACTGCTGTGTAACGAGGTAACAGAGACCCGTGGAGTGCACTGGGGCATGGATACTGAGATGGGCTGGGGGCTGTGGGGAGAAGGAGGGCAATAGGGAGAGTTACCCCAGTGTGACACTGAAACCCTACCCTCACCTCAAACTGCCCGTGGCCCCTGTGTCACCCCACTGGGGGTAGGGGGGTACCCAGACAGGCACAGTCCCACTGTGGATCACAACCAGGTGAGGGTGGCCCTCTACCTTGTAAACCTTGAGTTGACATGCACCCTCAATCAACATTTCAGCCAATAACTGTCTAAACACTTCAGTTAATCAGCTCGACAGCCAGCAGACCCCTACTATGGCCATGTATGTATTAACACATGTAGATGACAGTTCAGCTCTGTTTATTAAACCCCCTAAGGTCGATGTCCGTGCCCCCTGCAGAAATCTAATGAGCTTAATAAAATAATCCCCATAAAAATCTGTCAGTTTAAACTAGAGATATCAGTTTTTTGCATTGGATTACTATCAATCCACCGCATCCACCTATGTCGCACTTCTGCATCTGAGGTGAAAGGTGACAGAGCTAGAGCGGTGTTTGTCAGACCATGAGACATCCCGAAAATCGTTATTCTCACCAAATCGTCTGTAGCAACTGAACGGTTTGGTCTAGAAACTATTATGACCCCTCTATGGAAAGACGAGACTCTCACGAATACGATGGTGTTCTCCCCCACAAGCGTCTTGGGACTCGTCTGAAGTCGGTACAGCCGATCTGCCAACTTCTGTCTGTAGTGTCCGAACAGTTTGCTGTAGGACGCCCAGAGGCCTCACAAGACTCGTCTGAAGCTCCCCCGGTACCAGTTGAAAAAATGAATAGAAGTATATATGGAGACTATTTAGTACCAAAAATAAGGGGTTAAATACATGTAAAAAAAAGTACAAATGTTTCCTGATCTTTCTTATATCTCTCAGATATAGGACCGACACTTCAGAATATACTTGGGACTGTCTGTTGTTCCATGTAGTGAATCTGTTATTCAATGTGTTTGAATGGGCTAATAGCAGTAAGGCCAAATAAAATGTTTAATTAAATATTTTTGATACTTCAAGGGGTCTTAAAATTCTAAATCAAATAGCAAAATGATGACCTTCTTTAAACAATTCCATTTTGCTTAGTACAGGGCTTAGACTGCCAAAAATAAGGGGTTAAATACATCAAATCAAATCAAATCAATGCGCCAAATTGGTCACATGCGCCGAATACAACAGGTGCAGACATTACAGTGAAATGCTTACTTACAGCCCTTAACCAACAGTGCATTTATAAAACAACAACAACAAAAGTGTTGAGAAAAAAATGAGCAGAAGTAAAATAAAATAACAGTAGGGAGGCTATATATACAGGGGGGTACCGTTGCAGAGTCAATGTGGCTAGTTGAGGTAGTTGAGGTAATATGTACATGTGGCTAGAGTTAAAGTGACTATGCATAACTAATTAACAGAGTAGCAGCAGCGTAAAAAGGATGGGGTGGGGGGGCAGTGCAAATAGTCCGGGTAGCCATGATTAGCTGTTCAGGAGTCTTATGGCTTGGGGGTAGAAGCTGTTGAGAAGTCTTTTGGACCTAGACTTGGCACTCCGGTACCGCTTGCCGTGCGGTAGCAGAGAGAACAGTCTATGACTAGGGTGGCTGGAGTCTTTGACAATTTTGAGGGCCTTCCTCTGACACCGCCTGGTATAGAGGTCCTGGATGGCAGGAAGCTTGGCCCCAGTGATGTACTGGGCCGTACGCACTACCCTCTGTAGTGCCTTGCGGTCGGAGGCCAAGCAGTTGCCATACCAGGCGGTGATGCAACCAGTCAGGATGCTCTCGATGGTGCAGCTGTATAATTTTTTGAGGATCTGAGGACCCATGCCAAATCTTTTCAGTCTCCTGAGGGGGAATAGGCTTTGTTGTGCCCTCTTCACGACTGTCTTGGTGTGTTTGGACCATGATAGTTCGTTGGTGATGTGGACACCAAGGAACTTTAAGCTCTCAACCTGTTCCACTACAGCCCCGTCGATGAGAATGGGGGCGTGCTCAGTCCTCTTTTTTTTCCTGTAGTCCACAATCATCTCCTTTGTCTTGGTCACGTTGAGGGAGAGGTTGTTGTCCTGGCACCACACGGCCAGGTCTCTGACCTCCTCCCTATAGGCTGTCTCATCGTTGTCGGTGATCAGGCCTACCACTGTTGTGTCGTCGGCAAACTTAATGATGGTGTTGGAGTCGTGCCTGGCCATGCAGTCATGGGTGAACAGAGAGTACAGGAGGGGACTGAGCACGCACCCCTGAGGGGCCCCGTGTTCGTGATCTTTCTGATATCTCTCAGATATACTTCAGAAAAAACTTCCTTTAGCTTTTTTTGGGGGGACTATCTGTTGTTCCATGTAGTGAATCTGTTATTCAATGTGTTTGTATGGGCTTATAGCACTAAGGCAAAAATATTTTTCCATCAAATAATTTTGTAATATATTTTTTTTGGGATACTTCAAGGGGTCTTAAAATTCAAAATCAAGTAGCAAAATGATCCTTGCTATGACCTTCTTAAAACAATTCCATATAGCTTAGTAGTAAGAGTCTGCAACACCACTAAGCAAGGGGCACCACCAAGCAATCAGCACCATGAAGACCAAGGAGCTCTACAAACAGGTCAGGGACAAAGTTGTGGCGAAGTACAGATCAGGGTTGGGTTACATTTTTTAATCAGAAACTTTGAACATCCCACGGAGCACCATTCAATCCATTATTAAAAAATTGAAAGAATATGGCACCACAACAAACCTGCCAAGAGAGGGCCGCCCACCAAAAAGGAGGGCATTAATCAGAGAGGCAACAAAGAGACCAACGATAACCCTGAAGGTGCTGCAAAGCTCCACAGCGGAGATTGGAGTATCTGTCCATAGGACCACTTTAAGCCGTACACTCCACAGAGCTGGGCTTTACGGAAGAGTGGCCAGAAAAAAGCCATTGCTTAAAGATTTAAATAAGCAAACACGTTTGGTGTTCGCCAAAAGGCATGTGGGAGACTCCCCAAACATATGGAAGAAGGTACTCTGGTCAGATTAGACTAAAATTGAGCTTTTTGGCCATCAAGGAAAACGCTATGTCTGGCGCAAACCCAACACCTCTCATCACCCCGAGAACACCATCCCCACAGTGAAGCATGGTGGTGGCAGCATCATGCTGTGGGGAAGTTTTTCATCGGCAGGGACTGGGAAACTGGTCAGAATTGAAGGAATGATGGATGGCGCTAAATACAGGAAAATTCTCGAGGGAAACCTGTTTCAGTCTTCCAGAGATTTGAGACTGGGACGGAGGTTCACCTTCCAGCAGGACAATGACCCTAAGCATACTGCTAAATCAACACTCAAGTGGTTTAAGGGGAAACATTTAAATGTCTTGGAATGGCCTAGTCAAAGCCCAGACCTCAATCCAATTGAGAATCTGTGGTATGACTTAAAGATTGCTGTACACCAGCGGAACCCATCCAACTTGAAGGAGCTGGAGCAGTTTTACCTTGAAGAATGGGCTAGATGGCTAGATATGCCAAGCTTATAGAGACATACCCCAAGAGACGTGCAGCTGTAATTGCTGCAAAAGATGGCTCTACAAAGTATTGACTTTGGGGGGGTGAATAGTTATGCACGCTGAAGTTTTCAGTTTTTTTGTCTTATTTCTTGTTTGTTCGAGGAACGTACGAGGGAAGTGGATGCAGGCAAATCTGAAACAGACAAAATGGCGGAAAGATAGGCTCACAATAACTGGTGATGAGTCCTTAGACTACAGTACTAAGGCTTCTTCTCCACAGTTGATTTACCTCTGTGTGTGTCTGTGTGAGCATCATGGGTATGGAATTAGTAGCCTGCTGTCAGACACAGTCATGATTAATTGGGGAGCAGAAAAAAATGTAATATGTTGCCAACCACAATAATGGCCCTGGTGCACATTTCAAGCACAAATAGGCCCGTATCCACGGTTACCCTGGTCAGCATCACCGACTTTCATAAATAACTAAATTAGCACAGCTTCAGTGCTCAGCTTGAACACAGGCACTGACGATGCAGAGTAGTCTGTTATTTTAACTGACCAAACAGAGAAAAAAGCCTGTGAAGATATTCACTTCAACAAATGGAGACCATTTTAACAAGACTCAGTGGTCCATGTCTGTTTAAAAGTGTTAAAACATTACCTCGCATTATCTTACACTGGGAAATACGTTTAATTTGACTGAAGCAAGGGTAAATAATAAGGATATTGGTTTACAAGGTGGTCCTTGGTATGTACGTCAGACTCCATGCCCATTTATGAAGGGTCAGTGTTCCTGGAGTTGTGAATAGATGTGTCTTTTAAGTGAACAGGAAAATTTCAACACCCCTATAATTACTTCCACAGTAACACGGAGGGTGACTTAGCAGCAGGGAAGTTAATTAGGCCAGTGGATTCACGCTGGGGCCGGTCCAATCCTGGTCCCTCTGTGCTGTGGGCTGGCTGTGTTTGGCTTGGCCCAGTGCTGCTGGGCTGGTGGAGGGTGGAGGGTGCAGCTATCACACCTGATTAATGACTGGCTCCTCTGTCCTCAGGCACTTCCTGTTGTCCTTGGCTGAGCCTCCTCGATCTGCTCTCTTCGCTCACTTTCTAACACGAATAGTACAGACACATTGACACACACATACGTGCACGGATGCATACACACACTAACACATGTACACACATGCAACCACACTTTAAACTTAACTAATGTGTTATTAATGTGTTGTAATCAATTTCGTGAATGTGTTGTACACATCATTGTGTGCATTTCTGACCTGCTGTGTGTCCTTTACATTCCTCTATGTGTGACCTCGGTGTCTAGTGTTATAGGGGTTAAACGGGTTAGTGGAGTCAGTGGAGTGCTCGCTTGGGAAACATTGAGGGAGGTTCTCATAACAGCCTCCAAACTCATTCCTCCATTCCACATTTCAGTGCCTCGGTCTCATCTTTCTCCCATCTGCTGCCAAAAGTCTCAGTCAGCCCTTGTGTTTCCCCTCACCAAGATTCCCCCTATCAGCGTGAGAGAGCGAAAGAGAGAGAGAGAGAGAGAGAGAGAGAGAGAGAGAGAGAGAGAGAGAGAGAGAGAGAGAGAGAGGGGTGAGAGAACAAAAGACGTGAGAGAAACTAGATAGAGAGTGAGAGAGAGACAGAGAGAGAGTGAGAGAGAGAGAGAGAGAGAGAGAGAGAGAGCTGCCTAGTCTGTGTGTCCCATTGAAGGGACTGACAAGAGCACACACTAAATTCAGGGCATGAGACAGATTTATAGGACAATGGACCACTTCTGTTTGTCGGCTTCCAGTGTCAAGAAGATAAATAGTTCATTATACAATTTATGTGAGTGGGTGTGAGGACTCTATGAGAATATGTGAATTGCTGAGTATGTTTAACTATATTTGTGTATGTTTTTAATCATGGCTGGGACAAGGTCTGAAGCTCTGGCTGAAGTCTAGATGTGGATGGGGCTGGGGCTGGGCCTAGGGCCGTTTGTCGAGGCAGGGTATATCCTCTGCAGTGGGTTGAGACCAGATCATTATGAGATTTGTTTTAAAGAGGGATGGTTAACCACATAACGGCCCTGCTGACGGAGAGTTGAATGGCCTCCTGAGTTTGGGGAGGCTCAAAGAGGCACAGGGGCGGCTGGGTGATAAATCACAGACACTGCAGGAGGAGACCACAGGGCCAGCCTTCCTTTAGCATGCATTTTAGCAGGCCTGCCATAGAAAACACTGGGCTGCACACACACACACACACACACACACATACACACAGTAATTTCATTAGCAGACATCCAATTTCCAGCACCTCAGCCTGTATTTGACATAACATTAGATTTTTAACGAGACAATCCAGGTTTACGGTTATGTGCTGAAGGACATATCAGCTAGTATTCCAAACCAAAGGATTTTCCTAATCACTAATCCTCCTTCTATGTCTTATTGTGACACTGTCAGATCCATGGAACCATCACACACTATAAACGGATAGCCTTGTCTGTCTGTTGGAAAAAACATCTCAGTAGTGAAGGACAAGGTGTTTGTTTTTAGAAGCATAACAATGATTTAGTGGACTGTAATTCAAAACTCCATGCATCACTTCCATCACAAGGATGACCTCTGTGATTACTATATTTCTACAGATTAGAGACATTTATGTAATGTTTACGTACCATGCTCATATGATGCTTCTTCTATTGAGCCAAGATCTGATGGAGAGACATGGCTAATATACCGATATTTAATGCTGTGTAATTTGTTCATATCTACAGTGCATTCGGAAAGTATTCAGACCCCTTCACTTTTTCCACATTTTGTTACGTTACAGCCTTATTCCAAAATGGATTAAATATATATTTTTCTCATCAATCTACACACAATACCCCATAATGACAAAGCGAAAACAGTTTTTTTGACATTTTTGCAAATGTATTACAAATAAAAAACATGAATACCTTATTTACATAAGTATTCAGACCCTTTGCTATGAGACTCGAAATTGAGCTCAGGTGCATCCTGTTTCCATTGATCATCTTTGAGATGTTTCTACAACTTGATAGGAGTTCACCTGTGGTAAATTCAATTGACTGGACATGATTTGGAAAGGAACACACCTGTCTATATAAGGTCCTATAGTTGACAGTGCATGTTAGAACAAAAACCAAGCCATGAGGTCAAAGGAATTGTCCGTAGAGCTCCAAGACAGGATTTTGTTGAGGCAAAGATCTGGGGAATGGTACCAAAACATTCCTGGAGCATTGAAGATCCCCAAGAACACAGTGGCCTCCATCATTCTTCAATGGAAGACTCTTCCTAGAGCTGGCCGCCCGGCCAAACTGAGCAATTGGAGGAGAAGGGCCTTGGTCAGGGAGGTGACCAAGAACCCGATGGTCACTCTGACAGAGATCCAGAGTTCCTCTGTGGAGATGGGAGAACCTTTCAGAAGGACAATCATCCCTGCAGCACTCCACCAATCTGGCCTTTATAGTAGAGTGGTCAGACAGAAACCACTCCTCAGTAAAAGTCACATGACAGCCTGCTTGGAGTTTGCAAAAAGGCCCTGAAGGACTCTCAGACCATGAGAAACAAGATTCTCTGGTCTGATGAAACCAAGATTGAACTCTTTGGCCTGAATGCCAAGCGTCACATCTGGAGGAAACCTGGCACCATCCCTACGGTGAAGCATGGTGGTGGCAGCATCATGCTGTGGGGATGTTTTTCAGCGGCAGTGACTGTGAGACTAGTCAGGATTGAGGCAAAGATGAACGGAGCAAATTACAGAGAGATCCTTGATAAAAACCTGCTCCAGAGCGCTCAGGACCTCAGACTGGGGCGAAGGTTCACCTTCCAACAGGATGTCCAAAAATTTCCAAAAACCTATTTTTTAGACCATAAAAATAATAACAGAAAGGAAACAGAGAAGTAGCTCTGCATTACATTACATTCATAGTCAACATGCCCAGCACAAGGTGCACCTGTGCAATGATCATGCTGTTTAATCAGCTTCTTGATATGCCACACCTGTCAGGTGGATGGATTATCTTGGCAAAGGAGAAATGCTCACTAACAGGGATGTAAACAAATATGTGCACAACATTTTTGAGAAATAAGCTTTTTGTGCATATGGAACATTTCTGGGATTTTTAGTTCAGCTCATGAAACATGGGACCAACATGTTGCGTTTATATTTCTGTTCCATGTAGATAAAACAGCCATTTCAAAGGTTTCATATCGAAATCAGATACTTTCATATCTACTTGTCCTTCCTCAAAAAGGAAGACCGAAGTAGTCACATATTGTGCTCTACAACCTTAAATTCAACTTCATACACTGTTTGCCTGACATCAGATCCAGTTCTCCTTCCTCAAACACCATCCTCTCTTTCTTTCAGACCGACACATAGCAATAGAGCAAGCCAAGACAAACAGGAACTCTGGGATTGTTGCCGTTTTTTCTCTCCATCTCTCCATCTTTTCCCCCTCTCTCTGGATGGTAACTGGTGGTTGGACTCTGAAATGTTTCCACCAAACAGAGAATTCTCTGTCAGGGCTTAAAGGGGATTAAATCTCAAATTATAGACTGCAGTTCATATAGTCTTAGAATCCAGAGTCTTCTAAACAAAATGTGGACATGTGGAGTGGACACAGGCTCCAGGCATAAGCGACATAAGTTTTTAGAAACTCAGTCGGGGTCTCAATTTACTGTTGAGAGTTAGAATAGTAGAGCACACAATGTGCAATTTCGAGATTTGGTTGTGCATCAGCAGTTTTCCTCTTCTTATGTCAGTCACTGACAGTCACTCAATTAGCCATGTCAGGTAACAATTTTTAGATTGGTAAATTAGTCTAGCCAGCTATCTAAACTTGTAGTAATCATGGCCAAATACCGACTGGGCACGCAGGGCATGTGCCCAGGGCCCCTGACCTTCAGGGGGCCTACATTGATTTTGTTAGTCACTTTCACTCAAGTCTTGGCAAAATGGGTAGAATTGCAGGAAATTAGCTGTAAAACTGAAACGTTTTTTATCTCTGCCTCATGGCAAAATGAGTAGAATTGCAGAAAGCTTTAAAACTGCAACATTTTCTCTACTCCCCATGGCAAAATGTGAATTACAGGAAATGTAAAATATTTTGCCTGCGAGGTGAGGGGGAACCCCCAAAAGGCTAGGGATGGCCCTGTGTGGACATGAATTACTGAAAATAACGGGAAATAAGAAACACATTTGTAAAGAATATCTGTATGGAACATTGTGACATTATCAAACAAAAAGAGACTTGCATACTTCTGAGAAAACCAGAGACACATGACTGTCTCTGTGTCTTCAACCTTCGACTTCTCTTACTCATTTGTGTTTTGGTGCTTTAACACGACTTTGGTACTTGGAGGGCCTTGATATAAACAAAGTGTGCCATTATTATAATTTAGATAAGCCATCTACCATTAACGTTACATGTCTCGTCAACTAAATTATAATGTTCTTTAACCACTAATTGAGCAGAGATCATGTTTTCAAACCTATGGAGCGTGGTGGTGTTATGATATGGTCTGTATACACTGTGAGTGGGTGTTGAATCACAGCCTGCATCGTCAGTGTTATCTGCCCCCACTGTCTATCTATCTATAATCACATGCCTGTCAACCAGCCATGCCTAATTTAGACCCTGGAGATACATGATAAACTGAAAACTAACCACTGACACCAGTTCTGACATGCCCAGTTGCCCACAATGGATTTAACACAAACACAATCCTCAGAGGTTTTATATGACCTGGGTGAACTGAAATGGCTGCACTTCTAGAATCATGATAAGCGAGAGAACAGTGACAGTTAGAACAGCAGGCCTTGTGAAGGACCTTTATGGATTCGACACACCACTCACTGACGGAGCAGAAATCCAATTCAGCTGGACAGCGGGCTTTCGCGGCGTGTGCCAGAAATTACTCATGAAATAATATTTGGGCAGCTTCAATATGAAGACTGCAATATCAAAATGTGACAGTCATCGCCAAGCGTTTCCAGTGAGTGAGTGGCCGTTATATTGGAGCCGATGTGATTTTGAATCATGGTCCCGTTCCTCGCCTCAGTAGGTTGTTCTGTGCTCAGCCCTCACTCATAAATCAAGTGGGCGACCTGCTGTGTGTGCTGCTGCTGAGTTTTTAAACTCCCGGCGTGTTATGTGTGTTTTAACCCTCCGTGGTCCTTCCCACACACCCACACCACTAAAACAAACCCTGTGTATACCTCAACAAGCGGTCCAGCCTCCAACACACTCCACTCCACTCACAGTGGTCAGGACCTGAACCTACCGGCTGGCCTGCTGGCTTAGCCCTCTCTACCTCTCCACAGCACTGCATTGAGCTGATGTGTGTCCATCAGGTGTCAGGGTAATGAATGAAGCTGGACTCTGCTACCCACTGGAGCACATTCCTACTAACGGGCTTCCCTGGTGGGGTATTAACCTTCACGCCATGCCTGCTGTCTGCTTGCTACCTGGGTCTGGGACTGGCTATGCTTGGGGTGAGGTTGAACATACCCTTGGGATCAGCAACAATTCATCTTCTATGAGGAGGGCAAGAGGCCAGGTGGGAACTAGGGGCTGCCAACATTAGTGTTATTGATGTGCTAGGCTGGAGGCACAAGGGACTGAGCTATAGAGCTGAACTCAGCTCTCTACCAGGTTGAGGAAGGATATAGTGTCCTTACCCAACACACAGTATTATAGTACACAGTCTCAGCTTATACAGTGGCTTGCGAAAGTATTCACCCTCCTTGGCATTTTTCCTTTTTTGTTGCCTTACAACCTGGAATTAAAATGGATTTTTTGGGGGGTTTGTATCATTTGATTTACACAACATGCCTACCACTTTGAAGATGCAAAATATTTTTTTGTGTGAAACAAACAAGAAATAAGACAAAAAAACGTAAAACTTTAGCGTGCATAACTATTCACCCCCCCCCCCCCCCCCATTCTTCAAGGCAAAACTGCTTCAGCTCCTTCAAGTTGGATGGGTTCAGCTGGATTACAGCAATCTTTAAGTCATACCACAGATTCTCAATTGGATTGAGGTCTGGGCTTTGACTAGGCCATTCCAAGACATTTCAATGTTTCCCCTTAAACCACTCAAGTGTTGCTTTAACAGTATGCTTAGGGTTATTGTTCTTCCGGAAGGTGAACCTCTGTCCCAGTCTCAAATCTCTGGAAGACTGAAACAGGTTTCCCTCAAGAATCTCCCTGTATTTAGCACCATCCATCATTCCTTCAATTCTGACCAGTTTTACAGTCCCTGCCGATGAAAAACATCCCCACAGCATGATGCTGCCACCACCATGCTTCACTGTGGGGATGGTGTTCTTGGGGTGATGAGAGGTGTTGGGTTTGCGCCAGACATAGCGTTTTCCTTGATGGCCAAAAAGCTCAATTTTAGTCTAATCTGACCAGAGTACCTTCTTCCATATGTTTGGGGAGTCTCCCTCATGCCTTTTGGTGAACACCAAACGTATTTGCTTATTTCTTTCTTTAAGCAATGGCTGTTTTCTGGCCACTCTTCCGTAAAGCCCAGCTCTGTGGAGTGTATGGCTTAAAGTGGTCCTATGGACAGATACTCCAATCTCCGCTGTGGAGCTTTGCAGCTCCTTCAGGGTTATCTTTGGTCTCTTTGTTGCCTCTCTGATTAATGCCCTCCTTGCCTGGTCCGTGAGTTCTGGTGGGCGGCCCTCTCTTGGCAGGTTTGTTGTGGTGCCATATTCTTTCCATTTTTTAATAATGGATTTAATGGTGCTCCGTGGGATGTTCAAAGTTTGGAATATATTTTTATAACCCAACCCTGATCTGTACTTTTCCACAACTTTGTCCCTGACCTGTTTGGAGAGCTCCTTGGTCTTCATGTTGCTTGGTGGTGCCACTTGCTTAGTGGTGTTGCAGACTCTGGGGCCTTTCAGAACAGGTGTATATATACTGAGATCATGTGACACTTAGATTGCACACAGGTGGACTTTATTTAACTAATGATGTAACTTCTGAAGGTAATTGGTTGCACCAGATCTTATTTGGGGCTTCATAGCAAAGGGGGTGAATAAATATGCACGCACCACTTTTCCCTTATTTATTCTTTATATTCTTTTGAAACAAGTTATTTTTTTCATTTCACTATTTTGTGTATGTCCATTACATGAAATCCAAATAAAAATCCATTTAAATTACAGGTTGTAATGCAACAAAATAGGAAAAACGCCAAGGGGTATGAATACTTTTGCAAGGCACTGTAGTGCATCCAGTGCAGTGCAGGTAGATGAGAGGCATACTGTATACAGTATAAATACACGCACACACACACACGCATACTCTCATATGTGCACAAAAATGCACATGCACACACACACATACACACACGGCCAAAGAGACACAGTCACAACATCCTCCTAGAAGTACAAACATGTGTCCTGGCAGGACAATAAATAAATAAAAAATGAAATTAGAGCGGGGTGCACTTTCTTTTCTTAGGCATACAGTAGATTACAGTATAAACCTTGACACATGTTCGGGATCAGCTGAAGAAGCAGAAGATTACTTCTACTCTTTTCCTGGAAGGCCTCTGTTCTGTACGTGTGTGTATGTAGCAGTTCACTCATAAAGGCCTGGCTGTTTCATGTGTTTCTGCTCTGTTTGGGAGAGGGGGAGCTGAGGCAGCTTCCTGACATGCCCCGCTGACAGCACTTCTGCTCTAAGTCTAGCAGGAGAACAAGTCAAGTGTGAGTGAGGAGAGGCTGTAGAGACGCCCAGAGAGGCGTGCAGTCTGGACAAGGAAGCAGGCTGACTACACACATGAGGAGGGGTGGGGGAGAGCTTCACTGAGCAGACCTTTCCTCCTTTCCTCGACCTTTCATCCCCATAGCAGAACCCTTTTTGGTTCCAGATAGAACTCTTTTGGGTTCCATGTAGAACCCTTTCCACAGAGGGTTGTACATGGAACCCAAAAGGGTTCTACCTGGAACCAAAAAGGGTTCTTCCTTGAACCAAAAAGGGTTCTCCTATGGGGACAGCTGAAGAACCCTTTTGGAACCCTTTTTTCTAAGAGTGTACAGTCCATCAGTCCATCAGTGGTTTTAGTTCTGTCACTCAGTGGATTTACTACCATGACAAATGGACCAGGGTCTTCTGGGTTATGGTAGACCAACACAGAGTCTTTGCCACTCTGAGCGCCTTGCTTTGATCAAGGAATGGAAACCAAGACAACCAAGCAATGACCAGACCGAGACGACAGAGAGAGGAAACTGGAAAAATAAGGGGGAAGACCATAAAAATGATAACAGAAAGGAAACAGAGAAGTAGCTCTGCATTACATTACATTCATAGTCAACATGCCCTTGAAAAGCGACTTTCAAATGAAATTCCCTAGAAACCTCTTAGTCCCTCTCTCTCCCACGGCCTCGCGCTCCGTCCTGGTATTTCTCTAGACCTTATTAATCACTGAGATCTGAGGAGTGTTATCTGTGAAGCCTCCATACTGCGCTATCAGTCAAGGCGTCGGAGTTAAAACGTTTTCACTCTCGCGCCAATATCTGTGTGGGTTGTGAGAGTTGGGGATAGGGTTACAGGCTGGAGGCATGTTGCTCCCTGCGCTGCAGCCCAGGAAGACCCAACGGTGCACAGTGTCGGCCATGTTGGACAGGCAGCACTCGAGGATAGATGTCTTAAAAGGATCTGAGGAATACCAGACCTCCTCCAGCATCTTATCATGTAATGACTGACTGACAGAACTACTGAAAGCCTTAACTAGAAGGTGTTCAGCAGCTGACAAAGAAGAGTTAGTTCTGGTCAAGGTAGATCATACAGGTATGATTGATGTAAAATGGATGGGTCAATATTCTGACTTGGGAGTGAACTCAATATACTGAAGATTGAGCATTCCAAACATACACAGACACAAAACCATCCACTCATAAAGTCATATCCTGAATAATGTTATAAGGCACAGCGGCAGAACACAGTACCACCCTAGAGTCGGTGAGTCAGTCAGATGTTCTAGACAAATACTAAATAAACTGTGGATGAACGCAGCATAAACACGGTTAAGGTTTCACCCCTGATGAAAACACGGGCAGCCACACACACAGCTTGCTCTGGCTCCAACAGAAGACAGGCTTTATTTCTCTGGGCAGAGCACTGGACTCATGGCTCCTGTCCCTGGTCTGCTCCCACTACAGACAGAAGGAAAAGGTAGAGCACCAAAATGACACCCTATAACATGGGACGGACAGCTATATCTGAGTATCGTCTGTGAGCCCATTTCTTTGGTTGCGATAATATCCTTATTGGTTGATATGCTTACTGAATTCAACGTTGATCCGTTGTTGCAAAACCTAGAAATGAAAGCTGCTTGTAATTTCATCTTTTTCAAAATAACTAAATTAAATGTTAATCTTCAAAGGAAGGTAATGTCTAGATCTCTTTTCAATACAGTCTAAAGAAGACGGAGTCTAAAGAAAGACGGATCCTAAAAACAGCATGCAGTGGTGTCTGTGGACCAGTAGGACCTGGTATGACATACTGCATGGTGTTTATGTGTTCCTCTATGAGACCTGAAGCCGTGGTTTGGCGCATTGGTTTCACAATCACTCCAACCAGGATAAGCTGTCTGAGGGACTAGAATAGCAAATGTGAAAGGATTGTTGACTGGCAACAATGTCATACAACAATGTCATATTATTTCCATAATATTATGATATCCACAGCATCATTTGTCTGGCTCTGAACTCTACAGTCCTGTCACAATGGCTGCTGTAATCCTACATGATGAGTGGAGATAGAGTGTTATTCTTCTTCTCTGATTCTTTTACAATGCAGATAGATTTACTTTTCAGCAGGAGAAGCTCCAGTCATTCCCGTCTGGAGGGAAAAGGCTAACAGGGGCCTCTGAAAATATATCATACAATGAGTCCCATGGGCTGTGATCAATGGGAAGACACAATGCATCATGGGATCAGAGGATGAGTGAGTGTGCCAGCCAGTCCTTTGATGTGAGTGCTCAATGTGCTTCAGAAGACAAACACAGGGGTCCATGTGTGTGTGTGTGTGTGTGTGTGTGTGTGTGTGTGTGTGTGTGTGTGTGTGTGTGTGTGTGTGTGTGTGTGTGTGTGTGTGTGTGTGTGTGTGTGTGTGTGTGTGTGTGTGTGTGTGTGTGTGTGTGTGTGTGTGTGTGTGTGTGTGTGTGTGTGTGTGAGAGAGAGAGAGAGAGAGAGAGAGAGAGAGAGAGAGAGAGAGAGAGAGAGAGAGAGAGTAAAAATTATTACTTTTCCACAATGGAAACTTACATTATTCTAATTTTCCACTCAATCACATATAATTCAAAATAGAGGAGAAAACACATTCCAAGCAGCAAAACAACCCCTGACTGTCATCCTATCTCTCTATCTCTCTCTCCAATCTCTTCCCTCCTCTCACTCCTCCTGATCTCTGAGAGATAGCCATCCACTGCATGTGGGGTGATCTTACAGCAGAAACAGTGGAAAACATACACAACCCCAGAGCATCCTAATGTACAGTAGTCAACCTCCCACTTTCGACTATGTCGTCCAAAACATTGTTGTCCAAACCACTTCTCTCCCCCGTTCCCACTACTCCACAGCCCTTTACCCCTCGCTACCCCAGGACATCCGGAAGGTGAAACCACAATAAAACATTTACCAGGGACTCAGAGTCAATATTATTCCAAGTACACAAAGCAGGAAGATATAGCAGCAGGCTGAACATGGAGAGAGGACGGGGGGGGAGAGACAGTGTGTAGTGTAGCTCAAGGCAGTGTGTGGGTGAAGGGGCAGGTCGGGCTGAAGCCAAGGCTCCAGAGTAATCACATTGTCAGCCTCTCCTCTGAAGTAAAGAAGCCTAAAGCAATGTTGGGCCATTCTCTAGATAAGTAATCTTCATCCATCATCATCCATACTCACATCCTCTGTGATGTTCTTTCTTTCTTTCTTTATCTATCAATCACTACATTTCAAAATCTGTCTCTGACTATTGTCAGGCTATGTCTCTCTCACCCCTTGTCCTTTGACTGCAGGCTACCGTAAAAACTGTAGGTATCAACGCAATTCCGTATTCCACCACTAGGGGTCCCTCTTCACATGATGAACGCCATCATACATTTTGACACACTAAAACAGTTACTCTTTTATACAAAAGAGAGGTGCAGACAGAGAGAGAGACTGAGAGCTAATACCTCAGCTTTGTGGCCGTGGTCTTCTGCAGAGCATCAGGCCGGCTGTCATGAAGCCACAAGGACATGTATACACAAGACCCATAGAGTTGGTGGCCAGCAGGCATTAACAGAGGACATTACCAGAGGACATTATCAGGGCCTTTGTTGGTGCTCTCTTTCTCTTTGTCCGTGTGTGTACGCTCATCATACTCATGCACAACCTTTTCTTATAGAATCATTATTATACTGTAGTAAGTGATCAATGTCAGAAAAATGGACATTGAAAATGCATATCAATAATGACAGGTCCAATCGTGGATGTATTGTATAAGTTTCCCCACTACCAAGATAACTCAGGAACGGAATTGAAACAATGTACACATGCACAGAATAAGAGCTCTGTCTCACTTACTGTCCCCCTCGTGCTCTCTCTTCCTCCATCTCTCCCTCTCTCCCTCTCTCCCTCTCTCCCTCTCTTTCTCCCTCCCTCTATTTCTCCCTCTCTCTATTTCTCCCTCTCTCCCTCCCTCCCTCTGTGCCTGTGTCTTGCTAACACGTCCTCAGACATCCATTTTCAGCAGTGAGCGTTTTCTGTGGTTTGCAAACAGAACATTAACTTTTAAGTATTTTCTTATGCCGTCTGTCTCTGGTCTATATATGCTGTAAATCCTGGCCCTTGTCCAGGAATCTCCTGCATGCAGCCGCTCATAAGCCTTGTCTAACCAGCCAAGAATGTGAACCAGCCTCCTTCAAAGAGAAGCCTTTCACAAGGTGTGGTTAAAGCAGGTAACTGTGTCTGCAGGTGGTCACATTACAACAGAGGAGTCTGCAACTGAAATCACACACACCTGTCTTGCACAAGAACTAACTGCAAGAGGAGTTGCAAGGTCAAATACGTAGATTTGGATTAGATTAGATATGAGTAGGCCAAGTCTAGGAGGGAGGTATTCTTATATATATACAATTTACATGCACTGATGCATGAAAAAAGGTACTTTGAAAATGTTTTCATACCAATACTGTGGGGTAGACATATCCATAAATCAAACCCTTAGTAGACTGATGTGGGATCAGTTCTTAGATGAAACAATCACGAGTCAGTTCAGCAATGTGAATGTAGAGGGAGATAAAAGACACTTAAGCAACAACCCCAGAACAAACAGATAATTTGTTACATGTGTATCCAGAATCCAGTTGGAGAACCGTGAGGACAGTCAGAGTCAAACACAGACCAGGCGTCCAGAGATGAGAGTAGAGTAGTGAGGAGAGAGAGTTAAAACAAGACAGAGGACAAAGAATGGCTTGTCTGGGGCCTTTCTGCCATTGGCCCAGAGGGGAGGCCCGGGTGACACTTGTTTGAGGTGCTCCCATGATAAATGGCCCGCTACTTGATTCTGTCACACTGTCTGCCACTTGGACAATAACATGGGTCATGGCAGAGTTTTGACACTGTGGCCTGAAGAGAGGGAAAACTTTGTCTCTCAACATGGACATTCATCGGAACCATTCAGAATTACACAAGATGACCATATCTAAGAGGGCTATTATAAGATAAATAAATAAAACACTCTTCACAGTTGTCTTTACTGAAATGTTTAATTGTAGGCATTAATCATTCATGATTGGGACACTGGGTCTAAGGGCCCATATTAAAGTATTGTGCAAAAAGTGTCAAACATGCAATGACAGTGATAAATGCGAACCAAATGAAAAAGAAACAGATGACATGTTTAATATAACTAATTAAGATGTTTTGAAGGACTCCTGGCTTGAAAGGCACCAGACTGGCATTGCAACATTGTCTCACCTGCCCTTTCAGTTGTTGGCAATTTGGCATTGCATTATTTTGATTCGTGCAGGGTTTTAAGCACTGGAATTACAGATGACAGTTTGTATAACTCCATCTCCCATATCATCTCTCACTCACATGCAAAGGTGTGCTCTCCCTCTCCTCTCAGAACCTACGCTCCCCTCCTCTTAAATTTAGCAGTGGGGGGAAATATTCGAAGCGTTCCACCTCTTCCTCCTCCACTCAACCAGCCAGGCTTCAAACTTCTAGAGTGCACTGCGAAAACTTTCCCCTGCAACTGCTGAATAACCAACTGACACAGGACAGCGCCGAGTGAGAAGAGACAGGGAAAGCAGAACGCGTAGCCCGTTAATAGCTGCCTGGGGTTTGGGAATGGCGGAGTCGGAATGATCCATGCCCTCCTTTCGAATGGCACATGTGAGCCGAACCCTGTCTCCTCCGGGTCTATTTTGTTACATGTTAGGAGGCGAAAGACAGTAAACAGCGAGAAAGAGACAGGGGGAAGATTGAAGTATCTACAACAGCCTGTCGACACCACTCTCTTCTCATCTCGAGATGGTCTGTCCTCCAGGACTTCGATGGTTCCTTCTTACCGTCCTCTTGCACGCTGTCGCACCCGGGGACACCCGCGAGAGACCGAGGCAATGTGACCCACCGAAGTCGGTGAGTTGTGCTGGGTGGTTACAGTTACTTACCTGTTTCAGTAATGTCATGAAGCAATGTCACACATGAAGATGTCCTTGAATGGATAGATAGCCTTTTAGCTAAATATTTTGGGTTAATTGCAAATTATGTGTCTAGCCTACAACTGTCACAGTAGGCTAAAACAAATTATACAATTTAAATAAACGCACTTTGCTTACACAACGTTCCTGAATCAGTTGTCTTATGTGCGACGGGTAGGCCTATAGAAAAATAGTGAGCTATTGTGTAGTTATTGGGTTTTGTATAACAACCAAATTAACAATAACAACAACAACTTTTGAGTTTTATTGTCATGGAAATATTGACATGGTATAATAACTACCTACACGTTTAACAAGAACAATAATTATGTTTATAGCAACTTTATTAGGCTACCGTATTATTATAGTATAATTATCACATGTATTATTATTAATATTATTATTATTATGATTATTATTATTATTATTATTTGGCTATAATTATGCCATCATATATTGTTAGGCTAATCCATTATTGGGGATTATTATATGTGAAAGCCCATGGCCTATAACTGAAACCATTTCCAATCAGCAAAGTTGCTTCCAATGGCACCTCAAAAAATAATGTATCATACTTGACATAGCCTATTCTTGAGTTTCCTCACATAAATCTGGGCCTGAAAAATGGAAACAGCCTCCTGGCAAAATGTGTACATGCGCAATATGGTTCTTGCCCGCCAACCCTATGCCTGTTTATATGACAAAAGAAAGTGGGGAACACAAACGGGTGACTTGACTTTACATACATTTATTTGGAAAAGTTGCAAGGACCTTTCAATCAAAACGGATTAAGTTTAAATGAAACACGACCCATTAAAACAGTTATCTGGCATATTTGCAAAGTTTTGGAATGGGCTAGTTTTCACAAAGGGAGTCAGCCCATTCGAATTCAATTAATTGTATTGTTATTTTATCTGGCCAGGGCCGTGTTGCGCTCGCTCCCGTCTGTATGTCTCTCAGTGTGAATTTATCATCAGCACAAGAGAAGAATCAGAAGAAACTTAATTAGAATCATGAGAGAGACAGTGAGTGCCGCACGCGTAGGCTACATGACTGGCTTGGATAGGCTACAAATTCCCAGATAGAAACGCAATAGGCCTACATCATAACTAAAATTACATGACTTCAGCACTAACGTTAATTACAGTTCATTTTAACGGGGCATGATGTAATCTATTAATATAATACAAATGTGTTAAATATACATTATTGAAAATATTGATCAGGGTTGACTTGATAGCATTGCGACAACATAGTCCACAAAATAATGAAAGTGTTGGTATTGTTAACCTGTATCTTATATTGGCATTGTGGTCAGGGTCCAGGGATTAACTGTATATGTTGTTCCCCCTTCATGTGATTTGTAATACGTCAGTACAGAGCTCTCTGTTTTGTGTTAAAAGTAATTACCCAATAAAATTGAACTGTTCGCGTCAGTGCTCCTGAGCGAGTGCTCACTAGAAAACAGCACGCGAGGAGCTCTCCTCAGGTCTCGGCCAAGTCAAGTATAACGGACTTCATCTATCCTTATTCGATCGTACAGAAGTCTTCCTGTCTCCGTGAAGTTGACGAACAGACTTTGACGATTTCATGATTAACAAATTATATGTATAAAGTCACCAAAATATATAGCCAAAATATAGTCCAAATATAATAGTAAGAGAGGTAGGCGTCATCCATGCATTTCTTTTGTTGTATTTAATGTATAGTCATGTAAAAAATTATTTCCAAAGAAACGTTTTAAAACGTCTTAATCACAAATTGCAAGTGTGAGATGATGTGCGAACATTCCAGTATAAAACATAGTTCAATGCAATAATTAGGCCTACGGCAGAAAATTATGCAAATGTTATTTATGACAATAACAATCCCTTGCAAAAACAATAATATTTCCAAAGATGTAATGCCTTTTGGTAGGGTTTTGAAATCCTTTAAAAAATCTAATTTAAAATGACAAATGGCAGCATGGCATTGGAATTACAATTGTAATTACAACTGGGGAAGTTTTCATTGAATTAGGGTAGAAATAAACATTTGAATGGGCTCGGCTCCCACATAGCATATGAACATATCATAAGACATGAAATAAATGTTTAGAATGACAGGAAATTTGCTTTAAAACTGAAACATTTTCTCTCAGCCTCCTGGCAAAATGTGTAGAATGTCAGGAAATTAGTTCTAAGACAGCAACATTTTACATTTACATTTTAGTCATTTAGCAGACGCTCTTATCCAGAGCGACTTACAGTTAGTGCATAAATGATTTTATCGAACCCACAACCCTGGCGTTGCAAACGCCATGCTCTACCAACTGAGCTACATCCCCTGCCGGCCAAATCCCTCCCCTACCCTGGACGACGCTGGGCCAATTGTGCGCGCCGCCCCATGGGTCTCCCGGTCGCGGCCGGCTACGACAGAGCCTGGATTGGAACCAGGATCTCTAGTGGCACAGCTAGCACTGCGATGCAGTGCCTTAGACCACTGCGCCACTCTCTCAGCCTCATGGCAAAATATATAAAATAGCATGAGATTTGCTATAAAAATGGGCCATACGGGTGGACCCGCGAAACTGCGCTAAGAGACTGCTACTAAGCCTACCAAATAAAAAATAAAAAAACATCCTCATTCCTGTCATAACAGCATCTCAATGGTTTGCCTTATGTTTTGCAGAGCTATGATCTATGGATTTTTTTGGAGAGAGGGCAGAAGGACCCTGTAAGAAATAGACACATAAACGTTGCTTTTTCCATTTGATCAGAAGTTTAGTGTTCAGTAAACCAGATACAGTAGCCACGTTTGACAACATTTTCAGCAAAGGCCTATTTGTGTGCATTTTGTTGTTTGTGTAGGCTACCCAATGGCTTTTGCAAAAAAGTATTTCCTCAAGTAAAGGATATCCCAGTTAGGTGGGTTGCAGCAGTTTTATATGGTTCAGTATGTTTATACTGCCGTAGCAACTGTTGAAAAGCTTCCCAGCTTCACAGAGGCATTGGCAGCACAGCTATGCACCTCAACAATACACTGGGGTCTGTTTACAAGGAGAAAGCTTCACTAAAACTCATTGCCTCAGAACAGCAGACAGACAGAGAGCAGCACAGTGGAAGTTAGCTGACAAGGTTTCATTGAGTCCCTTGCCTTTATCTCCAGCTGACATTTCAACAGATTCTATTGCATTGACCTGTATCTCAACCAGATGTACTAAATAGGCTGTTTTAAGTTAAGTTACTGTATTCAAAATGCTGATTGTCATAAACTCTCTCTCGCATCTCCTCCTACCCATCCTCCCTTTCAACCCCCCTCCACCCCCATAGCAAACCGACATGAACTCGTTCCT